>NC_132933.1:126004495-126676995 GCF_047675955.1 Chlorocebus sabaeus
TCTTTCATGAACAAAACATCTGGTAACTGACCTGGACTGAGTACAGGTATAAGAAAGGGAGAAAACTCTCCCACACTTTGAGATTGGTCCCCAGATGGAAATTTCATAAATAATAGGTCATTTGACTCCCTGACTGTATCTGTCTTATGATACTAGCCTGTTCCCACTCTCTGTCTTGTAAGAGTACTGCCAGAATCAACTGCTTGAGCATCAGACAGTGCCTAAGACTCATCTTGGACATAATTCAGACTGAAGGGGAAATGTCACACCTGGGAAAGCTGATTAATTAGGCCCACCCAAGAGCCCTGAATATGACAGTATGTTATCTCTATCTCCATTTTGCTGCTGAGATCTTTTGTTTAGTGCTTTAGTCATATCAGTGTGACCTAATTTGGTATTTACATAGACAGGGGATATTAATTCTAGTTTTGGCTCCCTGACATATCAAATAAAAGGCTTATTTCTGCCACTGTAACATGGAAAAAATGGATATCTTTTTCAATAGATCAATATTGAAATGGCATAACTTGCCTCAGTTAATGAAAGTTCTTAAAGAATGCAGTGCTGTGTAATGATGCTGTCCAAAATTAAAGGAAGAATAATCATGGGTTGCTGGAAAGCTTCTAAGATTAATTTTAATTTAGAAAAGTTTCTGATATTTACTCCACTTTTAACAAGGTTTAGTTTAATAATCAATAGAGTAAGACCCATTTGTCTAGTGACAAATAAGGACACCTACACTGATTATTTGTAAAATCATGAAATTTTGCACAATTAGAAATTGACATTTCTAAACAAAATGTAAGTTTTTTTCATTCATAATTATTAAAAATCACACCAAATATAACACTACCTTTTATTTTTTCTACATAAGATACTAAACATCTGAACTCTATGGATATAAAGTAAGTTCAGTATTTAAATTATTGTTAGTTATCATTCCTAGATAATTTCATAACGGAATGTAAACCACCTTTTTTTAAATTCAATTAAACAAATATTTAGTGACTAACTACAATTCTCTAAAAATGCTAAGAAGCAATACCATGATCCCCCATGGGGAATTAGTTCCAAGCCTAATAAGCCGTAACATGGTAAGTGTACTGGAAAGTGTGCTTGGACAAACCAAAGTGTAGCTTAACCCAAAGCATCCGACCGGGAAGATTTCATCACGACCTGATCACTTTGAGCCAACTCTAGTCCCAGAACTCTCTAAAAATAATATCAAAACATCTTAATCAAACCATTTACCTTAAACAAAAGGATAGGTGACATTTGTAAACAATGGTCACATTCATTGGATTTTTTTCTCCTATAGCAGATAGGAGATAGATACCAAAATCCACAGATGCTCAGGTTCCTTATATAAAAAGTCATAGTACTTCAATAGACCTATTCACACCCTCCCTTATGCTTTAAATCTTTAGATTATTTATAATACCTAACACAATATAAATGCAATGTAAATAACTGTTACATTGTATTGTTTTTATTTGTATCATTTTTATTATTATATTGTTATTTGTATTGTTCTTTTCTGATTGTTTTCAATCTGCAGTTGGTTGAATACATGGATGCGGAAGCTGAGGATGTGGAAGTCTTGGGAGAAATATAAATATCCAGATCCAGGAAGCTCAAAGAACCTCAAGTGGATTCCACCCAAAAAAGTTCTTTTTCAGGCAAATTATATTCAAATTTTCAAAAGTCAAAACCAAGAGAGAATTGTAAATACAGCAAGAGAAAAGCATCTAGTCACAAAAGCAGATTACCATTAGACTAACAGCAGATTTCTCAGCACAAACATTATAGGCCAGGAGAAAATGGGATACTATATTCAAAGTTCTAAAAGTAAACAGAATTATACCTAGGAAAACTATGCCCAGCAAACCTGTCCTTCAGAAATAGAGAAGAAATAAATTATTTCCCAGATAAGCAAAAAGTGAGGGGATTCATCACCCACTAAATTAGTTTTAAAAGAAATACTAGGGGAAGTCCTACATCTATAAGCAAAAAGACAATAACTACAATCATGAAACATGAAAAAGTGTAAAACTCACTAGTAAATCAGGTTCACAAATGAGAAGGAGGAAGAGATGAAATCTTACCACTACATAAAAACACTAAGCCATAAACATAAAAAAATAAGAGAGGAAGAAAGGAACAAAAGATATATAAAACAATCTGAAAAAATAACCATATAGGAATAAATCCATACCTGTTAATAATAATCTTGAATGTAAACACATTGAATTCCCCAATTAAAAATATAGACTGGGTAAATGGATTATAAAATAAAACCTAAATATATGCTACCTACAAGAAACTCACTTCACCTATAAAGACACACATAATTTGAAATTGAAAGGATGAAAAATGATGGAAACCAAAAGTAAACAGGAACAGCTATACTTATAATAGATAAAACAGACTTTAAGTCAAAACTGTAAAGTGAAACAAAAAGGTGATTATATAACGACAAAGGGACAAATTCATCAAGAGGATATAATAATTTTAAATATATAAGCACGCTATACCAGAGAACTCATATAAAGCAAATATTATTAGATCTAAAGGGAGAGATCAACTCAAATATAATTATACTTGGGGACTTCAATACTCTCACCTTTGGAAAGATTCTCTAGAGAGAAAATAAACAAAGAAAGGATTTAAACTGCATTTTCGACCAAATAGACCTAACAAACATTTATAGATTATTTCCTTCAGTAGATGCAAAATACACATTCTTTTCATCAGCACATGTGACATTCTCCAGGATTAACCATATATTATGCTATTAAATAAGTATGAACAAATTTGTAAAAATCAAAATCACATCAAGTATCATTCATGACTACAACGGAATAAAACTAGATGTTAATAAGAAGAGGAATTTTGAAAACTGAAAACTGTACAAATACATGGACATTAAACAATCTGTTCGTGAGTGACCAATGGACCAATGAAAATATTAAGAAGGAAGTTTTTACAAATGTTTTGGAACAAATGAAAATAGATACACAACACACCAAAACCTATGGAATACAGCAAAAGCAGTATTAAGAGGGAGGTTTATAGCACTAAAATCCTACATCAAAAAAATAGAAAGGTTTTAAATAAACAATCTAACAATGCACCCCAAGGAACTAAAGATGCAAGAACAAACCAAACTCGAAATAAGTAGAAGGAAAGAAATGATGATGATCAGAATGGAACTAGATGTATACAGACAGAAAACATATAAAGGATCAATGAAACAAAAAAGATTATTTTGGCGAGATAAACAAAATTGTTAAGCCACTAGCTAGACCAACCAGGGAAAAAAGAGAAGAAACAAATAAATAAAATCATAAATGAAAAAGGATACATTACAATTGATGATGCCACATAAATACGAAGGATCATTAAAGACAATTATCAATAATTGCATGTTAACAAATTGAAAAATATAGAGGAAATGAGTAAATGCCTGAATACATACAACCTACCACGATTGCACCAAGAAGAAATAAAAAACCTGAACAGACCTATACAGAATAATGAGATTAAATCAATAATAAATAGTTTCCCTAAAAGAAAAGGTCAGGAACAGACAGCTTCACTGCTAAATTATGCCAAACTTTAAAGAAGAACTGATACCTATTCTTCTCAAACAATTCCAAAAAAAAATGAGGGAATGGGAATTTTTCCAAATTCATTGTATGAGGCCAGTGTTACCCTGATGCCTAAACCAAGCAAGAACACAACAAAAAAGTCAATTATATTCCTAATGAAGATAGATAAAACAATCCTTAACAAAATACTACCAAACCAAATACAACAGCACATCAAAAAGGTTTACATCATGATCAAGGGAGAGCTATGTTAAGAATTGATTCAACTTAGGCAAATCGGTAGAAAGGACATCACATCACATTGGTAGAAAGGACAAAAACAATATTATCATCTCAATAGACGTAGAAAAAAATTGATAAAATCCAACATTCATTTATAATAAAATATCTCAATAAATACAAAAATTAGCTGGGCATGGTGGTATGCGCCTGTAGTCCCAGCTACTCGGGAGGCTGAGGTAGAAGAATCGCTTGAACCCAGGAGGTGGAATTTGCAGTGAGCTGCAATTGCACCACTGCACTCCAGCCTGGGTGACAGAGCAAGACTCCGTTTCAAAAAAAAAAAAAAAAAAAAAGCACCTTCATAAGAACAAACAAAAAATTAACTGAGCAATTACAATACCTAGTTTTAAAATCATATTAAGGAGAAAAGCACTAAAGAGGGTGGGAAAGATAGTTTGGAATTGCCTACACCACACCTCCCTCATCCCCCTGCAGCAGCCATGTGGCATGGATAGAGAATCTTTGTGTCTGGGAGAGGGAGAGTGCAGTTATTGTGGGACTTTGCATTGGAACTCAGTGCTGCTGTTACAGCAGAAAGCAACATGGGACAGAACTCAGTCAGTGCACATGGAGGGAGCATTTATACAAGGCCTAGCCAGAGGTGAATTATCCATTCCAGTGGTCAGAAACTGAATTCCATCAAGCCTTGCCACCATGGGCTAAAGTTCCTTGGGGTTCTAAATCAACTTGAAAAGCAGTCTAGGCCATAAGGACTGCAATTCCTGGTCAAGCCTTGGTGCTGTGCTGGTCTCAGAGCCAGTAGACTTGGGGTGAACGTGACCTAGTGAGACGCCAGCTGGGGAAGCAAAGGGAGTGATTGTGTCAGCCCTCCCCTAGTCCCAGGCAGCACAACTCACACCTCTGGGAGAGACTCCATCCTTCTGCTTCAGGAGAGGAGAAGGAAGGGTAAAGAAAACTTTTATCTTGACCAGGTGCGGTGGCTCATGCCTGTAATTCTATCACTTTGGGAGGCCGAGACGGGCAGATTGCCTGAGCTCAGGAGTTCGAAATTAGCCTGGGCAACACAATGAAACCCCGACTCTACTGAAATACAAAAAAAAAAAAAAAAAAATTAGCTGGGCGTGGTGGCGTGCACCTGTAGTCCCAGCTACTCAGGAGGTTGAGGCAGGAGAATTGCTTGATCCCGGGAGGCAGAGGTTGCAGTAAGCTGACACTGTGCCACTGCACTCCAGCCTGGATGACAGACTGAGACTCCATCTCAAAAAAAAAAGGAAACTTTATCTTATGACTTGGATACCAGTCCAGCCACAGTAGAACAGGGCACCAGGCAGAGTACCGAGGCCCCCATTTCAGGCAATAATACCCAAGTGATATTTCTAGACACACTCTGGGCCAGAAGGGAACCCACTGCCTTGAAAAGAAGGACCCAGTCATGGCAGGATTCATCACCTGCTGACTAAAGAGCCCTTGGTCCCTGAATAATCCACAGTGGTAGCTAGGCAGTACTCATTGCAGGATTTAGGTGACACTCAGATATGTGCTGCGTCAGTTGTGACCCAGCACATTCCTAGATATCATGGCTACAGGAAGAGACTTCTTCTGCTTGAGCAAAGTAGAGGGAAGACTAAAGGGGCCTTTGTCTTACAACATGGGTACCAACTTGGCCACAGTGGGATAGAGTACCTAGCAGTCTCCTGGGATTCCCTGTTCCAGGCCCTGGCTCCTTGATAGCATTTCTGGACCTGCACTGGAGCAGAGGTGAGCCCACTGCTCTGAAGTGGGAGACCCAGGCCTGGCAGCATTCACCACAAGCTGACTGAAGAGCCCTTGGGTCTTGAGTGAATATCAGTTTTAGCCAGGCAGTACTAACCATGGGTCTGGGGCTGTGGTGACCACAGGGAAAGACCCCTCTGCTTGAGGAAATGAGAGGGAAAAGTGGGAAAGACTTGTGTGCCAGCTCGGCCACAGTGAAATACAGCAAGAGATAGATTCCTAAGTTTCCTGACTCCAGGCTCCATCTCCTGGACAATATCTCTGGACCCACCTAGCACCAGAGAGAACTCAGTGACCTGAAGGGAAGGACACAACCCTTAGCTGGACTTGCCATCTGTTGATTATAGATCCCTTGGACTATGAGTGAATATAGCCAGGCAATGATTGCCAAAGGCCTTGGATGAGACCTAGTATTGTGCTTGCTTTGGTCCGACTCAATGCAGTCGCAGCTGTGGTGGCCACAGGGGTGATTGTGCTACTCCTCTTCCAGCTACAGGCAGCTCAGTACAAAGAGAGAGTGAGACACTATTTGTTTGGGAAAAAGTGAGGGAAGGGAACAAGAGTCTCTGCATGGTAATCCAGGGCATTCTCCTGGGTCTTACCCAAGACCACCAAGGCGGTGCTACTATGAGTCTACAAGAGTCACAGTGTTACTGAACTTAGGGTACCCCCTACTGCAGATATGGCTGCAGTGACCAAAGACAGATCACAACACCTAAGTCCTTTCAAATACCTGGAAAGCCTTCAAAAGCAGTATGGGTACAAACAAGGCCGGACAGTGAAGCCTACAAAAATACCTAATTATTCAATGCCCAGACATTAATGAACACCCACAAACATCAAGACCATCAAGAAAACATGACCTCACCAAATAAATAAGGTACCAGTGACTAATCCTGGAGAGACAGAGATATGTTACCTTTCAGACAGACATTCCAAAATACTGTTCTGAGGATGCTGAATGAAATCCAAGGTAACACAGAGAAGGAAATCAGAATCTTATCAGATGAATTTAACAAAGAGATTGAAATAATTAAAAATAATCAAGCAGAAATTCTAACGCTTAAAAATGCAATTGGCATTCTGAAGAATGCATCAGAGTCTCTTAACAGCAGAATTGATCAAAGCAGAAAAATAATTAGTGAGTATGAAGACAGGCTATGTAAAACCACCCAGAGGAGATAAAAGAAACAAGAATAAAAAACAAAAATGCAAGCCCACAAGATCTAGAAAATAGCCCCAAAAAGGCAAACATAAGAATTATTGGCTTCGGAGAGGAGGTAGAAAAAATATTGGGGTAGAAAGTTTATTCATTGGGATAATTACTTCTCAAACGTAAAGAAAGATATCAATATACAACTGCAAGAAGGTTATAGAACATTAAGCAGATTTAACCCAAAGAAGACTAACTCAAGACATTGAAAAATACAACTCTCAAAGGACAAGGATAAAGAAATGATTCCAAATGCAGCAAGAGAAAAGAACCAAATAACATAATGGAACTCCAATACCTCTGGCAGAAGACTTATCTGTGAAAATCTTACAGGCTACAAGAGAGTGGCATAACGTATTTAAAATGCTGAAGGAAAGTAACTTTTATCCTAGATTAGGATATCTAGCAAAAATGTCCATCAAACATGAAGGAGAAATAAAGACATTTCCAGACAAACAAAAGCTGAGGGATTTCATCAACTCCAGCCCTGTCCTACAAGATATGCTAAAGAGAGTTCTTCAATATGAAAGGAAAGAACATTAATGAACTATAAGAAATCATCCGAAGGTATGAAATTCACTGGCAATAGTAAGTACACAGAAAAATGAAGAATATTATAACACTGTAATTATGGTGTATAAGCTACTTATATCTTGAGTAGAAAGACTAAAAGATGAACCAATCAAAAATAATTATAATAATTTTTGAAGTCATACTGCTATAAGATATGAATAAAAACAAAAACTTTAAAAGCAGTGGAATGAAATAAAAGTGTCACGTTTTCATTAGTGTTCTCCTAGCTTGTTTGTTAGATTGTTTGTTCAATTATGAAATCTGTGGTAAGTTGTCATTACTTTAAAATAATGGGTTTTAAGATATTATTTGCAAGCCTCATGGTAACCACATATCAAAAAACTTATAACAGACACACAAAAAATAAACAGCAGGAAATTAAAACATGCCACCAGAGTAAAGGAAGACAGGAAAGAATAAAAGAAAGAAGACCACAAAACAACCAGAAAACAAATAACAAAATGGCAGGAGTAAGTCCTTAGTTATACATAATAACATAGAATGTAAATGGACTAAACTCTCCAATCAAAAGACAGAGTGGCTGAATGGATTTTTAAAAATGACCCAATAATCTGTTGCCTACAAGAAATACCCTTCATCTATGAAGACACATGGGCATATATAGACTGAAAACAAAGGGAAGGAAAAAGACATTTCATTCTAATGGAAACTGGAAAAAAGCAGGACACTTCTACCAGAGAAAATAGATTTCAAGATTTAAAACTATAAGAAGAGACAAAGAAGGTCATTATATAATGATAAAATGATAAGAGTTATAAATAAATAAAATGATAAGTTATAAATATGTATGCAGTCAACACTGAATCACCCAGATATGTAAAGCAAATATTATTAGAATTCAAGAGAGAGACAGGCTCCAATACAATAATAGCCAGAGACTTGAACATCCGATGTTCAGCATTAGATCACCCAGATGGAAAATCAACAAAGAAACATCAGACTTAATATGCATCATAGACCAAATGAACCAAATAGATATTTACAGAACATTTCATCCAGTGGCTGAAGAATACACATTCTTCTCCTCAGCACATGGATCATTCTCAAGGACAGACCATGTGTTAGTCCACAAATCTTAAAACATTAAAAAAATTTGAAATAATATCAAGCATCTTCTCTGACCACAGTGGAATAAACTAGAAATCAATAAGAAGATGAAATTTAGAAACTATACAAACACATAGAAGTTAAACAATATGCTCCTGAATGACCAGTAGGTCAATGAAGAAATTTGGAAGAAAATTTTAAAATGTCTTGAAACAAATGATAATGGAAACACAACATACTAAAATCTGTAGGATATGGCAAAGCAGTACGAAGAGGAAAGTTTATAGAAATAAGGGCCTACATCAAAAAAGTAGAAAAACTTCAAATAAACAACTTAATGAGGTATCTTCAAGAACTAGGAAAGCAAAAGCAAACCAAACCCAAAATTAGTAGAAGAGAATAAATAATAAAGATCAGAGCAGAAATACATGAATTTGAAATGAAAAAGTAACACAAAACATCAGTGGAACAAAAAGTTGGTTTGGTTTTTTGAAAATATGAACAAAACTAACAAACCAAAAGTCAAACTAACTAAGAAGAAAAGAAAGAAGTCTCAAATAAATAAAATTAGAGATGAAAAAGGAGACATTACAAACAATACTGCAGAAATTCAAAGCATCATTACAGGCTACTGTGAGCAGCTATATTCCAATAAATTGGAAATCCTAGAATAAAGGGATAAATTCCTAGACACAGACAACTTACTGAGATTGAACCATGAAGAAATCCAAAACCTAAACAAATGAATAACAAGTAGTGAGATCAAAGTCATAATAAAAAATCTCCCAGCAAAGAAAAGCCCAGGACCCAATGGCTTCATGGCTAATTTTTATCAAATATTTAAAAGAACTAATACCAATCCTCCTCCAACTATTCTGAGAAATAGAGGAGGTGGGAATCCTTCCAAACTCATTCTATTAACATGAAGTCAGTATTGCCCTGATAACAAAACCAAACAAAGGCACATCGATAAAAAGAAAAACACAGGCCAATATCCATGATGAACATTAATGTAAAAATTCTCAGCAAAATATTAGCAAAGCATTTGATAAAATTCAATATCCCTTCATGATAAAAAAAAAAAATACCTTCAAAAAGCTGGGTTTACATGGAACATAACTCAATACAATGAAGGCCATATACATCAGACTCAAATCTAGTATCATCCTGAATGGGGAATAGCTGAAAGCCTTTCCTCTGAGATCTGGCACACTGCAAGGATGCCCACTGTCACCACTGTTACTCAACATAGTACTTAAAGTCATACCAGAGTCATTAGACAAGAGAAAAAAATAAAGGGAATCCAAATTGGAAAAGAAGAAATCGAATTATCCTTGTCATAAGATGATATGATCTTATGTTTGGAAAAACCTAAAGACTCCAGAAAAAAATATTAGAATGGATAAACAAATTTAGTAAAGTTGCAGGATACAAAATCAACATACCAAATTCAGTAGTATTACTTTATTCCAACAGGAAACAATCTGAAAAAGCAATCACAAAAGTAATTCCAGTTACAATAGCTACAAATAAAATAAAATACATAAGAAGAAACTTAACCAAAAAAGGAAAGATTTTTCCAATAAAACTATAAAATATAATAATCAGTGTTTTCTTACTCAGTCCTGTAATGAGAATGTACTCTTCTCTTTCCTGAACTTTTGTGTCTACCTGTCTTTCTCCACCTTATCTGTCTTTCTCCACCTTTCTTATTATAATTTATGTCCTCTTCAAGTGGAGTAGATGGAGGGATATGGATCAGAGGAAGGTTGAAACAGTAAAGAGAGTAGTACATTTTTTTATTTGATTGGTACTGTGGAAATGCCTCAGTAGTCTGAAGTTGGTAAGCATTTAGAGTTGTCCCATTGCTTCAGGAAGTGCTTTTTTTTTTTTTTTTTTTTTTGGAACTGATATGTTTTTTTTTTTTTTTTGATCTTTTTTTTTTTTTTAAATTTATTTATTATTATTAAACTTCAAGTTGTAGGGTACATGTGCACAACGTGCAGGTTTGCTACATATGTATACTTGTGCCATGTTGGTGTGCTGCACCCATCAACTCGTCATTTACATATAGATTCTTTAGCTCCCTTCCTTCATTTCCAGTCCCCAACTCCAGGGTTTTCTCACCACTATTTCCCCTGAAAAGGAAAAATTATTCTTTTTGTCAAGAGACAATTATCACTTCTTTATATCTTAGGCATTTGGTGGTAATATTCAGCTTATTAATTAATGGGGTACATTAGTTTCTCTAAGAGACCCTTTAGACAGGACATAATAAAGCTCATGAGTGTTCTTTTGCATAAATCCCAAGAACACTCAAAACTCTTGGAAGTGCTTTGAGCAGTGCAATTTTTACTAAAACAGAGTCCTTGATTTTTGTACCAAAGAACACTTCAGGCTACTTCTTGTCTTCTATGGGTTTATGACATGAGTCAGACCCACCAGATATTGTTCCCTTCTCCAACCTAAAATAACAACTTCATCCTGATACTGAAGCCAGGAACAGACATCAAAAGAAAAATAAAATTACAGGCCAATCTCTCTGATGAAAATAGATGAAAAATGTCCTCAACAAAATAATAGTGAACTGAATTCAACAGCACATCAAAAAGATTATACAACATGACCAAGTGGGATTTATCCTTATGATACAAGACTAGTTTTACATGCGGAAATCTATCAGAGTAGTGATACACTACATTAACAGAATGAAAAGGAAACACACAATTATCTCCATAGATGCAGAAAGGGCATTTAACAAACTTCAATATCCATTAGCGATGAAAGATCTAACACAAATAGGTAAAGAAGAAACTTTTCTTGTAAATTTGTTTGAGTTCTTTGTAAGTTCTGGATATTAGCCCTTTGTCAGATGAGTAGATTGCAAAAATTTTCTCCCATTTTGTAGGTTGCCTGTTCACTCTGATGGTAGTTTCTTTTGCTGTGCAGAAGCTCTTTAGGTTAATTAGATCCCATTTGTCAATTTTGGCTTTTGTTGCCGTTGCTTTTGGTGTTTTAGACATGAAGTCCTTGCCCATGCCTATGTCCTGAACTCAAACAAATTTACAAGAAAAAAAAAAACCCCATCAAAAAGTGGGCAAAGGATATGAACAGACATTTCTCAAAAGAAGACATGCATGCAGCCAACAGACACATGAAAAAAATGCTCGTCATCACTGGCCATCAGAGAAATGCAAATCAAAACCACAATGAGATACCATCTCACACCAGTTAGAATGGCGATCATTAAAAAGTCAGGAAACAACAGGTGCTGGAGAGGATGTGGAGAAATAGAACACTTTTACACTGTTGGTGGGATTGTAAACTAGTTCAACCATTATGGAAAACAGTATGGCGATTCCTCAAGGATCTAGAACTAGAAGTACCATATGACCCAGCCATCCCATTACTGGGTATATACCCAAAGGATTATAAATCATGCTGCTATAAAGACACATGCACACGTATGTTTATTGCGGTACTATTCACAATGGCAAAGACTTGGAATCAACCCAAACGTCCATCAGTGACAGTCTGGATTAAGAAAATGTGGCACATATACACCATGGAATACTAAGCCGCCATAAAAAAGGATGAGTTTGTGTCCTTTGTAGGGACATGGATGCAGCTGGAAACCATCATTCTCAGCAAACTATCGCAAGAACAGAAAACCAAACATCGCATGTTCTCACTCATAGGTGGGAACTGAACAATGAGATCACTTGGACTCGGGAAGTGGAACATCACACACCGGGGCCTATTATGGGGAGGGGGGAGTGGGGAAGGATTGCATTGGAAGTTATACCTGATGTAAATGACAAGTTGATGGGTGCTGACGAGTTGATGGGTGCAGCACAGCAACATGGCACAAGTATACATATGTAACAAACCTGCATGTTATGCACATGTACCCTAGAACTTAAAGTGTAATAATAATAATAAATAAATAAATAAAATGCAATGATGATCATAAAGTAATTTAGGAAGAACAAAATAGTAAGAACTGAAGCTTTTTTCTTCAAAGTTCATAATAAATAACAATTGTAATGTATGATCTTTACCAGGCTCTTTTTTTATACTTGACACTTAAATAATAGCAGTCTTTTTCATCTATTTATAAAAATAACTGTATTGTAAATACTATATATATATATGCACTGAATATATATGGAAAATGCAATCATCCCCCAACCAAAAAGTATCTTGAACTTAACAACCATTAGGTTTGGGGTTATGTTCTTCCAGCCAGCACACACACACACACACACACACGGACACTCACAGTTTATGCTAAGTGGTATCTTATTGCTCTGTGGCTTTCTTCTTCCCCACTACTCTTTAATAGTGTAATCATTTCACAATGTCATTAAGCATCCTTCTCTAAGTTTGAGTTTTAATGGTGTATATTACTACATCAGTTTTCAAATTACCTTTGATTATTAATATTTTTCCAACTTTTATCATTTTAAATACCACAAACATAAACTTCCTCTTTGCACACAAATGTGATAATTTTCTCAGGGTAAGTTATTAATAGTCAGGGAGTCTCTACACTCCAAAAGTTTTGAATATTTCTTTTTTTCAAGTACATTTGTACCAATGTAATCTCATTAGTTTCATCCAACAGGGTCCATTTTCCAATAACTGGACCTCTGGGAGTAATAATATTTGTTTAATCTTCACCAGTTTCATAGTTAACATGTTGTATTTCATTATTTCTTAATATGACTTCATTCAATTATTAGAGTTTTCTCACAGTTTATATATGATTATTGGTCATTTAATAACTCACAACCGTCCATGAAATTTGTTAACTTTTGTATTGGTATGTCCAGGGAATTGGGCTATTTAATCAGTTGTACTGTATATATAGCATTAAGTATACCTCATTAGAGAGAGATTTTGTGATCCACAAAGACTGGGGTATTTTTTCTTGGACAAAATGTTTTCGACTTATTGTAGAAAAGCTGTACTTATAACCTACGTTCTCCTTATCTAAATATGATATAGAAATTATTGAGACAATATGTACATTGTGGAAAACAAAATACAGGTATAAATATACATACACACACACATACAATGCCACACACACACCTACAAACACACACATATATAGTTATAGATATGTATAAGATATGTACAGTAAGTCCACACTTAACATTGTCAGTAGGTTGTTGAAAACTGCGATTTGAAGCAAGGCAATGTATAACAAAACTAACTTGTTTATTTCTCATCAACATTATCAGGAAACAATGTTGAACAAAATGATGTTGAGGACCTGCTGTATGTCATTTCACTTCAAGTTGTGGTTTCCAAGAACCTATTGAAGATGTTAAGTGAGGACTTACTGTATATACATATACATACACAATATTATACAGGAACCCTTAGTAGTCATGGAGGCTAAAGTCTTGAGGCCTAGGCTTTTCAAGATAAGAAATAGGGAAGAAGGATGAGTATTAAACTCCTCTCAGTAATTAGGAATCCAAAGGACTGAATAACACCATGAAATGAGGCCAGTCCTTTATCTGAATACAGGGCTGATGATGTGTACCCCCAAAACTAGTCATTTGCTTTTGGCAGGGAAGAAAATATAAAACTATAACGGGAAAATTGACAGATGTAACTATCTCAAAATTAAATATTCTGTTAAAAAGAGCCATAAAAATTTAAAATACAATGATAACCTTGGGAAAGTTATTTGAACAAACATAGTATCAGAACTCAGAATATATGGCCTGTAAATATACTGAAAGTTTAAACCACACAAACAATCAGGGTCTCTAGAAGTTTTGGTTTTTGGTTTTGTTTGTTGTTGTTGTTGTTCTCCTTGCTTTTTCTAAACATTTTATCTTCATTCTCCTTCAAAATTCCAGATCTTCTGAAATTCATGTCGTGAGTCTTCATTAATATTTCTTTTAATACTTTCATCTAACAGCCAGATAGATCACTTCTCATTTACCGTTGTGTTCAGCACCTAGCTTACTCTCTTCTACCACTTCACATGTAATCATACTTGGATGATTCAACATCTATAAAAATAATCCCTCCCTTATTTTGTCTTCACAGTTCCTGAACATACTGCTGCAATTGTCATTTCTTCCATCATCCTCAACCACTGACTCCTATGCCCTTAATGATATTAATAATTGTGTAACTCCAAAATTTCTGCTGCAATCATTTTACACACTCTGATGAAGATTTCCTATATTCAGTTTCTCTATATTCTATTTCCTATGTTCAGTTTCTCTATATCCTATTTCCTATGTTCAGTTTCTCTATATCCTATTTCCTATGTTCAGCCTAGAATTTTATCTCCTACAATTACTCAACCTCACTGACACCTCCAATGATTTGTTCTATAATTTATTATTATTATTACATGTGAACCCTTTCACATACTCACTTCCTTCAATATCTAACTTGGATTTTGTATTCCATAATTTTAGTTATTCATTTCAGTTCCATTGCCCTTCCCTTCCTCCATTGTACATAACTGGCCAAAGTTCAATCCTGGTTGTAACTAGATAGCTTTGCACTCAATAATTTTTTCCTAAGCAGATGAATGCAGAATGGAAAATGGCACACAGTATTACAGATATATTGCCTTTTAAATTAATGACTATTTGTGTTTAAAAGGCACTTTCTGCTGGTCAGAATTTCCACACTTCCCTGATACATTTACATTTCCACTCTTCCAGAAGATTATTTCACATAGTGTTCTTTTCCTCCAAATTCTGTATGTGTGTGTGTGTGTGTGTGTGTGTGTGTATGTAGTCTTTCTTCTAAAATTTTATTGAAAAAAATTTTATAGAAAAAAAATGCCAGTAATTTCCTGATGTCTCACAATTTCATCAAATCATCTGCATCTGCATGCATATTCACTGCCTCTTCTCATGCTGTAAATGAAATAAATTTCTTGCATCGAAGCCCAGTTCCTCTGGATTCTGCCCTCTCTCTGCATCTCAAAGACTTAATTTCTGCATTATCACATTCCTTCTCTCTGGTATCATCAATTTATCTCACTCTACTGGATCATTCCCATCAGCATGTAAATGTATTCATCTCAAAAACATTTCTTAATTTGTTAGAAATTTAAAACAACTTTAGTTTGGTTGATGGGAAAATAAAATAAATGTTTATATATACACATATATATGTATACACATATATGTTCATGTTGGTCTGCACATTTAAAATCTACATTTGTGCAAAAAAATTCTGGGAGTTACATACCATATTTTAAATAATAGTTACTCTCAAGAAGCAAGGGAGAAATTTACTGAAGTCAGATTTTTAAATTTTTTTCTATATACCTTTGTATTGTTTTCAGAAGTGTAATTTTGCAAACCTAAACTGGCAGCATCGTAAGTAACAGTTTGAAGTGGAAAGAATATTTTAGTTACATATTCAAATTGTTATTATTTTAATAATCATCCAGGCTTCAGAAGAAGCTAAAGGGATGTGAATAATTATTGAGCACCCACTCCCTACTATACTAAACTTTTACTTATAGCATCTTATTTATTCACTTGATTTTTATGTGTAGGAATTAATTTGGTGCCTTTGACATAAAGAATATCATTCAGTTCTCTTGTCTTGCTTGTGGAATGTGATGATGAGCTCTGTGTTTAAGATGTTCTCTCTTCTAAGAATGTTTTCCCCTTCTCCTCGATTTAGGGTTAATCTTTGTTGAAAATAAACAATGAGTTTCCTTCTAATTATTTTACAGCAGGATCCAACAATGAAAAATGAGAAACATATTTTAAGGGCTCCATACATATTTGTTGAAATAATGAATAGATGAATCTTGTTCAGTTCATTTTATGCTTATATAAGAAAATAAATGCAGAATTAATAGTGAGTCCCCTGACTATAATTTGCCAGATATTTATCAGGCCTTCCACGAAATAAAGTCTGCATGCAATTACACAAACCTCAAATTTATTATATTTTGATTCCTTCAAAAATATTATTTCCCAAAATTACTAGTTTCTCAATTATAGCCATAGTTTTATCTGTGTGGTCTTCTCTGTGATTAGGCAATTCATTATTATTCTATTAATTAGCACAGTGGTTTTCAACCTTGGCTGCGCATTAGAATCACTTGGGGAGTTTTTAAAAATCCCATGCCCGAGAAGCTGAACTTCGAACCAATTACCTCAGAATCTCTGGAGGTGCGACCCAGGCATCAGTTCTTTTTAAAGCTCCCCAGGTGATTTCAATGTGCAGCCAAGTTTGAGAATCACTAATTTAATGGAAGTCGTATGATTTGCCCTCATAACAGGAGATGTGAATTTTCTCATCAAACCTACTATACTTCTGAAAACTGGAATAAAAAGTAAGCAGAAATATCAATGTCTTTTTTTTTAAAAAAATTAAGTATAGAACAGAAATGAAACAGAAGTCTCACCTATTGAAACATAATCTTGGATCCTCATTTAGGCAAACATCTTGAGAGGGTGGTGGTAACATTTGTTTAGTCAGGAAGGTTGGCATCTCATAAGCAGCTTCAGCTAAAGTCGGGATTTGCCCAGGGCAATAGTAAAGTTAATGAAGACTGAGAAGTGTTAAATCACCAGCCCAGTGATTTGTGTATTGATAGACTTCACAAGACTGTGAGAGTTATATTTTGAGTCTGATCCTCATAGGCTTTCTATAATCAATTAGAGCCTAAAATAATCATTTCTGCTTATTAAATATGAATTTGTGAATGCAAATACATGTATGTGAATACAGATTAGAACTTGGAGATAAATGGAAATTAATGCTTCCTGTATATTTGATTTCTTCTTCCAGCAAAAAGAGTAACTCAATTGCATGTTTAATTTTCCTTCATTAATAGTACATTATACTTTTAGATGTTCCTTTAATATCTATGACTCAGGATGTTGTATGTCATTATTCTACATAAGCATAATATTCTTAGTAAATTTTGCATGATTTCCTGGGGCATAAGAATAAATTGTTGCGAGTTATGTTTTTTTATGTGGCTTCTAGTTCATACTGTTTCAGAAGTCACTCATAAAATTATACTCATAACTTAAATTGTGTACTTAATTTGTTAAGCGTATCTATTTTACTCAACACATTTTAGATCATAAAGCATATCTCAATATTATGGTAATGGTGTGGAGTTTTGGAATACCCAAGAGAAATACACCATTGGCTCTAAAGGGACTTAAAATAACCAGCATAGTATGTACATGAGGGCATGGAAATATATATAAAAATAAAATTATACTCACATATAGGAAAATGAATATCAGTTAAAATTGAATTCAATCAGTTTATGGGCAGGCCAGGCCTTGCTTTTGGCTTTGAGCTTACTCTTATCAACAAGATACAATGATCAATGTCTTTATACAGTTTACTGACTTGGGTATGTGTATGTGTGGGTACTTAGAGGAACACAAATGTCATATAAGTATATTCATTGAAATTTGATCATAGTGGAAATGCATGCATATTTTTCAAAAGGAACCGACCTATGCTAGGACTTGGGAAAACTAAGATGAAATGAAACTACTTGTACAATATTTGTGGCAGAGATCCAGATGAGGGAAGAAATTGGAGTGAAATAAATGTTTCTACTAGAGAGTAACAGGTATATCACCTTTAGTATATGAAATGATATCCAAATAAAGATTAGCAAACAGAAGGCAGGATGACCAAGGTGAGGCTAAAGAGGAAGACAGGAGAGTAGTAAAGCTAAGCCAAAGTAGATTAAGCATTGCATCAGGGCTGGGCCACATGACAGCCCTACACAGTCATGCTTTCAGCAACAAAACCTTGGTTCCTGACGTGGCTAATGGAAGGGAGAAGCTCCCAGTACCTTCAAGCTCTACCATGCTTTCTCTTTACAGGAAACAACTCTTGGTTCATTAGAAGCACCCTTTCTCCTCCAGTGTACTATGGGTCAGCATGTCTGTTGGAGAGCAGTCAGGCAGCATCAAGTGATCAGGATATGCCTGCTCTGGGACCCAGGGGCTGAAAGGTAAGAAAAAGTCCCCTCTACACCAAATAAGCTAGATTAATATGGGCTTTATTTCCTGGGAGACATTCCCGCTGCTCTGAATTTGGGCTGCAGGAACTTTCCTTATTCCAAAACACATGGATCTCCTTTTATCTCCAAAGTTTTCAACTACCCCAAGAACAGCAAAATTGCTTAGCTTACTCCCTTTCAATGCTCAAGAGAGAAAACTATGTCAGGCCCTTGATCACCATTACGTTCAGCATAGTTTTAACTAATACCCTTTTTCAAAAGGTGCCGAATTTGGAAAGCCTTGTAAGATTTTGGAGACTGGAGTTTATTCTAGAGTCTCAAAAAGTAGACTTTGAAGAATTTTAAACACAAGCATAACATGATTGATTTTGCATTGCAACAAAATATAATTGTAGCTACATTATAAAGTGCTAATTAGAGGTCCTAATTCAAGATGTTATATAGGGAATACACTGCTGTCTCCTTTCCTCCTTCAAATGCATAGAAATAAAAGAAAAGTTATCTATTTTACAATCCATAACCAAGGTTGAATGTGAAAAGGAAATCTTGAAAAAAAGAAAATAGAGGAGAATGTTTCACAATACTATAAAGGGCTAGATTAACCTGAATAAATTTTTGCTGTAAAATATCTAGATATTTTAAATAAAATGTTTACAATAAAGAAGGAATCCCAACAGAACAAAAATTCAGGGGAAGTGAGTGACAGGCACAGTGGTAAATGGATACAGAATCTTTGATTGTCCTAAAATAATGTGCTGGCTTCATTAATCAAAAAGACTTCGGTGTAATGAGTTTATGGGAATAAAAGTCAAAGTAAAGGCATGCATGAAACCCCAGGAAAAAGATTTCCAATAAAATACTATATCTTAAATGGAATGTTAGGGGGAAATAAGCAAAGTGAGATAAAAACAAAGTTTATATTTATTAACATGGACATTGAGTGAAAAAAACACATGCATTAATGTTTGAACTACATACTTGCTTTGATGAAGGTTCTGATATTTATACTACTTGCATTGTCCAGATACCCTGAAGCTAAAAATGTTAAATAGAAACTGGTACAGGACTGTTAATGACCCTGGGTGCACCTAAGAGTAGCAAATACAAAATTCCTCAGAAAAACATAACTTCAACCAAAACCTCAAAGGGATCTCCCTGTTAAATCCCTGCTGAACAGAAGTTCACAATCTAAAATTACAAAAGACAATAAGAATCCTTCTTTATTGGAAAATGTCAACAAGATCAGCAAGTAGCAGAATTAGAGCCCTAAGTCATTCAGTTAATAGAATTATTGATTAGAGATAATAATCTGATTGTTTCACATGATTGCATAAAGCACAAAGGGTAAGAATCTAAGAAAAACCCATAAATCAAAATGGATTTTTAAAGGGGAAATTTTAAAGCAATAATAGTAGAGGTGCCAAATTAGCAGAAAAAAATATTACAGGTATCTTAAGATTGAAAAAATTCCTTGCTTGCAGAATAGGCTAAGTAAATGTAATAAATGTTTAAAAATAACAACTAAGCCTGAAGCCTATATTTTACATAATTTCAGAAAAAACAAGAATAAAGAGAGAATTTCTAAAAACTTCTAGAGAAGAAAACAGGTAGATTATCTCCATAAAGGAGTACATGTCAAACAAGGAGTAAAATAACTTATTAATACAGGATATTAAAATAACATGGATCAAAGTTTTCAAAGGTCTGAAGAAAAATAACTTTTATGAGAATCTTATACTTACATAAACTATCACCAAGCAAGAAAGATAATCACAAATAATTGGAGTTATGCAAGATCTCAAAAAGTTTCTTACAGATCTGTTCTGAAATATTTATTGAAGATTTTACTCCAAGAAGAAAAAAAACAAAAGAAGGCTAAATGTGTGATGTTATATTCAATAATAAGCAAAGAAGTAAGAAATGCTTACTGTTAAATTGTAAAGGCTGTAGTTTTAAATGTATGAATTAGAAAAAATGTAAGATTGGACATAAACTAAGCTTGCAACACAAGAAGCTCAAAAATATATTAATGCGAAACTTAATTAGAAAGCATATAAAAATTAAAAGGTAGGGTTGATCACTAAAATTAAAACTAAAAGTGAGTTTTAAAATTATGGTTAGGCAAATAGAGGGGAAACCCCACAAGAATGTATTTGTGTTTACTTCCCGTTTTTTTTCACAGATAGAAAAACAATCCTATATCCGTATATGCTTAATAACATGGAATCAAAACATATAAAAGCTGAATAAATGAATGAATGAAATGGTGAATTCCACAATCACACTGGAGAATTTTAATATCTTTTTCTCAGAAATCTATATGATGAATACATAAAAATTAGTAAGAATGTAGAATATTTGTATAACAATTAATGACTTGATCCCATCAATTAATGTATAGGATCCTGCAATCAACAAGTAGAGAATGTACATCCTTTTCTAGCATGACTATGGGCTAAGCCCCAGTTTCTATAGCAGGTTCTGTAATTCAGGAGCAGGTGCCAAGGAAGTGATTAGTTAACCTTAGCGAGGGTTAGAATATTGCCAAACAGATACCATGTAAACAATAAGTCAGATAATGTTTAGATATTGAAAACAGTAACTGATGTTTCTGAAGCAGAATCTAAGTCACGTATGATAAAATAGAATAATTGCTCATATTTACAAAGGGGAAAGAGAGACAAGGAGGGGAAATTTACTATACCAACTTATACAGGTGAACACATCTTCCCACTCTCCTACCACTGGGTTGTTAATTTTCTGCCTGTTATGTTCCAGAAACCTGAAGAACAGATGTGCCAGAATAATAGTCAAGGAGTTAGAAAATCTGTGTGCAAGATCCTGATCAATGAAGCTTTTGCTTAAACTTTTAAGAGTCCTTTGCATCATCTAATGGTTAGAAGTTTGGACTTGACATCTAAGTTTCACTCTCATACCTTAGATTCCATTATTGTCTTACTTCTCATTATTTTCGTTATACACATACATATATGTTTGCGTGAAACCAAATACATATGTTTATATATGTGTGCAGATATATAATGTTTTACATATGTGTGTATATATATGTGTGTGTATATGTGTGTGTGTGTGTGTGTGTGTGTATTTAAAAACATTCCCCAATAGCATTCTGCAGACACAACTTGCTATATAGTAGTATAGTTATCTATTTATTCCCTGGTATTCTTCACTAATGTGTACCGCCTCAGAAGCCAGGCATAACATCTTTTTAAGCAATATATTTTTAGTAACTATCATTGTGTCTATAACACCAAAGCAGTTCAACAAATTGTTATTGAATAACTAGATTATTAAATAAGTCAAGATTGCAATTCTTAAATGCGTTCCAGGAAATGATTGCTATCACTTGGACCCTTTCAAGGTTTACAAGGTCAAAAATATTTTCACACTAATGTTAAAATATTGTTTATTCTTTTCACTCCCAGTTTCTCACAAGTATACAGTGTTTTCCAGAGGCTATATGGTGTGTGTTATCTCAGTAAGATTGAATACAGAAGCATGTATGAGTCCAGTGGTTTTCTATGAAGCTAGATACTAAGGATATTTCTACAAATGTAAAATAGTGCTTATTATTCTATTTTTTGGCTTTGGAAAATGGTTATTATTCATACAATATGATATTTTAACATGCAACAGACTTATTTGAATTTTAGAATAAATTAATTTACTATTTTAAAATTTTTCAGTTCTAATTTTAGTATGGTAAAAATCAATACATATTACTCACATTAACAACAACAACAAAAAAACCTTTGAATTCCTCAGTAATTTTTAAGAGTCTAAAGAGGTCTGAGACCAAAACTCTTAAGAACATTTGATTCACTAAGTACTATCATCTTCCGGGCCATGTTTAAAGAAGACATATAAACTTACTGTTTTTTCTCATGGAGGCCAACATTCAGTTGCAAAATATATAACACAACCAAATCAGTTTAAGTCACTTAATTTTGAAATTTAGATTGTGCTAATTATCCATTTTTGGCACATTAAATTAACTTAAAACGCTGTGATCTGAGTGAGTGGTGAAGACTATCAAACTAAAGGAAGACACCTCAAAAAGATCTGCTACCTATTGTCTCTCTTTAGTAATGAAGTGTTCATCAAACTCATTGCAGTTTCACAAAGTGCAGAAAAATGACAAAGGATAGAGTCACAAAAGTTTTTCAAGCTGTAGGTTTTACTAAAGCATGTGAAAGGCAAAGTCAGCCACAATCAGTTATGTGATCGTGTTTATTGTGGTATATAATTATAGTCTTTTGTTGGACAATAGCTTATTTTGCTTCTAAAGTAGTTTAGAGGTGAACCACCAATATATTGCTATTCTATATTGAGTGTAAGTATACTAATTCCTAGACCCCTTTGGACAATGTGAATGGAATAATCTGTCGTATTTCTTGCTTCATCATAATTTAGAATCCTTTAGGTTTCAAGATGTTTCCTCCATATCTTATATCCATGAAGGTAATAACAACAGTGATACTGACATGGGGAGAGTAAAGGCACTTATTGCTTGGCTCCTCCTTAAAAAGGCTTTCACTTGCCAGGTGTGGTGGCTCACGCCTGTAATCCCAACACTTTGGGAGGCCAAGGCTGACAGATCACCTGAGGTCAGGAGTTCGAGACCAGCCTGACTAACATGGAGAAACCCCATCTCTACTAAAAATACATAATAAGCCGGGTGTGGTGGTGCATGCCTGTAATCCCAGCTACTCTGGAGGCTGAGCCAGGAGAATCACTTGAACCCAGGAGGCAGAGGTTGTGGTGAGCCGAGATCATGCCATTGCACTCCAGCCTGGGCAACAAGAGTGAAAATCCACGTCAAAAAAACAAAACAAAGCAAACATTGTTTTAAACAGGCTTTCACTTAAGTTATGGAGTCTCTTTAAATTTAATTTGGGAAAAGAAGGGTGATGGTAATATTAGAACGAGGTAGACACCAGGGAAAAATTTCAGGCATGTAGAGATCACCAGGCATGAAGGAACAGAGTGGAAATCATAAAGCTAAAAAGGAAAGTCAAGAGCTAGCAGGAAAGAGGTAAACTTGCCTAAGATAAGAACCTAGGACTAGTTCTGTTATTTCAATTCAAACGCTCTAATTTGTTTTTAAGTATGTTTGTAATATACAGAGCTCATTTACCTTCCTATTTCTTTTGTTTTATCTTTAACGTCTCCTCTATCTTTAAATTTATTATTAGAGACCCAGAATATTCTTATTATTGAGTTTTATTCCTTACCGTCATCATTTGCATGAGCACTGACATTGAACACTATGTATGTGAAAATGCTCTGAGCTCCCTGTAGGAGATTTATCATATTTAATACCAGCTGAAATACTTTATATTTATAAACCTGGATACATGGCATAGTATGGAGTGAAAAGCTCTGGGGATAAATCTTGCCATCCAAGTAAAATCATAATATTTTAGAGCTGGAAGAGTATTTAGTGATGATCTGATTCAACAGCATCATTTTGCAGATGACTAAACTCGTGCCTATAGAGGCTAAGAAGAGCCTGATCACCTTCTTGAGGGAATAATTTAGCATCCTGAAAGAAAAAAAGACCTTTCTAAATCATCTATGAAAGAGTTAAACATGAATCCAATAACTTGCAGATGTATTTACGATTAGTTGGGGCACCTAGAACTCTTTCCTCTAACTCCCATCTTGCTAGTCCTTGAAATAGTTGCACTGTGGTATATTCAATCTTATCAAAAGAAAAGGTAAAGGACAATCAGTATTAACTGATACCAGGCACTGAAAGTAAACCAAGCAACGATGAAATGTGTTTATTGTCAGACACGGCTTACTGGCTTAGTTGTCTCATCCAATAGTCTTTGGGAAGAATATGTGTGAGGAGCTGATGAATTTGCTTTACTATTCACTATGTATTTTGTGAAAAAACTTTTCTGGATGCATATGAATTTTGTGGATTATATTATGTGACAAAAATATTCATTTCCAACTGTCATAAATTACCTTATGCTCTTTTCAGAATTCCATGTATACAAAACTCCCCCAAAATTGCACGTTATCATTTTTCAAAGGTCACTTGAGTTTTTAAAAGGGAGATACATGATGCAGCATAGTATAATTTCTCTCCCCAACATACTCTTCTATGTTATTACTCTATTATGATTGTAGTATAACTTATAGTATATGTTTATACTGTATCAAAACAGAGGATACTTTCTTTCAGGGAAAAATCTCATTTGCATTCTCAAGGACAATGATTTTCCATATACATGAACCTAAATACAAATATTTATTTAACACTAAAGAAAATAAGTGTGCACATGTATCTTCTGATGTATATTCCCTTCAAATTTTCTCTTAAACCATACAATTTTAGCCAGTACTCGAGAACAAACATGACATATTTAGTAATGCCATTTCAAATATCCAATGGACAGAGAATATGTGTGAGGAGCTGATGAATAATTATCAATGGTGATTATGATGATTAAGAATAAACAATAGGTCCTGGATATTTTGGGGTTCTCACCCCCTCCCACTTGTATAACAGATGACAAATACAACATACAGCTGCACTGCAATTAAATGCTTTTTTCCTTTGTAGAATCACAACCCTTTTTGATACTGTTTAATATGCTAGGTCTATAAGGCAACTACAGAGACAACTGATTCAATCTATGACATTAATAATTTAATCAAAGTTATAGAGAAGGATCTCGGTCTAAATAATACACAAAATCATGGAAAATATCTATGACATGTAGGTATTCTCAAAATAACAAAAACATTATCAAAATTTCTCTATGTACATTTTACAAAGGAGAAAAATGTTTACTGTTAGCATTGAACAGGAAGAAAATTCCCTTTCCATGTAAGGTATTTATAAAAAGGCAGAAATGACCATTTTTAGCACCCATGCCCTCTTGGAATTGGTTCTGTCAACACCCCTGCAGGTGGCACAAAAGAAACAGATTGAGAAGTATGTTGATAAAAGGGAATCATCCCAAAATCCCATTTTGACTGTCCTCTTCAGCATCATTTTAAGTCTCTGGATCATATTCATAATCATCTGTTTTATTTTGAAAATAATTTTTCTGCATCCTGCCACAAAAATTAAAGTGCTATTTTGCAACAATAGTATCTATCAAATGTCAAAATCTTGCCATATGTTTAGCAAAGTTGAAAGGCTCCTGTTCAAGATGTCAACTGCAGATTAGCTGATTCACAAGGGAGGTAACGATCACTGTACATCTATTGTTTTTATTTCCACCCTAAACTGACTATTGGCATGTATAGCAACAAACAGTTCAATACTAATCCTGTTTGCTTCCTGAAGACTCTTGAAACAATTTTTTTCCGCTGAATTCATTCATTTCTTATCTATTATTTTCTTAACATACCTGTCTCTTAATCTTACTATGAATTGAAACGATGAATTCATGAATTTTGTCTTACTTACTTTTAAAACCTCAGTACTTATCACATGGCAAATGGTGGACTCTATAAATGTCTGTTGAGTAATGATAATAATGAATGAGTAAATTATTCTCTTAATACTGCTAACTTATTTATATCACTATGAATAATAATAACAACAGCAACACTTTTAGTACCTTTTCCAATGTTGTTATTAGTAGTTTATAAAAGCACCATGCTTAGTATCTGCCCAGTTCAAATACTGGAATATAAATAGCACAATGAAGTCAATTACTTTGAAAATCCTCACCACCCACCAAATTTAATTTCCCTCTGACTCAATATTGGTTGTGAAACAAAACCTGCATAAGCCATGACAGACAATTTGGGCACCATAATTAAAACTGACTTTCTCTGTCAGTTGTCTATTATGTGATTCTTTTTGTAAAAAAAAAGAAAGAAAGAAGGAAAGAAAAGTCACCAAAGCTTTTCTTTATTATATTGACTGAAATGTCAAGGTCTTTGATGATTATGACTTGCAGACATAGCTTTATGAGAAAAATGTGTATTTACATTTTCACATTGGAAAGACTTTGGCTACAAGTAACAGACAACTAAAAACAAATCTTTTAAACAAATAGGGACTGTTTTGGTAATGGGAAGTCCAGAGGTAGGGAAGACTTTGGGACTGATCCAGTTTAGGAACTCCATCTCCTTTTTCTGTAGTTTATTTTACAAATAAAAATAATTACTATATAAAATGTGTTCTTATTTTGAGCTATGAAGTATTGTAACTTTATTGCAATTTATTTTGCTCTCTACCTTTCAGACATTAAATACACATAGTTATAACAGTAAGTCAAGATTTTCAATGGGAGACAAAACAGCAACAAAAGTAGCAACACATTGTAGTAATAGGACAAATGACAATGACATTTAGGATTAAAGATTTAGCACTTATCAATGTGAATTCTATGATCAGCCAGTTGTTTGTAAGACTATCTGGTATGGGTGAAGACAGATAGGGAAGAGGGATAATTATCCTGTAAAATATAAGGTGTATTTAGGAAACGACAGCAGAAAAGAGAATGTAGAGGGATCAAGCCTTTGAGAGTCCCTAAAAGATTAATTTTAAGGTCTACCCAGATAGGGAACCATTTAAATTTTCCCAAGTTATTATGCACATAAAACTACTGTACATTAATAAAAAGTGTAATATGCTATAGTTGTTATCTGTGCAGGAATAGGAAAGAAAAAACCCTTTAATACAATCTGTTCGGCTTTTCACGGCTTGATCCCTGTCTGTATATCCAGTTTCATCTCTCAGCAACCATGTGACCATATGTCTCTGTTTTAAGGAACCTTTTCAGATGATTGAACTCCGTTGCTGTCTCAGTTTGGGGCCTTTACAGACTGTGTTCTTTATGTCAGAAATATGATTCTTCTCTCCTATCATCACCTCCTAGAGTGATTCCTACCCACCCTCCGTTACCCAACTTAGAAATCACTTTGAAAAGGCTTCACTGACTAGATTACACCTGTTACGTGACCCTTCCATGTTCTCAAATATCAACCCAAGTCCATATTAGGTTGTAATTGAAGATGTACTCTCTACCATAAGTCTTTTAAGTTCTGTGGAGGCAGAAGATATATCCAGTAATAATATCTCCTATTCATTATTACATGTCTAATTCCTAGCACAGTGCCTCTTTCATACAGTAAATACATCTATTAATTTAAATTCAAATTGAATGGTGATGAAAGATGGTTATTCATTAATCATTCATAAACTAGTTTTTATAGGGTGCAAGTAACTTAGAGGAATCAAAAGCTAAAAGGAAGCAAGTGAATAGAAACCATGACAAGAAGTTCAGCTGTGATGGGTTCTGGAATTCAGACAAGCAATTTAGACAGGTGAATAGTTATATCATGTAACAGCCTGGGCAGCAGGATTGGAGAAATGAGTCATTTTATGGAAAAGGGGGATTTCAGAACATAGTAATGGAGAAAATTGAGACAAACCTCAGCTTCAGACAGAAATTATTTTATTCTCTTATTCTTAGGACAAAAACTGATCTCTGATCAAAGTTGGAGACCGAATACAATGACATTTAATGTTTGCCTTACGATTGAAAATTTATTCTTTTATTTGATCAGGTTTATTGAGACAAATTTACAATTAGAAAAGTTTATTCTTTTCAGAGAGCAATTCTTTTAGTTTTGACAAAAGCATACAGTTGTGTAGCCACTACCACAATCATGATATAGATCAGTTTCCATCACCCATCACTCCATGCCCCTTTTTAGTTAATCCCTTACCCTTACCTCTGGTCCTTGGCAATCACTGATCTTTTTCTGTCCAGAATGTCATATAAATAGAATTATAAATTCTATGGCCCTTTGAATCTGGCTTCCTATCCTTAGCATAATGTGCTGTGATTCATTCATGTTGTTATGTTTATTGGTTTATTTTTGTTGTTGCCGTTTTGATCTTACCCCACTAGCAAAAATTCTGCAGTTGAGTTTCTTGGTAAGAATCTCAGGTTCAGCACATCCTCAGTGTAATAGACAAGCCTCACCCTAGCAAAACCCGTTTTGTGATCATAGTATCTCTTCTACCAGGAAGAATTTATTAGTTTACTTTTTATTGCTAAGTATTACAGGTTATGTAAACATTTGTGATACTTCTATCACATATTGTTTATCCATTTTCCCACTGAAGGCCATTTGGTTTGCTTCCAGTTTTAAGCAATTATGAACACAGCTACCATAAACACTCCTGTACAGATTCTTGTGTGAAGATAAGGTTTTCCACCTTTGGGTAAGCTATATATTTAACATTGAAAGAAAGGTTCAGTTTGCGTGTTAAGAAGCAACATATAAAAATTCCAGTTGTTGAACATCCTTCCTAGCCTGTGAAATTGTCAGGTTGTTTGTTCATTTGGATGCTCTATTTAATTTTTGCTCTTATTTTTGTTTTAGCATACTAATCAGTGTGTAGTGGTATCTCATGGTGGTATGATGATGTTGGGCATTTCCTTTTCTTGTCCTTAAGCTCAGGCCTATCTCTTCCTCACTGAAGTGTTTATTTAAATCTTTTGCCCATCTTGGTTAGAATGTTTGTTTTCTTCTTACTATTTTATTATTGAGTTTTGAGATTTCTGTATGTATCCTAGATATGATTCGTTTCCTTTACCAGATATATACTTTAAAAATATTTACTCCAATCTCTGGCTTTTCCCTTCATTCTGTTAACAATGTTATCAGAAGAGCAAAAGATTTACATATATATATACACACACACACACAAACACACAATATATATCGTGTGTGTATAAATATGTAAATCTATCATATGTATGATATGTGTGGACATTTATCTATGTATGTGTATATATGTGATATATATATGTGTGTGTATAAATATCATAAAACTTAAAAAATACATATATCACACAACTTTTTTAAATGAATGAGCTCTTTTAGAGTTGTGTTTAAAAACTTTTGCTTACTTCAAGTTCAAAGAGATGTCTTTGTATGATTGTTCTAGGAGTTTTATGGTCTCAGGTTTACATTTAGGTATCTGATTCAAGTTGACTTGGTTTTTGTGTAGTTTATGAGTTGTGAATGAGATTCATAGTTTCTTTATGGATATCTAATTGTTATAGGAACATTTCTTGAACATACCATTCTTTCTCCATTGAATTGCTTTGCATTTTTCTTAAAAAGATTGACAGAGATAAAAAGTATTGACAAGGATGTGGAGAAAAGGGAGTTCTTTTGTACTTGGTAGGAATGTAAATTGGTACAGTCATTATGGAAAACAGTATGGAAGTTCCTCAAAAACCTAAAAGTAGAACTACTGTATGATCCAGCAATCTCTCCTCTGGGTATATACCCAAAGGAAATGAAATCACTACTGCATAGGGACAGCTGCACTTCTAAGTTCATGGCAGCATTATTCACACTGGCCAAGATATGGAAATAATGTGTGAGTCAGTGGTTTAATCGATCAATAACTTGTGGCATATATACAATGAAATACAACTCAGCTTTAAAAAAGAAGGCAATCCTGCCATTTGTGACAATATAAATGAATCTGGAGAACATTATGTAAAGTGAAATAGGCCAGACACAGAAAGAAAAATATCACATAATCTTATTCATATGTGGAATCTAAAAAATGTTGAATACATAAAAACAGTTGAATGGTAGTTACCAAGGCAGGGAAGATAAGGAAGTGGGGAGCTGTTGGTCAAAGGGTACAACATTGCAGGTATGTAGGATAAATAAATCTAGAGATTAAATGTACAATACGATGACTACACTTAATAATATTATATCCCATACTGGAAATTTTCCAAGACAGTAGAATTCAGGTGCTCTTACAACAAAAAAGTAACTATATGAAGGGATGGATGTCTATTTGCATGACTGTGGTAATTATTTTACTACGTTATGTATATCAAAACAACGTTGACTACCTTAAACATATACAATAAAAATCCACAATTGACAAATACGTGCGGGTCTACATTACAAATGTCTCTTCTGTTCCTGCCTGTCCTTTCACCAATACCGCATTGTCTTGATTAGTGTAACTTTATAATAATTATTGGAATCTGGTAAAATGTATCCTCCAACTTTGTTCCTTTAAAAAAAAATACCCTTTTGCTCTTCTAACTCCTTTGCATTTTGACCTAAATTTAGAATCGATTTGTTCATTTCTAGGACAATTCCTGTGGGATTTTGACTGGGTTTGAGCTGAATTTATAGATCAGTTTTGTTAAAATTGCTGTTTTAACAAGAGTCTTGTAATCTGTGAACATTATATATCCCTCCATTAAGTTATTTGATTACTATTATCAGTGTTTATACTTTTCAGTATATTGAATCTTGCATACATTTTGTCAGATTTATATCTGTTTCATGTTTTTGGTGTAAATTTAAATGCTATTTTTCATAAGCTTTAAAAATATTAGAATAGTTATTAATTAACAGAACAATTTCAAAGAAAATACAGAGTTACTGTATATCTTTCACCCAGTTTCCCCTATTTTTAAAACCTAAGGAACCAACATTGTTGTGCTAATATAGATAAAATGTTACATTATATTAGTATTTTATTAATGTCATTTTTTTTTTGTTCCAGGATGCTATGCAGAGTACCATATTATATTTATATCTCATGTCTCATTAGGCTTATCTGTTCTGTGACAGTTCCTCAGACTTTTCTTGATTTTGTGACCTTGTCAGTTTTGAAGAGTGCTGGCCAGGCAATTTGTACATTTTTTTCTCAGTTGGAATTTGTCTAATTTTTTTCATGTTTAGAATGGAGTTGAAAGTTTGGAAGGAAGACCACAAAGATAAATTGCCATTCTCATCACATTACATGAGAAATATATGTTATCAATACGATTTATAAATATTGATGTTAACCTTGATCATTTGGCAGTAGTAGTATTTGCCAGGTTTGTCCACTACAGAGCTACTTTTTAAATGATATTTTTAAAAATTAAATTTCCAATTGCTCATCATGAGTATATAGAAGTACAATTGATTTTTTAAATTGACCTATCATCCTGTAATCTTGTTAAAGTCACTTATTAGTTCATTCAGCTTCTTTTAGATTCCATTGGGTTTCCAATGTAGACAATCATGGCATTTGCAAGTAGACATAATTTTATTTCTTCATATCCACTTTGTATCCACATATGCTTGCGCATATGAATATAAGTATATATTCATGTGTCTATGTAGGTACTTGTCTTATTGCATTGTCTGGGACCTGAAATACAATGTTCAATAGGACTGATGAGAATGTTTTGCTTTTTTTCTGAAATCGTGAAGAAAGTATTCAGTTTTTCATTATTACATATTATATTATTTGTAGGGTTTTTAAAAGATATCATTTAGCAAGTGCAGGAAGTCCTTTCTCTATTTTTCTGAGAGTTTTTAGTGTAAATGGATGTTGAACTTTGTCAAATATTTTTCTGCATTTATTGAGATGATCACATTGTTTTGCTTCTTTGTTGATGTGATAAATGGCATCATTTTAAACTGAGGGATATTTTCTCATATAATCAGCCTACCTCACAATCTTTCTCTTTAGCACCAGTAAAGTCCCTGGAGAAGAACCTTCACGTGTATGCAGTCTTCTTTTATTGTTTGCAGCTCTAGGGAATTCTGTAGTCTCTTGCTAGCCCACATTGGCATTTAACAAATTGTTAAATATTTTAGTGAAATCTTTTTAGCCACTTGTCTAACAACCCCGTCTTCTTCCTGTGCTCTGCCATAGGTGAGACAATGTCTGTGCTACATTTTACTTTAGAAGTGCTTATCTTTCCAAGATCTTAGCCTCATTGGTTATTCTATAACCTCAGATCTCTGAAGGGTACAATAAAATTAATGATGTTATATTTGGTGCTTTTTTTCCTCTCATTGTTAGTGTGGAAATGACAGCCTTCTCAGCTTTCTAAATTCTAGGCAGAAGTAGGTAGTCCTTGTGATTAGAAGAAATTGACTTATCTCTAACAATGAAATGATTCAGGGATGTTCTTTCCCCAGAAGATTTTACCTGTAACTTCTTTGTGAAGAGTAAAATGTAGCAATGGGGTTGGTTTCAGCTCATATGCAGCATAGGCAAGGGTAATTTAAAAACTTTGTTCTGTATAGCATCTAGTCCTTTGCTGGAAGTTAAGACTTGGATAATAACTGTGTTTGCATTTAAGGAAACTCTCTCCCTGGGCTTTAAAATGAAGAAGATAAGAGATAATTATATCACTTTTGGCAGAGCAAATTAAAAGCAGAATAGGATATGAAGCTGTCTGAAATTGCATAAATCAAACCTACTGGCTGTTTTCCCTAAGTAAAAAACTAATGGGTACCATCCAGAGGTTTTTTAACAAACAGGTGAATGGTATCAATCAATGAAGTTTAACTTTGTTCATATTATGAAATTTTATATGAAAGTACATGACATTAATATATTCTTTAATTCCATAAATATTCATTGACCATCTAAAATGTAACAGAGCTACTCTCCCAGATATAGAAGAAACATTCAGACAGACAGTTTGGAGACCTGAGTTTTAGCCCTGATGTTATTATTAATCCTCTGCATGATCTTAGATAATTCAGTTCTCTGAAAAAAACCAGTGAGGGTGAATCATGTCAAGAATTACAGATATGCAGCCATCTCAGTACCTCTTACCCAATCTATTTCACCCAGTAATTAGGGCAGACTAGGTTATTCATATGTGATTATTCCACCTAAGATAAATGGGCAAAGAGCAAACAATAGTGAAGAATTACAAGACGAAGATTTGGGGGAGGAAGAAGACCTTGAGAGGTGCAACCAGCATTAAGGATTCTTGTTGAGCCAGGATAATATGCCAATCCACAAAGAATGGTTAAGGACCTTAAATATTATTTTTAGTAGCCTCGCAAGGCTAAATAGATAAAACTGGGTGTCCATAGTCCACCAAGAATAGGAATCCTGCTAATTCCCCACTGTACCCTTCACTTTGGGCTGGGATCCTGAAGAGTCTTCTACTAGGATTAAGAATGAATTGGAAGTAAACCAGTCTTCACAAGAATTTTCAGTACAGATTTAGTCATATGAAAGTTCCAAAAATCCTCAGTCCTTGAACTTGGATTAAGATGGTCCCTGACTGCTAAAATTTCTGGAATGCCTCATAGGAAAAAATAAATAAAATGTGAAGACAGATATTGATATAGGAGTCAAAAGCAAATTATTTAGGGAGATAGTGAGGGGTAAAGAAGTCTTGGGTAAGGTTTCCCTTTGATAAAAAGCAGCCCCTAAATCATTTCTTTTCCAACAAAAAGCAGCCTGTAAAATCGAGCTGCAGACATACATAAGCAAGCTGGAAGCTTGCATGGGTGAATGCCAGCAGCTGTGACAATAGGAAAAGACTACCTAGCGGCTAAGCGTGTCCAACATGGCGGCTCCATCTTCCCTTTTCTTTGTCAACCACGTGTACAGTAAGGAGAAGACAACATGGCACTGGCCAGGTAGAAAACCCATTTGCATAATAAAAGATTAGGGTGGGTGGCCAGCTTCCTCGTGAGCTATGTAAATGTCATACCTGGTCCAACCAATCTTTGGGCCCTGCCTAAATCAGACACTACCTCCTCAAGCCATGTGCACTTCACCATGGGACTGGAAGACCCACTTAGGAGGCCCTCTCTCTCTGCAGGAGAGAGCTATTCTGTTTTCTCTTTCTTTTCACCTATTAAACCTCTGCTCTTAACCTCACTCCACATGTGTTCATGTCCTTGATTTCCTTAGCATGAGGCAATGAACCTCGGGTCTTACCCCACACGAATGATGCCACTTCATTGTGGGGACTTGTCTGGTATTGGAATGCAGGGTATATTTATTGAAACAGTGAGTACAGGTGTGAACTTCAACTCTGTCCTTTCACTTAGAGGCTTTCAGCCTTCATTTTAAAATCAGACCAAACCAAAATACTAGGTCCCCATCAGCCATTTAAAAAATGATTATCATAGCTGCCGGCCTTACAAGACTTGGGGTATAGGCTTGCTGCGGAGAATATGGAGAATCCCCCACTATCCATGTTGCTGGGTATGTTGGCCATGTTTTGAACCAGTTTCCTTTCACAGAGGACCTAGCCATCGTGTGGGACTGGAAGAGTTCCTGAAACAACTGAGGATTTCTGGCCAGGGCTACACTCTGGTGTTACCAGAAGGCTTCTGGATTGACCCCAGGCTCCGACTGCCCAAAATGGACATTGGTAACAGGATCTCTAGCTTTTCCTATGGTAATTTCCTGCTTTCCTGCCCACAACTGCCATGTCTCCTATCCTGTCTCTGCATGCAATATTATGGGAATTTTTACAGTTCAGGTCAAGGAAATCACGTGAGGCAAGATCAGGAAATGCCATAGTAACTGGGGATAAAACTCAAGGGAAGGCCGTTTTTGTAATTTTAGAGGAACAGAAGTTCTCTCCCCGCCCACCCACAGTGAGTGTCTCTCTCTGCCCTTGGTCTGTAGAGCACATGGCATTTCAAGGTCACTCTCTGCCCTTGGGCTGCAGAGCATATGGCATTTCAAGGTCAACATCGCCACCTAGTGGAATAGTAATCCTCTCCATGGGGGCACATTTTTGTCCCTTTGCAGAAACACTCTAGCTTCCCAGTTCTCCTCCCTTTTTGTGCCCCTCTACTAGACACCAGGATTTATGCTGCTTCTGTAAATGGGGGAACTCTGCCTTCAACAATGAGGAGGAAAATGTCCTCCGAAGTCAAATTTTAGTCGTGATACTGTCCCATCAGCAGGAAAACTGCCATTCAGTCCCTACATTCTTTTATGGTACCTATTCTACCTCCAATTAAAATGGTACCTAAAATAGTAGGGAAATTTTAAGTCCGGAAGTTAGCCGGAGACAATCTATAAGAGTAAACACTTCAGCACGGGCCATAATAGTTTCTTGGTCTGGTCCCCAGGCAAGAGGGACTGCTATCGTCTTTGTTTGAGACTATAAACTGTAAACCAAGCTCCTGCCAGAGTTAGTTCAGCCTATGCCCAGGGATGGGTAAGGACAGCTTGGGGGCTGGAAGCAAGATGGAGTAGGTTGGGTCAGATCTCTTTCACTGTCTCGTTCACAATTTTGTGACTTACCACCTCTTTGAAAACACCTCATACACTCGTAGCTAAGTCATGACCTAATTAAGGCTTGTTGGTTTGATCTATGTAGCTACTTTTGGCAAAGTTCAAAAGCAGAAAAATCTTAACTGTTTGGCATAGCTAAAGGTGAGTAACAAAGGTTTTAAAAGGATTTTCTTTTTCTTTTTTTCGAGACAAAGTCTAGCTCTGTTGCCCAGGCTGGAGGGCAGTGGTGTGATCTTGACTCACTGCAACCTCCACTTCCCAGGTTCAGGCAATTCTCCTGCCTCAGCCTCCCAAGTAGCTGGTATTACAGGTGCATGCCACTACACCCAGCTAATTTTTGTATTTTTAGTAGAGATGGGATTTCACCATGTTGGCTAGGCTGGTCTCAAACTCCTGACCTCAGGTGATCCACCTGCCTCAGCCTCCCAAAGTGCTGGGAATACAGGCGTGAGTCACTGCGCCCAGTCAAAAGGATTTTCTTAAAGAGTGCTCAGCTTAATTAAAAGTGGATATCCAAACTATAGGTATATTTAAAAGGCCTTTATGTTTTTTGTTTTTGTTTTTTTTTTTTAATCTTCTTGGGTGTTGTTTTTCGGGGAAAGAAAAAAGTTTTTTTTTCTTCTTAGTCAACTGAATTTTTCTCCATTTTTTGTCTTGCCACTCTTAATGCACACATGAGAGGCCCTAAAGTAACTTCTGGTAGCTTGGGACTACTTGGGAAAAACAGAGGAGGCACCACAGACCCCATTTTGGAGAAATACCCTGTTTTCCTCATGAAACCCGAGGAATTAAAAATGGATAGATCCCTCTCAAAATGAAAGGCTCTGTTCTGTCTTGCATTGTATTATCTGATGGTTTTGAGTTTTGGGGGTATCAGAAATTACTTCTCATTATGAGAGAGCTTTGGTGTGTAATAACTGGGTAGGAAATATACTTTAAGGGATGTCTAATAGTAGTTATGGTAGGATACTTGACTCTGTAGAGTTGAATAAGAGAAGCATGCTCTTGGCCACCTGGAAGATATGGAAACATCCCTACCCCCCACCCACTGAGAGATGAGACTCCTGTGGGGGATGGGTTGATTACGAAGTGGGCTGGTTGGCTTTGAGTTGCCTTGCAATGAAATGCACAGTTGAAGCATTTCACTGTCTTCTCCCACAGTATTTCCCTCCTTTGGGGGATCCAGGATCCACTATAAAATGGCACCCTTAATTTTTGGAATTTATCTTTGCCTTCAGCTGTGCCTGCTTATTTGGCTCTAGAAATGCATGCTCTCCTGGCCCTGTTCCTCCAAGGGCTACACCCTGAAGCCAGTAGTCCAATTAAGAAACTGGCAAATGAAAAATCTTACAAGTGCTGAATCTTCTGTCTGACTGTGTAGCTATATATGTCTTGTGGGTAATGTCTATAAAAAGAGCTCTAATTGATTGGTTTAAAGAAAAATAAGCACTTAAATCAAATATTTTTAAAGGAAAGATAAAAGCTATAATGCCTTATAGTTCATGTGACAAAATTAGTCTTAAGGATTATTGGTAAAATACAAGTGTCATCAAAATACAAATTGGTGATCTAAATTATACAAGTCAGATACTAGGTTTGCTAAATGTTTCAATAAACTGCCTGCTTTACAACTTGGTAAGGTCTGGGGATATATGAAATTAACCATGCCCCTACCTATGCTGGAAAAAGTCAGACTTTATCTGTGCCTAGTACATAATCAAAACAACTTACTAGGCTTCACATTGAAGTTAAAAATTGCTGAAAGTTACCATTATAACATGTAATTTAAACTACTAAAAATGGATTTACATGCAAGGTGTGTAAAAACAGTAAAATGTGTTTTTAATAAAAGATTATAAGAAGACATGGAAATGTAAGTTTTGCTTAGGGATAAAGGATTGTCTTAAATTAGATAAGATAAAGCTGAAGCTTTAATTAAGTGTGGAATGATTATAAAAATTAATCTTGCAAAAATCCCATGTGTAAACATTAACTAAATTCAAAAGCATATTATATGGTCTTTTCATAAATTGAGCATTGAAATAAAAGCACAGCACAGTTGTCATGAGATCATAAGATGTTAGTATGCCCTTGAGAAAAGTGAGAAAAGGATGGTAAAAATTTCACCTCACGGTCAAATTGGTTAAGATTAGGTGGAACTGTCTACGAGGTTTTGCTTAAAAACTGGGGTTAACATTAATAAAATAATGCAAGGGTAAAATTTGGCTTTGAACAGGATTTTCATGTAATATTAAAGGCTAATGAAAGATTTTTACCTTTTTAAAATTTTTGAGTCATTATTTTGGCAAAATAAATAATTTATGGTAATCTGGAATTCTATTTCATAACATCAAGTGTTTAAACTGCTAACATATTTAATAGGCTTCCAAAAATCAAACCTCAGTTTCAGAATTGTCTTTCCTGACACCTGTCTTTTCAGAGGCTCCAGAAGGGTCCCCAGAATGCCCAGAAAAGAAAGGTAAACAGGATTATTTAACAAGTTTAGGTATGTGAAATTGCCAAAATGATGTTTAATCTTCTTCAGGCTTTATATCTATATATGTGTGTGTGTGTGTATATATGTGTGTGTGTATATATATATATATATATAGAGAGAGAGAGAGAGAGAGAGAGATAGTCTCCCTCTGTTGCTCAGGCTGGAGTGCAGTGGCATGATCTCGGCTCACTGCAAGTTCCGCGTCCCAGGTTCACACCATTCTCCTGCCTCAGCCTCCCGAGTAGCTGGGACTACAGGCACCCGCCACCATGCCCAGCTAATGTTTTGTATTTCTGTAGAGACAGGGTTTCACCGTATGAACCAGGATGGTCTCAATCTCCTGACCTCGTAATCCACCTGCCTCGGCCTTTCAAAGTGCTGGGATTACAGGTGTGAGCCACCATTCCCGGCCTTCAGGTTATATTTTACTGGATAATATTAATATATGTTCCAAAATTGTGTGGATGTCTAAAATTCTAATGTCTAAGTATATACTATCAACCATAATTAAGGTTGAAGTTACTATAAACCACAGAAATAACCAAATCTCTTTGTCAGTAATGTTTTTAACTCTAACTATCCTGGAAATTTTGACATTTGCAGACAGTTGTTGTCTTGCTTTGCCACTTCTTTAAAGATGGTTTATAATCAAGCTATAGGACTTTAACAGGTGTCCTCAAATGCAGGTCTCTAATAGATTTGAAGATTGTAACACTGGAATAGAGAAAAAACATACAGTACTCATGAAGAGCTGAAATGTTCATGAATATCAAAAAGGAGTTAACTGCAGGAACTACACTAATAGAAGTCTGAAGTAATCTTTTTTTAACTTTTTTCTTGAAACATTGCTAATCCTTGTTTTGTTCTTCAACATCAAGGCAACCTTTCTTTTTAAGCTATCTATAGCTTTTAACAATTAAGTATACTTCTGTAAACAAAAAGAAAATTTGAAGCATATTTGATTCCTCTACACTTTGGAATCTATTTGTGAGTATTCTTAACTTACGGCAACATAGTTATTTGCATCAGTGCAATAAGAATCCATTTTCTTTTGCAACAGGACACAATTGGAGGAACTGGTTGTTTTACCAAGGCTTTGGCTGGAAGGGTGTGTTTTCCTTTAAGGAATCAAGCTTGATTTGCAGAGCCCATAAAATCCCAGTGGGAAGACTGGTCTCATGCCCTTGCCTAAGCAGTCCCTGTACAGGGTTCCTGACCTGTGGTCAGTAAAGAATGTCACTTTCTAACAGGTCCAGGAGCTCCAAGTTTATCTTGGAACCTTAAGAGGAAAGGATTACCCATCTCACAGGTATTTGAGGGTACAAATCAATGGCTGGGCTTGGCTTTAAAAGGTTTTATCTGAGATTCCTTGTGGAGCAGAGTTCCATCAAAACCAACCCAAAAGGCCTATGTAGAAATAATTATTCTTCCTGTACTTTATGCAAATAATCAGGCCAAGTATAAGACTAAAGTTTATTCTACAAACAACACAGCCCTATCATAATGTGTTTTCACTGGAAATGAGGACTGGAGAGAGAAAAAAAATGCTGCAAAACTTATCATACATTTATCATTACATTCTGGTTTCATTGGTTGTTTTTAATTTTTCCTACATTTTAGACTAACCCCGCTTATTTCTGTGAATCAAGTAGTGATCTCCTACAGCACAGAAGAAACAAAAAGGGATGGGTAATGTAAAAATCTCGATCAATATCCTAGTTCTGAGCAATTATCCTGCAAATCCTGCCACGTAATGAAAGTAAACAAGGTGCCCATAACCCAGAGGTTTCTTTGATTGGGAAAATAAAACCAAGGAAATTCAAAGACCCACAAAGGGAAATTCTATATATTGGCAAGTAAAATTTTAGGTGGAAATAATCTACACTACTCTTCTGGGAATTGCCATACTCACTCTACTATTTGCAGTAGAGCTATACACAATAACACCTTCTAACTGGAATATCAGACAGTTCCCATTGCTGTACTATTTTGCTTAATTATTATCCTTATAGGAGGAATAATAGTTACTGACAAGAAGTAAACATGAAGGTTTTACTATCAATAAATCTGCTAGGACTTTTTATTTGGTTTGGCAATATGCCACACCCTAGCTATGCAAAAAAGCTATAAAAAGATTTTATTTAAGAAAGGATCTTGTATGGTAAATTATCGTCCTAAAGAGAATAACTGGTTGTTTAAAAAGAGGGATGTTTAGGACAAGCCAGAAAGTTTAAACATGTTGTAGATGGTCTGTGGAAGTCATAAAAGGATTGATAATTGCAGGAAAAATTTAGCCAAGGTTAACACTAAAGTTACTCTAGCCACCCAATAATGTATTTCTCCCAATTACATAGCAAGTTATAAAAGATGGCCTAGATCTAAGATTATCCCCTAATAACAAGTCAAGAGGGAAATACAGGTTTTTCTCAAAGAAAAATGTTGCTTTTATATCAACACTTAAGGTAAAGTACAGCGACCTCTGGTGGAGGCAAACCAGTATTACAGTCCGTTGGAATGGCTGACAGGTATCAAACTCTACTGTCACGGTTGTGGCCTACAGTACCCCCACTTAGTGATAATCTTACTGCTCGTATTCAAACTAAAATTTGTCTCTTCTTGCCTAGAAGCAATCTACTCCAAATGGTGCTGCAGAAAGAACCACACATGGCCACATTTTACTTCCAAGGACCCTTAGATCAACCCCAGGAGGAGCCCCAGCTGCTCTTACCCACACAATGCCCAATTTCAGCAGGAAGCCAAAAAGAGTTGTAATCCAACACCCTCTAATAGCAGTTAGGGTTACCACTCCTGAGAGGGGAAGTTAGAAGTTAAAAAAAAATTATTTAGGCAGATAGTGAGAGTAAGGAAGCTCTTGCTAAGGTTTCCTTTTAATAAAAAGCAGCCCCCAAATCATTTCTTTTCTAACAAAAAGCAGTCTGTAAAATTGAGCTGCAGACATATATAAGCAAGACGGAACTTTGCATGGGTGAATGCTGACAGCTGTGACAATAGGAAAAGGCTACCTGGGTGCTAGGCATGTTCAACATGGTGGCTCCATCTTCCCTTTTCTTTGTCAACCACGTGTACAGTTAGGAGCAGACAACATGGCACTGGCCAGGTAGAAAACCCATTTGCATAATAAAAGATTAGGGTGGGGTGTCCAGCTTCTTTGCGTGCTATGTAAATGTCACACTTAGTCCAAGCAATCTTTGGACTCTATAAAAATCAGGCACCACCTCCTCAAGTCAGTCTTCAAAGCCCTGTGTACTTCACCAGGGGACTGGAAGACCCACTTGGGATCCCCTCTCTCTCTGCAGGAGAGAGAGCTATTGTCTTTTCTCTTTCTTTCACCTATTAAACCTCTGCTTTTAACCTCACTCCACTTGTGTCCATGTCCTTGATTTCCTTGGCATGAGGCAACAAACCTTGGGTATTACCCCAGGTGAATGACTTTGCCTCAATATTATATTAAGTCAAAATTATTTCTACAAATAATTTTTCAAACACAATAAGCACAATTAAATGTAACAGTTTAACCAGGGAACAAGATTCAATGAAAAAGAATAAGCAGAAAATTAAACAAACAGCTGCAGGGCCTTTATTTTTTGGAAATGTTAGTACATTAATGTTATTAGAAATTAACAGTGGAAAAATCCACTGTTGTTATTATGTTCAAGGCTAGAAAATAAAAGATTAAAATTTTCTGTAGCAGATATATGAAATTTTCAGTAGCAAATATATGAAAACTGAAAAAGAACATTCTAAGAAGAATGAGATCAATAGCAGACTAGACACAGTGAAAGACAGAAGTAGTCAACTGGGAGTTAAGTGAGAATAAACTTTTTAAATGAAATGAGAGTAAAAAACAATCAGAACTACAGAATAAAATAATAGATTTTGAGGACAAAATGAGAAATTGCCTGTCATAATTTTAATTGGAATACCAACAGGAGAAGATAGAAGAGAATGGTTTAGAGCAATATATGAAAGAATAAGTAACAGTTTTTCAGAACTGATGGAAAGTTCAATCCTCGGATTCAAGAATATGAAGGACTCCCACATTAGAGAAATAAAAATATATTTATACTTAGTTACACCATGTTGGAAATGCAAAATAAAAGGAATGAAAAAAAATCTTAAAAGCAGCCAGAATAAAAAAAATAGATTTCCTTTAAAGAAGTTATAAACCACAGAGCCATAGCTGACTTCATGACTCTCCTTTCCTCTATAACTTTCTTTTTACCTCCTTATTGTATTTATTATTTTAAAGTTTTAATTGAGGATTTGAAATACAGCAATGTGCCTGAAAGCTATCTTTTAAATTACTGAAAGAAAATAATGGTCAGATTAGAATTACAATAAACAATACATTATTATAAAAATAATAATAATCCTTGAATTAAAGCAAAATGGACACATTATTCAGACAATTCAACATTGAACATTTGCCAGTCAGGAGGTTCTCTATGAAGGTTCTGCGCCGGTAGCACACTTTGGCCTCGATGTTCAGGCATTTCTGTACAACCCCTGAAATCTAGGCAGAGGTTCCCAAACCTCAATTCTTGACTTCTGTGTACCCACAGGCTCAATACCACGTGTAAGCTGCCAAGGCTTGGAGCTTGCACCCTCAGAAGCAAACACCCAAGCTGTACCTTGGCACCTCTTAGCCACCACTGGCATGCAAGGCTCCAAGTCTGGAGGCTGCACAGAGCAGGGGAGCCCTGGGCCCCACCCATGAAATTGTTTTTCTCTCCTAGGCCTCCAGGCCTGTGATGATGGGAGAAGCTGCCAAGAAGGTGTCTGAAACACCCTGGAGACATTTTCCCAATTGTCTTGGGGATTAACATTTGGCTCCCTGTTATTTATGCAAATCTCTGTAGCTGACTTGAATTTCTCCCCAGAAAATGGGTTTTTCTTTCCTATCACATCATCGGGTTGCAAATTTTCCTAACTTTTATGCTCTGCTTCCCTTTTAAACATTCCAATTTCAGATCATCTCTCTCAAGTTCCAAGTTCCACAGATCTCTGGGGCAGGAGAAAAATACTGCCAGTCTCTTTGCCAAAGCATAGGAAGTGTGACCTTTGCTCCAGTTCTCAGTAAGTTCCTCATCTCATTTGAGACCACCTCAGCCTGGATTTCACTGTCCATATCACTATCAGCATTTTGGTCAAAACCATTCAACAAGCCTCTAGAAAGTTCCAAACTTTCCTACATCATTCTGACTTCTTCTCAGCCCTCCAAACTGTTCCAACCTCTGCCTGTTACCTAGTTCCAAAGTTGCTTCCACATTTTCAAGTATCTTTATAGTAGTGCCCCACTTTCTCTGGCACCAATTCACACTATCAGTCTGTTTTCTTGCTGCTATAAAGAAATACCCAAGACTGGACAATTCATAAAGGATAGAGGTTTAATTGACTCACAGTCCCAATGGCTGGCGAGGTGTCAGGAAACTTACAATCATGGCAGAAGGGGAAGAGGAAGCAAAGACTTTCTTCACATAGTGTCAGGAGAGAGAAGAGTGAAGGGAAGAGGCAAGAGCCTCTTATAAAACCATCAAATCTTATGAGAACTCACTATCATGAGAACAGCATGGGGGTAACCACTCCCATGATCCAATCACTTTCCTCCCTCAAGATGTGGGGATTACAGGTCCCTCCCTTGACATGTGGGGGTTACAATTTGAGCTGAGATTTGGGTGGGGATACCGAGCCAAACCATATCAGTAGGTCTGGGGTAGGGCTTTATATTTGAATTTCTTTCTTTCTTTTATTCTTTTTTGTTCATTTATAGACTTTTACTGACTGGCTTGCATAAGATTTGGGTTTGTTTTCCAAGTGATTGAGTTTTATCAATATTACTTTATTTTTTATTTTAAATTAAAATTTCAATAGTTTTAGGGGTACAAGTGATTTTTGGTTACATAGATTCATTGTATAGTGGTGAAGTCTGAGATTTTAGTGCATCTGTCACCTGAATAATATGTAGTTTCTTATCTCTTGTTCCTCCCACTCTCCCCTTTCTGAGTCCCCATAATCTATTATATCCCTCTGTATGCCATTGTGTACTCATAGCTTAGCTCCCACATATAAGTGAGAACATATGGTATTTGGTTTTCCATTTCTGAGTTACTTCACTTAGAATAATGGCCTCCAGCTCCATCCACATAGCTGCAAATCACATTATTTCATTTTTTTATGACTGAGTAGTATTTCATGGTGCATATATACACCAAATTTTCTTTATCCCCTCATTGGTCAATGGGCAGTTAGGTTGGTTCCATATCTGTGCAACTGTGAATTGTGCTGCAATAAACACACATGTACAGGTTTTTTTTAAAGATAAGGACTTGTTTTCCTTTAGGTAGATACCCAGTAGTGGGATTGCTGCATCAAATTGTAAATCTACTTTTAGTTATTTAAGGAATCTCCCTACTGTTTTCCATATAGGTTGTATTAATTTACATTCCCAGCAGCAGTATATAAGCATTCCCCTTTCACCACATTTATGCCAACCTCTATTGTTTTTGGACTTTTCATTAATGACCATTCTTGTACCACAGTCAAGCTAATTTACATATCCATCACCTGACATAGTTACTATTTTTATGTATGCAGTGAAAACACTTAAGATCTACTCTCTTAGCAGATTTCAAGTAAACAATACATTATTAGTAACTGTAATCACTATGCTGTACATGTCTTGAGTGTGTTTCAACTTATAACTGAAAGTTTATACCCTTTGACCAAAATTCCCCTATTTCCCCTCGTCCCCTTTCCCCTCTGAGCCATCATTCTACTCTCTGCCTTTTAGTTCAGAGTTTTAAAATTCCACATATAAATGAGATAATGCAGTATTTATTTTTCTGTGACTGGCTTATTTCATTTAGCAAAATGTCATCTAGTTTCATCAGTATTATCACAAACGACAAAATTTTCTTATTTTGTAAGGCTGAAAAATATTATTTTGTATTTATTTTTAAAATTTATTTTAATTTTAGATTCAAAAGTACATTTTTGACTGGGTGCAGTGGCTCATGCCTGTAATCCCAGCACTTTGGGAGGCCGAGGTGGGCGGATCACCTGAAGTCAGGAGTTTAAGAACAGCCTGGCCAACATGGTAAAACCCTGTCTCTACTAAAAACACGAAAATTAGCCAGGCGTAGCGGTGCATTCATGTAGTCCCAGCTAGTCTGGAGGCTGAGGCAGGAGAATCGCTTGAACTCGGGAGGCGGAGGTTGCAGTGAGCCGAGATCATGCCACTGCACTCCAGCCTGGGTGACAGAGCGAGACTCTGTCACACACATAGAAAAAAGTGCATTTTCTTGTTTGTTATGTGGGTATGACATGTGTAATGGTAAGGGTTGGGCCTTCAGTGTACCCATTACCCCAATATTGGAGATTGTAGCCAGTAGGTAATTTTTCAATCCTTGTCCTCACTTTGGAAATCCCAGAGTCTGTTCTCTACATCTTTATGTCCATGTGTACTCTTTGATTAGCTCCCACTTACAAGTGAGAATATGCTATATTTGGTTTTATGCTTCTGTGTTAGTTCACTTAAGACGATGGCCTCCAGCTTCATCCCTGTTGCTGCAAAGGGGACATGATTTTGTTCTTTCTTGTGGCTGTGGAATATTTCATCATGTATTTACAGCATTTTTTCTTTATCCATTCAACTGCTGGTGGACACTTAGGTTGGTTCCATGACTTTCTTATTGTATACAGTGCTTCAATAAACATACAAGTGCAGGTGTCTTTTTGATATAATGACTTTCTTTTCCTTTGGGTAAATACCAAGTAGTGGGATTTATGGGTCGAATGGTAGATCTATTTTTAGTTCTTTGAGATATCTCCAAACTGTTTTTCATAGAGGTTGAGCTAATTTACATTCACACCAACGGTGTATGACTATTGCTTTTCTCCAAATCCACACCAACATCTGTTATTTTTTGACTTTTTAAGAATAGCCATTCTGAATGGTGTGAGATAGTATCTCAGTGTTTGTTTACAAATTGAAGCACAGGTTTTAACTAGCATTTCTCCGATGATTAGTGATACTGAGCATTTTTTGATGTATTTGTTGGCTGCTTGCACTTCTTCTTTCAAGAAATGTTTGTTCATGTCCTTTGCCCAGCTACTAATCGAGTTGTTTGTTTTTCTTCTTCAATTGTTTGAGTTCCTTGTAAATTCTAGCAAGTTACCAGGTGATGCTAATCCTGCTAATCTTGAAAGCACACTTAGAGAAACTGTTCTAGATTCGTCAGAGAAGGAAACCATGTTGCCAGATATTGAGCTCCAAAGGAGAGATTTCTCACGAGTTAATAGTGACCCCTTGAATTCATTTCTTCTAAGAACAAATAAGTGGGCATATTAAATATAGACTTTAGTCTAACAAATATTCTTTCATCTTTTTGCCAAATACTATTTTATTTTCTTCCCAGATGTGATATAAATTGATGCATGTCCAAATTGAAGCACAGTCTGCTGATAGATCAATATTTGTAGTTCATTTTGAAATAGTCAAGTTAGTCATTTGGGTACTTGAAAGCAAGTTCCACCTTTAGAATGAAAATCCATTTTGTTTATAAATTGCATAAAACTATTTCACTCACTAGTAATTATCTCTTCTATACCCAAAAAGAAAAAAGTTGCATAAGGGTTCAGAGAAGAGTTTTCCACAGAATTTTAATATACATTTCATTAAGAAATGCTTTATTGTTGTGTTGTTATTATTAGTGATGTCCATGAATATGTTCAGTCAAATTCCTTTGGTATTAAATGACTAGAAGTTTAATGAGACAAATAAGAGTTTTCTGACTTGCTTTTCCTGGTTCTCCCTTATACTAGTCTTAGAAACCTCCCAAGGGCTAGCTGTTGGTAAGATGTTGATTGCCTCAGGTCATTCAAATTTTCTACAGGTCTATCTTTAAAAGAATTAATGATTAACTTAATCTAATCTATTGGAAGTCAGGAGTTGGGGCACAGGAGGAGGGTGGCTAAAACACTCCTGAGTTACATATGTGCTTCTTATGGGATCAGGATCACTTGGGAGCTTCGGAGATTTTCATGACTCCTAATGGGCCACTTGAGCCAGTTCAAAAATATTTACTCAGGTAACTCTATTTGGTGATATTTTGATTTGATAACTTGAATATGTGTACAATAAATGAACATATAAATGTGTCATTTTATGCCACATTTATAATAGTGTATGGGGTAGGGAAATATAGTTACCCTTATAGTTTCTCATTTTAATACTGAGCATAGTCATCAAAATTAGATTTTTTTTTAATATACAAGACTTGGGAAATTATTTTGAGCAGTGGTGTGAAGAGTCTTTTTGAATTTCCTTTGGTTGTTATGGAAATGGCAATTGATAAATTTGTCTGCAATTTTTAAAATATTTTAATATAGAGACTATTCAAATAGCTAGATATAACTGCATTTTAAACTCTTCAAAGAAAATGCCTATATTCACACATAAGATATGATGGACATAATTATGAGTTAAAATGTAAATGTATTCATATAAAATATCCTTTTGAAACTAAACAAACTGAAGAAAGTGAATATGTTTCAATATAAAAATATTCAACAATCAGTTAAATTACAAATTGTTATAAATGCTGAATTAATTTGAAATGATTTCCATATTCCTAATCATTTAAAGCTTATGACTTACATACATATATCAATTTGCACATTAATGCTCATGAAGAAATACTATTTACATGTTGAAAATCAAGTAATTGTATTGTGAATAGTTATGTCCAAGTGAGTACAAATAGATTTTAACTTAGCTTAATGTATGTATTATTTCACCACTCATTCTTCTTTTTGATGGCATTTGTTAACATTATAAGTCAATAAGATAGGTACATCATAACTGGTGTTTTGCTACACAAGTTTTAAATGTAACTAAGATTCTTAGTTCTTAATACAACTCTAGTATTAATAGCCCAGAAGTCAATTATTTTACATTCTCCCTTTGTTAGCTCCTCACTTCCCAACCCCACCTACTGATAATATCATGAGTTACAAAAGTTTATCTGCCTCTAATATCTACAACCTCATGTATCGAGGTATGCTTCATATATTTAAGTGCCTAGTAGTGTGTATCCACTATGATTTGGTGATGGAAGAGCCTTTTAGCCTAAAGAAAATAAGACCTTGACAAGTTACATATAAAATATGAATCTGGGTGGAATCACTTGCTTCCTTGAGTGGCCACTGATGATGCCAAATTGTCATGGTCTCCATATGGTAATGTGCAAGATTGAGAACCAAAGGGGATCTAGGTATATTGGCCAGGAAACTTTGATTCAGGCTAGAGTTGACCATTACCTCTGGAAAAACAGGGCTGAATATTCCCACAGTTCAAGTCATGAGGCCATAAGGGACAGGCCTATAGTAAAATCTCTCTAGTTGAAGATTTATGTCAAAGAGCTGTGAGATGCTGCTTGTTCTAACTTAGTTGTACCAGATTGTTGGCTCTTGAACAAATTAGCAGAGACTGAATCCCAAATTCAGTGGCAAAAAATATTTCTTCAGATGAGCCATTTTCTCTTCTTTTTTTAGTATTTCTTCAGAGAAAGTGTCATACTTCATCATGAAGCTTTTCCTAAGCGTTCCAACTCAAGGATCATTTGGTTTGGATATAAATCTATCTTCCAGCCAGTATAAGAGGCACTGGTTCAGAACTGCTTACACCATCCTTGATGTCATAAATCCAGACAGACACCTTCAACTTTTGATTACTGTTTGTACTGGGCACAGTTTATGCATTTCCCTAAATTCACTTGGCAATGATTTTCTGCTTGGTGCTCTGATGACCCTCCAGGAAGATTGACTGCCACCAATCATGCTTATAAGCCACAGAGAAGAGGTTTCAATCTACCCTGAAGGAAGACATATTGAGCTTTGTCACCACCTTGCACTGGGGGCTGCCACTGCTGTCTTAGGATCTGGCTTCCCTAACCAAAAGAAATGTGATGGTGAAAACAAGTAGTACAAGGGAGTTGATGCTCAGTGGGTAAATATTTAATCACGGGAAACAAAAATGTGTGTGTGTGAGAGACAGAGTTTTGCTCTTGTTTCCCAGGCTGGAATGCAATGGTGCAATCTTGGCTCACTGCAACCTCCGTCTCCTGGTTTCAAGCGATTCTCCTGCCTCAGCCTCCCAAGTAGCTGGGATTACAGGCCTGCGCCACCACACCTGGCTGATTTTGTATTTCTAGTAGAGACGGGGTTTCTGCATGTTAGTCAGGCTGGTCTCGAACTCCCGATCTCGAGTGATCTTTCTTAATCACTAGATTCAAAGAGTGATACTGCATTTGATGGTGGGATGCGGGCTGGTTAACTCTCAGTCCTATTTTCTGTTGTCTCAACTTCTTATTGTTCTACTGCTAAATTCCTTATTACTTTGCTTTCCTACACAAAATCAAGAAAAACAACCTAAAGGATTTTCCCCCTAGGGAAATTGTTTCTGGTTTTTCACAGTTTTTACAAATCACTTTTTGAGGTGGATAGGCAAGCATTTCCTGCCACTTTTCCTATAGATAGTAAAATATTTAGGAACAGTACTCTGATTTACCTATAGTATTTTTAATTTTCATATAAGATATGAGTAATATTTAAATTGTGATTAGATTTAATACTATTGCTATTATTCTACTAGTATCAGTAGCAATAGTAGTAATGACAATGATAGCACCAGTAATTATTATCCCATAATATAAACTCAGTGAATAGGGTCAGAAGACTGGCATTGACTTTACATGACCTAAATCATCAAGCATAAAAGAAAATGAATATATCTAACTTCCTTTTACATTCTTTAAGTTCTCAGGTTCATTTGAGAGATATTTCCTTGGGCAAGCTGGGAAAGATGAGAAACAATTGGAGGGCAATCCTGCTCCTAGTCAGTCTTTCCCACATTCTATTTAGCAAAATGATGCTGCTGCATGCAGTTATTGGTATTCACAGACTTTTAAAAAAGTTTGATATTTGTTTGTTTAGTTACTAAACTATCAGGAGAGACCAACTTGGTCAATTGTGTGTGTCAATACTTGTCTTTTCCCTACAAGATTCCATCTATGAGGTATATTAGTATTTCTTATTGGAAGAAATATTTTTGGCAGCTCTCTCAAAGGAGATAAAATTTACCCAGGGTCATATAATAAAACACATTAAACTATGAGATATAGATATTTTGTTTCTTTCTTTCTTAGAAAAGAAACTTCTTTGTATAGGCCATTTTTTTCAAATCAATTATTTTGAATTAAAGCTCTAAATCATTAAATCTATGAATTAAGAGAGTTAGGGAATAAGTTAATAACTAGCATACTTACTAATTATTATTTATTTGGCATTTTAGGTATTCTGCACTTAATATTTTATAGACTAAATAAAATATGAGTACTTGTATACTATAGCCAGGTTATAATAAATGATCATGATTTCAGCATAGAGGATTATTTTTACTTTGAGAATCTTTTGTCAGCTGGAGATGGTGGACATGTAAAATAGCAAGTCCTGAGTTGCATTCTATACAGTTCTTTCCTCTCATCTCTCTCTTGCAGTGCCTATCATATGAACTATAAGCTCCCAATTGATACTTTGTTTTGCTTTAATTTGCATAAATTTAAGAGGTACAAACTCAATTTTGTTACATCAATATATTGTGTTTTGGTGAAATGTGGGTTTTCAGTATATCTATAACCAGGACAATGTACATTGTTACCCATTAAGTAATTTCTAATCATCCACCTCCTCCACCTCCCGCAATGCTTCTGTACCTCCAATGTCTGTCACTCCATACCCCTATGTGTACACATTATTTAGCTGCCACTTATAAGTGAGAACATGTAGTATTTGACTTTCTGTTTCTGAGTTGCTTCATTTAAGATAATGGCCTCCAGTTCCATCCATGCAGCTACAAAATACATGATGTCACTCTTTTTATGGCTGAAGAGTAGTCCATGGTATACATATACCACATTGTCTTTATCCAGTCATCCATTGATAGACACTTACGCTGGTTACACAGATTTGCTGTTGTGAATAATGCTTTGATAAACATATTTGTGTGGGTATCTTTTTTATATAATGATTTCTTTTCCTTTGGGTAGATTCCCAGTAGTGGAATTGTTGGATTGAATGGTAATTTTATTTTTAGTTCTTAAGAAATTTTAATACTGTTTCCACAGTCATTGCATTAATTTACATTCCCACTAACAGTGTCTAACCATTTCCTTTTTTCCACATCCTCACTAAGATCTGTTATTTTTTTCATCTTTTTAATAATAGCCATTCTGAGTGGTGTAACATGGTATCTCATTGTGGTTTTGATTTGCATTTTTCTGAATGATTAGTGATGAGCATGTTTTTCATATGCTTGTAGGCCATTTGTATGTCTTCTTTTGAAAACTCTAGGAAAAAAACCTAGGCAAAATTCTTCTGAAGATTGTTCTAAGCAAATAATTCAAGACTAAGACCTCAAAAGCACAAGCAACGAAAACCAAAATAGACAAATTGGACTTAATTAAGCTAAACAGCTTCTGCACAGCAAAATAAATAATTAACAGAGTGAACAGACAACCTACAGAATGGGAGAAAATATTTGCAAACTGTTTATCCTACAGGGATATCTAGAATTTACAAGGAATCCAACTGATACTTTCAACATTCTGCCTCAGGATTTCATGAAACAAAATGCTCTTCCAGCTTCCCCTTGCCATTTAGTCTCGAAAACAGTGCTACATTTCACGTTTTGTTAAGGCAATACTCCATTTCTAGGTACTAATTTTTGTATCAGTGGCCTATTGCTGCAAAGCAAATTATCTCAAAATTTAGTGGCTCAAAATACCAACCATTTTTTTTTCACTATTCTTAAAGTTGACAATAAGGACTGGCTTCAGTTGCACAATTCTGCTAGTCTTTCCCACTGTCATTGAAATAGCTACAGTCATTTGGTGGTTCAATTGGACCTTAATGGTCTAAACTCACATTTCTAACAATTTGGTGGTGGCTGTCAGCTGAGTCATATGTCTCTATCAGGCTAGCCTGCAGTTCATTACACAACTGAGAAAAAATTTCAAGAAATGAAATGCCAAGAAATTCTCAAGACCTTTTGAAAACTAGACTTAGAAGTCCACATCAATTCTGTAGGTAAAAGCAAATCGCAAAGCATTTGTGGCCAAATAAGAATAAATTACATTATTAGATGGTAGTATGATTTTAGTTTTAATTTCAACTGAATCAAAATATCTAAACTCTTCTCTCTCATATATAATCTATTTAACTACTACCCTTTGGTGGAAGATCAAGTTATTTCCTAGGAGTCATTACTCAAGATAAAGACATAATGTAATTGTAATATTAAAAACAATAATCTGAATCTGAAATCCCCAATTTTTAAATTATTTTTTAAAATTTTTAATTGGCCCAAATTAGTTTTTTTTTAAAAACCTACTTGCAAATCCAGTCATAGTACAATTATGCTAAATATTCTACCTTGAGGATATTCTGTGTTTCTTGTAAGACTAAATACAAAACAATAAAGACATATGTTTTAAAATAAAGACATGTTAAAAATCATAAATTTATGATAATTATAAAATGTGGTACAAATAACTGAAAAATCAACATGGTCAAATCTAAAGTTCAGAAAGAAGCTAATATGTGCTTTCTCTCTTTCTCTCACACACAAATTTAAGGCACACTTTAAATAGATAGTTGCATTTGGCTACCCCCAAATTTGGAATGTCTTTAAATAACAGAACAAAAAAAAAATTTTGAAATCAATGAGCATATCTATTTGTCTGCATTTTTACAACATTGAGTTAATATAAATATAATTTCAATTAATTAGAAAAATATGACCATGCCAAAAAAATAGAAAATTAAAGACATAAACTAGCACTTTATAAAGGAAGAGATTACACATATATATGTATATTACTTTATATGGTAGATATGATATGGAGAAGAGATAGGACTAGAACAAACATGCACAAAAAGAAACTATTTACAAAGTATTAGGAAGCAGGAACAGAATGGTGACAGAACCTAGAGATATTTGAGATGCTATGAAACGTTTGTTCATATATGTGTGTGTGTGTGTGTGTGCGCGTGTGTGTGTATATATATATATATATATAGAGAGAGAGAGAGAGAGAGAGAGAGAGACGGAGTGTCACTCTTATTGTCCAGGCTGGAGTGCAATGGCAAGATCTTGGCTCACTGCAACCTCCACCTTCTGGGTTCAAGTGATTCTCCTGCCTCAGCCTCCCAAATAGCTGGGATTACAGTCATGTGCCACCACGCCCAGCTAATTTTATATTTTTAGTAGCGATGTGGTTTATTCATGTTGGTCAAGCTGGTCTTGAACTCCGGACCTCAGGTGAACCGCCTGCCTCGGCCTCCCAAAGTGCTGGGATTACAGGCATAAGCCACTGCACCCAGCCTTGTTCATATATTTGATCTAAGATTATTGAGTGAAAAAAAAATATATCAAAGATGACTCCCAGATTTCTAGCTTGAGTAACTGAATGGATTATGGCTATATTTAACAATACTGTATGATTAAGTCTAGAAGATAAATACTGCTGGGAATTCCTTTTGAACATGGTGAATTAAGCTATTTTGTCCTTTCCAGCCTCACCATTTTCTCCTTCTAAACCCCCCTTTAAATAGAGTTGGAAATTTCAAATCAATCTTTCTCTGTCAGATTATTTCTATTTTTTCTTTTGCTTTATGTTTCCATTTAAGGGAAAACCCATTACTTGAGTGTAATTTCTATTTCTCCACTCTGCTTTTCCACTTTACCCAATCTGCCATTTTTTCTTACCCGTTATCTTCAATTGCTTTTTGTACATAATAATGCGATGATTTACAATAACTACGTTTTTCTTCCGTGCATGTAATATTGATATTAACTAAACTTGTAAGTTTCTACACTTGTAGTTGCAGTGACTATTTTTATCTGAGTAACTTATTCTCTATTTCAAGTCACTATTCTCTCATTCATAGTACTGGCTTTAATTAAATGTTTAATGATCTTTGAACATGGCAATTTTATGTAGTAAGTATACCAAAAGAAAGTTTGGGATGGATTAAAGTTTGAATGAGAGATAAGGGAATGGAGACAAAATGATTACCCAATAATTATAGAAGATGGTCTTCAACAGCTAGAAAAAAATAGGGGCACAGTGTAGTTGGAGAGGATAAGGAGTCAAGAGTGAAGTTTTCATTGAATATTTTTGTATTATATTTTATTATTTAGAAGGAAGATACCAGATCACATTTATAAAAGTTTCACAGCTATATTCAAATAAGAAATGTTTAATAACCAATGCTAACTTACTGTTAATTTTATTATGAGGTAACATTTTATTTTCTACATTAGATAATTTGTCTTTTAAACATTGTATGTATGATCATTGTAGACAAACTGATGACTGCTGAGAAGTCAAATGTTGAAAAAAATCACCCATTATCCGATATCTCAGAATGACAACTTTTAATATTGATATGATAGACTGTGTTTCCAATGTTAGCTGCAATAATAGCTGCCATTTCACATTCTTTTTTGCGATATGGAACTTGCCATGCCCCCATCCAGAGGTGGAGTCTATTTCCCTTCCTCTTGAATCTAGACTTTCCAATAACATGTGGCAGAAGAAACTGTGTAATTTGTGAAATTGGACGTTAAGGAATCTGTAGCTTGAAACTGTACTGCTCCCTCCTGAAAATATTAATGTATAAGACATATGACTACCCTAAGACAACCATGCTGTAAGGAAGCTCAAATATGCCACATGAGGAGAAAAGTCACATAGAGGAGCACAAAGATGCCAGGTGCAAATAAAATGGTTGTTTAAACGTCTACGTTTTGGGGTAGTTTGAATGCAGCAATGGATAACTGAAGCATTTAAAGTGCATTTATTAACAGCCACCCTTTTCTTCCTAAGTGTAAATATTTTTAGTAGGTTAGTATTCTATGAAGAGTTTTTTTTTTTAACATTTATTAACTTTCAAACATACAGAATATTTATAAATATTAAAATAACAAACACCCATATATCAATCACCCAATTTAAGAAATAAAACATTACAAAATATACTGAAAGCTCCCTGTACAATCTTCTACCAAAATATTTTCCTGTCTCCTCTTATTGGGAAACCACTATCCTGTAATGCTCTTTATTAATCTTAAGATGTTACTTTATAAATATTTTTTCTTAAGCACTGTAGACTATTCTTATGCAAATTTAATTTTCATAAAAATGTCATTGACTACAATGATCCATTGATAAGTTGTCATTTTGTGCAACATTAGTTTTTAGAGATTCATCTATATTTGATACAAGTTGCTCTACCTAAATTAATTCATTGATTCTAACTGCATTGTTTTCAGTTGTTTATATTACAAACAATGTTGCTATAAATATTCTTATACATTATGCATCTAGGAGTGAAAAATGCTGGGTTGTAGGGTGTTCACACTGTCACTTTTCTTAGGTATTGTCAAATTGATTTGCAAGTCACCAGTATGATATTTTACATAATACTCCATAGTTTACCTAGATTCATTAACTCTAAACATACTCATGAAGATATTTTGTCTTACACAATTTCACTTTGCCAAGTTCAGTATGTGGATTGTCCCATGTTAGCATCTGACATGAAATAATAAATCTTTTATTTAATTATTTGTATGATTAAGAAAGTAATGTTTCATAGTGTGGGAACAAAATCAGGAGTGGTTATAATTCATTCTCTTATGGATTTATAATTTGGCTTTCTGAGAGCCAAGTATGATTCCTCCTGTCTCTCCTCATTCTGCTTTTTTGAAACTCATAACCAATAGGAAAAATAAAAATTTCAAACCTACTTTTTTACTTTCCATGCCAGCATATTTACCTCTGGGTTGTTGTTTTTCTGAATCAAAAGATTATTTTTCCCCTGCTTGCCTCTTTGTCCTTTGATGCAATTCTGATATTTTATATAACACTGACTTCTGCTCCTCTGTAATTTAGTTTCTTTCAACAAGACAGAACTCTAAAGAACACAAACAGAACACAAGAAGGTTTTAAAGCAGAGGTAAAAAGTTATTTCTCCACAATAATCATGGTATAGATTTATACATATTGTATTACTGGTAGTTCTCAATCCACTACCGGAAATCAAGAGCACAATATCTACAAACTAGCAGTCTGAATTGTTGCTCTGACTGTTCCATTTGTAAACATATATTGGAAAAGTAAAAACAATCAAACTCTAAATTGGGTTCCACATCCACCTTGATAACACCTTCTTCATGCAGAACGGATCACCTGAGCTACAGTAGCCTATCAATTTAGGTTCCTTTCAATGGAAAAAAAAAATGTATATAGGGAAGGAAGCAATTCTTAGCTCCAAATATTTACCCTTCTCTCATGTTGTTTCAGGAAGAATACACTCTAAAATTCTACATAAACTTTAACAGTAATATTTCATATAACTTCATTCTGGCATCTTTTGAAGAGCCCCTCTTTTGTGTTATGTAAAGTTTAAATCAAATTCTGAAATACATTCCTAGAATAAAACTAATGTTTTCCAAAGATTTATATTCATATGAGAACACAGTATTCAGTTCTTGATGATCCTTAGCTTTAAAATAATAACTGCACTCCAAACTGGAGGCATGAGGGGAGAAATACTTTTAATTTTTAAGAATTAGCATGTGAATCTCCCTTACCTGATTATATATAATTTTTTGTTTTAATATTACCATATTTGTCTCAATATTCTTCAATGTATAATTGCAGCCCAAACCAAATGATAATTACTGACACTTATTTGATACTTTCATATGCCAGATATTTTGCTAATTGCTTTATGCATATTTTATTTAATTCTATCAATTTATTAGTTAATGTCCTCATTGTACATATGAGGAAACCCGAGGCATATAAAAACTTTCAGACACTGATTTCATGTATTTATAAGAAAATCATTTTTTAATTTAATTTTACAAACTCAATACATAAAGTAAGAATGAGGATAGAGACTCCTAATATTTAAGAAAGGTATTTAGAAATTAAGAAGTTAAATTAGGCTGAGCGCAGTGGCTTACACCTGTAATCTCAGCACTTTTTGAGGCCGAGGCGGGTGGATCATGAGATCAGGAGTTTGAGACCAGCCTGGCCAACATGGCGAAACTCCGTCTCTACTAAAAATACAAAAATTAGCTGGGCGTGGTGACAGGTGCCTGTAATCCCAGCTTCTTGGGAGGCTGAGGCAGGAGAATCCCTTGAACCTTGGAGGCAGAGGTTGCAATTAGCCGAGATCGTGCCATTGCACTCCAGTCTGGGTGACAAGAGCAAGACTCTGTCTCAAAAAAAAAAAAAAAAAAAGTTAAACAACAACAAAAAAGACACTTTATTACTTTTAATGGCAAAAACCACAATTACTTTTGGACTAACCTAATAATTCCATGAAAATCTTCTTTAAATAAACTTATACAACCCAAAAGTCAATATAGAATTGAAACTAAAAGCTACCTAAAATATTTTCAGTTAATTTTCTATATTGAAAAAATATTTCTTACTTTATATAACTTATAAACTCTCTATCAAAACCCTATTTCTGATTGCAGGCATTAGTAAAATCATTTGATTTTGGGTTGTAATCATGACCAATTACTTTCTGTCCTCTTTGATTTGCCATGAAATTCCTGATATTTTACTCTATTAATCTATCTTCTATTAGTTACTCATTGAACTATCAAGTTTATGATATGAATAGATAAGTTACTTGATATTGAATTCTGTTAAGTTCATCTCTTAGGTTTCTGTTTTTTTAAAATAGATGAAATTAGAAGGGATGCAAGTATATAGTTTCTTTTATGCTTGCTAATATTCATTAAACATTAGAAGAAAACGGGAACATTTTCTGCAACACTTGAATATATAATTTCACAATCAGTTTACTTTTTTAAAAAAGATTATTGTACTCATAATTTTATATTAGTGACTGAAGTAAAGCTTTAGAATACATAATGACAGAAGCATAGATTTAGAAATGTCCTTTTTATATTGAGTTATCTATATTGTCATTTGATAAATTGTTAGTACATACACTTGGAATATGAAATCAGTGATTTAAATTTGTACCTCTAAGAATATGCAGGACATACTTATATGTTCTAGATTTATATGCATGTTTCCTCCTTCCAAAAATAACTCAGTTTTAACTTTTGACTAGCTTCCTCCATATGTGGAATTTGAAAGGCATGTTTCTGAATGTTCAGATAAGATGAGATAAAGGTATTAATGGGAAAAGGGAACACCACTGAATTTTATATTGTTATGTGTCCTAATTTTAAAAAATAAAGTTGCATGCAACACATAAGAATTTAGAAATTTCACCAGAAATATCTTTTAAGTGTTAATACATCACTATCATTCTTAGAGGTTTGGCAAGTGCTTTTTTGGTTTGACAGATTTAGATTCCACATAGAACACATTCATTTATTTATTCATCAAATGTGTATTGAGTGCCTATCAGGCACCAGGAGTTCTACTAGGTACTGATGATCCAAGGTATGACTGAAGTATCTTAAAATATTTAGAGAGGAAGACAGATAATTTAATGAAAAAAGCAATACAGAAGTGTTATGTTCTATGTTATATACTGTTCAATCAAGTTTAGCTTAAAGTTGCCTCCTTACATATTTTAGGTTTGGCCTTAAGGTTTCTCTGTACATTGTAAACTATAACCCAAATGGAAATGTAAACAGACTGTAACCTACTCTTGTGCCAATCACAGAGTTTTGGCCAAACAAAGGTGGCCAACTGTTCAAACCATGTTGAAATAAGGCAAATGCGAGTTGTAACCTATCTGGCTGTTTCTGTACCTCACTTTCATTTTCCATACATCACTTTCCTTTTTCTGTTCATAAATCTTATTCCACCATGTGGCTGCACTGGAGTCTCTGAGCCTACTCTGGCTTAGGAGGCTGTGTGATTTGTGAATTGTTCTTTGCTTAATTAAACTGTGTTACATTTAATTCAGCCAAGATTTTTTAACAGATGGTGTCAGATGTGGGATGTGGGATCTAAAGTAGAGTTTGTAGCAACCTCCAAGATCACCAAGTGACCAAGCAAGGTACCCGCTGGGCCCACTGTGTCAATTTCTCTTTCACAGCAACTGGGGATCATGGTAAGTTCTCTCTTGGATTCCAGAGATCCACAGATTTGTATTTTGAGCTCTCCAAGTTTCTTTGAGTAAATTTTGGATTTAAACTGGGTTTGGAAGTTGCAATAGAAACTGGACTGGGTCCACGATCAGACTGGATCTGATAATTAAGTGTCTTGGTTCCAGTTAGAGGCCTCTTGTAAGTCTGAGTCAGAAAGAAACCTGTAGTCAATGGCAATATTACACGGGGTGTATACTTTGGCTTTTGGAAATTCACAGGGATTTTTGTGTTCTACCCCCTTTGTTTCTTCTTTCTTGTATGCTCATGCTTAGGTAGGGAAAAAATCACTGGCTAAAAAAGCTGCAAAGTCTTTTATTATTTAAATACTCTTTATAAAAGGCAAATAAACAGAATAAGTGACTAATTGATAAGAAAAATTAAATCTGCTGACCTTTTGGCTTAGTTACTATCCTGCCCTGAAAATGGAAAGAAAACTATCCTAGATAAAGTGCGTATGAAAAGTAAACGCTCAGGTAAAATAGGCTTGCTTCATTTTCATATCTATCTATGTTGAGTACAGGCATAGACAATGATTTCTTAGCCCTATTCCTTATTGGGTTCCACCAAGAATTCAGTAATTTTAGCTAAGAAATAGTAGCTAATTTTAAAAGACCATGAATTGAACTAAGATACACCTTTTTGGAATTTAATTGGTGCTCTAAAAATTCTTTTGTAAAAGAAATTTATGTCTATAAAGAAAATCTCCATTTTTAAGGATGTCTACCTATATACATTAGGAACTCTTACTATTTTTTTAAATATACATAATCATAACTCTGTTTAAGATGCTTTTCTGGCCATCTTGTCTTGAGTTATCTTTTACTTAAGCATGGTTTTATTTTTCTTGGTTTGAGCAAATGATGATACAATATTTAGGCCTAAAATCTTAGCTTTGTGCTTATGAAATATACATATATATATTTTTGTGACAACTATGAGTTGTCCCTTTAGAAATGCAATTTGTTGCCTAGTTAACAATTGCTTAGAGCAATGAAATAGGTGAATGGAGGGAAAAAAACTATTTAAAAGCTGGCAAATGAAAATCCTTTACACCAGCTATAAGATCTGCTTCTCTGTGTTTTAATATCTACATGTGTTGTGTGTCTGTGATAATATTTGGTAAATAAAGTTAGTTTTAATTGTTAGTAAAATAGGAAAGGTTTCAAAATTATCAGTTAAATATAATTGGATACTTGTTTTATTTGACCGTGAGCTGTTTTTGGTTAGAGCCTCTGGATTCAGGAGTTTGGATAGGTTGTCATGATGAGGCCTGGAAACATGTTCTTAGTGTCTAGACCAGCAGCTATGTTTGAAATGCTTGTTCCCTGGTGCCATAAAGAAATAGCATTTGAACATAAATTTAATTTCCTCAGTAAGGCCAATTTTACTTTCTGCAGGAAGGATACACTTACCAGCAGTTTTGCCACAGGGGTACACCGAACAAAGGAGACAGGGTCATTTATAACCTGACACATCCACCCTACTGCTGTGTCTGGTTTCCATTGGCTGGAACGGGACCTCACATTCTGTATCTGTCCTGATTGGCTAGCAACTTAGAACTTTTTAAAAGAGGCAAAGGCAGAGGACCACCAAGGAAGGAGGAAGTAACTTGTGGAATGCTGAGAAAGGTAAAAACACCTTCAAATAAAGAAGAGGAACCAGCTATGACCTAATGCTTGCTTGAACCAGTATAAGCATGCCAGGGCAAATATTTAGGCTAAATTGTAGGAGCTAAGAACATAAAGTACCTTGATTTCTTTATTATGGCTAGCAGATATTTAAGAATGTTAGCACAGGTCTTTGAATAAATTTTGCTTCCAAGAGAAGTTACTATTTATTCCTAATTAGATGGGGAGGAAAGTCTCTTTGAAGAGGAACCTCTACTTTACTTCTTACAGCTAGAAGCCAGAATCAAGCCCAATATGGTCTCCTTCTTTCCTACTTTTGCTGCTTGTCTACTGGTTATTTTGGGAGGGATTGGATCCACCGGGTATATTCTTAATAGCTCTATCTTCTATCCTGACCTTTACACCTGGTATATAAATTCAGGACCCAGACAGGCCCTGAGCTTCACAGTCCTCCTGGGTGCCATGTGGTTACTTGAGACCCAGGATGACTGGGAGAAGACATTAGGGCAGGCACCTGTGTCATATTTTCAAAATTATTTTTGGTAATTTAAAATCTTGAAGTCATATTATGTTACATTAAGTAATAGATAATTACAAAATTTCTGAGTCATTTTTAAGTTAAAATACTGAAATGTCAATTATTAAACATTAGTTTAAGTCTATATACCTTGACATGTTATTTTCATACTGAGACACAGGACTAGCTGGATTTCCCAGGCCAACTAAGAATCCCTAAGTCTAGCTGGGAAGGTGACCACATCCACCTTCAAACAGGGGGCTTGCAACTTAGCTCATTTCCAACCAATCAGGTAGTAAAGAGAGCTCACTAAAATGCTAATTAGGCAAAAACAGAAGGTAAAGAAATAGCCAATCATCTTTCGCCTGAGAGCACAGGGGAAGGGACAATGATCAGGATAAACCCAGGCATTCCAGCTGGCAACCCCCTTTGGGTCCCCTCCCATTTTATAGGAGCTCTGTTTTCACTCTATTAAATCTTGCAACTTCACACTCTTCTGGTCCGTGTTTGTTATGGCTCGAGCTGAGCTTTCACTCGCCATCCACCACTGCTGTTTGCCACCGTCACAGACCCACCGCTGACTTCCACCCCTCCAGATCTGGCAGGGTGTCCTCTGTACTTCTGATCCAGGGAGGCGGCACCCGTTGCCGCTCCCAATCGGGCTAGGGGCTCGCCATTGTTCCTGTGTGGGCTAAGTGCCTGGGGTTCCTCCTAATGGAGCTGAATAGAGCTATAACACTCACTGCATGGCCCAAGATTCCATTCCTTGGAATCTGTGAGGCCAAGAACCTCAGGTCAGAGAACAAGAGGCTTGCCGCCATCTTGGAAGCAGTCTGCCACCATCTTGGGAGCTCTAAGAACAAGGACCCCCCCACCGCCCTAACGATATGGTACAGAAAAGCTAAATATATTTAGATCTGTTAATAAACAATAATTTGAAGAACTGTCTTTCCAAAACATTTTAAAATGGTTTTTATTTACAAATATTGATGTAAAATAGTCCAAAATTACTTAGGTGTGAACCCTGAAAATTTGAGACAGATCTCAATGTAGAAAGATTATTTTGCCAAGGTTGAGGACGTGCGCCCATGACAGACCCTCAGGAAGTCCTGATGACATGTGCCCAAGGTGGCTGGGGCACAGTGTAGCTTTATACATCGTAGGGAGACATAATACATCAATCAATATATGTAAGAAGTATGTTGGTTCAGCCTGGAAAGGTGAGACAACTTGAAACAAAGGCAGGAAAACTCAAAGCAGGGAGCAGGCTTCCAGGTCACACATAGGTGAAAGACACAGGAACAGTTGCATTCTTTTGAGTTTCTGATTAGCCTTTCCAAAGGAGGCAATTAGATATGCATCTATCTCAGTGAGACCAGGGATGACTTTGAATAGAATGGGAGGCAGATTTGCCCTGAGCGGTTTTTGAAGGGGGCCAAGATATATTTCTTTCACAAAGGTTTTCACTACAAATTAGGGCTACTAAGAGTTCAAATTCTAGTTAATATATGTAATTAAAGCTCCTAGATATGAGAGAAACAATTCTGTATTCAGAGTGTATAAACAAAAGCAAGATATGATTTTGATAAGAAAAGTTATAAAGTCATAAAAATGTGTGTTTGTTAAAAAATTTTTGTCTGGTAAAAGTTACTTAAAGGTTTCAAATTGAAGGAATAAAAAGCAGATAAAGCATGATAAATATAAAAAATTGGGAGAGGCCGGGTGCGGTGGCTCACGCCTGTAATCCCAGCACTTTGGAAGGCTGAGGCGGGTGGACCATCTGAGGTCGGGAGTTCGAGACCAGCCTGATCAACATGGAGAAACCCCATCTCTGTCAAAAATACAAAATTAACCAGGAGTGGTGGTGCATGTCAGTAATCCCAGTTACTTTGGAGGCTGAGGCAAGAGAATCACTTGAACCCAGGAGGCAGAGGATGTGGTGAGCCAAGATTGTGCCATTGCACTCCAGCCTGGGCAACAAGAGCAAAACTCCATTTCAAAGAAAAAAAAAAAAAGTTGGGGGAAAATAATATAAAACAAAAGGTTTATCGAAATCTTGTGTGGTTAAAAGATGACAGATTTTATAAATTTACTTATGAGGTTTTGTTAAAATCAGCTTTAGTATTGATAATACACTAATACAAAAGTAAAATTTTGTTTTCTTTTTTAGAACAAAAATGTTACGTAGTATTAATGAGAGAGTAAAATATTTGTGTTCAAATGAGAAATTGATGTTAAACCTTCAAGTTGTGTTTTAATAAATGTTATTAATATACATTTAAAAATTTTATGGGATTTCTAAAATTCTACTATGTCTGAATATGTGCTATCAGTCATAATCATGGTGGTTATGTTAAGTTATTGTAGACCACAGAAATAACAAAATTTCCTTGTCAATTGTATTTTTAACTATGACCATTTTAAGTCATTTCCACAGTTAATTGCTTAATTTTGATGCAGTTTCCAAAATCTTCACAAGCACACAAAATCCTAGAGTATGTTGTCTTTAAGGAGGTTCATGAAAGGATAGGAGGTCTTCACTCTTCTAGATGGGCATCACTTGTTAGGTTCTTTATTCCATGGTTTGGAGTAAATGAGGCAATAATTAGAAATTTATTCCTCATGATAGGCTTTATAGCAGATTCTACTGTAAAACCTATGGTTACAAAGCAGACTTTAAATTCTCTTGTGAAAGTTATTTTAAATAACAGAATTGCTCTAGATTACATACTGGCTAAACAGAGAAGTTGCTGGCACTTCTTGTTGCCCATGGAGAAATAAATTGAGTATTATAGAGATTCAGTTGAGGGGATTAATGAATATGCTGTTTAGTTAAAGTGAGTATACTCTTTATCTAGCTCATTCTGTGATCTATTTGATTTTAGTTAGTTTGCTTTACGGGGGCCCTGGCTAAGGAGCATACTCCAAACTCTTGGTATTATCCTCCTGATAGTCATAATAGTAGTCTCCTTGATATGCTGTATTATCTCTAAATGTTTGCATGCAGCCACCTCTAGAATGTCAAATGGTGTCTCTTCAACTGGAATGACAACAGCTGAAAGAAATGTGTTACTATGAGAGCACCGTAACCTATGAATAATATACTAAGACTGAAAACCCAAAATGATGGTAATTGAGAGTGGTGTTAAGGCCCTACGTTTTGCTCACACACTCACCAAAGAAAGAACCTGAGCAGAAGGGGGAAATTTTAAACAAAATTATGGGAGGTCATAACTTTCAACTGAGCTCTTGCAGTAGGCCCCAACAGACCAGACCAAACCAAAATGGGGTCACTCATGCTAAATGTGACATAATCAAACTAAGACGTTAAGGAAACTGATAGATTCTAGAACATATCAGGTTTTGTTTTTCTCTTGTAAACAGGACACTGCAGCATAAGGAGGTACCCACTACTCTTACCATTACAAAAAAATAACATGAAGTCTTTATTCCCACCTTATAAAACCCACTGTTCTGCTATTTCCCAGTGGGTTTTGGACCAAATAAGTACATTTACAATGGTAATGGTGACACCAGTGACTAAAGTTTTGGTCAATCTCTCAAAATTGAGAGGATGACCAAAAGGGGGGAATTGTTAAATCATATTTAGCCTAAAGCTGTCTTCTTATATATTTTAAGTTTGATCTAAAGGTTTCTCTGTACATAGTGAACTATAACCTAAATGGAAGTGTAAATAGACTGTAGCCTACTCTTGTGCCAATCACTGAGTTTTGGTCAGTCAGAAGGGGCCAACTGTTCAAACCGTGTTCAAATAAGGCAAACACCAAGCTATAACTAACCTGCTTGCTTCTGTACCTTACTTCTGTTTTCTCTTCATCACTTTCCTTTTTCTGCCCATAAATCTTTTTCCACCACATGGCTGCACTGGAGTCTCAGAGTCTACTCTGGCTCAGGAGGCTGCCCAATTCATGCATGGTTCTTGACTCAATTAAACCCTGTTAAATTTAATTTGGGTAAGGTTTTTCTTTTAACAATTTTATATTTCCAGAAGTAAGAATTGCTTTTATAGAGGAGAAAGACAGTAATAGATAACTATAAAATGTATGCATATGAGCTTTCTACTTTAAGACAATAAGGACCTCAAGTAAAAGGGTCATGTTTTATTTTTGTCTATTATTCAAGATAGAATACATGCTGTAACAAACAATCCCTAGATCACAATGGTTTAACAAAAGGGAGGTGTATTTCTTCTTATGTCACAGATAAATAGGCTATTTTGTGGTCAGCTTTTCAAAGACGAATTCAGAATGAGAGGTCCCTTTTTTCAGTGGGTCAGCAACTTCTAGGGTCTTGGAGATGAGTCTTCTACAGCAAGTTTGAAGACAAAAATAGAATAACAGACATTGGATTATCCCTATCTATTCTAAAAATGTTTTCTTCTTCCCAAAAAGAAGAAACTGTTCCTTTCTCTCTTTCTTCTCTTTCTGGTATTTTCATTACATGTAAGTTACATCTTTTGTAATTGTCCCATAGTTCTTAGATTTCATATTTTACAGCTCAATTTTTCATTATTTTTTCTCCTTGCATTTCTATAATGAAAGTTTCCATTGACATACCCTCAAATTCACTTTCTTTTCTTTGTGCTCTACCAATAAGCCCATCAAAGACATTCTTCATTTTTGCATCAGTGGTTTTGATTACTAGCATTTCCTTTGGTTGTTTCTTACAGTTTCCATCTCTCTTCTTACATTATGCATCTGTTCTTGCATGTTGTCCACTTTTTTTGAGTTACCTCGAGTTACTGATGGCAAGTCTGCATGCATCTGCAGCAACTTCAATTCTTGCCTCCTCAGAAGAAACAATTTGACCAAGGGAAATAAAGCAGAAAAAGAAACCAAGGTAAGTTTCAGAGCAAGAGTGTAAGTTTATTTAAAAAGCTTTAGAATAGGAAAGAAAGGAAAGAACCCTTGGAAGAGACCCAAGTGGGCACCCGAAGGTCAAAGAGAGAAAAAACAGAGGGCCTTTAACCTTGATTCAGGGAGTTTATAGGCTTGCCTCTTTCCTATGATTCTTTCCTTAGGGTGGGCTTTCAATATGCATGGCGCCCTCCTTACCCTTTGGAATTGAGCATGTGCAGTGTGTTTAGGAAGTTATACAAATGCCCATCTGAGGTTTTCTTCCTTTTTCCAGTGGCGTGTACCTGGAAGATCATACTTTGCCATTTTTGTCCCTTAATGTACATACCCAGGAAGTTGCTTCTACCTGGGGCCTGCCTTTAATTAATACTTTAATGTTAACAGGTGTGGACCATCAGGAAATGGCCTCTCCTTGGCGCTGGCTGCCAATTTATCACTTTTAGAGAGGCAATCCGATAATTGCCAAACCATCACCAGACATTTCCAGTGGTTGGTGAGGGGAGAGCCCTCTCCTGCCCCACGCATGCCTGACTACCTGTAACGAAAGGAACTGAGGTAAATAGGTCTTTTGTGTGAAGTGTTAGATTTATCTATGTGTTAGGTTGTGTTAACTATTTCCTACAACTGTAGATGTCAGAGGCTAAAATTTTCTCTTATGTCTTTGTTTTCATCTCCTCTGTGGTATTTGGGTTTTCCTAGAGATTTCTTAAATAGACTATAACCCTTAGAATTCTTTTCAGCTGTAATGCCCTTTTATTATACAGGACCCCTGTTGATGTGGTAGTATAGGGGCACAAGAGAAGCATTCTATTAATATATTCTTACTATTTAGGTCTCAATGTTTTAGTGGGTCTGTGGGTCCCTGGGCTGTGACCTTCTTAAGTGTTTCTGAACTTCTTTATATAATACAGGAACATTAGAGTGCACTGGATTTGTATATTTTCCTTCCCTTAAATAGCAGGCTAGAGGGAGTTAGAGTTGAGTATCTCTCTTCCCCCACATCAGTTAGACTCTGTTAATACCCACATTGGATAGGCTCTGGTAAAAATAGTTTCCCTTTAGGGCAGTCCTTTGTTAATGAGAACAGACACTCTGGGTGTATTTCAAAATGGTTACTTTCCCCTTCCCCCTGAGGGATGCATAAGAAGATTTTTCTCTGATCTTCACCCATGAAACCTTGTCATAAAATTTAGTATGGAGGACCCCAAAGGCTGACTTCCTAGGAGTTTTTTATCTCTCAAATGTCCCCACTGAGTCTACAGCAATTATTCAATTACTCTACCAGTCTTCAGCTGTGGCTTTTGCTCCTGGTAAACTAGAATTAATCTGTATTTATCTTTCTCTCTAATTTTAAGAACTACAGCTTGCTGTGTGACCTCAATTGGCTAATGGATCTAAGGTAAGTTTATTTTCAGTCTGTTTAGCTTTAAAAATGTGTTTCCTTTAAACATTTCCTGCTGAATAGCAAGCAATTTAAATATTAAATTAAAAACATTTTGGGGATAAATTTTAAAAAGTTTATTCATAATTAGTAAATTTTGTAAAAAGTAAAGAAAACAAATTAACTATATGGTAGTTTCTTGAGACAAAATAGTTCAAAATTCTTGTTTCAATTCGTGTATCCTAGTATCCCTCAAAGATAGGGTTAGTGCAGTTTTTGTCTGCACAATTCATTGTGAACGAGAGACTAAATGTTCCATAATTATTCATCTATTATTTATTAGTGCACTGTTTTTTTTTTTCTCCCAGAAAAGGATATAGTTTTTTTTAATTCAAGTAACTGCAAATAGGAAACCAGAGGGAAAGCCCCAGGCTGGGACAAATCATGGCTACCCCTCCTCGACAGAACAGGGGGAGGAGGTGGCCTCTACACCCTTTATGGTCGATTCGGGCCCCCTTGCCCACTCTGCTGCAGCATCCTAGGGGCAGGGCCCCACCTTCCCTGGGACTGGGGTAGTCGGTCACGCAGCCTGCCATGCCCCAGCCCCTCTTTCCCACAAAGAGTATCTTGGGGGAGGAGATCGTGGGCAGAACAGGAGGCAATGAGGATGAACGCTTGGCGCTGGTAGCAGCAGCAGTGACAGGTGTCGAAGAATGGAACATTGAACAAAAAACAACACGACTGTCCAGAGGTGGTTTGTGAACAGAGAAAAAGTAGAACCAGAACCTTGGGGGGCAGGGAGGAGCAGGAGGATTTGGAGCTGGCAGGGTGAGCTCCTTGTTATTGGTGCCCCATCTGAGGAGGGGCAAATGGCCGAGTGGCAGAAGCAAAGTAGGGGTGGGGGAGCAGCCCCAGCCCACCTCAGGTAGGCCACAGGGCTCATGGGCCTCACCTGGACAATAAGTGACTGCATCTCCATCACTGCAATATGTTCTCAGATCCCAGGCGGAGGGCAAGGGGGCTGGGGCCACCCTGAAGAGGGAGTAGGGGGCTCACACCTCTCCTGCCTTCCTGTAGCCAAAGGGGGCTGTCCAACCTAGTGCAGGGACTAGGGAAGGTGGGGAAGGATAAAAGGTGTGAACCCCACGTGGTGACAAAGACAGTTTGGCTGGGGGAATCCTGGGACCAGCAGCCCCCTCCATTGGCCACACCTGCTGCCAGGGCAGTGGAGTAGGGTGGGCCAGGATGAGATGGGGCTTGGGCCCCTTTTAAGGCCAGGGGAACCCTCCTAGGCCCCACTATGGGAAGCCAGAGGGAACAATGAAGGAGCAGAGAGGGCGCCCCCAAACCAAAACCCAGAGAGCCATGTCCCCACCACCAAGGGAGTGGGGACGCAGTAGGTGCAGGGTGCGGCTAAGTGGAACGTTAGCCTTGTCCAGGAGGGCACATGTGTGTGCCCGTGGGTGGGTGGGGGGAGCTGGGAACTGAGGCCAGGGGAAGACTGCTCCCCACTCAGCCCATGGGGGCCCTGTAGCGGCTGGTGTGCTGTGTAGTGTGGTGGTGAAGTCACAGATGGAAGATAGGGGTGGTCGCCGGAGGCGGTGGTGATGGTCGGCCTGGGGAAGGGCTGGGGGCGGTGGGAGCAGAGCAAAGTTGTCCAGTCCCAGAAGGAAGCTGCTCCTCCAGCAACGAGCAGGCGACACGTATGCACGGTCACTGCTCCTCCTCTGAGAACTCCTGTGAGATGCCCTCCTCTTCCTCCTTCTCCAGTTTTTTGGATCTGCCCCTTGGTTTCCTTCTTGGAGTTGTGGTTTTCCGGGTCTTGGCAGCGTACTTGTTTTTGCTTCCATTTGGTCGGCCCTGAGGTCTTTTAGGTTTTGGCACTTCGCTGGGCTCCTTCTGACTCCCTACCAGCGCTGTCATGGGACTCACGTGAGGCTGCTTGGGCGACCTGCCCCAGCCCCACTTCTCAGTGCCATCCTTTTTCTGCTTGGAGGCCAAGGGCTGGCTGGACTTTGAGATCGACTCGCTCACCTTCCCTACTCTAAAAAGTAGGTGGAAAAGTGATGGCTAGGATAGCCTTCTTGGAGCCGTGCCAGCGCCAGAAAGAGCCCCGGCTCGGAGTCCCAATTAGAGGAGATTAGTGCACTATTTTTTTAAAGCCACTTGACTACGTTATTATAGTACTCTAATCAAATTAATCTGACAATTTTTTACATAAGGCAACATCAACTGAAGTTTTTGCTCAAGTCATTTCTAGAAAAGATCTGCCTTGTTGGGTGCAGACAACTACTATGAAATTTAAAAATACCTATACAATTATTGACAGGTATTCAGCTGCAATGTGACGACTTAAAAAAAAAAAAGCTATTTTACTTGTACAACAATTTAGGATTCAGATAAATGAAATAATGTATTTTTTTCTACACATTTTGAACTACCAGTCCCCAACAAAAATTGATTGAGGTATTTTGATTAATTATAAACATAAAAATTTTAGAAAATATCTTTTAAAATTAGCATGCAATAATTTAAAAGACTTTCTTAAGGAGTCAGAACTTGCATTTTTAAATATGACATGTCATGTTTATTTCCTATTCTTGGTTATATAAAGTGGCACAGTAATATCATTAAATAAAGTAAGCTTAATAGATATTTTTGGTGATTGAATTAGCTTGGATCCATACATAATGCATGTTTTCACTGGAAACTCAATTTAATTGTCTTTTATTGAAATGTTTATAAGAGATAGAATATACGTAGAATATTACTTGGTGCATTAATATGCTGGATATTTTTAGTTTAGTTCTCGAAATATTTATTGCAAAATTGATACAACTAAATCCCCTGACCATTGAGTTGAATTATGTTAATATAAAGTAGAACCCTTGCAATAAATTAAGAATCTTATAATTCTGGTGAAAATCAAACTAGTTTCTTATTTTAAAAAAAAGGAAACGTTAGTCAAAGATGTAGAGTTCAATTGAATTAAATAAACAGTGACTGTGATTTCACTTGGATATAATCTCCCTGAGGAATTGTAGAAAATTTTACAATTGCTTTAGGATTCAGATATCCTAACCTGTGAAACATGAAGATAGTATATACCTTTCCTGTATATGCTTTTCAACCATTTTGAAAACATGGAAGTTAAAGTATTGCTTTTAGCTGTAAACCTGCCTGCTTTGAAACCTTAATTCATATTTTGAATTTCAGTTATTCCCAATATACTGGCATGGTGGCTTTATTTTACTTGTTAATCCTGAAGAGAACAGAGAAGAAATTAAATGTGTATTTTGGAACCATTGACATTATTTTAAAATTATTAAAGTTAAGAATTACTATGCCCATTCTCCTAAACTGCATACATCTTGTTTTTCTGCCACTCTTTAAGCTTGATTACATCTCCGCACAATTAAAGAAATGAGCTTCTAATTGGACTTCCTTAATTGGAAATTTGTTGGTTGCAGAACACAACCGCTCATTTGTTCCTTGAGACAGTTAGGTCTGATCTATGTTAATACAGTATGAAAGAATGAAGAGGATTTGAGTGGTCTCTACAAAAAAGAATGTGATCCCTAGTGCAAGTTTCTAAATTGCAAATGATTCGTTGATTAGTCATGTCTAAACCTGTCATTTTATAGGTGCCTTCTTTGTGTCTGGTAGTATTTGGAAAACATCTATAAATATAATTAATTTGAAATACCTTTATAAAAATAATGGTACTATGATTTATTAAAATTGGAAATATGCTCATTTATAAAAATTTAAATATTCAAAAATTAAAGAAAAAGTCTAATAATTTTTCAAATTAAATTTATAGTACCTGTGCTCTTTTTAAACTACCAAGTAATAAAATTACATTTATGTTTATGTAACCAATAAAATAAACTGAAAGGAAACATGGAATAGCAGAACTTAAGGTAAATGTTTATTTTTTAAATATTAATGAAAAAACTTAAAGATAGATTTTCAAAATTATTAAGAATTTGGAGCCATTTTGTTTTAATACATGTTTATGTTTCAAATCTAGAGCATACATTTTGGCAGCTTTCTGTAACATTTGAGAAAATTAGCATTCAACCCCTTACTTATTCCAACTTTCCCATTACTATCTCTAGTTTTTATTCACTTATAATATTTTTTGCTATGGTCAACTTCTATATCATTTATTTACTCTTCTCTAACCCTAATATTAAAATAGCATAAATTGTCTAAATTAAAATTAATTTATTTCTCATCACCATTTTTGTTCTGTTTACCTAATTCCTAATTTCTTTATTTTAAATTATATAGCCAATTAGTTGGATCTTGTGATCAAGTATTTTTTTATTTGTGAGTTTGATATATAAAAAGAAAGCTGTATTATCTGGCAATTATATGCCTTAAAATATTTTCTATTTTTTTAATCACTTGAAGAAAAACTGCTGGATGTAACATTTTTGAAACATAATCTTTTTCTCAAACTGGGGTAACTTGCTGCATAATTTTGAGTTGAATGTTGGTCTGTAGAAGGCTGAGGTCAACATGCTTCTCACCACTACCGCGTGACTTACATTTCCACTACTGATGTCTATTTGAATAGTTTTAACATGCTAGATGTTCAGTAGTTTACCACTATATGCCTTGGAATTTAACATTTCATTTCCTTTCTTCTAGAGAAGATGTTTCCTTTTGGTACACATATTAAAATATTTACTGAAGATTTAGTACCTTTTACATTTAAATAATTTTTATGTTTAATTTGTCTCTCGTATTTATCATTCCTACATTCCCTGATTATTCTTCAGGTTTGATCTTTTCCAGTTATTTTGGTAATAACCTTCATATGGTTTGGCTGTGTCCCCTCCCAAATCTCATCTTAAATTGTAGTTCCCATAATCCCCATGTGTCGTGGGAGGAAGCCAGTGGGAGGTAATTGAATCATAGGGGTGGTTTTTCACATGCTATTCTCATGATAGTGAGTAAGTTCTCATGAGATCTGATGGTTTTATAATGGCTTCCCCCTTTGCTGGCTTCTCATTCTTCTCTTTCCTGCTGCCATGTGAAGAAGGATGTGCTTACTTCCCTTTCCATCATGATTATTAAGTTTCCTGAGGCCTCCCCAGCCCTGCTGAACTATGAGTCAATTAAACCTCTATCCTTTTTGAATTACCCAGTCTCAGGTATGTCTTTATTAGCAGCATGAGGATGGATTAATATAAACCTCAATTCTGCTAATTATTTTCTTGTTTATGTTTTCAGTCATGCCTATTCCATTTTTATTGCTTCTAACATGTCTTATCTCTGAAGAATTTTTTTTTTATTCATTGGTTTCCTAGAGCTCTAACAGCTCAAAATTTATTTTCTTCTCCCTACTGATGTTTTTATTTTGTACTTTAAAGCGTTTAAATGGAACATTAAATGGTTTTGTGTTGTTTTCTAGGACAGAAAAATCTTGTCACTAATTTATTAAAGATAATCAAAAGTTATTTGTTGGACTGCCTTATTTGTTATGTTATAGTTCCTCTTTTGGTGTACATTCTTTGTGTGTATGTGTGTGTGTGTGTGTGTTTGTGTGTGTGTGTATGTTTTACGTATAATTCCTGCTGCTTTCATTATTCCAACTTGAAGAACCACGGCTACTAACTAAATTTTTTTGTGCATGTTGTCCTGGAATAATAATTTCTTATAGAGTCTGGCCTTTGGAAAATATTATAGGCCTTACACAAATGTTGCAGGGAGTGTTACTAACAGAAAAACATCTGTGTATGGAGAAGAGTATAGAGTACTACATTTCCAGTACACTATAAAGTTGTAAATCCATGAATTGATTTTTAAAACTATTTAAATATCCTTGCACAAATACCATTAAAACAAAATACAGTAAGTATTGCTAGTCATTTAAATGTAGATTATAAACTTAGTCAATTTTTTTATCTGTGCAATCACAAGTTTAATATGTCAAAGACTCTCAATTATTTCCAATACCTTAATCATACACAAATTGTTCCCATGAAAATAAAGTTATTACAACAAATATAATTAAAATAATCTTAAAATAGGAATGTTTAAAATGGTATTTTAGGAATATTTTTAAAGCTATGATTCATCTAAAGTTATGGGCCTCATACCCTTTTGAGATATAAAAACACATCTCTGCAGTTAAAGTAGGATCCTATCTCAAGATGTAACCATTTGTCTTTCAGGGAGACTCAAGGTGTAGCCATTTGGTTTTTGAGGAGATACAGGGTTTTATTATTCTTTAAGAAGAGGTCAATTAACTAAACAAATAGCTTTCTCAGTCTTCCAGTGAACTTTGTGCTGCTTTGCTGTATAAATTATGTAGGATTTTATACATAACACACACATATAAAATTTAAAGACTTTTTCTATTTCTTTAATAGCTCTATATATGTCTATATCTACCTACAGTTGCAGAAATATTGGCATATCATAAAGAAAAAGAGCACTGTGTGAAACCAGCCATAGAGGCTAATTCTGGTCAAGACACAGGATCTAATTTTATCTTTGAAAAACACTGAAACCTGAACCAACATTCACTGGCTGAGCCTCTTCTTGAGTCAAAGCTCATTACTACATCAATTGGACTTTACAAATCCATGCGTGATTTTAGATTTTGGTGTTCCCCCCATTCACGTGGCCATCAACTTTTGATCTGGGAATATCTTTCTCCTTTTAAAAGTTATCTCCTTGTACCTAATTAGCAATTTATTTTAAAATGTTAGGTTATCTAGAGATTTCTGCTTTAAGAAAATTATGTATCTATGTATTCAGTTCCTGTCTCTGGAGTTTTAGCAACTCATTGCTGTATTTTCATTTAAGTCATTGTGTGTGGTGAACATGAACACTAGTGCTGATTATTACTCCTGATTTTTTATAGTGTCATAATATTCCAGAATTAGGTGGTTTTCCTACAGTTCCTTATAGCCACTATCCCTTACTTAAAGGAGACAAAAATATATGTAGCAATGCTTAATTAAAAAAAGAAGAAATTCCAATTAGGTTGCCATTGTATTTTACTGTATTGTACTGTTGTGATGTCCTTTTATACTTACAATTCACTTTTGTACATTTTGAATTAACGTTTCATTTGCAAGTATCACTATGTACCCAAGGCTTTTCACAGATGAAACATGTTCCAAATAATTGTAATTATTGTCCTCTTTTTGATGTTTTAGTTTTTCACATTTTGGCCAATGGGAGCTCTTTTATAGGGCACACCTTTGATCTTTTAAAAGTACTGTAGATCTATTTTAAAGGCATCTTTATTTTCTGGCAATAGGGTCTTCCAATCCATTATTCACATGTTCCTGCCTCAAGACTTTAAATCAATGACTCCTCTCAATGTACAAATTTTGAATTGAAAAAGTCTTTCAGAAATGTGGCAATTGAGATTATATTCAGGTGCTGGTGACAAGGCTTGGGAATGACATTTATTTAAACAAGTTATGGGTTTATTACCTTACGCTCAGGAAGCATTTCAGAAGTCAGCAGTCCAATATTATGTGTCATGTTAAATGGTGTTGTCTTCTTGTAACTTGTAACTCAGGAAACTATCCATGAGCAAAATATGCCTAAGTATCATTTAAAATACATTTAGTAATTATAACAATCATTTAATAGTCTTTAAAATTCTATATAGTTCTTTTCATTCTAAAATATTCCTTAGACAGTGTGAATACAAGTATGCTAGCCGAGCAGCTTTTAATTCTGATTAAATGATAATTTAGCATTTACATTATTGTAAGAAATTTTTCTGGTACTATAAGAGTGGGCATACCCTTATGTACATTTCTTCATTACTCATCCCATTTCTATTAAATTATTTATCTCCTCTATTCCTTCCTATAGTTTTTATATTGCATTCATTTTCATTGTTGCTGCCATTTTCACTTTATTTCTGTAGTTAACAAGTAAAATTCTGTGAAAATCAGTTAATGTAATTCATCACATCAACAACAGGCCAAAAAAGAAAAAAAAAAGTTTGATCATATAAATAGATACATGATATGGTTAGGCTTTTGTCTCCACCCAAATCTCCTCTTGAATTCCCACGTGCTCTGGGAGGGACCTGGTGGGAGGTAATTGAATCATGGGGGCAGGTCTTTCCCATGCTGTTCTTGTGATAGTGAATAAATCTCATGAGATCTGATGGTTTTATAAAGAGTAGTTCCCCTGCACAAGCTCTCTCTTTGCTGCCATCTATGTAAGATGTGACTTGCTCCTCCTTGCCTTCCACCATGATTTGGAGGCCTCCCCAGCCATGTGGAACTGTAAGTCCATTAAACCTCTTTCTTTTGTAAATTGCCCAGTCTTGGGTATGTCTTTATCAGCGGTGTGAAAATGAACTAATACAGTAAATTGGTACCAGTAGAGTGGGGTGCTGCTGAAAAGATACCCAAAAATGTGGAAGCAACTTTGGAACTGGGTAACATGCAGAGGTCAGAACACTTTGGAGGGCTCAGAAGAAGATAGGAAAATGTGGGAAAGTTTGGAACTCCCCAGAGACTTGTTGAATGGCTTTGACCAAAATGCTGATAATAATATGGACAATGAAATCCAGGCTGAGGTGGTTTCAGATGAAGATGAGGAACTTGTTGGAAACTGGAGCAAAGGTGACTCTTGTTATGTTTTAGCAAAGAGACTGGTGGCATTTTGCCCCTGCCCTAGAGATTTGTGGGACTTTGAACTTGAGAGAGATGATTTAGAGTATCTGGTGGAATAAATGTCTAAGCAGCAAAGCATTCAAAAGGTGACTTGGGTGCTGTTAAAGGCACTCAGTTTTAAAAGGGAAATAGAGCATAACAGTTCAGAAAATGTGTGGTCAGACAATGCAATAGAAAAGAAAATCCCATTTTCAGAGCAGAAATTCAAGACTGGTGCTGATATTTGCATCAGTTATGAGAAGCTGAATGTTAATCACCAAGACAATGGGGAAAATGTCACCAGGGCATGTCAGAGATCTTTGTAGCAGCTCCTCCCATCACAGGCCTGGAGACCTAGGATGAAAAAATGGTGTTGTGGGCCAGGCCCAGGGTCCCTGTGCTGTGTGCAGTCTAGGGACTTGGTGCCCTGCGTCCCAGGTGCTCCAGCCATGACTACAAGGGGCCAAGGTACAGCTTGGGCTGCAGCTTCAGAGGGTGCCATAAAGAAGGGAATCAAAGAAGATAAAAGCAAAAAAACCTACCCAAAGGACAGCTGCTACAAAGATTGAAGGAACATCAGCCCACACAGATGAAAAAAGAACCAGTGTAAGAATTCTGGCAATGCAAAAAGTTAGAGTGTCTTTTTGTCTCAAAATGCTTGCACTAGTTCTCCTGCAGTGGTTCTTAACCAGGCTGAAATGGCTGAAATGACAGAAATAGAATTCAGAATATGGATGGAAAGAAAGATCTTTGAGATTCAGGAGAAATGGAAACCCAATCTGAGGATTCTAAGCAATACAATAAAAATGATATAAGAAACAAAAGGTGAGTGGCCATTTGAACCAAACTGTACTGATACAGCTGAAAACCTCACTTAAAAATTTCAGAATATAATTGCTAGTATGAAAAGCAGAATTGACCAAGCTGAGGAAAGAATCTCTGTTTGAAGACCAGTTGTTCAAAATAACTCAGTAAGACAAAAACAAACAAAACAAAACAGCTAAAAGAAGAATGAACAAAACCTCTGAGAAATACAGGATTATGTAAAGGGAACAAATCTATGATTCATTGGCATCCCTGAAAGAGAGGAAGAGAAAGCAAGCAACTTAGAAAAATATTTCTGGGTATCATCCATGAAAATTTCTCCAACCCCATTAGAGAGGCAAACATTCAAATTCTGGAAATATAGAGAATCCCTGTGAGATACTACACAAGATGATCATCAGTTTCTCCAAGGTCAAAATGAAAGAAAACATGCTAAAGGTAGCTAGAAAGAAGGGGCAGGTCAATTACAAAGGGAACCACATTGGGCTAACAGCAGACCTTTCAGCAGAAACACTACAAGTCAGCAGAGACTGGGAGCCTATATTTAGCATCCTTAAGGGAAAGAAATTCCAACTAAGAAATTCATACCCAGCCAAACTAAGCTTCATAAGCAAAGGATAAATGACATTCTTTGCAGACAAGCAAATGCTAAGGGAATTCATTACCACCAGACCTCCTTGAAGGCAGGTCCTTACTCCTGAAGGGAGTGCTAAATATGGAAAAGAATGACCATTACTGGCCATTACAAAAACACACTTAAGTACATAGATCATTGACACTACAAAGCAGCCACACAAACAAGGTTACATGATAACCGACTAACAACATGATGACATGTTCAAATATGCACATATCAATATTCACCTTGAATGTAAATAGGCTAAATGCCCCAATTAAAAGGCTCAGAGTGACAAGCTGGATAAAGAACCAAGAGAGGAAGTCACACTATCTCCACTTGCAGATATGATTCTATACCTAGAAAACTCATAATCTCTGGCCAAAGGCTTCTAGATCTGATAAACAACTTCAGCAAAGTTTAGGATACAAAATCTATATATAAAAATTAGTAGCATTTCTATACACCAAGGATATCTAAGCTTTGAGCGAAGTTCAGAACACTATCCCATTCACAATAGCCACAAAAAGAATAAAATACCTAGGAATATAGCTAACAGGGAGGTTAAAGCTCTCTAGAATGAAAATTACAAAACATCAAAGAAATCTGAAATAACACAAACAAATGGAAAAATATTCCATGCTCCTGGATAGGGAGACTCAATATTGTTAAAATTAACATACTGCCCAAAGCAATTTACAGATTCAGTGCCATTTCTATGAAACTACAAATAACATTCTTCACAGAATTCAAAAAAAAGTATTTTAAAATTGTCTATGGAACCAAAAATAGTGAAAGCCATCCTAAGCAAAAAGAACAAAGCTGGAGGCATCACATTACCTGACTTCAAATAATACTAAAAAGCTACAGTAACCAAAACAGCATGTCACTAGTATAAAAAGAGCTACACAGACCAATGGAACAGAATAGGGAGCCCAGAAATAAGGCTTCGCACCTACAACTATCTGATCTTGGCAAAATAAACAAAAATAAGCCAATGGGGAAAGGATTCCCTATCAAAAACTGGTACTGGGATAACTGGCTAGCCATATGTAGAAGATTGAAACTGGACTGTTTCCTTTCTTGCTTCAACTCAAGATAGACTAAAGACTTAAATGTAAAACCCAAGTCTTTTAAAACCCTGAAGAATAACCTAGGAAATACCATTCTGGACATAGGACCTAGCAAAATTTTCATGATGAAGATGCCAAAAGCAATTGCAACAAAAATATGAATTGACAGATGAGACTTAATTTAACTAAAGACCTTCTTCACATCAAAATAATCTATCAAAAGCATAAACAGACAACCTACAGAATGGAAAGCAGTATTTGCAAAGTATGCATCTGACAAAGACTAATATTGAGAATCTATAAGGAACTAAAACAAATTTTCAAGTGATAAACAAACAACCCTATTAAAAAGTAGACAAAGGACATTAACAGGCACTTTTCAAAAGACACACATGCAGCTAACAAGCACATGAAAAAATGTTCAACATTACTAATCATGAAAGAAATGCAAATCAAACCATGATGAGATATCATCTCAAACCAGTCAGAATGGTTATAAATAAAATAGCATATGTTAATGAGGTTGTGGAGAAAAGGGAATTCTTATACATTGCTGGTTAAAATGCAGATTAGTTCAATCTTGTGGAAACTGTGGAAAACAGTTTGGTAATTTCTCAAGGAATTTAAAACAGAATTACTATTTGACCCAGCAATCCCATTGTTGTGTATATACCCAAAGGAATATAAATCATTCTACCATAAAGGCACATGGATGCGAAGGTTCATCACAGCATTATTCACAATAGAAAAGACATAGAATCAGCCTAAATGCCCATGAATTGTAGACTGGATAAAGAAAACTGGTACATATACACCATAGAATACTATGCAGCCATTAAAAGAATGAGGTTATGTGGATGGAGCTTGAGGACATTATCCTAAGCAAACTAATGCAGGAACAGAAAAACCAAATACCACATATTCTCATTTATAAACTTCAGCTAAACACTGAATACACAAGGACACAAAGTAGGGAACAACAGACATCGGAGCCTACTTAAGGGTGGAGGGTGGGAGGGTAGTTGGGATCAAAAAACTACCTATCAGGTACTATGCTTATTACTGAGTGATGAAATTATCTGTACACCAAGCCCCCATGACACACATTTTACCTATATAACAAACGTGCATATGTACCTCTGAACCTGAAATAAAAGTTAAATAAATAATATAAAGATAACTAAATAAATAAAAAGAAAAACAACAAAGAAAACTAAATAAATGGAGAGTTTTTCCATGCTCATGGAGAGTAAGACAATATTTTTAAGAAGTGAGTTCTTTCTAAATTGATCTATAGATTCAATGTAATATCAATAAAAATTCCAACAGGTTATTTTGTGTATCTTGACAAACTTATTTAAAGTTTATATAGAGAGCAAAAGACCCAGAATAGTTAACCCAATATTGAAGGACAAAGTCAGAGGAGTGGTAATACCTGACTTCAAAACTTACTATAAATCTGTAATAATCAGGACAGTGTGGAATTGGTGAAATAATAGACAAATAGATCAATGGAACCGAAAGAGAGAGCCCAGAAATAGACCCACATAAATATAGTCAGCTTATTTTTGACCGGGGAACAAAGTCAGCACAATAGAGAAAAGATATTCTTTTCAACAAATGGTTCTGGAACAACTGGACATCCACACGTAAAATAATAAATCTTTCTGAAACTATTCTAAACAATAGAAAAAGAGGGAATCCTCCCTAGCTCATTTTATGAGGCCAGCATCATCCTGATACCAAAACCTGGCAGAGACACAACAAAAAAAGAAAATTTCAGGCCAATATCCCTGATGAACATCGATGTGAAAATCCTCAGTAAAATACTGGCAAAACGAATCCAGTAGCACATCAAAAAGCTTATCCACCAAGATCAAGTCAGCTTCATCCTGGGATGCAAGGCTTGTTCAACATACATAAATCAATAAATGTAATCCCTCACATAAACAGAACCAATAACAAAAACCACACGATTATGTCAATAAATGCAGAAAAGGCCTTCGACAAAATTCAACACCACTTCATGCTAAAAACTCCCAATAAACTAGGTATTGATGGAATGTGTCTCAAAATAATAAGAGCTATTTATGACAAACCCATAGCCAATATCATACTGAATAGGCAAAAACTGCAAGCATTGCCTTTGAAAACCAGCACAAGACAAGGATGCCCTCTCTCACCACTCCAATTCAACATAGTATTAGAAGTTCTGGCCAGGTCAGTCAGGCAAGAGAAATAAAGCATATTCGAATAGGAAGAGAGGAAGTCAAATTGTCTCTGTTTGCAGATGACATGATTGTATATTTAGAAAACCCCATTGTCTCAGCCCAAAATCTCCTTAAGCTGAAAAGCAACTTCAGAAAAGTCTCAGGATACAAAATCAATGTGCAAAAATCACAAGCATTCCTATATACCAATAACAGACAAACAGAGACCCAAATCATGAATAAACTCCCATTCACAATTGCTACTAAGGGAATAAAATATCTAGGAATACAACTTACAAAGGATGTGAAGGACCTCTTCAAAGAGAACTACAAACCACTGTTAAGGAAATAAGAGAGGACACAAACAACTAGGAAAACATCCCACGCTCATGGATAGGGATGAATCAATATCGTGAAAATGGCCATACTGCCCAAAGTAATTTATAGATTCAATGCTATCTCTATCAAGCTACCACTGATTTTCTTCACAGAATTGGAAAAAACTACTTTAAACTTCATATGGAACAAAAAAAGAGCCCACATAGCCAAGACAATCCTAAGCAAAAGGAACAAAGCTGGAGGCATCACACTACCAACTTCAAACTACCCTCCAAGGCTACAGTAACCAAAACAGATTGGTACTGGTACCAAAACAGATATATAGACCAATGGAACAGAACATAGGCCTCAGATATAACACCACACAGCTACAACCATCTGATCTTTGACAAACCTGAAACAAACAAGCAATGGGGAAAAGATTCTCTATTTAATAAATGGTGTTGGAAAAACTGGCTAGCCATATGCAGAAAACTGAAACTGGACCCTTTCCTTACACCTTATACAAAAATCAACTCAAGATGGATTAAAGACTGAAACATAAGACCTAAAACCATAAAAATCCTAGAAGAAAATCTGGGCAATACCATGCAGGACACAGGCACGGGCAAAGACTTCATGTCTAAATCACCAAAAGCAATGGCAACAAAAGCCAAAATTGACAAATGGGATCTAATTAAACTAAAGAGCTTCTGCACAGCAAAAGAAACTATCATCAGAGTGGACAGGCAACCTACACAATGGGAGAAAATTTTTGCAATCTATCCATTGACAAAGGGCTAATATTGAGAATCAACAAATAACTTAAACAAATTTACAAGAAAAAAACAAACAACCCCATCAAAAAGTGGGCAAAGAATATGAACAGACACTTCCCAAAGGAAGACATTTATGCAGCCAACAAATATATGAAAAAAGGCTTATAATCACTGGTCATTAGAGAAATGCAAATCAAAACCACAATGAGATACCATCTCACGCCAGTTAGAATGGTGATCATTAAACAGTCAAGAAACAACAGATGCTGGAGAGGATGTGGAGAAATAGGAACACTTTTACTCTGTTGGTGGGAGTGCAAATTAGTTCAACCATTATGGAAGACAGTGTGGCGATTCCTCAAGGATCTAGAACTAGAAATACCATTTGACTCAGCAATCCCATTACTGGGTATATATCCAAAGGATTATAAATCATTCTACTATAAAGACACATGCACACGTATGTTTATTGTGGCATCATTCACAATAGCAAAGACTTAGAACCAACCCAAATGTCCACAATGATAGACTGGATAAAGAAAATGTGGTACATATACACCATGGAATACTATGCATCCATAAAAAAGGATGAGCTCATGTCCTTTGCAAGGACATGAATGAAGCTGGAAACCATAATTCTCAGCAAACTATCACAAGAACAGAAAACCAACACTGCATGTTCGCACTCATAAGTGGGATTTGAACAATGAGAACACGTTGACACAGGGAGGAGAACATCACACACAGGAGCCTGTCGGTGGGTGGAGGGATAGGGGAGAGATAGCATTAGGAGAAATACCTAATGTAGGTGACAGGTTGATGGGTGCAGCGAACCAGCATGGCACTTGTATACCTATGTAACAAAACTACACTTTCTGCACATGTACCCCAGAACTTAAAGTATAATAAAAATATATATATAAACAGACATCTTACACCCTTCATAAAAATTAACTCAAAGTGGATCATATACCTAAATGTAAAATTACAAACTATAAAACTAGAGGGTAACATAGAAGAAAACCTAGATGACCTTGGGAATGGCAAAAAAGACAATCTAGATGACCTTGGGTATTGCAATGGCATTATAGGTAAAACACCAAAGACATGATCCATGAAATAAATAATTGATAATCTAGACTTCATTAAAACTAAAAACTTCTGGTCTGTGAATGACACTGTCAAGAGAATGAGAAGACAAGCCATAAACTGGGAGAAGATATTTTCAAAAATCGTATCTGATAGAGGACTGTTCCCATAATTTACAAAGAACTCTTAAAAGCTCAACAATAAGAAAACAAACTACCTGGTTAAAAATGGGCAAAAGACTAGAGGAGACACCTCACCTGAGATTTATAGATGGCAAATAAACATATGAAAAGATGCTCCATATCATGGTAGGGAAATGGAAATTAAAACAGCAATGTTATACCACAACAACATATTAGAATGACCAACATTCAGAACACTGACACCACTAAATGCTAGTGAGCATGTGGAGCAAAAGGAATTCTCTTTCATTACTGGTGGGAATGAAAAATAAACAGTCACTTTGGAAGATTTTTGGCAGTTTCTTACCAAACTAAACACATTATTACCATATTATTGTGAAATATTCCACCTAGGTGTTTATCCAAATGAGCTGAAAACCTGCACATTCACAGTAGCTTTACTCATAGAGCTTTTCGTGAAACCAAAAGATAAAGCCACAATTTTGCCCAAACTTGGAAGCAACCAAGATATCTTTCATTAAGTAAATTTATAAATAAACTGTAGTACATCCAGACAATTGACTGTTATTCAGGGTGAAAAAGAAATGAGCCATCAAGTCGTGGAAAAACATGAGGAAATTTAAATGTACATTACTAAGTGAAAGTGGCCAAACTGAAAGGCTACATACTGTATTATTCCAGCCGTAAGACTTTGTAGAAAAGCAAAACTATGGAAACAGTAAAAAGACCAGTGGCTGCCGGGAGTTAACAGGGAGGGAGAGATGAATAGGTGGAGCACAGGAAACTTTTAGAGTAGTGAAATTACTCTGGATGATACTATAATGGTGAATATATGTCATTGGACATTTGCCAAAACCCAAACAATGTACAGCATTATATTGGGAGAAAATATTAATGTAAACTATGGTCTTTGGGTGACAACAATGTGCCAATGTAGGTTCATCGATTGTAGCAAATGTACCACTTTTGTGGAGATGCTGATTGTGATGAAAGACGCACATGAGAAGGGGTAAAGGACATATGGGAAATCTCTATCCTTTCTGCTCAGTTCTGTTGTGAACCTAAAACTGTTATAAAGATGAAGTATATTTAAAAGAAAAAAATGCCCTGTTAAATAGGCTATATTTTCTCAAATGTAATTGTTTTAAATTTTCACAACCTAATGATGTAAGTATTCTACACTTAATGGATGAAAACAAATACTCAATTTATATATGTCTTAACTAAATATTTATACATTTATTATTCCTTTGTTTATTGAATAAATGTTCCAAGAACCCTTTCTATGTTATTAGGCTCCAAACAAGCTATGGATTATTTAATTTTTAACTTATTATCTTTATAACTATATTGAGTACCTACTAGGCACTGAAAACAAAATAGACAAGGTCACTCCTCTCCTAGAGACTGCTACATTATAATCTGTATTAAACATGATAGACATGAGTTTTGCCATCAAGGAGGTCATATTCATGATACAAATCCCATTGATTTAATAGAAAACCCTATGTATGCTATTCTGTGTTCCTAAGAATATTTTAAAAGTTTTCTATTTCAGGTTTTTCTTGTTCCTCATTCAACTTTTCTATAATGTGTGGATTTTATGAGTTGAAGTGACACAGAAGGCCAGATACGGTCAAGACTGAGATCTTCGATGCCTGGTAAAAGTGCAGTTTATGTAAAATAAATTTTATCAGGTATTGTTTGTTAGAACATTCATAAAACGTTTATTAAGTGGCTAACATATATTAGGTTCTGTTCTAGTAATTGATATAGATCCATATACACAACAGAGCAAAATGTTTGCTTCTGAGAAACTTACATTTTAGCAGGAACTTATTGAGGACTTGTAATTGCCTGGTATTATATTGTATCATATATTAATTATATTATTTGGTTTATTGTTAATTGTCTGTCTCACGACCAGCATATAAGCTCCATTAAGTCAAGCCCATTTATCACTTTTTTCTGAGTGGCTTGACAAGTTCCTGGTCTAGAATATATATAGTATAATTGTTTGTGATCACAAAAGCAATAATTACAATAAAAGAAAATGTTTATTCATAAAGGAATTTTGTTTCTCTGATAATACTGAAAAAGCGACATCAACATAACATGTGTAAAATGTAGTTTTGATGATGAACTGATTATGAAAAGCAATAATTACAACCCAGTAGAAGAAAACCTGCTTATTTAGAAAGGGATGCCTTGTCTCTGACACTGAAAGGAAGAAATGGACATTAAGTATTGAATTTTCAGTTATTTTTACTGAGAAAGTACTTTCCAGGAAGTCTATTTTAAACTGTTAGCCTAAACTCAGGTTTGCAAACCAAAATTTTGTTTCCCTACTAGTCTATAGAAGTATCCAAACTGTTGGTTAGAGGTTTTTAGAGTTTATGCAGCATTTTGTGTGTTTGTATATAGTATCTGATATCTTTGAAATGTGAGATTTTATTGGACCTATCTGAAATGCTTAGAAAAGAGTGCACATGACATATGCCCCACTCTACCCTTGCCATCCACACACAGGTACATATGTCACTGGTATACACATACAGACACATATATAGACATATCCTAGAGCTTGGTATTTGTACTTGTATTTTCTAATCAGTATAAATTCTGTGATATAATCAATGGATTCTGAAGAAGCAAAATCAATCAGTGTTTGTGCAGTGTCTCAGAAAATTGATGACTATCGAGAAGAGTGAATTCCACGGTGTCATCAACCAGGAATTGACCTACATGAAAGTCACATATACTTTAATCCACTCATTTTGCACTCTTTCATAAGGTATACGCTGACAAACTCAATTGGGCTTCTCCTAAGCTTCTTAGCTTTCCCTTATGGATAGTTTTTAATAAAGTAACTAACAAATGTCCACTGTGATGGGGTGTGTAGATAACGTGGGAGGTTATGTAAGTGTGGGGGAAGGGATATATAGGAAATCTCTGTAACTTCTTAATTTTTCTGTGAACCTAAAACTGCTCTAAAAAATAAAGACATTTTAAAAAAGAGAGAATTATGGGCAAAAATACCTACAGTGCCAACATTGTAAATGATTCTGATAAAGTATGACTATATTCTATTAGGCTGATATATTACCTCTGCATGAATCTTAAATTAGTTTTATTTTAAAGATAGTAAGTTTCAATAAAAATCACAATTCTCCATATATCATAAACTTACGTGTCAGTTGGGGAAATTTCCTGTTGAAAAGAATGAGTACTAATTTATTGAATATTAGTATTGTAACACTGGAGTTAATCCGTTTTATCTGACATTATACAGAGAAGTGAAACAAAAGAAATATTGATAGTCATCCTTAGTAATCCAAAATAGACCATAGCTATTCACTTGAGTTTTACAAAAATATATCTGAAATATGTTTTGTGATTGTAAAGATTTTACAGTGAATGACTTGTACTTAACTATGGCAATTCTACCTTCTAAATGATACTTTCTCCTTATTTTGAGGTAATAAAATTTTTTACAGTTTTTACTCTCCCACCCAACCTAACTTGGTTCTTATGAATTTCTAGAACTACCTTAAGCTATTCCCTTCTGTTATAGATTTCTCCTGTTGCATAACAAATTACCACAAACGCAATGGTTTAAAACAACACACATTTATTATCTCACAGTTTCCGCAGGCTGAGTCTGGGCACGACTTTACAGGGTCCACTGCTCAGTCTGCAATTAAGATATTGGCAAGTTGCGTTCTTATCAGACTCTTAACTAGGGAAGAGTATGGTTTCAAGCTTATTCAGACTGTTGACAAAAGTAATTTGCTTGCGGCTGAATAACTGAGGTTCCCAGCTGATTACTGGCTGTTGGCTGGAGGACAGCCACAGTTCCCTGCCACGTGGCCCCTTCATAGGCAGTTAACAACATGGCTCTTTGCTTCTTCAAGGACGCCAGGAAAATCAAATATTTCTCTCTCTCTCTCTCTGTCTCTCTGTCTCTCTCTCTCTCTCTCTCTCTCTCTCTCTCTCTCTCTCACACACACACACACACACACACACACACAAAGACACACACATCATCATTATTATCAGTGGAGTGGCATCCTATCATCTGTTTCATAGTCTGTTGATTAGAATCAAGTCACAGATTCTGCCTGTACTTGAGGAGAGAGCATTATACAAGGGTGTGACTCATTGGAGTTCATCTTACTGTGTGCCTGCCACACATCTAATCCTCAAAATCAACTGGCAACACTATAGAGATTAAAAGGTAGCACTGATTTGAACAAAAATAGTAACAAAAAGTTGGGAAACCACTGAGAGTCTTTGACTCCCTTCAACAGTGTTTGTTTATCAGGCGTGCTGCAGCATGGAGAAGGGAGTAGCCCAAGAGAGCGATAAAAGAAAGTGATAGAGGGAAGATGTTAAGCTCTGTTTTTCTTTCCTTGTTACCTTGAAACATCAGTCATCAGTCCCTCAACAAAGGTATCTGTAGCAACAGGACAGACCACCAGTGTAGAAAATAATAGTAAAGAACAAAACTTCTCTAAGGAAGAAAAATGTAAAATAATATATGCAGGATGATCAGGCAATTTTTGGTGTTCTCTATGCCCTCACACTGCAAGTCTGAAGACCAGTGGATTATAACTGAGGGTGACCATCTTCAACAATTGCTGCTTTTAATCAAGTGCTTAAAATAAAATCCTGGCTAGAAGAGTTACTTTCTTGAGTAGCATCAATTGAGAGTAACCTACAGTGTTTCTGAGTTCCAAATATTTGGCTTATCTCTTTAAATTCACCCTGAGAGAATGCTTATATGCTGCTGGTGGGAATGTAAATTAGTACAACCTATATGGAAAATAATATGGAGATTTCTCAAAGAACTAAAAGTAGATCTACCATTTTATCCAGCAATCCCACTACTGGGTATCTACCCAAAGGATAGAAGTCATTATATAAAAAAAGACACCTGCACATGTGCTATCACAGCAAAATTCACAATTGCAGAGATAGGGAATCAACATAAGTGCCCATCAACCAATGAGTGGATAAATATAATGTGGTATATATAGAACATGCAATACTACTCAGCCATAAAAAAGAATGAAATAATGTCTTTCACAGCAACTTGGATGGAACTGGAGGCCATTATCGTAAGTGAAGTAGCTCAGGAATGAAAAACCAAATACCGCATGTTCTCACTTATTAAGTGGGAGCTAAGCCATGGGTACATAAAGGCATACAGAGTGGTATAATGGACATTAGAGACTCAGACGTGGGGAGGGTGGGAAAGGGGTAAGGGATAAAAACCACCTACGGGTTACAATGTACACTATTCCAGTGACAGGTACGCTAAAATCTTATATTTCACCACTATAAAGTTCATCCAGGTAACCAAAAACCACTTGTACCCATAAAGCTATTTAAAATTTTTTAAAAGTAAAAATAAATAAATTCACCCTTTAATTTATGAGTGAGATTGTCCAAGACATTGACTTTTGACTGTACCAATACCAAGCAGCACAGCTGTCAATACCAGGAAACATGAGCTCTTCGATCCGATATACTAGACATTTAAAGTACAATTACTTCAAAAGAAAGGCAACCAAACCACAGAGAGCATATGAAACCGAAGAGAAGCACCACAAATTTAAATATAATTAAATAATTATCATAAGATGTGATATAAACAATAAACACTATAAGTGATAACATATCAAAAAGAAGTAGAAACATTTGGTATAAAATTTATAATTATTGAAATAAGAATACACAGTTGGAATAAATAATAGGATAGATACATCCTACTATTACTTATTGATTTGAAGGGCCAGGTTAATAAAATATCCTAGTTGGTAGCAGAAAATATAAAATAAGTCAGAAAAAATAAAAAATAAGTCAGAAAATATAAAGCTAAAACTGATAGCAAAGGAGGACAGAATTATGAGTTGCAGAAAGAAAGAAGAAAAAGAGAAGTGATAATGTTTTAAAAAACGTTAAAACTTTCCCAGGATTGAAAAATAAAAACTTTAGATTTACAGTTCTTCAAGATAGTAAATGGGAAAAAATCTACACTAGACAAATTATAGTGAAATTTAATGATACCAGTGACAAACTCAAATTTTAAATGATCCCAGACTAAAAAGAAAATAACCTATGGAGAAACAAGGATGAACAATTACATCAGAATTATCAACAGCAAAATTGAGTATAAAAAATAAAACAATGTCCTATTTAAAGACTACCTATTGACATTCTTTATCTATATATTCTATATATATTCTATATAGATATATATCTTTATATATACCATATATAAAAAATAAAAATTTTAAAAATATATGTATATAATGCAGTATTGGGCCTCATGGGCATTCAAATGTGAGGACATAATAAAAATAACTTTCAAAAATGATGTCAAAATGTTTGCCAAAAAGGAAGATATTGTATAGATACCTGCAAAACCTTATAAGAAGTGAAACAAACACAGAAACACACTTTAATATATGGGGTTTCCCCATGTTGGGCAGGATGGTCTCGATCTCTTGACCTTGTGATCCGCCCGCCTTGGCCTCCCAACGTGCTGGGATTACAGGCGTGAGCCACCGCACCCAGCCATTACTAGAGAATTATTATGTTCATCTGGAGATGTCATCTTTTCTTGCTTTTTCATATTTCTTGTGTTTTACCTTGATTGCTGAGCATCTGTTATAATAGTCGCTTCTTTTAATTTTACGGATTGGCTTTTGTAGGGACTTTTTACCTTAGGTGCATCTATAATCTTCATTGAGTATAGTGCTTTGGTTTTGATTCTGAGTGATTTTAATCATGCAGTCTCTGTATAATGTCTTTGGTTGTTATCAGTTCCACTGGAGTCTGTGGGTCCTCAAATGCTTAGGCTGTGATTATTAGTGGAGGCTGGGACAAGGCTTTACTGAGGCTGAGAACCCCAGATGGGTCAGTTCTTGGGCGCCAGTGGTGGCAGCGACAGGATGGGAATACTGGTATTCAGGATCCCAAGCAGAGTATGTGGATACTGGCAGTGGCAGTGGCAGTGACAGTGGTGGGTAGAGAGATCAGTTGTCTGGCCTCAGGACAGCAGTGGTGGAAAGTGGTGACAGGCAAGGTGAGCCTCTCCTCAGACCTGTAGATGGTATGCATGGTACCAGCAACATCAGAGTCAGATGGGGCTTGCCAATCTTCATGCACCTGGATGAAATACATGGGAATTAGTAGCAAGGGAAGTGGGCAGGCCAAATTCATTCCCAGCCTCCCAAACAGCTTGGTAAGCACTGGCACCATGGGTGGGGTGGGCCCATCCTCATGTCCCCTGATAGCGCATTGGGCAGGGCTGGCCTGTCCTCTGGCCCCTGGCACGTGCACAAGTGGGCCACTCCTTAGGCTTCCTGAAGGTGAATGCAGCTATGCAGCAGCCCTGGCGCTGGAAGAGATCGGTGGTAGTGGCTCCAGGCCGGCAGCTCCCAGGCTCTGGAGAGTGCATGTTTCAGCTCCCTTTGTCCTGCAGGCAGCCTTCGTGTGCTATACCACCTATTCTCCAAGGTGTGGTACACTGCATGGGCTAGATTGTTGTGGACCACACAGCAGCACTGGGTCCACCTAGCATTGCAATGCTGAGCCTTCTGGGTGGACATGGGTGGATATCAGCAGTGGTCCAGGACATGGAGATGCAGAGACTCTTGGATCCCAGGGTAGCAGTCTGGTGGGGGCTGTGCTCTCAAATGGCATCTTGCTGCAGCTGCTTGGTTCTTGGAGGGTGAGTGGGACCCATTGTGAATTCTTCCCTGGAAGAATTCAGTTGCATACACTCTAGGCATTTCCCTGTACTAGGTTCAGGGCCTATGATGGCTGAGGGGCTCTCCTTTGCTAGGATGGCAGGCATCAGTAGTGGGAATGCAAGCCTCTGGAGATACCTTGCATATTTGTCCCCATAGTGAGAAGTTCCTCTTATCTTTGAACCAATCCTACCATTATTTCTTTTTTATGTCATATACAAAACACAATTTGAAATAGATTATATGTCTAAAATTTACAAGTTCGATTTACTCATCTTCTGGAAGAAAATTTAGGATAAAATCTTTGTAATCTTGGCTTAGGCAAATTTTTTTTCAACAGGACACCTAAACACAAACCATGAAAGAAAAAATGATTTAGACTTAAAACTTTATGCTCTTATAAAATTTGATTTCATTTAAGGAAATGAAATCAAGATACAGACTGAAAGAAAATATTTGTTGTTTAACCAAAAGGAACTTGTATCCATAATATATAAATGTCCTTGCAATTCATTAACATTATTAAGTAACAATTCATTATTAGCTACAATTAAAAACTGGTCTGTAATCCCAGCCCTTCGGGAGGTCGAGGCGGGCAGATCACAAGGTCAGGAGTTTGAGACCAGCCTGGCCAACACAGTGAAACCCCGTCTCCACTAAAAATACAAAAAGTAGCCGGGCATGGTGGCGCATGCCTGTAGTCCCAGCTACTCGGGAGGCTGAGGCAGGAGAATAGCTTGAACCAGGGAGGCGGAGGTTATGGTGAGCCAAGATCGTGCCACTGCACTCCAGCCTGGGCAACAGAGGGAGACTCTGTTTCAAAAAAAAAAAAAAAAAAAAAAAAAAATTGGTAAAATATGTGAACAGATACAAAAAAAATGTGAACAGATACAAAAAATATGTGATGTCTAGTCAAAAGAGAAAAGTACATTAAAATACATTTTGATACCATTACACACATATTAAAATGGTTTATATTGAAAAAATTGGTAATAGCAAGTTTTAGCTAAGATGCACAGCAATTGGGCATTTCATACTTTTTCTGATGGGAGTGCAAAGTGATAAAACAACTTTGGAAAACAGTTCCAAAGTACTATTCTCATGAATAAGTACTTAGAAATGGGATTGCTGAGTCATATGTTAAATTACATTTAACTTTATATGAAACTGTCCTAAGAAACTGTCATATAAAGTTAAATATAATTTAACATATGACTCAGCAATCCCATTTCTAAGTACTTATTCTTGAGAACTGAAAATGTAGGTCTACCCAAAGACTTGTACTTGAATGCTTATGGCAGCTATATTTATAACAGTCAAAAAATTTATTAAAAAATTTGGTACTTCAATATCCTTTCAGAAATAAAAAGTGATGAACTAGTATATACAACAATATGGATGAAATGTAAGTGCTTACTGTTTGATTCTTTCTATATGAAATTCTAGAAAAAATGAAATTATTGTTACAGAAATTATATCAATAGGTACCAGAAATCAGTAGTTACAAAAAGAGATTGACTTCAGATAGTCACAACATAATATATTGAACTGATGGAAATATTATGTATCATGATTTTGATGGTCATTACATGATAATACATGTCAAAACTTACTGAATTGAGCACATAAAATTGGTGAATTTTATTGTATGTAACCTATATTTCCAAAACCTTGGTATAAATTTAAATATATGACAAATGACAAATAAAATTTGAATAAAAACTCAAGAAGTTTTACTAAAATTTTAAAAAGGAAGAAAGAAACATTTGTATGTATGAATATCTGGCATACGCCAGATCAACTGAAAATATTCATAGCTCTTGTTGGGAATGATTAATGGAAAATAGCTTAATTGTATCTCATATACTTTAGAAACTTTGAAAGTTAATGGAGTTAATTTATTTCTAAAATAATTGGTTGGACAGCTTAGATTGAACTTATATGTTTTTAGTACATATTACATTAGTAAAAATTAGAAACATCAATTCAGTACAAAGAATGCAATTGATACTATGGGCAGTTATACTATGAAATTATCTCATAATCAATTTAAAGTTAATGTGTGTCAATTGAAACTTTTTAACATCTTCTTATGCAACCCTACCAATATGTATCTTCCTAGTTACTCAGAAGTAATCTTTAATTTAGAAATTATCTCTAATTTCTCTCTTTTCCTTACCCACTATATAAAATCTATCAATGTTTGGCTAGGACTACTTCAAAATATGCTCTGAATCTGATCATTTCTCATGAGCTTTATTACAATAATCATAGTTTCAACTCTTCATCAGCTCTTTCCTGAACAATCACAATAACTTCCTAACTAGTCTCCCTGTATTCATTCTTGCCCCTCTACTGTACATTCTCTGCAAAATTGCCTGATTGACATTTTAAAAGCCTACATTAGATCACTTCTATCCTCTGCTTATAACCCAATAATAGTTTTCCAGAGCATTTAGGCTAATATCAAGGAATTTTCTCAAGATTATAAGGCTCCTTACATCATACTGTAAAATGTATACATTTTTTGTGGTTAAAAATAGCAAAATTTAATAATCTTGCTTTATTAAAGGATTTATATTTTTGAAATATGAACTTGGTCTTAAATTTATATGGCAAAAGACTGATGTGTGTATATGTACATTATTTTTAAAATTTACTTAGCATATGTATGGGACCTGTAGCATTACTTGCCTATATTATGTGTCCAATAAAAATGAATTAAATAAAGATATTAATTAATGAGTAGGAATGTAATTATGTATAAATCTGAATTTTGGTAAGTCAAACTCTTATTTCCTGAACATTAATTTACTTAACACATCTTAAGTTAACTTGTAATAGTATTTATGCTTTAGAATGATACACAATCATTTTATATATATTAAACATTAGCCTGTGAACAAAACATCATAATAATTATGCCAGAATGTACCTTTCAATAAAAAGAACTTTGTAAACACAATGATGTAAGACCAATGGCACAAGCCAAGATACAGAAACTTGAATTGTATACACATGTTATACATAAAATCACAAATGTAATCCTAATCCTCATTAACAAACTTTTTATATCACTCCCAATTCCAGATTGTAATCAATCTTCATAGAATTAGAGAGCTACCTAGGGTAGGAAAAATTCATAAATTAAATCACAAACCAAGCCATAAATCTGAGAATGATTCATTATCTGATCTATTAAGGCAACAGTTCTCTGTGTGTAGTATGGAAACATCTTGGGGGCACTGAGATCCTTTCAGGAAGTCTGTGAGGTCAAGACTATTTCATATTAATACTAAGATGTTTGCCATTTTACCCTCATTTTCTCATGAGTGTACTGTGGAGTTTTCCAAAGGCTACGTGAAATAAGATATTGTAACAAATTGTAAACAGACACAGATATGAGAGCCCAGCTATTCTCTAGTTAGCCAATAATTCAAAAGATTTGCAAAAGTATAAAAAATGTCATTTTCACTACATTTTTAGAGAAAGTATATTTTTATAAAGTATGTCTTTTGTTAATATGTAAAGGGCTTATTAGTATCATTTTAAATGAAATAATAAATACATTTTTAAAATTTTATTTTAATTTCTAATATGGTGAATAATAATAGATATAACCCATACAAACAAAAGCTTATTGGTGCCCTCAATGATTTTTTTTTTTTTTTTTTTTTGAGACGGAGTCTGGCTCTATCACTGTGGCGCCATCTCAGCTCACTGCAACCTCCAACTCCCTGGTTCAAGGGATTCTCATGCCTCCGCCTCCTGAGTAGCTGGGATTACAGGCATGCGCCACAATGTCCAGCTAATTTTTGTATTTTTAGTAGAGATAGAGTTTCACTATGTTGGCCAGGATGGTCTCGATCTCCTGACCTCGTGATCCGCCCGCCTCGGCCTCCCAAAGTGCTGGGATTACAGGCGTGAGCCACCATGCCCGGCTGGTGTCCTCAATTATTTTTAAGTGTATAAAGAACTCCTGAGACAATATAGATTGAAAAGTGCCGTATTAAAGAACTTCTGAAAAATTTTGTTGTTGTTGTTGTTGTTGTTGTTTTTGAGACGGAGTTTCACTCTTGTTGCCCAGGCTGGAGTGCAGTGGCGCAATCTCGGCTCACTGCACCTTGAACCTGCGCCTCCCGGGTTCAAGCGATTCTCCTGCCTCAGCCTTCCAAGCAGCTGGGACTACAGGCACGCACCACCACACCTAGCTAATTTTTGTATTTTTAGTAGAGACAGGGTTTCACCATATTGGTCGGGTTGGTCTCGAACTCCTGACCTTGTGATCCACCCACCTTGGCCTCCCAAAGTGCTGGGATTACAGGCGTGAGCCACCGTGCCCAGCCTGGAAATCTTTTAAACAGATTTTGTCACTTATCCTCATCCCAGCCCTACTTTCATCAACATAGAGAAAAAATACTACATTATTTTATTAGGTATAAATAAGAGAAAGACTGCAAAAACTCTTTGCGTAATGCTCAAGAAAAGTTAGCTATTATTATGACTGTTGTTGTTTACAGAATCATGATTTAGAACAAGAAAAAATATTTTAACATAATACATAAGATATGTACCTGAATCATGTAATAAAAACAGGCTAAAAGTGATATTTAATTAAATCTACTCTGTCTACATATTCTTGACGGTTTTTACACTTCAGACAATTTTGGGTAAATAGATGTAGCATTAAAAAGGAAAGGCAAGAAAAAATAGCTCATACGAATCTAAAATGCTGGTTTATTTATGAGAAAAAGAGAAACACAAATTTGAGGGAAAAGAGTCTTAAAATGCCTTCTTAGTATTTTGAGGTATACTTTAAGATAAGTATGCATTTTCATTTTATGGTAAATGGTGGAGGAAGAGAATACTATTTCATGTACAGATATAAATTTGTATGAGAGAAATTCATAAGAATTCTGATGAAACGTGTTGACTAAAATCTCGTAGTTTTGTAGGCTGTTTAACAAATTACTTCCAAAAACCAAGTTGCCCGGCAGGAGTTATTTGAAGTCATCTGTAAATATTTGACTTGATTTTATAATATTTGTATACCTACAGGGAAACTGGAGGAAAATAATACTACAACATTGCCCCATGGAACACTGAAAAAAGAGTAAAGGAATAGGAATGAAGATTGCTTTCTTCTCTAGGCCTTACAACCCATTCACCCTAGAGCCAAAATTAAACTTTCTTAATTCTTAAAATTACTATATCATGCTTCTGAATGACTTTGGGGTAAACATCTCAATTAGTTCAGCTTACACTATTCTGACTGAAAAAATTAAACTTCGTGTCTTCAAAAAGTCCATGGAAAAAACATGTTATTAAAAATGATGCATGAATTTCAAATGTTTTGCATAAAAATAAACTCATACTTGTTATAGCATGTCTAAACAGGATCTAGTCTAAGGTATGAAGAAAGATAAGACACCAGTTTGAAAAGAGCCCCAATTATAGCAACATGAATTCTATTTTAATTGAAGCAAGAACAAATATCAAATTATGGTGAAGATTGGAAATTATGGTAGAAGAATGGTAAAATTAATGATGCTTTATGAAAAGTTTATGGGGAAAATGCCCTCCCTCCAAATCAGCAGTTTACAAATTGGTAACTTTTTTTAAGAAGGGATGAGATAATGTTAAAGATGAAGCCTTCAGCAGCAGAACATCCACATCTATTGTGAGAAAAAAATGCATCTTTTTCATGCTCTAATTGAAGAGGACCAATGACTAACAGCAGAAACAACAGCCAACACCATTAACAAACTGGATCTAATAGACATCTACAGATGGCTCCATGAAACAATCACAGAATATACATTCTTCTCATCCACACATAGAACATACTCTAAGATCAACCATGTGCTCTGCCATAAAGCAAATCTCAATAAATTTTTTAAAAAGGAAATCATACTAAGCACACTCTCAAACCATAGTGCAATGAAAATAGAAATCAAAACCAAGAAGGTCTCTCAAAACCACAAAACTACATGGAAATTAAAAGTTGCTTCTGAATGACTTTGGGGTAAACATCTTAATTGGTTCAGCTTATGCAATTCTGACCGAAAAAATTAAACTTCAGCAAACTTGCCACTCGATGAACGCCAAAATTGTTGTGCCCAGATCAGCTGCAAACTGCAAAGAAGATCAGAGCTTTCATTAGAAATTTGAAACAAGTGGGATCAAGAACTTGAAGGATTGATTCAAAGAATTGTAGCAGGAGATGAAACATGGCTTTACCATTACAATCCTGAAGACAAAGCACAATCAAAGCACTGGCACCAAAGAGGTGGAAGTGGTCCAGTCAGAGCAAAAGCAGACTGGTCAAGAGCAGAGGTCATGGCACCAGTTTTCCAGGATGCTTAAGGCATTTTGCTTGTTGACTTTCTGGAGAGCCAAAGAACGATAACATCTGCTTATTAGGAGAGGGGTTTGACAAAGTTAGCAAAAGCTTCAGCAGAAAAATGCCCAGGAAAGCTTCACCACAGAGTCCTTCTCCACCATAACAAGCTCCTGGTCGTTCCGCACATGAAACACAAGCAATTTTGCAAGAGTTTCAGTGGAAAATCATTAGGCATTCACCTTAACAGTCCTGATGTGGCTCCTTCTGGCTTCTATTTGTTTCCTAGGCTTAAAAAATCTGTAAAGATGACCCAGTTTTCTTCAGTTAGTAGCATAAAAAAGACTGCATTAACATCATCAACATGGTTAAATTGCCAGGACCCTCAGTTCCTTAGGATGGACTTAATGGCTGGTAACATTGCTTCAAAAAGTGTCTTGAATTTGATGAAGCTTATATTGATAACTAAAGTTTATATTTATTTGTATCTTTTAATTCAATTTTTCATGAAAAATTTAATGTTTATATAGGTGCATATGTGTGTGTGTGTGTGTGTGTGTGTATATATATGATTTATTTGTTATAGAGAATTAATGGACTACCAGCTAGCATACACCACTGAGCTCAAGTTTACCCTAGATTATTTGACAAACTCTGACTTCATATGAAATTATAAAGGTTAGTAAAGTCACACTGTACTATATGGAAAAGTGAACTTAAATTAGTAGAGGAACTAGGGTAACAAATACTAATTAGCTTGAAAACACTTGGAAAGCAAAGTGGCTTTAATGTCATTTAAGAGAAGATTAGTATTCAAGATAAGTCTAAAATCCCCTTGATAAGAAAGTGAAGAAAAGTACATTAATGTATATTAATAATTGTAGTAATACAATATCACTGTAATAATGATAGAAAATATGTAGAACTTAAAATTGAATAAATATCCCAAATTGAACAGAAATTTATTGCAGTGTTGCAGGTAAATGGCCTCTGATTATTAAAATTTATTACACATACAAAGAATGTGTTGATGAAAAGGAATTTTACAATAAATGCACAAGAAAGCTGAAATAACACTAGAATTATTGATAGAACTCATGAAAGCACTATGCAAGGAAGAAGTCTTTATCAGCACATATTGAGTGGTAGAATCTCAAGGTAAAGCTTTTCCTCCTAATTTTATTTTATCATTGTTTAATATAATGAAATTAAGCATGGGAAATTTATTTTGAAATCATTTTTTTCTTTCATCTCTGCAGACTGAGCAACCTTTTGAAAACAGATGGTATTAAGCATAACTTTGTCTATATAGAAACACATTGCTGGTCATGGGAATACAGTTACACCATGGCAGTTCTACTTTATCCCTGATCATCTTGCTAGTGGTAATCACTGTTAATTTTTTGTGTATATTTCCAGACATTTTCTATATCCTCATATGTCAGAGATTATTAAAAAATTAATGACTAGTATAATATGACTCTAACATAATTTATCAGATCTGCTCCCAACTTTGGGTATCAAGTTATTTTAGGTTTTGTTATGGAGAGTGTTTTTAATTTTAAAATAATCAACTGTCTTTCATGTTTCAACATCTTATCTGAAAAAATTGTTAATGTGAGACATCCCCTATAAGATGGATCTATTTTAGTATGATTACTAAATGTTTATGGTTTTTCAAAATTGAAGGAAAATAAATTCTGAATTAGGATAAATTTAGGAAGTCAATGCCACTCTGGAAGTTCAGAATGAATTCTAGACACTAGAGTGGAACTGAGCCTGAAGTTCAGGAAAATATATGACATCTCTATATCTTACTAGGATTAACTGAATTGATGTTAAAAATGATATTTAGTCATCTGGACTAGATTACAAATGTTAATTTCATTTATGATATAGCTGAGGTATTGAAGCTAATGTCTGTGTGACATGACACCAAAGGAAAATGGCAGGTTTCCCATTTAAGACTCATAAATATTTTGCCTCATTGATTGACACCTCTAACTAGGCTCACAGGGACTGTTCCTGTCCTAAGGTGTCAGGATATAGGATCCCAGTGGAGTGAGGACTAAGTTAATAGAGAAACTCCAAAATGTTGTTTAAATAAATCTAAATTAATAATTGGTTGCTAAATCTATGACACTGCTGAGTTTCTTTTATATTATTTTTAATCTACATGTAGTAAAATGATGCACTATATAATATAGTCCTATTGTTGGATAATGTTCCAAACCAGGTAAATCTCTGTGTATGTGGTCTTGAAAGTATAACAAGCATTTCCAACAAATGCTCATATCTACTGGTAAAATGGATTGTCGGGTTTTGGTGGATTTCAAAATCTCTGCAATTGCCTAGTGAAATTTCCAGCTTGTGCTAAACTCCATGCTTGGAAGGATAATACTGACCCTGCACCTGTCAGTGAGGCTGCAGATGGTGCACGTAACACACACGATTGCCTTCAAAACAGGAAGGAGGAGGAGATGAAGGAACAGATTGCTGTGTGAAATGAACACACACGTCCAAAAGGCTAATTATTTGTTCCCTAAAACTATTTCCAGTGTGTTGCATCCTTAAACAGTGAGGTTCATTTCTGTGCATAATTAAAAAGCCAAAGAAAATTTACTACAGCAAATGCAATACATAAATACATTGTGGTGTCATTCACCAAAATGCATACTTTATAATCTTTTGAAATTATTTTTGTTTGTGGTAGGGAAATGCAGATTATGGATTAAACTTTCTCATATAAATTATGAATAGATGAAACATTTTTCTGCTCTTAGGAAACAGAAAAATTGGTATTAGTTTCAGTATAATTCTTTCAGATGACCAAATTATTCCAGAGTATTGACTTAATCAATTAACATTTAAAAAGGAAATAGCTACCAAAAATAGTTTGGCATTGACCTTAAAATATAAAGTTAAACAGCATTATCACACATAATCAAAGTAGAATTTATTTTCTCTTGAGAAATAGAAGATGAATAATACAGATATTAAAAATACATTTGAGCAATTATTAGGTAGTAGTGACAAAGATATTTTTCATCGCAAATGAAATATATAGGCTGATAATTCAAAATTCAAATTTTTGGGTGTGAAAAATAACTTAAAATATATAAAATACATGATTCAGTAGTGGTAAGACATCTACATTTAAAATCAATATATCTAATTAAGCTTAAACTATTTTATACTAACGTATATTCATAATACTTAGTAAAAACAATTTCCTTATACTATGATGTGTGTTTGTACATTTGTATTTGTGTGTGTGTGTCTGTGTGTCTGCAGGTACACTTATTTACTCATTTTAAATGTTTCAGCATGATAAAATAATTTATTCCCTAATTGTATTTTCCTATGCCATCGTTCATTTATCCCAATCTTCTGAGAACAGTGGAAGTGTGGATTTCCAAACAGTTTTTGAAACATTTTTTGAACTCTTGTATACAAATTCAAATTCCCTATAGGCTGATTTTCTCATTGCTTCATTATTTACTTGCCAGATGACCTGAGATCTGTCTGGTAGAATCCCTCTCCAAAATTAACTTTCTGGCAAGATGTAAGTTAAGTGCCTGTGGAGACAATACATCTAATATCTTAGTTTTAGGACTGGGGACTTGCCACCATTGTCATAATCTACTGAGGGCCACAGCGGTGCTCACCCAGAACTCCCACCTGAATAGATATACAATAACTCATTATTGTCCCTGAGTCCTTTCATACTCTGGACCAAACACAATTGCCTTTTCCTTCACTTCATGCGAGTGGCTAAACGGCTTTAATAAAAATCACATATATATGTTGATTAGGACCATGACAAATTCAGAGCTTTCAACTTCATCTTTGCCCTCATAACTTCCCCAGGAATCTGTGTGTTTGTCTGCACTCAGCTCCTGATCCCATCATCTGTCTTCTCAATGATTATCACCCATCTCTTGGTCTCTTGTAGCCACCTGTTGAGCATCTAATTCTCAGGAGATAACCCAGTTTACACTTATCCCATTGAGAAAACTGCTTACACTTAACATTTTGATCCCAAACATGAAAATTTGCCGGCATCCACCTTCTCTTTACTATATCATATCAAGTCTCCTAGGATGAGGTACCTCTAAATCTGATCAAGGTCACTTATTTCATCTGTAGCTTTGACACCCTCCTTTGAAATCTTATTTTGTCAATGGTCACCATTCTCTGGTCTTTTCAGTGTCTTTACTCGTTCTTCATTGCACTCACCAAACATGCTGAGATTTCTACCAACCTAGACAAATACATTTCTTGAACTTTGATCCCATCTTGCTGCTGTATAATGTCTTCCTTTCTCTTCTCATACAGACTTCCTGAAAGACTTGTCTACCTTTTCCAGTTCAACTTATTCTCAATTTAATTCTGTAGCTCATCAGCATATGACTTCTGTCCCTTATTGTTACTCTTAAACTGTCACTCACAACATCCTCATTTCTGAATCCTGTGACATTTAAAAAATATTTATGATTGTGAAACTGTTTGTTGCATTTGATGCTATTGTGCACACCCTACTTCATATTTTTTGCAATTCATATTTTATATATTCATTATAAAACAGCAAAGAAGCCAACAGACAACAAACATTACAGTATATATATTTCAGTCTTTATGAATTCTCATTAATATCTACATATATTTAAATATAATGAGTTCATTATGTAGTAATTTGCAGTATAAACGTTTTTTGCTAAGATTTTATTGTGAATGTGGGTCAATGATACCAAATATTATTTTAGAACATAGAAATAATGTAGCCATCATATTTTCCTAATTTACTGATCAATTCTTAGGTTGATTGGTGGTATCCACTTCCATTACTTTTAGAAATATGCAACAAAACAATATTCTACTTGGATCTTTTCACATTTTAGCTAATAATGCCTTAGGATAAACAACTGAATTTGGAATTTCTGAGTTAAAATAAAAGCACATTTTTAAGGTTTTGTTATATATTTTAAGGAATGTTTCAAATAGTTACATTACAGAAATAGTAGATTTTATAAGCCTTTGTTCCCAGAAATAATGAATGTATATATTATATTCAATTTGATTGGCAGAATGTGACATTTAAATTGGTTTATATTTGAATAATAGTGAGATACATATTTCTTCAAATACATGATATTTCTACTTATTTTTAGTGATTTTGTAATTCATATCATTTGCCTTTGTTCAAATAGACTTTTTGTATATGAGATTTAACAAATGTAAATATCTGTATAAACCACCATAGAAAGATATTTCATGACCATTTGCAGTCAGTACAAGCCCACCCCCACTCCCAGAGGCAACTGTAATCTTTATCACCATTATTTTGCATCACAGTTTTTTTTTTTTTTACAACAGCTTTATTGATAATCCACATAGCACACAATTCACCCATTTAAAATGTGTAAGTCAATGTTTTCTAGTATATTCACAGGTCTGTACAGCAGTCACCACAGTCAATTTTACAAATATTTTTATCACCTCAAAAGGTGAACCCCTCCACTCTAGTGATCACAACCCTCTATAGATTTTCCTATTCTGGATATTTTTAAAAAATTGAATTATAGAACATGTGGTCTTTTGCGAGTGGTTTGTGTCACTCAGCATAATGTTTTCAAGGCTCATTCGTGTTGCAGCATATGTCAGTACTTCATTTCATTTTATGGCTGAAGGCAATTCCTGCCTTTATGCAGGAATATTTGTAATTTATCTATTCCAACAGGAAGGGAAGTTGAGAGTATAGATACAGAGTAAGTAGATGGGCAATCTAGTGTGATTCCCACTTTTTAATATACCCACTTTTTAATAAAAGTTTCACTATTTCACTATTCTTCTCTTATCTGTATATATTGACCTCTCTAATACTTGATTTAGATGCTATATCTTTATAGAATATTTTAGCGTATGTACAGTGCTGGTCCCCTCTTATTATATTAACAATTTTATTCTTAATTCATTAATTGATAATTTTGCATAAAATTTATAAAGTTTAAAAAATCCTTTGGGAACTATTTTTTGAATTACATGACTAGTAGGGATTATTATAAAAATTGGCATTAAAATGTTGATTTTTTCCTACCTTTCCTATCTTGATACAATTTATTTTAAAAAATTATGTTCAACAGAGTGTCATTATTTTCTTCATAGTTATATTATACAACTGTGGCAATGTTTGTGTATTCATATTTTATAATTCAATAACTTAGTGAAATCATGACAGTGTTTATATCACCCATATTGCTGATATATAGAAAAAACATTAATTTTGTATATTTATTTCATCAAGATACACATTATTGAATGACCTGATCATTCACCATTAGGTGATTCTCCCGTGATATTATCCCATCATATGAAAATATTCTGTTAGACACCCACATTCCCAATGAACAAAACTGTTCTCTGTGTTAAATATAATTGGATTTACTTGAACTTCTGAGAAACAAAGCGTTCATTAATAAGAGTGAAAATCACTTTTTTCTTTCTATATAATGAGAATTACTATACCATATTCATACTAATTAAAATTTGTGTATTAGCATAGCAACGGCTAATTTTTAACCTAATAAGAAAAAAGTAAGTTTGAGATATGTGTGTTGGATTTTAACAAATACTTTTTCAGCATCTTTTGAGAGAAGAACATTTTCTTTTCTAATGTAACGGTATAACAAATTTCTTTAGTAGAGTTATAAGATTTGAATTACATAAATTATATAATCAAATATTTTCATTAACTAAAATATTTAATCATAGCTATACAATTTATTACATTTTTATGTGGGAAGAGAAATATGATTCTCACAAAAGATGCTGAAAATTACCTGTAATTTATGAAATGATCCATACTTGATGATAATGACTTTAAAAATATACTATTGCTCATCATGTATTAGTACTTCGAGAGTTTTTGCATCAATATTTCTTATTGATATTGTTTCCCACTTTTCTATTCTGAATCATCTTTTATAGGATTTGTTGTAAAGATTCTACATGGTTTGTATAACAAAGTGGGAGGGGTTCATCTACTTTTTAATTTCCGGAACGAGTTTATATAAATAGATTATTAAAGCTTTGCTTATGAAACATGCATCTTCAAATCCTCTCTAAAAGGATTATATTTATCCCTGGTTCTTAGGGTTTTCACATTTTTCACATCTTCTTAAGCATATATATATATAAAAATATATATATATATAATTATCCATGTTTTTAAAAGCAATATCACAGTTTTTGCATTTTACAAATGAATGCATGCCCATTATAAGTGGAAGCAAAAAAGAAAAAGATACAAAATGATATTTAAAAAGAAAGAAGCTCAAATTTTAACACCAAAGCAACCACTATTACTATTATCCTTACATTATTCTAGACATACACTCACGCAAACACACACCACACACACACACACACGCAGAATATGTCAGGTAAATGCATAAATGGTGGATGAATAGGTGAATAGTCTGGTGAACTGGAGTGAGAGAAAGGGAAAGAGAAAAGAAATAAGACAAATAGTACCACACAATATTTTAATAACAGGGTTAGTTATAGTTATATCTCTATAGAATTAATAAACTAAAACAAAAGAAATCCAAATTTAGGAGATAAAATTCCCAAAATAATTTCATAACCTTTTAATTTCTGATAGTATTAATTATACTGTGGAACGTGAAGATATTAATACTCTTCAACTTCCTTTACTGCTCATTTTTTTAAAAATTGTACCATTGGCCGGGCATGGTGGCTCACGCCTGTAATCCCAGCACTTTGGGAGGCCAAGGCAGGCGGATCATGAGGTCAGGAGATGGAGACCATCCTGGCTAATGTGGTAAAACCCCGTCTCTACTAAAAATACAGAAAAATAGCCAGGCGTGGTGGCTGATGCCTGTAGTCCCAGCTACTTGGGAGGCTGAGGCAGGAGAATCGCTTGAACCCAGGAGGCGGAGGTTGCAGTGAGCCGAGGTTGCGCGACTGCCCTCCATCCTGAGAATTGGTCTCAGAAAAAAAAAAAAAAAAAAAAAGTACCATTATTCTATACTCTCATGCTTTTAGACATTATTATGACTCTGTAGGTATAACTTCTATAGCTGCTTAATGTTTGTTTCATGTTTAAATTGATGCCCTACCATTTACTATTGTTTCTCTATCAGATAATTCTTTGTTTAATCTCTTATTTGGCTGAATTGCATTTTTCACATATATGTATATATATCTATTATGTATGTTCAAGAGTTTTATGGTGGTCTGTTCTTTCCTTTATTCCCAATATTCCTTCAGACCACGGAACTTGCCTGTTGGCTCTTTCTGGGTAGAAATCTATTGGACTTTTTTTCTTTTCTCACACCAGACAATGAAAAAAAAGGTAATAAGGCAAATTTGACTTTTGTTTCCTACCAGTTAGGTAGCATTAATAAAAATCTTTAAGTTTCCTGACTCACAGTCATTGCTTTTAACTGCTATACATGTAACTAAGTAGCTCAGCTATGCCTTGATGCTCCATGGTAGAATTTGCTGTTTCTTTCTTCACCTGACATTTTTTTGAGGTTTGTGACTTCCTTACTTTCTGGCTGTCGCAAGTGACTCTTCCTTGCTTTTCTTTCTGCAATTATTTTAGACATGAGGGAAGGAGATTTTGTGAGTCTGCTTAAATTTTCTGTCCTTGCTATGCAGCTCCACAATCCTACATGTATCTCTTATTTAAAATGTCATGTATTTGTATTTTCTCTACTTTTTTTTCCATTTGATTTGTCAAATGTTTACCTATTTATTGTATTTTTATTTATTCATTTTGGATAGTCATTTTATTCCAAGAAATAACATTTGCACAAGTATGTCATTGCCACTATTTTTCTCATTCTAATTAAAGACTTCCATAGGTACCTTCTTCATACTTTTTATATTGATTTATCAGTCTCTTGAGTTTAATATTTATTTCTCTTACTTTGACTTTTCCCCTGATTTAGCAATAAAACAATTCAAAGGTGTGTGTCTTTATGTTCTCATTTCTAATTTTATATATATGGAATACTTTATTTTCTAAATATATTATATATTCCACATATTATAAATGTAATTTTGTATCCATGTTTGAGGCTAGTGAATTTATACATTTTTAAACTCTACAGAATTTTCTTTCTTTATGTATTTGTTATGCACTGCTAGTTTATTATTGCATGACAGTCGGAAAACATGGCCAGTATAATTTCTAATTCGGAGACTTGTCTTATATTTCTTCAGTTTTATCTTGTGGCATAAAATATAGGTGATTTTAATAAATGTTTTACTATCAAATGTTTTAAAAGAAGGCATATTAAATCATGTCACCATGTAATAGACGGTATTGAAACTATGAAAGTAAAACATATTTCTCAAATGCATTACAAATTATACATTATTTTAGAATGTTTTAGCTTTGTTTTATTAAGTTAATATCTGCCAATATTATTGCGGTTGTTTTTTTTCTTATCTTTTTCCTTTTCCAAGAGTTTTTGCTTTCTATATAATAATACTATGTTATTTAGAAATAAAACTTTCATTGGACCTCATTTTAGTTTTCTAATGCAGCTCTTAAGGTGTTTTCTTTTAGTCTTGAAAAAAATTATTGAGCTTACATTTTTCATTATTAAGTGTATTATTCTAACTTTAAGATTATTGAAGACAATATTTTGTTTATTCTCACATCTTTTTATTCTACCTCCCATATTTTAATGGTAGAATCTAAAATTTGTGTTCTATTGGTTTCATCACAATTTAAAAATATTATATATATCTTTTCCAAGAATTTTGTTATTTTATTTCAGGTAGTTAAGTATTTTTATAACTCCAACTTTAATATAAAGTTATGTTTAAGTCACTTTGATGTTAGAAAATAAATTAACATTGATTTATTTTGATCTTTAAAAATGTATTTCCCATTATGTACTTCCTGAGTTACTGTATATCTGAAAATGCCAAGCTATTGCATTCATTATGACACTAATTTGATGGAGTATTGAATTCTTGTGTAGAATTCCATTACCTGCTCCACTGACTTTTATGTAACTTGTAGAGAAGTTAGTAGCCAACAGATAGGTAAGTTATTCATTGGATCAAATTTTAATCTCCTTTTGTATAATTTTCCCTAACTGGACAATTGAAGATTTTATCTTTAAGTCTTCATAAGTTATCCAGAGTATGTTTATTACTTATTACCTTTACTAAAGTGCTTATTACACATTTCAACCTGGGTTTCATACCCTCTCTTGAATTCTGCCAGTTTTCTATTTAAAATAAGAAAGTTTTCTTATCGTCTTAATCTTACATTTCTTTTCCCTTTCCTTTGAGACAAGGTCTCACTCTGTTGCCCAGGCTGGAATGCAATGGCATGATCACGGCTCATTGCAGCCTCAAACTCCTGGGCTCAAGTGATCCTCCCATTTCAGTCTCCCAAGTAGCTGGGACTACAAACATGCATTACCAAGCCTGGTTAATTTCAAAAACGATTTTTTTTTTTTTTTTTTTTTTTTGGAGAGATGAGGTTTTGCCGTGCTGTCCAGGCTGGTCTCAAACTCCTAGGCTCAAGCGATCCTTCCTCCTCGAGCTCCTAAAGTGTTGGAATTACAGGCGTGAGCCACCATGCCCGGCCCTCATTATTTTTCTAATGCTTTATTTACTTTTATCAAGAATGAAAGCAAACTCTGCTTAAAATTAACTTCTGTTTCTTGAAAGGAATAAATATTGCTATGTAAATATGCACGTGTATATGTACTTTTACAATCCTTTTCTCTAATCTTAAACTGAAAAACATAAATTTATAGTAACATCCCAGAAATCCAAGACCTAGTATTGACTTACGTTTTTATTACGAATTCCAATTAACTAACAAAACCATAAAAACATGGTAGGTATAGTTATATGAAAAAAGGCCTATTACAGAATCTCAATAGCTGTAGGCCGAGGATATGTTACTTTATTCTCTCTGAATCTCATCTTTCTCAGTTGTAAGATGAGAATGATAGTGAAATTAGCATCATATCATTATTGAAATTTCAAAATGACATAATGAATACAAGTATTCTGCAGGATGTTTAGTATTCAGGAAGCACCAAAAATGAGAGTGTTTATTCTTGACTATTGGTTGATGAAATTATGAATGGATAAATTATGAATGAATGAAATAAAAATATGAGATAAAATTGTACTCTGCCACAGTATTTTGCTATTCTGAAAGATCTAGTATGTTGTGTTTGCAAACCTCATCAAGAAAATATCACATTTTTGCAAAAAATACAATTCAGTGATTGTGAGATTTAACTATTTTATTTCTAAAAAACAAAAAAAGTGTAAACCAATGCAAACTTAGTATGCTAGATATGTTCCCTGTTCTATCCGATAGATGTGCAGAGATCTGCATGAATTTTCAAGTTGCATACTGAATGATATGTACTACTCATCACATTTAAGTGATATTGTTGACATTTCTAGTGGATAATTTGTGAGCAATATTATATTTAAATGCAGCCCAGAATGTGGGTATAAAGAAGTGATTTATTGGTTATTTTCTATGTTCTTATTGTAATAATAATCATAGGCTCAATGATATGAAGATTTTTTTGTAGGGAACAAGTGGCAAGTATCTTCATGTACCAATTTGCCTAATTAGGCACTTACAGTAAAATTCCAATCATAGTTGTTTTTAAAACCTTTGACTAGACTCATGTAGGCCTGTTAAATAATATGAAACTAGCCTTCTTGAAGGCAGGACATGTGCCTGCTCTTATGTTACTTTTATCTTTTTGAACATCTAATTAGGTTCGTTGTGCATGATAGATGCTCAAATATTAAAGTAAAGAATTGGGTATCATTAAAGGGCTTTTTATGTATCTTTTAAGACCTACAATTGGAAAGTCATAACTGAGAATTGATCAGAAACATGGCAGTTGGTGCTAGATGTATCAGTCTTGCAGGGGTCATTTTGGTACAACTGTAGCCCACATGAACTTGCCACTACCTCCCAGGGTTGTAAAAAATAAGAGCTGATAGCCAAAGAGGCCTGAAATGAGGTGGCGGAGCACTGCCAAAGCAATGACAGGATGGGGTGGCAGCCTCTGCTTAGATAGTTCTCTACAAGAGGCACTTGTATTCAATTCCCACAGCTCCCTTGGGTGTCACTGAAGGTCTGTGGCAGAAATCGGCCATAGAAACAAGATTACCTATTACAGTGATACATAAAAGTTTCTTCTTTCTTTTCTCCCTCCCTCCCTCCTTTCCTTATTTCCTCCTTTCCTTACTTCCCTACTTCCTCCATCACTTCCTTTCTTCCTTCCATCTTTCCTTCCCTGCTTTGTGCCTCCCTCCCTCTACTCACATACTCAGAGAAAAAAGAAAACATCCTACCTCTCCCATCCTCTACCTCCATCATCAATATTTTCTCATATATTCAATTATTTTTGAATATCAGGGGATATATCAATTTTCATATTTATATTGCTCTGTAACTAAGTATTCTTAATGAAAGGTAGAAGTGGGGATGGGAGAGGTAGAGATTCTGTAAGGATAGTTATCACCTCTTCTTATGTAATGGAGTATCAATAGTTATTTTCTAAAATCCATGTAACAAGCAAATGAGATTTTAGTATATTATTGCAAATTGTAATAAATTGAAATTGTGATTTGAAGGTGGTGGAGTAATAGCAGTATTCTTTCTTTTTATCTTTCATAACCATCTAAGAGCAACAAGGGGAATTAGAAATGAAGATGCAAATTGAATTTTCATTTTTCATTATTTGATCTATGAGACAGTTAAACCCTAATTTATAAAATAAATGGAAGGTATAACAAATGCAGTGGAATTCAGGCATAAGTAAAAGTGAGAAACACTTTAGCTGCAAATCTCAGAAAGAACTGAAAAACATCATGAGAAGTCTACTCTGAGGTATGAAATCTCAGCAACAGCATGAACTGTGAATGAAGGCTGTGATATAAGTGTTTCAGTATCTAGTCTGGACTCAAGAAGTAGAAGAGTGAGAGAGAAATATTTATGCTACATTTCTTATAATAGCCAAAAATTGGAAACAACCTAAATGTGCATCAGTAAGGCTAATAAACAGTGGGATGTCTGTCCATCTGTATAACTAAATAGCATAAAAAAGTAGAGAAGGCTCTTTATGCATATGTAATGATCTCCACAATTCGTTGTTAAATTAAAAAATAACAGGATTCAGAAGATTTATTACTATATTTTTGTAAAAAGTTAAAGATGTATTTGTCTATATATGTAAACTTTCTCTGGAGGAATATGCAAGGAAAAGAAAATAATAATAATAACTGATTATAGAACTAACAATAATACAGGTATCTAAATGTGGAAAAGAAAATAGAAGAAACATGGTGAGTAAACATCTTTTCCTTCATTTGGGTGTACATTGAGACTTTTATAAACTAAGCTACAGAGAATTCTTGCCTAGAAGTTGCATGGTAGAGACACTCAGACACAGAGACACAGACATACAGGCAGGCAGACAGAAACACACACATGCACACACATACACACACACACACACGCACGCAACTCAGAGCAATAACTCCTATAATTGAGACAGTTATTTTCTATCAATTATTTTGTCCTTTATTACTGAATAAGGGTATAAAATTTGATAATTTGTAGTTCATACAGACACACAGTTCCAAAGTCCATGTGAAGATTTTATATATGTATTGCATTTAGTGATACTTCCAGCCTATTTATTCCAAGGTAAGTAATGAAAGCATTTGGAAAGCAAACTTTATGAGCTGTGAAGAGTTTAATCTAACTGTATCTCTTCATAAAATGGCTAAACTGAATCTGGAAGCACTGACTCTGCTTGTGAAAGCTATGAAGCTTTTTGACCAGGTTGAATACTTAAAGGCAGGGATCACTGAGAGTTAACAATCGTTATTGGGTAGATTTGAATAGGTTACTGAAAGATGAGTTTTTGAGAATCGGAGCCCTGCTGTGGCATAAAACCACTCACTCTGTGGAACTGGGGATGCTGTGAGCAGGACGAAGAAAAGGCTATATTTTGTTTTGAGAGATGTAAATCATCCACAAACTGAGTGCAGTGGTTTTTAATCCTTGGTACACATTAGAATTATCAAGGGAGCTTTTTAAAAATATGGATGCCTAGACACCAATCTCACAGCCTCTGATATAATTGATCAGGGGCAGGATCTGAGTATGGTTAGGTTTTAAATCTTGCTGGGTGCTTCTAATGTGCAGCTAGTTATATACCATTATGCTAGAGCAATGGTTTCCAAACTTAGCTCATATTAGAATCATCTGAGGAGCTTTTAAAAATTCTGATACCCTGACAATCCTGGACAACACAGTGAGACTCTGTCTCTACAAAAAATTGTCAAAGAAAAATAGCTGGGCATGGTGGCATATGCCTGTAGTCCCAGCTACTCAGGAGGCTTAGGTGGGAGGATCACTTGAGCCCAGGAGACTGAAGCTGCAGTGAGCTATGATTGCATCACTGCACTCCAGCCTGGGCTACAGAGCAAAACTCTGTCTCTAAAAATAAAATAAGAATTCTGATACCCAGGTCATAACCAATATTAATTCAATTGAAAAGTCTTGGGGTAGGAGCCAATAATTAGTATTTTTATATGATCCACAGGTGATTCCAATATGCACCAATGTTTGGGAACCACTGGATACATAAGTAAAGAAATAATAATGGCAACATCTGAGCTACACAGCCAGTAACTCTGATAATGGCCTACTATGTGATGTTAGGCATTTAGTTTCTTCTACAAAACAAGCCAAATGGATTATTTTTCAAGTTTCTTGGGGATGAAAGTAGAAAATAGGGTAAAGTGCTACATCAATGTAAGTTATTAACATTTTAATTCTAACCTGATGATTTCTATAATACTTGTTATCTATGTAATATTGATCAGCCTTTCCACATGCTTTGTTATAAAATTAATTGTTTAATGGTCAAATTATATTGCAAATTAGGGTGATCAAACATCCTGGTTTTCCCAGGACTGAGGGGTTCCCTGGGACATGGGACTTTCAGTTTTAAAACCAACACAGTTCTGGGCCAACGGAGACAGTGGGCCACTCCATGTCAAACCACTGTTGAATTCAGTGCAATTTGTTTTTGTTCTTTTTTTTTTTTTTTTTCATTTTACTTGTTACACCAAACTTCAAGTTATTTAATTTTTCCCATTTGAGGATAGAATTATCTGCAGAATTTTAAATATTAAATATTCATAAAGAGATTTTTAGACAGTGAAGTGAGTTCTGAAGCAGCTCAGAAGGGAAACCAGAAATAAAGGACAAGAAAGACACTGTAAGAAGGATAAAATCTTAAAGGATTGCCACTAACTGGAACAGGCCACACAAAGCCCAGTCCTAAGACTGTTAAGTTTTGCTCAACATTGGTATGGAAATTACTTTTCCTCTACTTTTAATCTGCCTATATTTCCTACTCATTTCTCCACAGCATTCTCTAAGCAGAGATTATGATGTCCTGTTGCACTCTCTGCTCACCTCTAATCTAAGGAAAACTGCAGTTTCTGAAATGTCTTCCTTCCTTTTACGGCCTTATCAACTCTTTCAAAACATTGTTTGAATATTTGTGGTGTTCTTTGTGACAGGATCATACTATCACTTTTTATCTTTTATGAATGTTATTTAATTTGGTATCATACTTTGGGATATGGATATTATTGAAAACTTTATTTAAGATTCAGAATACCAAATCCTTGGTGACTTAACATAACAGGGTTGGGGGTGATAGAATATTGGATTTGATTTTTAAAAGCCATCTGGTTTCAGTTACTTTATAATAACTTCAAAAGAATGTGGCAGCCATAGCTCAACATATCTGTACCTGAATCCAAAAGTGACCATGAACTCCATTGATTTAATAGTAATAGTCAAAAAAAAAAAAAAAAAAAAAAAAAAACTCAGAATATAATAGAGTCTTTCTGAGAATTCCAAATAATTTCTTAAGGATCAAATAATAAGAGATGATGTTGTAATTTGTTCCATGATAATTTCATAAGCATGCTCTGCATAATCAGAAATATATACAGAAAGTAATTGTAATAATGACAAAAAATTTTAAAAAATTTAATTCAATTTTAAAAATAAGTGCAAAAGGAATTTAAAATATTCAGGGTTTTTCATGGTTCCATATAAATTTTAGTTTTGTTTAAAAAAAAATTCTGTAAAAAATGCCACTGGGATTTTGGTAGGGATTACACTGAATCTTTAGATTGCTATGGGTACTATGGACATTTTAACAATATTGAATCTTCCAATCAATGAATATCAGATGTCTATTTATTTATGTCTTCTTTAATTTCTTTCATCAATATGTATAGTTTTCAATGTATGAGACTTTCATCTTCTTGGTTAAGTGTATATCTAAGCATTTTATTCTTTTTGATACAATAATATATAAAATTGTTTCTTAATTTCCTTTTGGGACAGTTCCTTGTTAGTATATAGAAATGCAACACTTACTGATTTCAAAATATTTTTTAAAAATACAGTAATTAAAAACAGTATAGTACTGTTATAAAACAGACATATAGATCAATGGAACAGAATTGAGAGCCTGCAGCACTTCCTGATTTCAAAATATATTTTAAAAATACAGTGATTAAAAACAGTATAGTACTCGCATAGAACAGACATATAGACCAATGGAACAAAATAGAGAGCCCAGAAATAAACACACACAAATAAGGTGAACTGATCTTTGACAAGGGTGCATATAATACACACAGGAGAAAGAATAGTTTCTTCAACAAATGGTGTTGAGAAAACTGGATAGCCACATTCAAAAGTATAAAATTGCACTCATCTCACTTCAAACACAAAAAATAAACTCAAAAGACTTAACCATAAAACCTGAAACTGTAAAACTCGTGTAAGAAAACATAGGAGAAAGCCTTCTTGATATTGGTCTTGGCAATGTTTTCTTGGATACGACATCAAAAGCATGGGCAACAAAAACAAAATAGTCAGTGAGAGTACATCAAAATAAAAAGCTTCTACGCAGCAAAGGAAACAATCAACAAAGTGCAAAGGTAACCTGCAGAATGGGAGAAAATATTTGCAAGCCATATATTGCACAGAAGGCTAATATCCAAAATGTGTAAGGAAATCCTACAACTCAATAGCAATTAATAAATAACTCAATATTTAAAAATAGGAAAAGGACTTGAATAGATATTTTTTTCCAAAACAGACATACAAATGGCCAACAGGTATATGAAAAAGTGCTCAACATTGTTATCAGGAAAATGCAAATCAAAACCACAACGAGATAACACTTTACACCTGTTAGAATGACTATCATCCAAAAATGGGGTAAGTTGGTGAGTTTGTGGAGAAATTGGAACCTTTGTCCATTGTTGTTAGAAATGTAAAAGCATGAAGCCACTATGGGAAATGGTATGGAGGTGCCACAAAAAAATTAAAACTAAAACTACCATATGATCTAGCAATCCCTCTTCTAGGTGTATATCAAAAGGAATTGAAATTACAATCCAGGAGAGAGATCTGCACTCCTATGTTCATTCCAGCATTATTCACAATAGTCAAGATGTGGAAACAATGTAAATGTCTATTGATAAATGAATGAATATAGAAAATGTGGTATATACATACAGCAGAATACTATGCAGCCTTAAAAAATAAAAAAATTATGTTGAATGTGAAAACATGAATGCCTTGAGATTACACTAAATGAAATTAAGTCAGTCATAGAAGGACAAATACTGTATCATTCTACTTGTATAAGGTTTCGAAAATTTTCAAACAAAGCAAATAATGGTATTGTGGTTGCCAGGAACTTGTGGGAGGCAGAAATGGGGAGTTACTAATCAGTTGGTATGAAGTTTCAGCTACGCAAGACAAATAAGTTCTAAAGATCAGCTGTAAAACATTGTGCCTATAGTAAACAATACTATATACTCTCCTTAAAATTCTTTAAGATGGTAAATCTCATGTTAAGTGTTAACTGCCACAAATAAAAAAATTAATTTAGGCTGGGCGCCGTGGCTCCTGCCTGTAATCCCAGCACTTTGGGAGGCCGAGGTGGGCAGATCACTTGAGGTCAGGAGTTCGAGACCAGCCTGGCCAACACGACGAAACCCCGTCTCTACTAAAAATACAAATATTAGCCGGGCGTGGTGGCACGCGCCTGTAATCCCAGCCACTCGGGAGGTTGAGGCAGGAGAATCACTTGCACCCGGGAGTTAGAGGTTGCAGTGAGCCGAGATCGCGCCATTGTACTCCAGCCTGGGCGATAAGAAAAAAACTCTGTCTGGCAGGGCGCCGTGGCTCACGCCTGTAATCCCAGCACTTTGGGAGGCCGAGATGGGCGGATCACGAGGTCAGGAGATCGAGACCATCCTGGCTAACACGGTGAAACCCCGCCTCTACTAAAAAATACAAAAAACTAGCCGGGCGAGGTGGCGGGCGCCTGTAGTCCCAGCTACTCGGGAGGCTGAGGCAGGAGAATGGCGTGAACCCGGGAGGCGGAGCTTGCAGTGAGCTGAGATCTGGCCACTGCACTCCAGCCTGGGTGATAGAGCGAGACTCCATCTCAAAAACAAAACAAAACAAAACAAAACAAAACAAAACCACACTCTGTGTCAATAAAATAGAATAAAATAAAATAAAATAAATTTAAAGTATCATGTCCCGTAAAGCTAAAGGTTTACAATGGAAATCTCCTGTCATTTAAAACAAGTTATATAATTTAAATTTTTCTCCTGACTGAACTAACTTGCATTAATTCTTTCCTTCTGACCCTCTGTGTATGGATGCCATTCTCCTAGTTAGGAAACTCAAAGGTTATTTTCTGGAACAATTGATGGGAAGAGTCTCTCGATCAGGGACAGAAGCATTCAATGTCTGGCAGAATGGAATGGAGAGAGATATGAGGCTGAACATGGAGGCAGTCAGTGACGATTCACATGGTGAATGCTAAGATCTTCACCACTTTCTCCCTGTCCAGCTAGATTGTAAAACATTTTTAACTATAAGGAATGCAGTTAAAATGTAGTTTAAGAATGTAGTTAAATTTTTTGCCTGAAACTCCAGGCAAAATTCTGAAAAATTATATTTTGGGACACTCAATAACCCTAAAGATAAGAATTCCCACTTCTGAACATTTGAAGACCCTCCCAATTAAAAAGTCATCACCCAACTACACTGTAGTGAGTGCTATCGGTAAATAAGTCTCCTCATACACATACAGTCATACACTAAGCCAATGATGATTAGACATTTGAGAAAAGCCTCTAAAGTGATACACAGGCACCAAAATGAAAAAATTAAAAAGTAAAATTTGTAAAAACAGAAATATACAGAGAGCAGAAAATAAGTTCAATTTTTAAATAATTAGTAGTTTCAGTGTAGTGTAAATGAAACAAAAATAAAATATTTTAATGAAGTCATCATAGAATAAGAAGCAGCTCACTCTTGGGCATTGAATGTAGGTTAACTGGCATTAAAAATAAATAGCAGAAGTAAAAAACAAAGTTGAGATCATTTCCCCAAGTTTTAGCAAAAAGAAAAGAGATGGGAATTAGCAGATGAAAGAACTGAAGATAGAACATTCCTTTTTTTTTTTTTTTCTTTTTTTTTTGAGATGGAATCTCGCTCTGTTGCCCAGGCTGGAGTGCAGTGGTGCAGTCCTGGCTCACTGCAATCTCTGCCTCCCAAGTTCAACCAATTCTCCTGTCTCAGTCTCCCGAGTAGCTGGGACTACAGGTGCATGCCACCACGCCCGGCTAATTTTTGTATTTTTAGTAGAGATGGGGTTTTACAATATTGGTCAGGCTGGTCTCAAACTCCTGTCCTCAGGTGATCCACTCGCCTCGGCCTCCCAAAGTGCTGGGATAACAGGCGTGAGCCACTGCGCCCGGCCCCAAGAACATTTCTTTTGATAGAAGTAGCAAATGAATAAGAGGTGTTTTAGCAATAGAGAAAAGTGAAAACAGAGTAGAGGGAATGCACCAATAATATTTTTTTCAGAACGAAGATCATCAATTTTTCTAGGAAAGGATCCAAAAAAGATCAGTGTGATGGTGAATTAATATTCCTACATAATGTCCAGCATTTTAGTCACAATGACAAAAATGTAGAGAATAAAATATTCTCAGTGATGGTGGGCAGCATGCAAGTTATATAAGGGAACAACTAGACTGACCATTAGCTATCCTGTGAAACAAATCCCTTCAAAATTCAGAGTGATTTTTTTTTAACCTAGGCTTCTATACTTGGCTGAATTATCCTTAACTGTGACAGTAAGCATATTTTCAGTCCTTGAAATAAATACACATATATATGATGTGCATATATGTGTGTATCTGCGTGCATGCATGTATATGCATGTATACATGCACTCACATGCACATGTACTAATACATTTTTATTGATACATAAGTAAATAAATGAATACATAAATATATTGAATAACTTATTAATTCTAGTTTTGAGCTGTGTGTAAATATTCTTAAAATATTATTCTTGCATTTACCAGCAATCACAAGCACATAAAACCCACCATTTTTCTTTAATGCTCTGATCATTCATTTTATTATACAAATAGCACATCCACTGTAGAACTGTTAAGATACATAGGCAATAAAAAGAAGAAAGAAACAATAATATGTTCACCCATTTAATTGTATTATTGCAAAATACATGCATGTATACATATATATGTATATTCATATGTTTATATAATTTATTATTATACTTTACATACTGTTATGGTGAGCATATTTATCACTTAATAATGTATCATTTTTCATTTTTACTTTTATAATTTTATTTTATTTTATTTTATTTTATTTTTTATTTTTTTTTGAGATGGAGTCTCGCTCTGTCGCCCAGGCTGGAGTGCAGTGGCCGGATCTCGGCTCACTGCAAGCTCCGCCTCCCGGGTTCACGCCATTCTCCTGCCTCAGCCTCCCGAGTAGCTGGGACTACAGGCGCCCGCCACCTCGCCCGGCTAATTTTTTGTATTTTTTTTTTTAGTAGAGACGGGGTTTCACTGTGTTATTCAGGATGGTCTCGATCTCCTGACCTCGTGATCCACCCGTTTCGGCCTCCCAAAGTGCTGGAATTACAGGCTTGAGCCACCGCGCCCGGCCAGCCACCGCGCCCGGCCTCTAATTTTAATTTAAATTTTTTATTTGTATAAATGTATGGGGTACAAGTGTAATTTTGTTAAATGGATATATTGCATACCAGTGAAGTCAGGGTTTTTAGTGTATTCATCACCAGAATAACATACATTGTACCTATTAAGTAATTTCTCATGAAAATAACTAAATGCTCTTCAAATATGCAGAGTTCAATTGTTGTTTATCGAACATCCACTACGTTCAAAGGTCTGTAAGAATAGATGCATGAAGATTTTCATTATGGTATTATCTGTGGAGATAGAGAACTAAAAACAATCTAGAATCTGTGGTGGAGTAAATGGGTAGGAAATCTAATGATAGCCCACCCAGGATATGCAGCAGTTTGAAGTAACAAGAACACACAGAAAGATGTATGGATCTTTAAAACATAATGAGTACAGAATGGAAAATGAAAAGAAGTATGAGAAATATGGTACATGAACGTTTGAATAAATTTTTTAAAATGTAGAAGATCATTGAGAAACTCCCACATAATAACTCATTCTTTTCTCTCTTAATATACTGTAATCACAAACTTGAAGCTTGTCTTCAAGCTAACATCTCTCCTGAAAAGCCATGCATTTTTTAGAAGACGGATACAAAATCAGGACTGTTACTTAGTCTATGTAGCCATTTGAGTCGGTAATATCCTCTAGAGGTGTAAATACCTGATATAGAGATGGGTCTGCCACAGTCTTTCTGGATATTGTTCTATGATAGAATGTTGATTGTCACAAGGAAGCACTTTTAGAGCTATTAATCTCATATTAATTTGATTGACTACACAACTGACCTACACACCTAATTAGTATTTAGAGAGATCTATTATCGAGAAGTTGCATCCCTTAAAAATCTTACTTTATGAACCTCCCCTAACTCTAACCTCCCTCAATATAGACTTTGTGGACTCTGTAGAAACTATGTATTTTCTTTGACTTAACCTATGGATTATTTGTATAGACAATTGAACTGATAAGACTAGATAAATGACTATATTGAGATGGAATGAAAAGTCCCAAATTTCAGTTAGTGTTTTATGTTTAATATTCATTAATTCTGACTTTTGTATTTTTTAAATGTTTCAAAAGAAAATTTTATTATTCTATTAGATGAAAAAAGCATGTTTATACCAGGGATCTGCAAACTTTATGTTAAGGGCCAGACAGTAAATATTTTAGGTTTTGCAATCCATGTGGTCTCAGTTGCAACTACTCAGCTCTGTGTTTGTATCTCATGAAAGCATGTATAAACAATATGAAAATAAATGAGTATGGATGTGTCCCAATAAAATTGTATTTACAAAAATAGATGGCAGGCTGGATTTGGCTTGGGGGCTTTTGTTTGTTGAGCACGGGTCTGTACTCTTATTACTCAAAGTGAGTTCTATGTACCATCCTAATCATTACTACCCAGGAGTTGATTAGAAATGCAGAGTTGCAGGTTCAAAACCAGTGCTAGTGAATCAAAATGTGCAGTTTAACAAAATCACCAGATGATTCATTATGCTCATTAAAGGTCAAGGAGGACCGGTCTATACTATTGATTATTTAGATTACTTATGTTTGCTGGTATACCAACACAGTTTTCTTTAGCATCAAAAGTTCTAAGAATGAAGGTGATTTTCTAGCACAAAGATTCAGCAATTAGTAACGGCCCCCCACCCAAGTAGTTGTGTTAATTTAGTGTATAAGAATACATACTACATAGCACTTTTAAGGGGCCTATTGTGTGACACGCAATCTGTACAAAAAATCTGTGAAGTATGCATTATTAATATTCTCATTTACATATGAAGAAACTGAGAGCAAGAGGTGAAATAACAGTCAAAGTCAAAGACCTCATATGTGAAGGAAATGATAAATATTATACATATTGTTAGTATTGTAAAGTGTAATTTATATTGTCATATCAATCTATCCACAGTTAACTGTTTTCCTATTGAAATGCATGTATTAATAAGTGTGTTCATGTTTATATAGTGTTATATAGTTATAAAGTGTGTTCTATATAGCCCTACAACTCCTACTACTTATTTAATAATAAATGCCATTTAAGAAGACAAACAGTGGTATCAAGGGTAGTTAATTAAAGCCCTTGCTACATTAATGATAGTTTTAAGGTAGATTCTCAGTAGTTCTACAGCCACTGACAATAAAGAGGAATAATTCTCTCTGTGGGTTCTAGCCACACCAGACCACATTATTATTCTTTCTTACAATTTTGTAATCTCCAGTTTTAAAAATGTAATATATGCCTTTGGAGTAAAAAAAGAAGTATAGAAAATAATACAAAAAATAAACAAAAATAAAAATGTAATGCATTAAATTATATAGTTTTAAGAATATGATAAATTTTAATTAAGTTTATTTACTAAGCATATATATTTTATTCCTTGAGGAATTGTAATTTTATCACTTTTGACATATTTTCTACAGGTGTTGATATACTTTTCACCACATTAAAATTTTTTGTTCAAGGATATTATTTTTCACATTGTTTATAAATTTTTGTTTGCCTTGAAAATAAATCAAATTATATAAATAACATGTAAAAAATAAAACTAAAAAGTTGGTTGAAGCCAGTCCCATTTCATTAAAAATATAGTGGTCGGTTCCTTTAAAAACAGACAGACAACAAAACAAAACAAAATGAAAGAGAGTTTTTATCAAAAAGAAGGAAAGAATGACTGCTGGAAAGAAAGTAAAAGAAACAGTGTGTTCTTTTAAGCACCCAACACTCATGCACTCCTCTGTCCCACAACTTCATGAGCGATAACAACTAGAAAATTGTAGCAAGTATCATGAATCATGACGAAATATAAGATGCATTTTTGTTTAAGCCACAAATATGGCAAGCATGGCTGTTAACTCATCTGTTGTTCTTCATTAAATTGGTAGTACTCATATTTACAATAATATGTGATAAAAATAGAAGATATAAATAATTATTTTTAGAAAGTATATATATATATATATATAACTGGTTTCAAATGACACAACTTATTATCTTACAGTTCTAGATATCAAAAGTCTGAAATCAGCTTTACTGGACTAAAATTAAAGTGTCATCAGGGTTGCATTCTAGGGAAGAATCTATTTCTCTGCCTTTTCCAACTTCTAGAGTCTGTACGCATTCTTTGCCTCATGGCCCCTTCCTCCACATTCAAGGAGCAGTGTAGCATCCACTAAGTATGAGTAGGACTCCTATTTCTGTTGGTATATCTGCTTTTTTCCATCCCTGACCTTTCTGCCTCCCTCTTATAAGAACTCCTGTGATTACACTGGGACCACCTAGATGATCCAGGATATCTCAAGATCCTCAACTTAATCACATGCAAAAAAAAAAAAAAAAAAAAAAAAAAAATCCCTTATGCTGTGTAATGTAACACTCAGTGGTCCCACAAATTAGGACGTGAACATATTTTGGGGGACATTATCTTCCTGAGTGAGTGTCTGTCCTTAGTGCTGCCTCCGTCCCTGAGCTTCTTCTGGGATTAAACACGTCACTCTGAATTCTATCTCCTGACAAGGATGTTTTCTTCTTCCAGTAGTTCACAAAATTATTGATGTTTGAGAATCTAATTTCTGCATCACCAGAAACTTTATATAAGATGAAGTTAGATAGGAAACAATAGAGATTGGGAAAGCCCTGCCCAGTGAAACCTGTGTACCCAAAGTGACATGTGGCCACTGTGTGACAGGATGTAGGCCACATACTGTCACCACATTCTCCCTCCTTGGGCACCCAGTAAGACTGTCTTTCCTATCCTTCCTCACAGTTAGGTGTGTCTTGGGATAAAGTTCTAGTTGGGTGAGTGTGAATAGGAGTGATAGAAGAATGTGGGAGGAATGTGTTTCTAGGTCTGGGCCACAAATCCTTCCACAAAAGATCCTCACTGCTCTTCTCCCTTCTGCTAGTAGATACTGATGTCCCTGGTGACCATGGAAGCCACACATTGAAGGCAGCAGGATTTTGTCAGCCTGGTTCCCAGAATGACTCTATGTAGCAGAGTTGGCTATGTACCCTTGTATCAGCCACACTTCTAGCTTCTGTAAATTTGATGCCTTAACATCTGTCTTGCATGCATATGCCAGACACACCTTGTTGTACACAATTCAATAATATGTCTAAGTCACCTTGTCTTGGCCTCCTGCCTCCCTCATTGCTTCTGCTTCCCTTGCCAATAGCCAATAATCAGTAGCATTTCTGTACACTAACAATGAACTATCTGAAAAAGAAATCAAGAAGGCAATCTGCTGTGACCACCAGCTAAGATCAAAATCACTAAGAGAATAAATTTCAAATGCCTTCACCACAAAAAAATAAGTATTTTAGGTGACAGTTATGTTAATTAGCTTGATTAAATTATTCCACATTGTTTTAATAAGTCATAATATCAATTTGTACTCTAAATACATACAGCCCTGTAATATGTCAACTTACAATTAAAAATAAAAATTTAAAAAGAAAGGAAAACAATCCCATTTACAATAGCATAAAAATACTTTGGAATACATTTAAGTAGGGAGGTGAAAAATCTATACACTGAAAACTATAAAATATTGATGAAAGAAACTGAAGAAGTCACCAATAAATAGACATTTTCATGTATTACAGGATTAATATTGTTAAAATTTCCATAGTACCCAAGTGATCTACAGATTCAAAGTAATTCCTATCAAAATTCCAATGACATTTTTCACAGAAATAGAAAAATAATCATATTATTCATGTAGAACCACATAACACCCCAAATAGCCAAAGCTGTCTTGAGCAAAAAATAATAAATCTGGAAGCATTACACTTCTTGATCTCAAAATATACTACAAAGTTACAGTTATTGAAACAGCAGATTACTGGCATAAAAACAGGCACATGGACCAATGGAACAGAATAGAGACTTCAGAAATAAATCCTTGCATTTACAGTCAACTAATATTTCACAAAGTTGCCAAGAACACACAGTGGAGAAAAGATAGTCTCTTTAATAAATGGTGTTGAGAAAACTGAATATCCACATGCAGAAGAATAAAATTAGACTTTTATCTCACCCTATATACAGAAATAAACTCAAAATGGATTAAACACTTAAACGTAAGACATGAAACTATGAAACTCTTAGAAGAAAACATAGGGAAAACGTTTCTTGACAATAGTTTTGGCAAAGATTCTTTTTTTGATATGACTCCAAAATCACAAGCAACAGAAGCAAAAATAGACAAATGGGATTGTGTCAAACTAAAAAGCTTTTGCACAGCAAATAAAATAATCAGCAGGGTGGATAGACAAGCTATGAAATGAAAGAAAACATTTGGAGACCATATATCTAATACGGAGCTAATATCTAAAATATATAAGGAACTCAAATAGCTCAATAGAAAGAAAACAAATAGCGTGATTTTAAAAATGAACATAAAATCAGAATAAATATTTCTCAAAATAAGACGTATAAGTGGCTGATATATATTTTTAAATGTTCAATATCACTAATCAACAGGAAATGCAAATTAAAACCACAGTGAGATCTTAATTCACATCTGTCACAATGACTATTACTAAAAAGAAAAAGACAACCAGTCTTACTGAGGATGTGGAGGAAAGTGAACCCTTGCACATGGTTGGTGGGAATGTAAATTAGTAAATCTATGATGGAAAACTGCATAGAAGTTTCTCAAAAAATTAAAAATAGGGCTATCAGATGATACAGCAATCCTTCTTCTGGGTATATATCCAAAGAAAATGCAATTTGTGTGTTGAAGAAATATCTGTACTCTCATGTTCATTGCGTTATTTGCAATAGCCAACATGTAAAATCAACATAAGTGTCCATTGACAGATGAACAGATTAAGAAAATGTGACATATACACACACATAGATGCATACACTGGAATACTAGTCAGCTTTAAGAAAGGAAACAATCCTGTCATTCACAACGACATTGATGAATCTGGAGGACATTATGTTAAGTGAGCTAAGCTAGGCACAGAAAGACAAACACTGCATGATCTCACTTTTATGAGGAGTCTGAAAAAGTTGAACTGATAAAATGAGAGTCAAATGGTGGTTACCAGGGCCTGGATGTAGGGGATAGAAATGGGGAGATACTAGTCAAAGGGTACAAAGTTTCAGTCAGACAAGAGGAATAATCTTTGGAGAACTATTATACAGCATGGTGACTACAGCTAATAATAATGTATTGTGTACTTGAAGATTGCTGAGAGTAGATTTTAAATGTTCTTACCACAAATAATAACGATGTGAGGTGATGGATATGTTCATTATATTAATTTAATCATCTCACAGTGTATACATACATCAAAACATCACATTGTATACCATAAATATATACAATTTTAATTGTAAATTATACCTTAATAAAGCTGGAAAAATAAAAATATTTTGATATAATGTAATAAATAAATAGGTGAACAACTATACCATTAGGAAATTTACTATGGAGTAAGCAAAAATGTAGCCATAAGTAGTCTTCGAATATTTGAAAGGGTTGTCATTTTGAGAAGAAAGTAGGAAAGAAAGCATTTGTTTTGAAAAAATCTAGAATCAGTGGGTTGAAGATAAAGGAAAGCAGATTTCACTTCAATATGCCAGGCACAATGTCACCAAAGGAATTTTTGCACAGGTTATTCCCTGTGTGTGAAATGTTCTTCCTCAAAGTGACATCATGGTTAACTGTCTCCCTCTTTCAGGTCTTTGTCACATCAATTGTCACCTTCTCAAGGAAACATACTCTAATTACCCCATTTACAATTCTAATCTCTCTTTGGACAGTCCTGTTGCAGTCCTCTTACCCTGCTCTTTTTAAAAATTTTTTTCACTATAAAATGTGCTAAATTTAATATCTACGTGGTTGAGTCTGGCTCCACTAACTACCTGTGGATATTTAAATATAGATACTAATTAACTAAATTTAAATAAAATAAAGTATTTCTTTAGGTGCATTAACCATGTTCCAAGTGCTTAACAGGTACATATGACTCCATATTGAACAATGCAGATATTACAGGACATTTCCATAATAGCAGAAAGTTCTATTGGACAACACTATTATATCATTTAGTACATTTACTGCCCTTCAGCTAGAATGCAAACCCCATGAAGACATGTCCTAAGAACATAGTAGACATTCAATAAATATTTGTTTAATGAATTAATATATGAAGAAAATGAGAAGTTGTGGGAAGAGTATCAAATGAAACAATCTGGACCTGACCAGATTGTACACAGTACATCCTACATGGTACACAGAAGGCATACAGGAAAATTTGGATGTTTAGAATGAATAAATATGGATGCTGAAAAGAAAATATATTAATCTAATGCCATTGTAATGGAATGAATATGGAAGGGTCTGATTTATAAATCTCTCTGAAATAAAAAATTTGATAGACCTGTCAAGTTGATGTCAGTTTGATTCAGGATTCTTAGCAGTGAGTTTGGAGACTGCCAGATTTGGAAATCATGGCAGAGATTTGACTTGAGCACCCTGGGGATATGAGCTTATCAAATAATACTATGCAGACAGAAAGCTAAAGAAGTTGAAAACAGAACTTTGGGGAAGTTCTTACACACAAGATCTTAAGCATATTTTTCCTTGTGTTTTCAACAGTAGATTTCAAAAGGTTGTTTGGAATAAATACCATTTTATTTATTCTATTAACAAAGTTGCATCATACAAAAGTGATCACAATACAAAGTTACAAGACATGATTCTGTAACAATTGCTTCATAAGTATTGGGTCTGTCTCTCATTGTTAATAACTTATAAAGAGAGATATTTATAAACACAAATGAAGAAAGAATGATTCTTATTTTTTTGGTTATTTAATAATTTTAGCAGTACATTTTACTTCTGTTTATTCTTTAATGTTCTTATTTCTACACTATCTTAAGCACTCTTTAATAAACGGACTTCATGTGGAATCAGTAGTGTGAAAAACAGAAGATATTTTAATAAACAAATATGAGACTTACCTTAGCAACAACATTAAAAAGGCACTTACTTGTTAATGAATACTGTTTTTATTAACATTTGAGGGAATTTTCTGGTATTAAAGGCAAGGGATCTTTCTGTGATATATACACTTTATGGACTCATACTATCAAAAAATTATAATACAACAAATGCAAAGGCCAAATCTTGGAAAGAAATTTTGGATAAGAATTGATTGTTCAGCCTGAATCTAGGTTTATCTGTATCAAATAAGGACCAAGCTGTGCCATCATACATTTTACTCTTTAGTTTCTATTCTAGGGCAATGGACAGTAGTGATTAATAGCTTGGCTTTTGGTGCTATATTATGTGGTTTCGAACCCTGGTTCTGTAATTTCCTAATTGTACAATTCATACAGGTTACTTTATGACTCTGTGTTTTGGTTTTCTTAGCTATGTGATGATGAAACAGTACTCTTTCATAACACCATTTTCAGGCTTACAAATGAGATAGAATAGTGCCCGAAACATTAAATAAGCACCAAATAAATGGTAGTGATCCTAAGTTTGCCTTGGGCCCTCTTACTCTTATCTCCAAACTGTTATCTAGACCCTATATATTCCAATCATCCACAGAATTTTTTTTATTCTATTTAACTCTTTCAAAATCCCTACTCTTTTTTTTGGCTCTTTATCTTTATATGAACAAGTGAACACATCCATTTAAAAAATATTTTGGTATAAAATCCCTCTCTCAATTATGGTCTAACTGTCCTTTGTATTTAAGCTTATATTCACATATTTCATTATTTCTTCAATTCATAGCAACCAGCTTACACCAAACCCTTATCCATCTCCCCACACACTCTAAATCAGTCACTCTTGTCTCACTAATGACACCAGTTACTTCCTAAACACCAAATCAAATGAACACTTTATTGTTTTTATTTTTGTGAGACTTCTAACTTCAATACTGTTCATCAGTCTTTCCTTTAGTTCTTTTCCATTTGCCTCCATGATACTGCTCTTCCTATTTGCCTTTCTGCTCTATTGGTAGCTCTTTCTCATTCAAACATTGATTTTTCTTTTACTTATCCCTTATATGCTGGAACATTCTAGTCAGCTGTTCTAAGAGCTATTCTCTGCAAACAGTGTCTTACACAAAGACTCCTGACCAAATGTGCAGTGGGGACTAAAATTCAGCTTGCTTCTAGAATAAAAAGGCATAAAGTATCTGGTTTTGATGAGGATGTTGAACAACAATAACTGTTATATGCTATTGGTGCGAGTGTACATTAGCACAACCTCTGTGGAAAAATGCATATGCTTCTATTATCCTCAATATACTAATCTATTTTCTCAAGCCTAGAAACACGTAAAATAGTTTCAGATTTGCTAACCCATACGACTGTGAAAAGTAAGATTCCCAAATTGAGTGTATTATTTTTTATAATTCTGTGTGTGTGTTGAAATTTACATGCCCTAAAATATAAAGATCTTAACTGTGAGATTTGATGAGTTTTGACAAATGCATACACATGCATATACTGGTGAAACCCACACCTCCATCCCACAGATTTTCCTCCTCCTCCTTTCCTGTCAACTACTCAGAACCCTAATAACCACTTTACTAATTTGTTTCCTAATAAGTTAATGTTTTCTGCTCTAGAACTTCATATAAAAAATCATATACTATATACTATTTTGTGTCCAGATTCTTTCGGTGATTGTAATGTTTATGATGTTAAATGTATCTGTAGGTTAGTCCTTTTTCTTGTTGAGTAGTGTACCTTTATATAATACACCATAACCTGTTTATTCATTCTCTTAACAGATACTTGAATTACATCCAGTTTTTGCTATTGTGAATAAAACTGCGATTAACATTCCTGTACAAATGTTTTAATGGGAATTAAAAGATTTTTCTTTTGGATAAATACCTAGAAATTGAATTACTTCATCATAGGATATGCATATGTTTAACTTCATTAGAAACTTTCACACAGTTTTAAAAATGGTTGTGCCATTTTAAAAACAAAACAAAAGAAAAAACATTGCATTTGATTTCTTTCAGTTGCTCTCTATCCTCTTCAATATTTGGTGATGTCAGTCTTTTTCACTGTAACCATTATTCATGTATGGCTACATTGTAATGTCCCTGTTCAATACTTTTGCCTATTGTATATAACTACTTTGCTGAGTTAGTGAATTTGTATATTCTGCATACCAATGCTTTGTCACATACATAATTTGCACATATGTCTCCAGGCCTGTGGTTTATGAATTAATTTTCTTAATTGTATCTCTTGATGTGAAAATGTTTCCATTTTGATAACATCTAAGGTATAATTTTTTGTCTGTGATGGTAATTGTTTCATGTCGTGCTAAGAAATCTTTGCCTACTTCAAGTTAGTAAAGATATTATATGTTTTCTTCACGAAGTTTTATATATCTGGCTTTTTTCTTTTTCATTTTGAGAGCAGGTACTGTTTATTAACCGGCCAGCTTAGAAAAATAATCATGGTAGACACCTTAGTTCATTCTTTTAATAAGCCTGTTGATCTCATCCTCCCTGTTGCCAGCATCGCCATCTTCTACAAAATGGGTGGTCTTTTTCTTCATTCTGCCTCGTGGAGAAGATAATTTGAAGGACCACAGGAAGTTATTTGCTTCTTTGAAGCATTTTCCAACAGTATAGATCTCGTTAATCAGATCATCCATGCAGATGATGCCATATTTACCAAGAGATCGAGCAATCAAAACGTTATCTGTCAAAGCAATTCGCTTCTTACTGATTTTACCATAACCACGCTTGTAGATTAACTCATTTACTGACATCAGATTTGGGTACCCCCATGCAATATATGGCTCTACAATCCTCAGCATGTTAACTGAAACCTTGTTGAGCTTCACAAAGGTTCCATTGAAGATTTGACTAAGGCGAAGAAGCTGCAACACCTTTCGGACCTTTGGCCTCACACCATTGATACCTCTAATCCTGATGACAAACGCCAATTTGGGTTCAGCAGGTACATAGAAGTTGCCAGTTTTTCTTGCCATCCTTGTCATTTGAATTTCAGTTCTGTACATCTGCCTATATTCCTTGTGATAGTGCTTCACTTTTTCATAGATAAGCTTCCTCCTTGCCTTTCGAAGCATCTTTTGGGCAAACTTCTTTCTCAGGCGCTTGATCTTCAGCTCTGTGAAATGTCTTTGCTTTTTCTTAAGGGTTTCTGGCACAGCAGGAACCTTCCTCTTCTCTTCTACACCCTCCATGGTTCCAGCGAGAAAAAGAGACATGTCTGGCTTTTTTATATTTAGGTATATAACTCACATTATGTCAATTTTTGTGGATATTGTGAGGTAACAGTAAGGGTTTATGGATTTTCCATGTCCTAGTTATTCCAGCACCATCTGTTGATTATACTTTCCTACTGATGTGTGTATGTGTGTGTGCATGTGCACAAATGCCTGTGTGCATGACTAGGTAAAAAAATCAATTATCTGTCTAAGTGAGGGTATATATATATGCATTACTTATTCTATTCCATTGAACTATTGTCTATCATTATGCCATGATTACCATAACTTTATATGGTCTTAAAGTCAAGTAGTATAAAATCCCCCAATGAAATTATATTTTCCATTTTTTTAAGTAATTCTAAGTCCTCTTACAACCCTATATATATTTTATATTTCAAAATGTTAATTTCTACAAAATATACCCTGCTGTGATTATTATATAGATTGAAATTAATCTATATATCAACTGGAGAGAATTGACAATTTGACACTATTGAATTTTCCAGTCCCATAGACATGACATCTATCTTCATTTATTCAAGTCTTCATTAATTTTTCTCATGTTTTGTTGTTTTAATGGAAGAGTTTTAAATATCTTCTATAAAATTATCAGCATTTAAGTATTTCTATGTTGTAAATGAATTTTTTCAGTTTTTCATTATGACTGTATAAAAGTATAAGTCATATTTTCATATCAATCCTGTATCCTGTGTTCTTGCTGAAATCACTTTTTTTTGTAACACTTTTAAAATGTATTCCTTAGAGTTTTCTACAAAAATATTCAGGTAATCTGTGAATAAATACAGCTTCATTCTCTTCTAGTTTTTATGCCTTCATTTTTTGTTCTCCACTACTTAGTAACTTGGGTGCAAATTGAATAGAGAGCTGACTCTGCCTTCTTCTCAACCACAGGGGAAAAGCATCCAATATTTCCTCATTACATATAATGTAAGCTGTAGCTTTTTGGTACATGTAGGGCTTTTGCTCTTGAGTATGAGTCACATTTCTCTGTTTCCACACATAATTAGCAAAATTTTGTTATCGTGTGCACATTGTAAATGAGATGTAGATTCTGGATTCTGATCTCTCTCTCTCTCTCTTACTTTTTGTCATAGCTGCAAGCTAATTTGAACGAATTAAATCCCAACTTGATACCTGCCCATACCAAGTCCCTCAACTCCCACCTCCATGACAGATGACAGCTGAAACTATTCAATTCTTTCAGCCTTACAGATGTTTTATTTTAACCAACTCTTGCCAAATTCAGGGGCTGTTGAGGAATGTAGGCAGAATTTGTATATATACCTGGGGACTCGTCCTTATGTGGCTCACTCCTTTCAGAATTTCCTCCATCATATTTCAGCTATTTTGGAACCCAAACTCTGTCTTCTCACTCCTGAAGCCAGTAACAAACAGAAGTATTCTTTAGTTCCAGAAGCCTCACCAAAATAGGGGTCTGCCCTCAAGCAAGAAGAAATTACCCAGGAGTTTTACCCAAAGTCCTTCACTTTCCTCCTGTTTTTATTCAATTTTGGCCATTCTATAGTGCCTTCAAGTAGTCTTTGCACCAGAATTTATAATACTTTTTCTGTAAGAATGTTATTCTGAAAGAAGCTATTCAACCATTACTGGAAGGGAAACTAGAGTTACTGGTTTATTTCTCTATAGTTAATTATTTTTTAAACTAACTTAATATATTGTTTATTAATTTATTATATAATGTTTTGTGTTATTTGGTCTGAGTTCCCTGCATCTTCCATTATATTATCCTAAATTTTGTGTAAGTTTTTCATTTTATCTGAAAAACTATCTCAAAACTTATTTGAGTAGACAAGTACTATGTATATTAGTGTCATTCATGCCATGCCCCAATCACTAAGTTGCACATTATTTATGTTCATTAAGTAGACATTCTTTGGGTTTACTTCCAGAACTTAAATGTTTTCTATGTAAACAATTTCTGATATTCTTTTTAACTATCAGGATCACATTTCATAAGAAATGAGTGTCCCAGAGGAAAAAAATAGGTCCATCTCAAAATACGTACATGATCTTTTTATTCTTTGTGATATGAATATTGCTGAGGAATTAATAGAGTAATAGGTTATCAGTCCTGATATCAATATTAAAGGTCATCTGTTTCAACCGATTCAGACTTCTTGATTCAATCTCATTTAGAGAATGGATTTTATCCAAAGATAAATCATTATTATCAAAATGTTCTCTCCACATGTGCATTAAAATGCAAATACTGAAATTCAAATTACCAGTTGCCTTCTTGTGGTTTAATAATCATAACATTTTTATTTCCAGGTCAAATGCCACTTATTTCAACTCACAAGATTATGAAATGAGTTGATTTAGAGTGTGTGCTGGAATGAATGGGGGAGTGGTAATGGATCAAGCTAAGTGAAGTTGTAAAAATAAAATCATGCCAGAGTGAAGAAGAGTTAAAATATGCTGAATTCCTTTCCATTTGGGGTTTAATATTCATTCAGCTCATTAAGTAGAGAACGGATTAGGTTAATCCCAACTGTAATTATACATTCTATCAGGCATATAAAGGTAAGCTAGAGAGTGAGTCTGCATTGCCATAAAATTCAGGTTTGAGATAATCAGCACAACAGAATTAAGCTGTCAATGAATGACATTCATTATGTGGCATAAGCCTAAAACAGATGCAAGTAACTCAATGTTGGCTGTATAGTAGATGTCAAGAAACAAATATATTTAGCTAACTTCTCAAGTTTTAGGAAAATACTTATATGGTAATTCTACTGACAGGCTTTTAGATAATACACATTAAAGCTAGAAACCAGTATTTTTTGTTTTAACCTCTAAGGGAAGCAAGTAGAAATCAGAGTAGAAATCAAGATGATCATGTTAAAATACTATGATATTTTTGTTGTTGTTGTTGTTGTTTGTTTGTTTGTTTGTTTGAGATGGAGTCTCGCTCTGTCACCAGGCTGGAGTGCAGTGGCACCATCTCAGCTCCTGCAATCTCCGACTCCCTGGTTCAAGCAATTCTCCTGCCTCAGCCTCCCGAGTAGCTGAGATTACAGGCACGCACCATCATGCCCAGCTAATTTTTGTATTTTTAGTAGAGACGGGGTTTCATCATGTTGGCCAGGATGAGAATACTATGTTCTTTAACAGTGTACATGTGAGACTAAATGTTAGATTTCTATCCTTGATTTGGTGACCCTTTAGAATGAGTTTGCATTTCTCAATTTATGAAGCAAGAATTAAAACAATGACAAACTTATTATTTTGGCTCTAATTTGTCAAAATACTAGGTTATTACAGTTTTTACACTGATCTGGATGTAAAATTCAAAAATAGTTTAGAAATTTGGATCTTCAACTGTTTGCTTTTTTCACCCCTATCATATACCATTTCTCAATCAGTGTGGCAGTTGAGTCAGATATCTTTCTGGTACTGTTATAATTCCTCCCCTTGTTTAGTGACTACTTCCAGTCCATTTTAAATGTCCACCAACATTATCCTATTTCAGGTCCTACCTCAAACTGTTACAACTCAAGATTTCAGGAAAGTTCAATGAGAAAAATGAGAAAGGATTAAATAGAGAGTATGTGTAAGGGAGTTATTATAATGTTGTATAGGAGAATCTAATCTAAGTAAAATGAAAAGTAAGGATATTGTAGTGGGTTGAGAGAAGTGGCAGAAAACATACAAACCTGGTAGATTGTTGGTCCTTCTAAGGTCAAAGAATTGTTGAAGTCGGGGTACTGGAAGAAGTAGTCTTCAGAGAGTACCATAGTTTCTTTGTCCAATCAATCATTGATGAAGACTTAGGTTGAGTCCATGACTTTACTATTATGTATGGTGTTGCAATAAACATACAAGTGCCGGCATCTTTTTGATATAACAATTTCTTTTACTTTGGGTAGATACCTAGTAGTGGAATTGCTGGTTTGAATGGTAGTTCTATTTTTAGTTCCTTGAGAAATCCTCATACTGTTTTCCATAGAGGTTGTGTACTAGTGTACATTCCCACCAACAGTGTATAATTATTCCCTTTTATACATATTCTCCCTGACGTCAAAAAAGTTATTTTTTGACTTTTTATTTTTTGAGACAGGGTATCACTCTGTTGCCCAGGCTGGAGTGCAGTGGCATGATCATGGCTCACTGCTGCTTTGACCTCCCCAGGCTCAGGTGATCCTCCCACCTCAGCCTTCTGAGTAGCAGGGACGACAGGTGCTTCCCACCACGCCCAGCTAATTTTTGTATTTTTTGTAGAGACAGCGTTTTGCCATGTTGCCTAGGCTGGTCTCGACCTCATGGACTTAAGAGATATGCCCACATTATCCTCCCAAAGTCCTGGGATTACAGGCTTGAGGCACTGTGCCTGGCCTTTGACTTTTAGTAAGAGCCATTCTGACTGGTGTGAGATGGTATCCCGTTGTGGTCTTAATTTTCTCTGATGATTAGTGGTATTGAGCATTTTTCCTATGTTTGTTGGCCTCAAAAGAAGTATATCTTCTTTTGAGAAATGACTGTTCAGTGCTTTCCCCACTTTTTTAATGGGGTATTTTGGTTTTTATTTTTTCTCTTTATTTGTTTGAGTTCCTGATAGATTCTGGGTATTAGTCCTTTGACAGATGCTGATATGGTTTGGCTCCGTGTCCCCACACAAATCTCATGTCCAGGTGTAATTCCCAATGTTGAGGGAGGGACATAGTGGGAGGTGATTGGATCAAGGGGGTGGATTTCCCCCTTGCTGTTCTCGTGAGAGTGAGTGAGTTCTCACAAGATCAGGTTGTTTAAAAGTGTGGCACTTCCCCTTTTGCTCTCTTCCTCTTGCTCCAGTCATGTAGGTCATGCTAGCTTCCCCTTCACCTTCTGCCCTGATTGTAAGTTTCCTGAGGCCTCCCCAAGCCATGCCTCCTGTACAGCCTGCAGAACCATGAGCCAATTAAACCTCTTTTCTTCATAGATTATCCAGTCTCAGGTAATTTTTATAGCAGTGTGAGAACATACTAATACACATGCATAGTTTGCAAACATTTTTCTCCCATTCCGTAGGTTGTGTTTACTCTGTCAGTTATTTCTGTTGCTGTGCAGAAAGAAGCTTTTTACTTTAATTGAGATCCGTTTGTCTATTTTTGGTTTTGTTGCATTTGCTTTTGAGGTCTTAATCATAAAGTAGTTTTTAGGCTAATGCCCAGAAGGTTATTTCCTAGGTTTTCTTCTAGAATTTTTATAGTTTTAGGTCTTACATTTAAGTTCTTAATCTATCTTAAGTTTATTTTTGTATATGGTAAGGTAACTTTTTTTGAGGATGAATAAGCATATACAGGTAATGACTAAATTAGCATGTGATTATAGAATAATTGGCTGAGGAGAAGCTCATGGATGAAAAGGAGACCTAGAAACAGAGTGCCTAGGGTAAACAGATAACTACATTGACATCGAAGTTGCCAATAGTTATGAGAGGTTTTATTGAGAGTGTCATGCATACGGTAAATGAGTAAACAGAGTTGTGTATGTATGAATGAACAATTGAATATATGCATGTATATATGCATGCATACATGTATTTAAGATTGAGTTCAAATACAGTGTTGCACTAATTTAGTCTTAGCTGGTGCATTTAAGAATTTTTTTAAAAAACAATTTAAAAGCACAACCACTCTCCTGGTCCCAATCATATACTGTTTTGTATTGTGGTGAAATTAGTACATGTTTTACCCTTTCTCCTTCAAGAAAATCATAATGGCTAATTCTTTCCATCTTCCAAAGCTATTTTATATCAGAAATACATTTTTTAAAATTTCAACTTTTATTTTAGATATAGGAGGTACGTGTGCAGTTTGTTACATGGAATATACATCTGAGATGAGGAATGAAGCAGAGAGTCAGCTTTTAAGTGGTAACATTTATTTTCATCACATATTAACATTTGGGGAAAAGCTGGTAAGCATATATCAAGTGGGATTATTTTTAAAACATAGTGTTACTTCAGGCTTATTGACTATATTAGTCAGGGATCTCAAGAAGAACAGAACTAATTGAATAAATAAATAAATATATATATATATATATACACACACACACACACACACACCCCCACACACACACACACACAAAGGGGAGTTTATTAATTATTAACTCACCCAATCACAGGGTTCCACAAAAGGCCATCTGTGGGCTGAGGAGCAAGGAGAGCCAGTCCGAATTCCAAAACTGAATAACTTGGAGTCCGATGTTCGAGGGCAGGAAGTATCCAGCATGGGAGAAAGATGTGGGCTGAGAGGCTAGGCCATTCTTTTTTTACACATTTTTCTACCTGCCTAGATTCTAGCCATGCTGGCAGCTGATTAGATTGTGCCCGCCCACATTAAGGGTGGGTCTGCCTTTCTCAGCCCACTAACTCAAATGTTAGTCTCCTCTGGCAACACCCTCACAGATACACCCAGGTCCAATATTTTATATCCTTCAATTCAATCAAGTTGATATTCAGTGTTAGTCATCACATTGACCTTTCAGCTCTGGCCTGATGTTGTGCAGTGTTTTGCATGTACACCATCATTCTGATCAGTTTTCTCTAACTTGGTTTCTTACATTTTTATAACTACACCATGATTTTTAGTAACTTAACCATGATGCAGTTACCACCGTAAATCGATTCTAGAACATTCTAGTTCCCTCAATAGGTTCCCTCATGCCAATTTAAAGTTAATCCCCGATATTAACCCCAGTCCCAGGTAATCATTAATCTGTTTGTCTCTGTAAATTTGTTTTTGTCCTAGGCATTTTATACAAGTGAAATCTTACAATATGTGGTCTCTTGTGTTTGGCTTTTTTCACATAACATGTTTTTGAGGTTCAGCCATAATGCTGCACATTTCAGTACTTCATTTTCATTTACTGCTGAATAGTAGTCTATCTTATGGATATGCCACATTTTGTCTCCATTGAATATTTAGGTTGTTCCCAGTATGGGGCTAATATGAATGAACCTGCTGTGAATATTATTGTACAAATCTTTATGTAGATATATGCTTTAATTTATCTTGAATAGATATCTAGGAATAAAATTGCTCAGTGGCATGGAGCCATTGGTATTCTTAAAGATAGATTTTGTTTTCTACAGCAGGAAAGATGTTGATGGTATTTAAATAAACCAAATCCATCTTGACATACTGTCCCAGATACAGAGCTCCTATCTAAAGATGTAGCTAGAAATTTCTATATATTATACTAGATAATATATAAAACATGATATACTGTATGAGAGAACTTCAAAATGTTTATGGAAATGCATATTATTAAAAAACTATGCATGGGTTTCATATTTTGTTTAAACCCAAATAAACTTATACTAACATGTTATAACTTTTGTGAATAGGATCTAGTTTGAGGCACCAAGAAGGATAAGACATCAGTTTGAAAACAGCCCCTACCAGAACAACATGAATTCTGCTACAATTGAAGTAAGAACAGACGTTACATTTATGATGAAGCTTGAGTGAAAAAACGGTGAAACAATTGATACTTTATGAAAAGTTTATGACGACAAAGCCCCAAATAAATCAGCAGTTTGCAAATGGATAACTCATTTTAAGAAGGAATGAGACAATGCTTAGATGAAGTCTGCAGAAGCAGACCATCCACATCCATTTGGGAGGAAAGAATTTATCTTTTTGTTCCCCAATTGAAGAGGACCAGTGATTAACAGAATAAACAATAGCCAACACCATAGACATCTCAATTAGTTCAGCTCACACAATTCAGACTGCAAAATTAAAGTTGAGCAGACTTGCCATTCAATGGGTGCCAAAATCATTGTGCCCAGATCAGCTAGGACAGGAGCAGAGCTTTCTATGGGAATTTTAAACAAGTGAGATTCAACATACCGAAGCATTTCTTCAAAGAACAGGAGGAAATGAAACATGGCTTTACCAGTATGATCCTGAAGACAAAGCACAATCACAGCAATGGCTACCAAGAAGTGGAAGTGATCCAGTTAAAGCAAAAGCAGAATGGTCAAGAGCAAAGGCCAGGGCAACACAGGGGATGTTCAAGGCATTCTCCTTGTTGACTTTCTGGAAGGCCAAACAATGATGACATCTGTTTATTATGAGAGCGTTTTCAGAAGATTAGCCAGAGCTTGAGCAGAAAAACACCCAGAAAACTTCACCAGAGTCCTTCTCCATCATGACAATGCTCCTGGTCATTCCTCTCATCAAACAATGGCAATTTTGTGAGACTTTCAATCGGAAATCATTAGGCATTCACCTTATAGTCCTGATTTAGCACTTTCTGACTTCTTTTTGTTTTCTAATCTTAAAAAGTCTTTAAACGGCACCCAGTTTTCTTCAGTTAAAATATTTTTTAAAAGAATGCATTGACATGGTTAAATTCCCAGACCCTCTGTTCTTTAGGGGTGGATTAAATAGCTGGTATCATTGCTTACAAAAGTGTCTTGAATTTGATGAAGCTTATGTTAGAAATAAGTTTTTATTTTTTATTTTTGTGTTTTAATTTCATTTTCCACAAACTTTTTGAAGTCTCTTCACATATAAGTAATACATTATGACATATTATATAAACCATATATTACAAAATATATATACACCCACATATCTTATTTAATGGAAATGAATTGTTACAGCTGAAGGAAAGGATCTTGGTACTATGAGAGTCAAAGGTTGTGGAACTGAATGTGGTAAACTATCTGCTTTGGCTTCCCAGGGGAAATAATGTATAAGCCATTATTAGAAGTTGAATGTGACTTAGCTAGACAAAGGGAAACTTAGAATAATGTTTCAGAATGTGAGAGTCCCTGTAACAGGAAGCAGCATGAAGGTTTTGAAGAATGGAAAGAAAATGTGGCTGGTGTATGGCCTATGAGAAGACCAGGTGAGTGTAGGCCATCAAAGTTTTGGTCTTGTTCCTAAAATGAGTGAGAATCACTGAAGGAATTTTAACAGATAGGAGAGAAAATCCGATACTCTCTGCATTGGAAAATAGTAATTGGTCAGGATTCATAGTGAATTCTTAGAGACTATTTATAATCTAGCTGATTTTTTTTTCACCTGGATATTTTATTCACAAAATATTTATCAAGTTGATGTACTGAACAGGAAAACATACTGATGATTGCTGGTTTGTTATGTGCCCTGTACTCAAAGAGGGCATTGGTAGAAACACAATGAGTATTCCCTAAATATTTGACAACAGATCAATTAGCAAAAATAGTCATAAAAATGTAAAATCAGTTACAAAGCATGAAAACAAACATATAAATGTTTTTGTAATTCGTATAATTGTATGCTTCATAATGAATGGAACGAAGCTATACTAGGAACTCTTGGCAATATATAATATTGTCCTTTGGGTAACTTTAATTTATAAACATTTCCATATATATATATAATTATTGATGATAATAACAACATTGACTATCACCTTTAATGTCAACTGTGCTAGCTACTCAAACTACTTTACATAGCTTACTCTCAAAATAACACTGTTGAGTAGTCATTTTTAACCCTATTTATAAGATGAGAAAACTAAGGTTCAGCAAGATGAAGTGTCTTACTCAAAGTCTCACACGTAATAAAATGGAATGGGCTTTCCAGCAGTGTTCCATGTATAACCGCAGGAAGTAACCTTACTAGATATACTGTTCTGCCCCCGCTAAGCACTTTGTAAAGCAGATGTTATATATTCCAAAAGCACTTCTGTAAAAATAGAATCTAAATCAAAAGCCGAGATTTTATGACACTTCTCCCAGCTCTCTACCTTGGATGAAGTAATGCGTACAAAGAAAATATAGTAACCTATGCTGTCATTAATAAGTAAATGGACCTTTAGAAGTGAGCAATTTTTTCCCTTCCTGCCTATCAGTTTGACAAGGCCAACTATTTAATGGGCAATTTGTTATATGTTTAAAATTTATCTTAAGGGTATAAAATTGAGAAAAGATGAATAGAATGAAAGGCAAATGACTTCCAGATGAAATAAGATGAAAGCACTCAAGGTAAAGAAAGGAATTATGCTGGATTCTACAATTAAAAGGAAATAATGCACTATCTATATTAAAGATAAGATTGTATTTACATCACATGATATCCCTCCATGTTCCTCTACATGTTAACACTATTCCAAGAATAGAATATTTCTTGCTGTCACTTAAGAAAAACAGATTTTTCTCAGATTTAGCAATGGATTTTAGAAGCTGAAAATCATAAAACTTATTGACTTTTCATCTGATGATATTCATGGTCATAAACTACGCAATATTCCTGATGAGAAAAAAATTACTCATTGTGGCTCTTGCTTCCTTTTTTATTAAAAGAAATATATATGGTGCTTGAAAACAAGTTAATTTTAAATTCTGTTAGACTTTGCCAGTAGGCTTTTATGCAAATTGGCCAATTGCAGACATAACTAAACAAGAGAGAAACATGCTAACAGAGTTCACTTCAGCAATGCCAATGAACATTCCTTGTGACACTAAATAATGACAGATGGTTACCTCCTTAGTGACAGTTGCTAACTAAAATGGCCTGATACCTAAAAAAGAGCACTTCCCTAATGACATAAGAGTGCCCTTTTCTAAAAATTATTTGGACATCATCCTTTTTATAATCAAACTATTAATGTGGATACTGACTTATCTTGAAAAGGAGTTTCTCAACTTAACCTCACGTTTATAGGTGATCCATAAGAATTGTAGTAGTACATGTATGTCCTATTCTTACAAAGATGTCAATGCATGTGTACCATTTTTCTTACGTTATTGTCATGTGATACATTTTAAGGACCCAATCATAGAATGAGTAAAAAGATACAATATCTGATACATTGCATAAAATCATCAAATAACTACAGAGAGCTGATCATGCCAAGATAAATAGTCCACAATGAACATCATGATTCTGATTGAAGATACTTGTCAATGTTTCCTCATTTAATTCATTTCACTTATGCTCTTATATGCCAAGGTGCCAGCCTACAAACATATGGTTAGGTTAAGAAACGTACTGTTTGTCAGCAAACTATCGCAAGAACAGAAAACCAAACACCGCATGTTCTCAGTCATAGGTGGGAACTGAACAATGAGACCACTTGGACTCAGGAAGGGGAACATCACACACCGGGGCCTATTATGGGGAGGGGGGAGGGGGGAGGGATTGCATTCTGAGTTTTACCTGATGTAAATGACGAGTTGACGGGTGCTGATGAGTTGATGGGTGCAGCACACCAACATGGCACAAGTATACATATGTAACAAACCTGCACGTTATGCACATGTACCCTAGAACTTAAAGTATAATAATAAAAAAAAAAAGAAACGTACTGTTTTGGGCAGCCTCCTAGATCCATATCCCGCATTTTCTTGTAATCACCATCCTTGGAGAGGGCCTGCCTGCTTGTACTTTATAATGGCATGTGGCTTTATTCAATGATCTTGTTACCCTCTCCACCACTGGCTCATTATCTGGGTTTCCCTGGTTTATCATGACAATTTTCAAAAACTTTATATCTGACCACCCTGTTCTCCTAGTGGCACTGTGTTCTTCATGAAAATTTTCCTAACCCTTTCCAAAGAATTTTAAGTAAGGTCTCACTATTTTTTTCTCTCATCCCTCAATCTAAAGAAACCCCAACTCATTGGTACAGAGGCAAAATGACACTCACAAATGTCAGAACAGAATTTAACCCAAGCAGGAGTTGTGAAAGCACAGATTTAAGAGTTAAAATTAATTTTTATATTTTCATTTTCAGTGTACCTCCTGGATTGCCTATGTTGATAAAAACAGCTGTGAAGGGGTAACTCTAGGCAATTGTTTGCAAGGTGTATATATGCCTTAGTTAGAGATGGATTTATAAATTTGTCCTAAAATTACCATATTTATTATGAGAATTATTGTCTCTATTTCTTAAAAGTTATTTTCATATTTTCTCAAATAACTATAAATCTATGTTTCCATAACAAAGTCACAATTATGAAAGTAGAAATCATTAAGTTATAAATAATAAAAGTAAGAATAAGTAAATTCTAACTAACAAAGGCAAATATTGTAAAAATCTTAACCAAAAAGAATATTACTAGGCATAAATAAGCAGCAGCTTACATATAACTTGAAATGACTTAACTGCTAATAGTTTGAAAATGTGAAACCTTTATGAATATTTTTTATGTAGAAAGCTGAAACTGGATCCCTTCCTTACACCTTATACAAAAATTAATTCAAGATGGATTAAAGACTTAAATATTAGACCTAAAACCATAAAAACCATAGAAGAAAACCCAGGCAATACCATTCAGGACATAGGCATGGGCGAGGACTTCACGACTAAAACACCAAAAGCAATGGCAACAAAAGCCAAAATAGACAAATGGGATCTAATTAAACTAAAGAGCTTCTGCACAGCAAAAGAAACTACCATCAGAGTGAATAGGCAACCTACAGAATGGGAGAAAATTTTTGCAATCTACCCATCTGACAAAGGGCTAATATCCAGAATCTACAAAGAACTTCAACAAATTTACAATAAAAAATCAAACAACCCCATCAAAAAGTGGGCAAAGTATACGAACAGACACTTTTCAAAAGAAGACATTTATGCAGCCAACAGACACATGAAAAAATGCTCATCATCACTGGCCATCAGAGAAATGCAAACCAAAACCACAATGAGATACCATCTCACACCAGTTAGAATGACGATCATTAAAAAGTCAGGAAACAACAGGTGCTGGAGAGGATGTGGAGAAATAGGAACACTTTCACACTGTTGGTGGGGGTGTAAACTAGTTCAACCATTGTGGAAGACAGTGTGGTGATTTCTCAAGGATCTAGAACTAGAAATACCATTTGACCCAGTGATCCCACTACTGGGTATATACCCAAAGGATTATAAATCATGCTACTATAAAGACACATGCACACGTGTGTTTATTGTGGCACTATTCACAATAACAAAGACTTGGAACCAACCCAAATGTCCATCAATGATAGAATGGATTACGAAAATGTGACACATACACACCATGGAATACTATGCAGCCATAAAAAAGGATGAGTTCATGTCCTCTGTAGCGACATGGATGAAGCTGGAAACCATCATTCTGAGCAAACTATTGCAAGGACAGAAAACCAAACACCGCATGTTCTCACTCATAGGTGGGAACTGAACAATGAGAACACTTGGACACAGGGCAGGGAACATCACACACTGGGGCCTGTTGTGGGTTGGGGGAATGGGGGAGGGATAGCATTAGGAGAAATACCTAATGTAAATGATGAGTTAATGGGTGCAGCAAACCAACAAGGCACATGTATACATATGTAACAAACTTGTACGTTGTGCACATGTACCCTAGAAGTTAAAATATAATAAAAAAAAAGGAAAAAAAATTAAAACATAATTTTTAAAATGAGGAATGTGACCTTTTATGGCTACGTAAGAGTTGTGCATATTTATGGGGTACATGTGATATTTTGATACATGCATACAATGTGTAATGATCAAATCAGGGTAACTGGGATATCTGCCACCTCAAATATTTGTCATTTCTTTGTGTAAACATTCCAGATATTCTCTTCTAGTTATTTTGAGTTATACAACACATTGTTGTCAACTGCAGTCATCCTGCTCTGCTATTGAATGCTAGAACGTATTCCTTCTATCTAACTGCGTGTTTGTACCCATTAATAAATCTCTCCTCATCCCCCTCCTCCACACCCTCCCAAGCCTCCTGTACCTATCATTCCACTCCCTAACTCCAAGCAGTCAAATTTTTTAGCTTCCATATTTGAGTGAGAACATGCGATATTTGTCTTTCTGTGCCTAGCTTATTCCAGTTAACATAGTGATCTCCAAGAATGCAACATTTTGTTGAAAATAAGGGAACTGCTTAGCTGGATTGTCAAAGTCAAAGATATAATTTTTGCATTTTCTAAGGTTTCACAGACAAAATCTCAAGTATAAACTGTTTGCTAAAATTATTTTTTAAAATTAGAACACATAAAAATTTACAGCTTAAATTTATAACATAATTATTTTAAAGATCACAGGAAACTTATAACAGATAAACAGATAACAGTCATTGAGTGTTTCCTTGGTGCTACGTACTGTTAATAATCCTATGAAATGACATTAAATAACTGAAATAGAGGGAAATTAATAATTTTCCTCAAGCTTCGCAATTCCAGAAAATCACTCTGCCCAGAGTATAACTTTTGTCACCATTTTTTAAAAAAAGTTGCAGTTTCCTCATCTGTTAAATATTGTGAGAATTCTAAAAATAAATTGTATTGTGTATATTTAAGGTATACAACATGATATTGTAAGATATATGTATGTAGTAAAATAGTTACTATAGTAAAACAAATTAATACATTCATCATCTCGTAGTTACTTGTTATACCCTCTGTGGCAAGAGCAGCTGTGACCTGATCATTTTGCAAAAAGTCTAAGTACAATACACTACTATTAAATACTGTCTTCATGTTGTGCATTAGATCTTTTGAATTGTTCATCATACATATTTGCTATTTGTGACAGGAGAGAGAAAATGGGGATATGTAGGTAAAAACAGCATGAGAACTAAATGAGACAACACATGCAAAATATTTAGATTATGATTGGTTTTAAAAAAAAGCTTTTGATAATCCTTAGGTATTATACAACTCTAGTTAACCAGTAGATATTATTATAGAACTTAAGGCCACTCAAGATAACTCAAGATACTGAAGATATCATATTCCTGTATAGATCTGAGAATTAGTAAACTGATTTTGTTTGTTTGTTTGTTCGTTTGTTTGTTTGTTTTGACATAGTCTTGCTCTGTTGCCCAGGCTGGAGTGCAGTGGTGCAATCTTGGCTCACTGAAACCTCTGCCTCCCGGGATCAAGTGATTCTCCTGCCTGAGCCTCCTGAGTATCTGGGATTACAGGTGCCTGCCACCACGCCTGGCTAATTTTTGTATTTTTAGTAGAGACGGGGTTTCGCCATGTTGGCCAGGTTGGTCTCAAATTCCTGACCTCAAGCGATCTGCCCACCTTGGCCCCCCAAAGTGCTGGTATTACAGGAGTGAGCCACTGCACCTGGCCTGACTTTTTTTTTTTTTTTTTTTTTGACATGTTATACCCATCTTGCTTATCTTTCTATATGCTGCTTAATTGGGCCTTGAAGGGGAGGAAAGAGCAGATGACAGTTAGACAAATCCATCATGCACAGAGTCCGTTCTCAGCCATGTACGGCCATCTGGAAGCTAAGTTTTTGTGTGCATTCCCCCAAATTTGATTAGTCTCTCAGGGATGAATTCCTGTTTGTCCAGCCTCTTCTGAATCCATTACATTTGTATATTTACAGATAGTACAAGTAGGTGTGTGATTTGAAGATATGACAATGAAACTTTTGATAGGAAATTAGATATTCGCCTCAGTGGATTATATCATCTGCTATTTGAACAGTACTAAATGAAACTAGATATCAAATTCTCGCTTTCTGTAATATTTCTCTGTTCATGTGTATCTGTGGGTGTGGAGAATGCCTGCTTTGCTGATTCAGTCTCCCTGAGGGATTAAGTAGCCTCTTCCTCCTGGCTACCATAACACTTTCAGCCAGAGACAAATTCAACCATTTATAAATCTTCAATTTACATAGTTCTGATTTCAAGGGATGTCATGCTTCAAATCCCATTTACAGTCAGTTACCAGCAGAAGTTCAAGTCTTTCACATCATCCATCCTCCTGTGACACTAATCCCCATCCTGCTCTTCATGCCTCTTAACATGCCCTCATTCCCTACATCTGTTCATGCTCCCAAACCACCGATGTGCCCTTGAAAACTGATGGTCTGTAATTAACAAACCTTCTAAAAATCTTCACCTACTTCCCTAAAACTTCCCTTCACTTTTTGCTTTAACTCAAAAGTCATTACTTCCCTCCAAAAGTTATGCCTTCCCTTCAAGTGATGAGCTTTCCCTCTAAGGTCCAGTAGATATATTGTATATGGCTTGTTTTCCATTGCTATTTCTAAATGATCTATTCTCATTCCTCCTGTTTTATGAAATGTCTTTCATTAGAATTTATTACTCATTACAGTTGTTGCTGAGAGTCATAGCACCTCATCATCTAATTCACTCTTTCCTTTCTTATCACAAGTCTGCTCCCATGCTCGGCATCTTCAACACCACTTAAGTGTGCAATGTGCTCACCTCTCAGTTCCTTGGTCTTCTTAATTCTAATGATCTTGCTTTCCATTTTACCTCAGCCACTTACTTCCACAGTGATACTCCAAATTTGGTTATGGTCAATAATTATACTACATCTAAATATCCTATTCCTTGAATACATCTAAATATCCTATTCTTTGAATACTCTCTGATTCTGACTCCTAGTCTTTACCTACTCTATACTGCTGCACAACATTTGAAGATCAGATCAAAACTTGTGACCCACTGTACCTACCCAATTTTACCTATCACCCTTAAATACCATTAATTCCATTCTTACAAAGCACAGAATCCTTGGTTCGATAAAACAAGTACTGCTTTATAAATAGTCTCAATTCTCTTCTACCTCTTTCTCTAGCAAAATGCCAATTAAGCCCCAACACATCTTGGGAAAAATCACTTAACTATAATCAACGGATGTGTTTCAGATATATTGACATAAATCTCAAGATGCTTTCCTAATTAAGCTCATTTCTCCATTCTGCAAGATGTGTTTTATACCTTTTCTTCTCTCAGCACATGTGCAACACTTCTCCTACTGACATTGTTCTTTACTGATGATCTCACAAAAAAAGTTGAGAAAATGTTGCAATCAGCTAAGAATGCCATAATTCCATTATTAATTCCACACCACTGCATGTCTGTCAAATTCACATCTGCCAATTCTCTATCTGTTACAAGGCAAACAGTGTTTTGGTTCATATAAGGCTGACCCCTCCACATGTGCCTTGGACCTTTTCCCTCCTATCTTCTCAGGGAGTCTGAGTTGTCTTTTATATCCATTTATCTTCTATCTCATTAGACGTTAAAGACATTTACCAAAAAAAGAGTAAGACAATACCACTCTTCCAATTAATGTATTTTAAAAATAAACTTCAAGGTTCCCATTTAGGATACCGCATCACATTTAATTGTCATGTCGCCTTAATCTCTTCTTGGGTGTGACAGTTAGATCTTTTTTCCTTAATTTAAGACACTGTTATTTTTGTTAACATGTAATGGGTTTATTGTTATTTTAAATAGATTAATAAGTAACATATTTAAATTTTATCACCTTTAATTTCTATATGACAAATATTATATATAATTGGCATAATCAAAAGCTCTTTAGTGTTCTCAATAATTCATAAGAGAGAAGTTTCCTGAGACCAAAAAGTCTACGAACCACTTCTGTAGAGTATAGTAGAGAAACAAGACTGAAAGAATCTGGATATTTGAATCAGTTTTCCACTAGCCTAGAATGCTCACACAGTTATGTCAGAGAGCAGTACACTTCTCTGAGCTATTGAACACGTAAAGTTTCTTTTTAAAAACCACTTACAGTTTACCCTTGATAATTACTCATCCTGCAACAAAGACCTTCCAATGTACTGTCATTTTTTTGAATACTTACTCTAAGCAAGGTACTAGGATGAGTTAATATACAACAAGAAAAAAGAAATAGACACATTTCTTGCCCTCAACAAACCTAGAGAAAATCAACTAAGTTACTATGAAGGGAAAACTACAAAATGTGATGGGAACAGAAGGCAGGAGCACATTCTCATGGCACCAAAAGTTAAAAAAAAAAAAAAAAAAAGCTTATCAGAGGAAGTGAAATCTAAAATAAGATCCAATAGTTGAGAAGAGATTAGGTCTAAGTACTGAGCTGGAGGTTGGGATGATGGTAATAAAGAAATGGGATAGAGTGAGATTTTTTTTCATGGAAATGGGAGCAGCATGTATCAAAGACTTGAGGGGAAATAACATATTTGAGGACTTGTAATACACATTGTAATTGGAGGGATTGGCAAAAATGGTATTGGGAAGGGTAAGCAATAGACAGAGAATGATGCAATAAACCTAAAGGTTTAGAGATTTATTATGGAAAAAGTTAGTCATTAAAACATTTTGAGCAGGCCAACGGCATTATTCAAATTGCATATATAAAAGCTCTCTTAACCTGAATTGTGGCAAATGGTGGAAAATGTACCAGATGGATAAAGATTAGTTAAAAAGCTGTAGCAATAATTAATTCAAATGAGCATTAACCATGGCCTCAACTTTGGAGTTGACAGTGAAGATGGAGATAAGCAAAAAGATTCATATAAAACTTGAAATATAGGACTTGGTAATTTATTAAATGTAGAAAATGAATCAAGATAGAAATCAAATATGCTTTCCAAAGATCTGCCTTTAGCAATTAATTAGATGGGGATGCCATTCACTAAGCTAGAAACATAGGGTTGGGAGGCAAGGTATGGGAGTAAATATGATGATCTCACTTTTGAACATGACAATTTTCATGGGTCAGTAAAACAAGGAAATGGGGTTGCCTGAAGTAAGTAAGTGCATCTATAAGGCAAGAAAGATGTGGACTGGAGAAATAAGATGGTGTTGTCAGCCCAATGATAAAAACTAAAGACCCATGAGTGAATGAGATTGGCCAGGAGAGTGTGAAAATATAATCAAGGTACAGCAGAGAGCTTAGAGTAACTCTAGCAGTTGAGGTCAAGCTGCAAATGAGCTCTTAAAATGCTCTTTCTCTCTAGATATCATCTACATTCTTATGATATATATATTTCCTACATAGTATTTATCATTATTTGAACTTATATTACTTGTTTGTTTATATGATTTGACCCTACCACTAAAATGTAAATTCCATGGGAGCAAAAAATTTGTCAATTTTTAAATTTGTTTATTCATCATAGGTCCTAGTGCCTGGGAAATATCAGGCATCTATTAAACCTTTCTTTAAAAAATTGGTGTTATTAAATATATGAGAGAGAAAGAGAGTGGAGGAGGAGGAGGAGGAAGAGGGGGATGAGGAGAAGAAGAAGAGGAGGAGGAGGAAGAGAGGAAGGAAAAAATTTGAGAAGAATAAAACAGAAATGTAGAAGGAAATCAGGAAAGTGTGATACTAAGGAAGCCAATAAAAGGCATTCAAGAGAGATGTGGTCAGCAGTGCCAAAAAGCTGTGTATTTAATCATTGTATACTTAAATTTCATATAGTGCAAGCCATAGAATAGGCCATCCATAAATATTATGAATGGCATGAATATGAAAAGCATATATTGATTTAGCAACAATAATTGTTTTTCAACATACAAATCTCTAGTCAATAGTCTGCATGAGAAGTATCTCTGAAATACACAGAAATATTTTCTGCTGTATCAATAATTAATTGATATGTAAACAAATGTAAAGCATTAGCAATAAAGCATCCTGGTTATATCTTTGAAGATGTCCATCTCTTGATTTTTGCTGTTTTATTTTCTAGTTATTGTGCCCCAAGGTTTTTGAGGCCAAATCTAATGTGGTCTTATTACAACTATAATTCTCTACTCCCTTTTAGCCATAAATAGACTCATGACCTCAACCAGATCAATTAGGATCTGTTTCCTGGTATTCTGAATCTCAAAAAAATAAGTGAGGCAAAGATAATGCCAACGAAATTTGGAGCTGTTTCATTCCAGCTGTGGTATTCAAGATGAGATAATGAAGTACTTCCTGCTATCTTGATCTCCAGAGCACACGTAGTTTCTGCCCCTTCCATGCTGACTTTTCAGTAGTTCTTTTACCTTTATCACATTCTTCATACCTTTTCTAATTTTTGCTTATGCTAACTAGACATCTTCTAATGCTTGTGACTGAAGAAAACAAACTGATCTATCGTCTTCTTAAAAAAAACAGCATTGTTCTTTTTATAAAAGATTATTTTGCCTTTTTAGGGTCCCTTCAGATTTCACATGAATTTCTGAATTTATTTTTCTATTTCTGAAAAAATAGAAAAAACGGTTGTTGGGATTTTGGCAGGAATTTCTTTGAATCTGTTTCTCAACATTCTCTAATAATGAGACCGTCCTACCTGGATTTATCGATTTTTCATATTTTTCAGATGCACTACAATTGTGATTATGAGAGATAACACAGACAAAAAATACCAAAAAAAGCATTACATGGATAAATTTAAGGAAGTCACATTATGAGAGAATGATGAATTATTGTGTTTAAGGCTACATCTCTTACTTTTAAAAATGATATCAGTGAAAGAATGATAATCTCCTCTCGTAATATTTCCTCCAAGATCTCTATCGGAGAGTTTTGACATTATAAAGAATAATTCAAATCTTGCATGGCAATTTCTAAGTTCTTACTGGAAATATTTTCAGAAGTAAATATATTCCAACCAAGTTATTTTAGTAAATAGAATTCTACCAAATAGTGTTACCTGAAAATGTATCTGTTCATGTGCCAAACTTTGGTTAAAAAAAGTCCTTTGAGACGATATGAGTTTTTAAAATATTTAAATATTATTGAATTTGTTAACATGAGGTCGATATTACAACGGAAGGAACTGACTTGAGAGGTTTTTTGTAATCACACACACACTCCCCTACATAGAGCAGCTCAGTATTGCATATTGCATAAATACTTCTCTTGAACTATGAGTAGTCACAGAATTTTAGTACAAAATAATGAAAACTAATTCAAAGAATTCAGTGCCAGGATCCTTGGGTTCCTGCCCAGATCTGTCATGAAAAAATTGAGGAATTTTGGGAACATCACTTGTCATTAAATTTTTTAGAACCTCTTAATTTGTTAAATGTAGAGGTAGAGAGGAGGGTAGTAGTTAGATCATCTAAAACTTTATTTTATTGCTCTTATTCCATGGCATTTTCAAAAAATTATTTCTTTAGAACCAATTCATACATGGAAGCACCATCTGGTGTCACAAAAGGGAATTTCGGGTAAAGTTTTATTTACCTCTGCAAAAATAGTGTCACTTGTTTATGGAAAATGAAAACAATGTATCAGAATGTGTCACATATTACCTTAACATATATTAATTCAATTATATTCAAAACCCTACCATATACGCATTAAATGTATAGCCTTTTAATTGTTTTACTAAATAGTCCATGTTTTGTTGTAATATTATTATTCTAATATCAGCTTGGAAGCTGATCTGAACTGACCATTCATTTGGGAGATGTTTTTATTTAACTAAAATATTATTAAATTCATGAATTAAAATAAATTATTATTTCAAGGTACTTTTTAATCTCTAATCACCTAGTTGTGAATCATTAGAATGTCTGAATAAAAGATGCCATTGAGTGTTATTAAAAAAAAAAAAATGAATGCTGCTGGGCACAGTGATTTAAGCCTATAATCCTAGCACTTTGAGAGGCCAAGGCAGGAGGATCCAAAGGCCAAGAGTTCAATACTAGCCTGGGCAATACAGTGAGACCCTATCTGTACAAAAATTCTAAAAAATTTAGCCTGACATGGTGGCACACACCTGTAGTCCCAGATATTTGGAATGCTGAGGTAGCAGGATTACTTGAACCCAGGAGTTCAAGGTTGCAGTGAGCCATGACTGCACCACTGCACTCTAGCCCAGGCAACAGAGCAAGACCTTGTCTCTTAAAAGACAACAAAAAAGAATGCTTAAGTGTGTTTTGGAGGGGTTGAAATCACTCATTTTAACCTTTGTGTCCAATCTATTTTTTAATTTGGATAACCATAACTGAGACACTGACATAGGTTTATTTCCAAATAACCTAATTTCTCTGAATCCTACATACTGAAAGAAATGAAGTGAAACATTTAAATGAGGACATTTACATGCACGTGAATTATCTTCATGATATGGAGTTAATAGGTTCCTAGTGTTTTAAAGAGCAGGGGACTGAAAGAGTTATTGCCATGTTGGGAAAAAGAAAGATTAGAGTTATCAAACACTAACTTAACTTACCTTTTGAGAAAATCTGACTTCATATAACATCTCAGCTTCATGAGTTAAAAGAAATGAAGATAGAATCCATTGATTTTTTTCATTAATAATTAAGTAGCAATATTTTAGAGTTACTCTCCTGGAATTTACTACAGCAATAGCAGAAGGAAAACTACCTTGTATATCTTTACAAGCCTTAAAAATAGAATTTTAAACTGCAAATAGTGTAGCACTAAAACATTTTAACCAGTTTGGTTTCAGCAACGCCATAATAAAAACTAAATCAGATTAATTAATGATAGTTATAAAGCATTTTAAATTCAGAATTAAATTTAGCAACTAATTAGTCTGAAACATGTGCAAAGTATATTTTAAAGGATGTTTGACTATAATCAATCATCAGGTGTCTATTTGCCTGTAAAGATGAAGCACATTTTAGCATTTAACTACCTGTCAGTCAACATTATTTATTGAATACCTGCTCTGTATGGAATAGTTAACCTTAAAACAAATCAATCATACAAAAGTCAAAATTTTAATACTAAATATGAGTAAATGAAAGCACTTATATCAACTTCTGGTCAACAATTTAATAAAAAGTACCTTCATCATTTTGCATTTCTATTATGTAACTACTCTTGGAATGTATTATTTGTCTATACCATGAAATTAATAATTTGGGTCTTTAATGAGAAAGCTGAAATATATCTTCTGCAAGTATCCTGTCAGCAACTGTCGTGTAGCTAGGCTCATCCTATGATCTCCAGACAACATTGTAGTAAAAGAATTTTCCTGAATAGATTAATAAGTTATGAAATAAAGGATTACCACTGACCTACTACCCAATTATCCTTAAATAAGAAGTACTGCAGTAACTTCTCTGTATCACATAATGTCATTCTGAGCAAGCATTGTGATGAAATCCTCACTTGGTTAATTTTTTTAGATGTGGACATATTGTTTTTATTTTAGGTTTCTAGAAGTTTCTGTTACTGTCCCATGTATGTATTAAGCACTTAAATATATCTTACATATTTTATTTACTTTGCTACTGCCTCCAGCTTAAAATGCCACTAGAAAACAATATTAGAAAATTATATAATATGGGTTATTGGAATAAAAATATCTTCACTCCAAAAGTGAGGGTACTGGAAAAAAAAAAGAGCCTGAAATTTGAAAAGAGGGAGACTTAACTATTTTAGTTGAAGCCAGCATAAAAGGAAGGAAGAAAGAAAGGAAGAGGGGAAAGAAAGGAGGGAAGGAGGAAGGAGAAAAAATGAGAGAAGGAGGGGGAGTAAGGAAGAAAAAGAGAGGTGGAAGGAGGAAGAGATACATGTTCCAAATTTCTAAAGTGCCTCAAAATAATCTTAATATGAAACAAAAAAAGTTACATATAAGAAAATAATTTTTAGTCATACTTTCATCTTATTTAACCTTTAAATAAGGGATTTGAATATATTTTGATCTACCAAAGTTAAATATATCCAGGCAACAGAAAGAACATTTATAGATATAAAGTAAGTTTTTGCCAAAGATCGAGAAGATTAAAATTATATTGTCTAAATTATCATGTTCTTATATTCTGCTTTATAGTTGTAAAGACTGTAGCTTAAAAAGAAAAAAAAAGGTAAGTAGACATTGCACCCATTTTCATAGTTAAAATTGTTCAAGATAATAATCAAAAAGAAGCCAAATGGAAATGTTGGTAAACTTGTACATAAATATGTCTTTATTGCACAGATCAGTGTTGCTGCTATTGTTTATTGGCCTGTTACTGTTGTTATAAGAGAATGTTTTTCTATGTTCTTAAGGATGGTTATATGTTATATATCTCCCTACACACAAAGTGGTAAATGAAGCTAAGCATGAATTGATAAAGTGAAATTCATTTAAAAAAAAAACCCAATGCTTATTCTTGTAGGTTATGCCTATAAAAATTAAATCTATACCAGTGTAGAAATTAAAAATGTAATATGTCCATTTTGGTGTGCCCTTTAAATGTCAATTAAAAATTATTAAGAATATTGTTTAAGTCTTGTTTATATATTTTTAGCTCTTTAATTGGTTGTATACACATTTAGGATTATCATGCTTTCTTGATTATTTAATCCTCTAAGCACTTTGAAACACCCTTCTTCATCTCTGGTAATATTCTACGTTTTGAAGTCTACTTTGTCTAATACAAATATAGCCACTGTATTTCCCTTATGATTATTGTTTGTATGATATGTCCTTTTCCATCTTTTTAATTGTATTTGTGTATTAATATTCATCTCTTGAATTCTACACATACTTGTGCCTGTGTAGCCAGTTTTATGAAAATCTTGTGTGGAAAGCACAAGGAGTTCCCATGTTCCTCCTTCCCACCTCCCCTAGTTTCTCCTATTATTAACATACTGCATTAGTATGAAATATTTATATAATTAATGAACCAATATTGATATATTATTGATGAAAATCTATAATTTACACTGGGTCTCACTCTATGTTGTATATTGTGAGGTTTTTGACAAATGTATAATAACATGCATCTACCACTACAGTTTTATATATAATAATGTCACTGCACTAAAAATCCCGGGACCTATTCATCCCTCTCTCCAACCTTGTGAACCCCTGCAACTACTGATCTTTTTACTGTTTCCATAGTTTTGTCTTTTACATCATCTCATTTAGTTATACAGTATGTGGCCTTTTCAAATTGACTCTTTCACATAGCGATATACATTTAAGTCTCCTCCATAAAATTTCATGGCTTCATAGCTCATTCCTTTTTTTATCACTGAATAATATTTATTGTCTGCATGTACCACTGTTTATATATTCACCTATTGAAAAATGTCATAGTTAATTCCAAGTTTTGGAAATTATGAATAAAGCTACTATAAATATTCATGTGTAGGTTATTCTGTGGTATATTAATCAGGCTTCTCCAGAGAAACAGAAAAAATAGGATGCATATATTTGTGTGTGTGTGTGTGTGTGTGTGTTTAAAGACAGAAAGGGAGGGTTGGAGGCGGAAAGAGAAGGAGATATTATAAGAAAGTGGCTCACACGATGATTATGTTATGAAGGGTGAGAAGTCCCAAGATCTTGTAAGAAAGTTGGAGATCCAGTAGAGCCTGTGTGTATATCTAGTCTGAGTCCAAAGGCCTGAGAACCAGGAAAGCCAAAGGCATAATCTTCAGCCCAAAAGCACAGAGGCTCAATACCCCAAAAGAGTCAATGTTTTAGTTTGAAAAGACCAACACTCCCAGCTTAGCCAGTCAGCAAGGAGGAGTTTCCTCTTACTCAGCTTTTTATTATAGTCAGGTTTTCAGTTGATTGAATAAAGCCCATTCACATCAGGGAGGCTTATCTCTTTTACTCAGTTTACCTATTCATATGTTAATCTCATTCAGAAGTACCCTCACAGACATACCAGGGATAATGTTTGGCCAAATGTATAGGCACCGTGTGGCATCTTGGCTACTTCCAAGTTTGGGCAATTATGAATTAAGCTTTTATAAACATTTATAGACAAATTGTGTTCAAACTGTGTTCAAAAGCAGCTGTATTATTTTGCATTTCCACCAGCAATGAATGAGAGGTCTTCTTGCTCCACATTCTCACCATGATTTCCTGTTGTCAGCACTTTAAACTTTAACCATTCTAAGAGGTATGTACTGGTATCTTATTGTTGTTTTAATTTGCAATTCTCTATGACATGTGATCTTGAACATCTTTTCATATGCTTATTTGCTATTCGTTTATCATCCTTGTTGCTATATCTCTTCAGATCGCAACTGAATTTTGGCAAACAGAAAAATAAAACTGGACCCTTATTTCAACACTATATACCAAAGTCAATTCAAAATGGATTAAAAACTTAAACATTCCTGCATTAGTTTGCTCAGGAAAATTGTCAACAAGTAAAAGAAAAGAAAAGAAAAGAAAAGAAAGAAAGAAAGAAAGAAAGAAAGAAAGAAAGAAAGAAAGAAAGAAAGAAAGAAAGAAAGAAAAGAAAGAGAAAGAAAGAAAGAAAGAGAAAGAAAGAGAGAAAGAAAGAGAGAAAGAGAGAAAGAGAAAGAAAACATAGGGGAAACATACAAGACATTGTGTGTGGGTAATGATATTTTGGATTTGATCCCAAAAACACAGACAACAAAATTAAATATAGACAAATGCTATTACATCAAACTGAAAAGCTTCTTAGTTCATGATGTGTAGCTAAAACAAACAAACTAAAAAGCTTCTGCACAGCAAAGGAAACAATCACCAGAGTAAAGAGACAACCTACGGAATGGGAGAAAATATTTGCAAGCCAGACATCTGACAAGGGGTTAATATCCAATACATATAAGAAACTCAAACAACTCAATAGCCATAAAACAAACAAGCGAAAAAGCAATTAAGACCTGCTTTCTGCCGACCAAGTCTTTTTCCTTACCCCTCCCTAATAAGAAGGAAGAAAAAAGGCAATTTAAAAAATGGGTAACTCCTCCTTAGTATAGTGGTAAAATATAAACATTAAAAAAGTTTTGGGGCCAGTTCGGCGGCTCACACCTGTAATCCCAGCACTTTTGAAGGTCAAGGTGGGCAGGTCGCCTGAACCCAGAAGTTAGAGACCAGCCTGGGCAACATGGCAAAACAGTTTCAAAACAAAACAAAACAAAACATTAACTGGGCTTCAGCCATGTGTGTCACTGCACTTGAGAATGGGTGACAGAGTGAGACCCTGTCTCAAAAAAAAAAAAAAAAAAGCTTTAGGTTGTAAAAATGGGTAAGATCAAAAGAGAAGGAAAGAAAAACATGTGTCAGGAACCTGAATAGACATTTCCAGTGATGTTTTTAAAGCCATGAACTCATTTTGGCACAAAGGCTTTAGCATATGCGTCATTTACAAAATTTGTTTGTAAAGCCATCATATAAAAATGTGAATTTTCTCACCTGAGTACATGGCAAGAAAATGCAGAAATCAATATATAAATCAAATCATCTGTACTGGCACTGTTAATCTAGAAGAAGGTGGTTGCATCGAGAATAGCAAGAATTTAGACCAGCTTACTGAAGTGGGAAAAGAAAAAAAAAAGAGCTTCAGAGGTAGGCTTTGCCTCTTAAAAAAATTAAAAATATAGGTCACTGTCAGTGTTGTGCTTGGGAGTTAGGAGTCAAAAACAAACAAACAAACAAACAAACAAAGAAGTCATCGTCTATGAAAAGATAAAAGAAAAAGACTTTGCATCCATTGAAGTATGCAAAAAAGAAAACAATTCTTAAAATAAAATAAAGTGGATATATTTGGGAGCTTAGCAATGGACATACAGAATGGAGTAATAGACACTGGAGTCTCCAAAAGGTGGGAGGATGGCAGGGGGATGAGGGATGAAATCCTACCTATTGGGTACAATGTTCACTATTCTGGTGATGAGGATGCTATGCAATATACTTCACCACTATGCAATATATCAAAGCAACAAAACTGCACTTGTACTCCTAAATCCATAAAAATAAAAAATTATCTTGGCTGAGACCTCTTTAAAAAATAATAAAATAAAATAAAATTTTTAAAAGAGAGAGAACAGTAAGAACAGAGCAAGGACATTTAGTCTATACTTTCAAATGGACTTGATCATTTGAAACAATAAAGTTGTTCATTGAATGTTCACAGAGTATTATAAAAAAGTTGTTCATTTGCAGAATTTCCCAACAACTTAGTATAGATTACATGCTCTTTAATAAAAGCAACAATAAATTTAATTTTTTTTCTTTAGTATTTGCTTTAAGTGAAAAATCCTGAATTTCTTCAGAGTAGGTATAAAAGAGAGAGAGGGAGAAACCTTTAAAACTTGTAGGGATTTCCGATGCCAGTAAACCATGAAATATGAGAGTATATTTAGCAATCATGGTGATTTAGCTCATGGTAATTGGCATATGTATAACTATAATTTGCATTCCAGTTATTTAAACTGAGATATTCTTGATCAGGTTGAACACATTGTGAGTAGAAGATCTCTTTCCCCAGGAAATAGGATGGAGTCTTCGGAGAATGGCCTCACTGAACTGGTAAGTCAGCTTCCTCTGGATTTTGGTAATTTCCTGTCTTCTTCCGTAATTTCTCAGTGCCCTGGCCATTTTCTGGTAAGTCGTGGTCTTCCTGTTGCCTTTTCTTTTCCCCCAAAGCTCGGCAAGTTTTTCTTTGTTTTTTTGATACAAACCGAAAGATGCCTTTGGTTTTATCTACCCACTGAATACAAGATGCCATCTTAGGATTACACAGGGATCTGTGAAGGTATTCAAACAGTCGGAGCTTCTTCCTGCCTTTTCCCCCCTTTTCCTGGAGGTGGGTTGTACCAGCTGGTTTTCAGTTATGTTCTGCAGAGATTGATGAATATTTCCTTCAAAACAGAAGTCCGCAGCACTGTTAATTACCGTTCTCCAATTATAGACAGTCTCCTCTGTAGGCAGCACTCCATAGCAACTGGAATTTCCTTTGACATGAGGACAATGGTTGATTAAAGCCAGGTAATTTTTGTAATCTGGCTAGTACTGAAGCTCTCCAGTTGAATGTTGCCTCAGAACCTCAAAAGCATCCTCAAATGCTTGACCCAGCTTATCTTATTCAACACATGTCATATTTCATTAATAAATTGACAATTCTGTTCCTTAGCAATTGTTGCCAGAAGACACTTCAACCCTTTATAGAGATGTTTCATTAATATCAGAATGGTAAATTCAATGGTAGACTCTCATGAAAATAAAAAAGTATTTTCCAGTACAATGGCTCTGATGAAAAAATAGTAATAATTTTTTAAAAATTAGAATTGTTAACACACAACCATCAAGAACACACTGGCAGAGTTGCATTAAATAGCTGTTTTTAAAGGAAGTTTTTCAAAAGGGGAATTTTTTTTAAAAGATACAGTGCCTTCACAATTTCTATTTCATTATATGACCAGTAGACACCAGGGGCTATTATTTTGAAGAGGCACATAGTAGTTTGCATCCCATCAGCAAAAAAAAAAAAAAAAAAAAAAAAAAAAAGTTTTCCCATTTTTTAATTGTTTTTCTTATTGTTAAAATTTAAGAGTTCTTAGCATATTTTGGATATCAGTCCTTTAATATATTTGTGTTTAAAAAATATTTTCTTACAGTCTGTAGTTTGTCTTTTCAGTCTCTTAACCATGCCTTTTTCAGGGCAGAAGTTTTTAATTTTAAGGAATACCAATTTATCACTTGTTTGTTTTCATAGGCTGTGCTTTTGCTGTTGTATTTAAGAGGTCATTACTGAACTGAAGGTTACCTATATTTTCTCCTATGTTACATTCCAGGAATTTTACAGTTTTGTGTTTTACATTTAGGTTTATAGTAGGTATAAGTTAACTTTTGTGAAAGCTGTATGATTTATGTCTAGCTGCATTGCCATTTTGCACATGGATATTCAGATTTTCTAGCACCATTTGTTTAAAAGACTATCATTTTCCTTTACTAATTGCCCTTACTCCTTTATCAAAGATCAGTTGACTATATGTGCATGTGTTTATTTATAGGTTCTATATTCTACTCCACTGATAGAGTTGTCTATTATCTTACCAATACCATGCAATTATATCTTAATTATTATAGCTTTGTTGTAAATCTTGAAGTTGGGTAGTGTGGAATCTCCAACTTCGTTCTTCTCCAATATTGTAGTGGCTATTCTCTGTCCTTTGTCTATCCTTATAAATGTCAAAATCAGTTTCTTGATAATCCACAAAATAATTTACCAGATTTTTATTGGGATTGAGTTGAATCTACAGAGCAATTTGAAAAGAACTGACATCTTCAGAATATTGAGTCATCCGATACATGAAGATAAAATACTTCTCCATTGACTTAGATCTTCTTGGATTTCTGTCATTAGAGATTTAGAGTTTTCCTTATATCAACTCTATAAATATTTTATTACATTTGTAATTATTTCAATTTTTGATGCTAAAATAAATAATATATTTTTAACTTCAAATTCCAATTGTTCATTATTGATATTTAAGAAAGCAATGGACTTTTGTATAATAACCATGTATCCTGCAACCTTGTTAAATCACTTATTAGCTAAAAGGGTTTTGTTGTTGCTGTTGTTGTTGTTGTTGTTGTTTTGACACTTTTTAAATGTAAATATAATGTCACCCATGAAAAGACAGTTTCATTTTTTTTCTTTCCAATTAGTACAACTTTTATTTTCTTTACTCATATTTTGCATCAGCTAGGAATACATGCATGATGTTGAATAGATGTGGTGAGAGCAGATATCCTTGCTTTGTTTCTAACCCAACTTTACATCTTAAAGAACTAGAAAAACAACAAACTAAACCCAAAGCTATCAGAAGAAAAGAAATACTAAATATTAAAGTAGAGAAAAACAAAATAAAGAGAAAAGCAATAGAGAAAATCAACAACACTTAAGATTTTGTTTTTCACACACATTAACAAAATTCACAAAACTTTTACCAGATTTACTAATAAAAAAGAGAGGAGACTCAAATAATTAAAATTGGAAATAAAATATGGGTCATTATGACTCATTTTTAAAAAAAATAAAAAAGATTATAACAAAGTACTATGAATGATTGCATGTTAACAAACTGGATATACTGGATGAAATGGGCAAATTCCTGGAAACACACAAAATATCAAGACCAAATCATCAAGAAATAAAATATCTAAACATGCCTATGATGAGTAAAGAGATTGAATGAGTAAACAAAACTTTCCAAAAGCCTGGGCACAGTGGCTTATGCCTGTAATCCCAGAATTAAGGATCACTTGAGCCTAGGCAATTGAGTTATGGTGAGATATGATCATAATATTGCACTCCAGCATGGGCAAGAGAGTAAGACACTGCTTCTAAAAAATAAAATTAAAATTAAAAAATAAATAAAAATAATAAATCAAGACCTTCCAATAAAGAAAGGCACACAGGACCAAATGGTTTCACTAGAGAATTCTACCAAGCATTTCAAGAAGAATTAACACCAATCTTTGTAAAACTCTTCCAAAAACTTGAAAAAGTGTGAACGTTTCTAAACTCATTCCATAAGACCAGCATTACCTTTATACAAAAGACAAACACACTACAAGAAAAGAAAAATAAAGATAATTATCTCTCATGAATTTTAATGCAAAAATTATCAACATACTACTAGCAAAGCAAATTCTACAATTTATTAAAAGGATTATACACCATGACCAAATGAGATTTATTTCTGGAATGCAAGTGCAAGGTTGGTTTACCATATGAAAATCAATCAATGTAATGTGCCACATTAACATAATAAAAAAATCTACATGATCATCTCAATTGATGGAGAAAGAAGCATTAGGCAAAATTCAATATCCTTTAATAATAAAAACACTCAATAAACTAGGAATAGATAAAAACTATCTCAATATAATGCTACATATGAGAAGACCAAAACTAACTCACTCAATGGTGAAAGACTAAGCCATTTCTCTAAGATTAGGAACAAGAAAAGGATAGCACTTTTGCCACCTCTACTCAATGCGCTACGGTTAAGTCATAGCCAGGGCAATTAGAAAAGAAAAAAAAATAAGACATTCAAATAGTAGAGGAAGAAGTTAAATTTCCTCTGTATGCAGACAAAATGATATCCGTAGAAAATCCTAGAGATTCCACAAAAATTTACAACTGATAAATGAATTCAGCAAAGTTGCAGAATACAAAATTAACACAAAAGCAGTTGTATTTCTGTATACTGACAATGAACAATCTGAAAAGGGAATTAAGAAAAGTATTCCAGCTCTGTATCTTCAGCCTACTTAACATGAAGATGAGAATGAAGCCTTTGTGATTATCTATTTCCATTTAAGAATAATTGGAGATACACAAATGCAAATCATTATGGAGACTTTCCATTTGGTATCTAAGAGAGATGCAAATGTTTGCAGTTTCCTAGAAGGAGGATTATTAATAGGAGGATGTGACAACAAACTAATTTATAGACATTATTCAACATTATATTTTCTCTTCTGGGTGGATTCTTCAGAAAGTAAAATTGGCATTTTTAGATCTAATTCAAAACAAAGCCAGTTGACTATACCCCACTTACACCAGAGTCAAACCCTCAAGAGTATCAAAGACTATAAAAGCAAAAAACCCTATCCAAAGGACAGCAACTTCAGAGATTAAAGGAACATCAACTGACACAGATGAGAAAGAACAAGCTCAAGAATTCTGCCAATTCAAAAAGCCAGAGTGGCTTCTTACCTCCAAATGACTGCAATAGCTCTTTAGTAGTAATTTTAACAAGGTTGAAATAGCTAAAATAACACACATAGAATTCAGAACCCGGACAGGAATGAAGATCATCAAGATTCAGGAGAAAGTTGAAATCCAATTCAATGAATCTAAGAAATCCAATATAATTATACAAAAGCTGAAAGACAAAATAGCCATTTAAAGGAAGAACCAAAGTGATCTGATAGATCTGAAAAGCTTACAACAAGTATTTAATAATACAATCAGATGTATAAAGAGCAGAATAGATGAAGCTGGGGAAAGATTCTCAGGGCATGAAGACTGCTCCTTGGAATCAACATAGTCAGACAAAAAAAAAAAAAAAAAAAGAATGAACAAAACCTCCAAGAAATACAGGATAATGTAGAGACTGAACCTACAACTCATTGGAATCCCTGAAACAGAGGGAGAGAAAGCAAGCAACTTGGAAAACATATTTAAGGATATTGTCCACAAAAATTTTCCCAACCTCATGAGAGAGGTCAACATGCAAATTTGGAAATTTCAGAGGTAATTTTTATAGTTTCCTGTGGGATACCCACAAGACACATAATCATCAGATTCTCTAATATCAATGTGAGAGAAAAAAATACTTAAGGCAGATAGAGAGAAGGGGCAAGACACCCACATAGGGAACTCTATCAGACTAAGGCAGACCTTTTAGTAGAAACCTTACAAAGTAGAAAAGATTGGGGGCTTATATTCAGCATTTTCAAGGAAAAGAAATTCAAACCAAGAATTTTATATATAGCCAAATTAAGCTTAATAAATGAAGGAGAAATAAGACTGTTTTCACACAGGAAATGCTAAGAAAATGTGTTACCACCAGAACTGCTCTATAAGAGGTCCTTAAAGGAGTACTAAACATGGAAATGAAAGACCATTACTGACCACCACACAAACATACTTAAGTACACAGAACATTGACACTATAAAGAAATGACAAAATCAAGTCTGCATAACAACCATCTAACAACATAACAAGATTAAATATGCACATATCAATATTATCAATATTGATATTGAATGTAAATGGGCTAAATTTCCCCATTTAAAAGGCACAGTTGCAAGTGGATAAGGAAGCAAGACCCAACTGTATGTTGTCTTCAACAGACCCATCTCACATGCAATGACACCCACTGGCCCAAAGTAAAGAGATGGAGAAAAATACTAAGCAATGGCAAAACAAAAAAAGCAAGGTTTGCTATTCTTATTTCGCACAAAACAGATTTTAAACTAACAACAATCAAAAAAGACAAAAAAGGGCATTAAATTGAGATAAAGTGTTCAGTTAAACAAGAAGACTTAACTATTCTAAATATATATACACTCAACACTAGAGTACTGAGATTTATAAAACAAGTTCTTAGAGCCCTATGAAGAAACTTAAGATTACCACACAATAAGAGTTGGAGACTTCAACACCCCACTGACTATATTAGACAGATCATTGAAACAGAAAACTAACAAAGATATTTGGGACCTAAACTTGACACATAACATGCATGTACAGAACACTGCATATAACAAAACAGAATATACATTCTTCTCATCTCCACATGGCACATACTCTGAAATTGACTAGACAATAGACCATAAAGCAATTATCAAAAAATTCAAAAAACCTGAAATAACACCAAACACATTCTTGGACTACAATGTAATAAAAATAAAAATCAATACCAAGAACATCCCTCAAAACTATGCAATGGTATAGAAATTAAACAACCTACTCCTGAATGACTTTTGGGTAATGAATGAAACTAACGTAGAAGTAAAAACATTCTTTAAAACTAATGAAAACAAAGATACAACATACCAAAATCTCTGGGACACAGCTAAAACAATGTTAAGAGGAAATTTTATAATGCTAAATGCTTATATCAGAAAGTTGGAAAGATCCCAAATTAATAATGTAATGTCACACCTAGAGTAACTAAAAAATAAGAGCAAAGCAACCTCAAAATTAGCAGGAGAAAAGAAATAAAATCAGAGCTGAAGTGAATGAAATTAAGATATAAAAAAATACAAAAGATCAATGAAATCAAAAGTTGGTTCTTCAAAAGGATAAATAAGATTGATAGACCACTAGCTAGACTAATAAAGAAAAGATGAGACAGCATCCAAATAAAATCAGAAATGGCAAAGGAGACATTACCAGTGACCCCACAGAAATACAAACAAACCCTCAGAGACTATTATGAATACCTGTATGCACAGAACCTAGAAAACCTGGAAGAAATTGACAAATTCGTGGAAATGTATTAAAACAGGAGTTATTAAGAAATTATTTTAGGCAGATAGTAAGGGTAAAGGTTCTTGGTGGAAATTTTCCTGTAATAAGAAACAATCCCAGAACCATCTCTTCTCTAATAGAAAAGGTGGCTTAAAGGGCCAGCCGGCAAGCTTTGATATGCAAATACCGGCCATTAGAAACTAGGTTCACTGAATATGGTGATTACCATCATCTTCTCCTTGTCACCACCTGTGCCAAGTGTGATGGCCACCTCCAAATAACATAATGTGTTCAAAAATCAAGGTGGCCTGTATTTGCATATTAAAGGGCTAAATTGGGAGGGCCAGGTTTTTCACAGGCTATGTAAGTGACACACCTGGTCAAACCAATCCCCTGGGCCCTCGGCAAATCAAACATCACCTCCTCCAGCCTCTCATATAACTGATCACTTTTCCACCATACAGGAGGTTTTCTCTTTGATCCAAACTCCCCTCCCTTGTCTCCGTACAGGAGAGCTGTTCTCTTCTTTCTTCCTTTGTTCTTACCTATTAAACTTTTCACGCCTTAAAACCACTCCACGTGTGTCCGTGTTGCTAATCCTATCAGTGTGAGACCAAGACCCTAGTGTTCCTCCAGTCATTGGAGCCTTATCATTTTGGTGCATTGCCAGGAATTCATTCATTGGAGCGGCGAGTATGGAATCAATCTCAACCTCAAATCTGTCCTTTAATCTCAAGGCTCTCTTTCAGTTATCCTGTTGCCAAACTTTCTTTTTCTCTCTATTTGTGATCTCTTACTCTCTCTCTCTCTATTGAAAGTGCAGGAAGTTTTACAGCCTAGGGAAGTAATCCTGCTAGGCAAAATCAGGAAAATGTCCTTGCAATCTAGGAACAAAGTTCTCCCCTTCCCCCCTCCTCCCGCCGCAGTAAGGTGACTTGCTACTAATTCTCTGGCAAGCACATGGTGTTTCTAAGCCAACATCGCCACCTAGTGGAAATAGAAATCCTCTTCATGACACACAGTGCTGGTTCTCTGTGGCACATTTCAGCTTCACAACTTTTCCATTTTGTGCTTTTCTACTGCTACTACTGTGGACAGGAGAGTTCTGCTTTCAACAGCTAAGAATAAGATGTCTTCCGTAGCCAGTTTTTAGTCCTGATATTGTCCCATTGGAAGGAAAATGGCCATTCAGTTCCTACATTCTTTTAAGGCACCTATTCTGTCTCTGATTAAGACAGTACTTAATTAGTAAGGGGATTTTAAGTTCGTAAGTTAACTGGAACCATTATTTTTTAGGGGTAAGTGCTTTAGCATGGGTTATAATATCAGGCAATCTAGCACATTGTCTCTGTTAAAGGAGCCTTGCCCAAACACAACACAGTCTCTCTGGAAATCCATTTTTCGGGGAGTCAGGCAAATCACACAGGTTTAGAAAGTCAAAGGGAAATCACAGAGGCAGATAAGCTAAGATTGCGTGGGTAAGCATGGTTAGTCCCATCACTTAGTTCATCCAGTTCCATGGCTTGAAGGACCATATCCACAACCATGGGCAGCACATTTAACATGGTGCTGGGATCCAGAAACCAGGAAGGGGAACCAGTTGGAGGATGCTCCCTGTCTTATCCTCCACTATGGGTCATATGAAAAGGAAGGAGACTAAAAGAACATTTTCATTCTCACTTCTTTTTCCAGATGGGTAATAAATTATCCTCAGCTTGTACCCCTCTGGGGTGCACTCTGAAACACTGGAACCTCCTTAACCTCAAAACTATAAAGAGAAAAGCAACTCATTTTCTTTTACACAAGGGCATGGCATTTTTACTAAATCTTTGCAAGCGTTGTAAGATCAACCTAGCTCTTTTAGCAATCATATTGACAAACCCAGGGAGAATAGTTCCCCAAAATTAAAAAACCAACTTTCAGTGGAACCTTCTGAGGGTCCCCCTTATTTGGGGACCCCTCAAGTTCCCTTCTCATTACAAGACCTGAGGTAAATAAAGGAAAACTTAAGCCGATTTTCTAAATACCCTGATAGGTATATGAAAGCTTTCCAAAATTTAACTCAAGTGTTTAACTTCACATGGAGGAATGTTATGCTGCTCCTAAACCAGACCCTCACTGCAGCAAAAAGCAGATAGTTCTGCAAGCCACAAATAATTCTGGAGATAAGCAGTATATCTCCTATAATACACCAAAGGGAAGAAAGCAGATAGAGAAAGCGAAGAAATAGCAAAAACATTATTCACAATAGGGAGAGAAGCAGTTCTGGTAAAATACCCAATTGAAACCCCAATGGCTCAGGAGACAAATGGAAAAGAAAGCACTTTTTAGTATGCATTTTACAAGGCCTATGGAAAACCAGGGCCAAACCTCTCAATTACTCTAAACTCTATAACAGACCAAAAGCCAAATAAGAATCCTGTAGCCTTTATGGAAAAGCTAAGACAGGCACTCATAGAGTACACCTCCTTATCCCTTGATTCAGTTAAAAGACAACTCATCCTGAAGGACAAGTTTATTACACAGGCAGCTCCTGATGTTAAAAAGAAACTACAAAAGCAAACTATTAAACCAGATAGCACCCTAAAGAACCTCCTGAAGGTGGCCACCTTGGTCTTTTATAATAGGGACCAGGAGGAAGCCCAAAAGAAAAAGAGCAAGCTCAGGTGAAGGACAGAGGCTCTAGCAGCAGCTTTGCAGGCTTGCAAAGTTATGGCAAAAACCAGTGAAGACAAAACTGACCCCAGAGGTGGTCACTGGGTTCAGGACCAGCCTCACAGAAGACTCATGGGTCCTGGGGCTCAAATCCCAGCTCCAGCAGCTCAAACTAACATTATAGTACAAGAGCCCCGGGTGATTCTGGAAGTTAAAGGAAGGAAAGCATATCTCCTTCTAAATACTAGAGCCAATTTCTCTCTTTTCTCCTCTCTAATCCAGGCCTCCCCTCTTCCCATAGCACGACCATAAGGAGCATCTCAGAAAAAAACTCTAATCCAATATTTTTCTCAACCTTAGCTGCAGTTAGAAAAACCTATTGTTTATACATGCTTCCAAGCCATTGTCATAATAGCTCTACTAAAATAAAAAAATAAAAAAATAAAAAGCCTCCAAGTTAACCCTAGGAAATAATTTAACTGTTTACAGCCCAAATAATGTGGCAGGATCACTGTCCTCTAGGGGGAGCTCTTAGCTAGCAAACAGCTGGTAAAGCAAGAAGTACATAAGGTGGGATAAGCAGTAGTCACTCTCCCCAAACACAAGTGATCAATTAGCTAAGTTAATAACTCTTATGAAAGCACTTAAATTAAGCAAGGGAAAGATAACTAACATTTACACTAACTCCAAGTATGCTTTCTTAGTTCTCCATGTTCATGCTGCCATTTTGAAGGAAAAACATTTTCTTACCACTAATGGATCTCCTATAAAATATCACCAGAAAATTAGCAGGTTATTATCTTCAGGTTTTCATCCACAAAAAATAGCAAGGATACATTGTAAGGAACATCAAAAAGAAATAAATAAGGTAACCAAAGAAAATAAATTAGCTGATCAGGCAGCTAAGTTAAAGGCATGAAAGCTTCAAGGCATTAATGCACTTCAAGCCCCTTCTAATCTAAAAAGGCTCCATAAAAAAAAAAAAAAAAGAAAAAAGCCTCAGTATTTCCCTGCAAAAATAAAATAGGCCACTTCTCAAGGGCATACTTTTCAGCCTCAGAATAGCTACAGTCAAGATGGCAATCTCTATTTGCCAGCCTCCAGCCAATAAAAAGTCCTTAAAATCCTTCACCAACCTTTTCACTTGGGAAAGGATAAAACTTATCAATGTGTTCAAAAATTGTTTTCAGGCAGGAAACCAGTAAACTGGTTAAGCATGTAACCTCTCTAGCTCACTTCCAACAAGAATGAACACAACTAGCAGAAGCCCAACCCCCCAAAATAAAACCACCTTTATTTAACCCAGAAAATTTAGTATTAGTAAAAATTCTCATGTCTCTCCTTCCCTAAGCCAACCTGGGAAGGGCCCTACACTGTTCCCCTTTCAACCTTCTCAGCAGTAAAATTTACAGGAATCAACTCCTGAATACATCACACTCAAATCAAAGCCTGAAGAACTGAGGGAGCAGCCCCTGACAGCCCAGAGGAATGTCCTGAATATCAATGTAAAGAGATAGAAAATCTTAAGCTAAAAATAATTTTTAAAAAATAAGTAACTGAGTAAGGGCTACTCATCTCAGTCCCACCTTTACCTCAACAAATACTTTTTGTCATTTCTGCCCTTTCCTCTCAAAATTTGCCATCAAAAATTAGAACCTCTTTTTAATGCATATTTGCAGGGAAATTTTAACTATACATGGGATTGCATTTGTAACTTTGTAAATCCCCAAAGAGAAATGTTATATCTTACCAAATAAAATTTTAAACAAAAATTATTTACTATGCCACTATTGTGGAAATTGTTACAGTCATGCTACTATTTGCAATAGAACTATACACTGTGGCACCCACAATGTGGAATTCTGTTTATAAAATTTTAATTGCTGTAATATTTTGCCTGATTATCATTCTTATAACAGGATTAATAATTGCAGGAAAAATTTAGTCAAGGTTGTTTTGCTTATAGCAGGAGTAATAGTTACAGATAAGAAGTAACCATTGAAGTTTTACTATCATTAAGTTTAAGAGCACTTTTTACTAAAGATTGGTAATATAATGCACTCTAAGCTATGAAAAGAAGTTATAAATAAAGACATTTTATATAAGAAATAATTTTGTATGGTAAATACTTGCCCTAAAAAGAAATGACTGGTTGTTTAAAGGAAGAATGTTTAGGACAAGTAAAAAAGTTTAAGTATGCTGTAAGAGAGTCTGTGAAAGTCATTAAAAAATAACAATTAAAGAAAAGGAATTGTCACAGTTAACACTGAAGTTATTTTAGCCATCCAATGATGTATTTCTCCCAATCATATTCCAAGTTATAAAAATGGACTAAGGTTATTCTCTAATGGGAAGTCAAGGGGGAAATGCATGCTTTTCTTTTCTTTCTTTCTTTCTTTTTTTTTTTCCTTTTGAGATGGAGTCTGACTTTGTCACCCAGGCTGGAGTGCAGTGGTGCGATCTCGGCTCACTGCAGCCTCCACCTTCTGAGTTCAAGTGATTGTCCTGCTTCAGCCTCCTGAGTAGCTGGAACTACAGGTGCGTGCCACCACACCTGGCTAATATTTGTATTTTTTAGTAGAGACGGGGTTCCACCATAGTGGCCAGGCTGGTCTCGAACTCCTGACCTTGTGGTCTGCCCCCCTCAGCCTCCCAAAGTGCTTGGATTACAGGCATGAGCCACGGCTCCTGGCCCAAATGTATACTTTTCACTAGAAAAAGTTATTTATATTAACGTTTCTGGTAATGTACAGCGACATCTAGTGGGAGGAAACCAGTATTGCAATCTATTGGTGTAAGTAACAGGTGTCAAACTCTACTGTCAGTTATGGTCTATAGAACCCCCACTAACTGTGGTAATCTTAACACTCATATTCTAACCCTGTATTGTAAACCTTATAAAATTTATCTTTTTGCCTAAAAACAAACTCCAAACGGTGCTGCGAGCAAAACCACACATAAACATGCCATTCTTCTAAAAACCCTTAGATCAACCTCAAAGGAAGGCCCAGCTGCTGTTCCCCCACACAATGATGCTTTTCAGCAGGAAGCAGCAAAAAAAAATCGTCGTCCAACACCCCTAACAGCAGTTAGGTTTACTTCTCTTTGAGGGGGAAGAATACAGAAGTTATTAAGAAGTTATTTTAGGTAGATAGTAAAGGTAAAAATTCTTGGTGGAAATTTTCCTGTAATAAGAAACAACCCCCAAACCATCCCTTCTCTAATAGAAAAGGCAGCTTAAAGGGCCAACCGGCAAGCTTTGATATGCAAATGCCGGCCATTAGAAACTGGGTTCACTCAATATGGCGATTCCTGCCGGTCACCACCTGTACCAAGTGTGATGGCCACTTCCAAATAACACCATGTGTTCAAAACATCCTGGCGACCTGCATTTGCATATTAAAGGGCTAAGGTGGGAGGGCCAGGTTTTTCATGGGCTACGTAAGTGCCACACCTGGTCAAACCAATCCCCTGGGCCCTATGCAAATCAAACACCACCTCCTCTGGTCTCGCATATAACCAACCACTTTTCCACCATACAGGGGGTTTTCTTTTTGTTCCAAATTGCCCCGCCTTGTCTCTGTACAGAGAAGCTGTTCTCTTCTTTTTTCCTTCTTTCTTGCCTATTAAACTTTTCACTCCTGAAAACCATTCCACATGTGTCCATGTTTTTAATCCTATTGGCACGAAACCAAAAACTCTGGTGTTCTTCCAGTCATCAAAGCCATATCAATGTGACCTCCAAGATTGAATCAGGAAGAAACTGAAACCTTGAACAAACCAATAATTAATTCTGAAATGGAATCAATAATAAACAGCCTACATGCCAGAAAAAGCCCTGGACCAGATTTACAGCCAAATCATAACAGATATATAAAGAAAAGCTAGTACCAATCCTGTTAAAACTATTCCACAAAGTTGAAGAGTAGGAAGTCCTTCCTAACTCAATCGATGAAGCCAGCATCATGTTGATACCAAAATCTGACAGAGACACAACAGAAGAAAACTTCAGGCCAATAACCCTGATGAAAGTAGATGTGAAAGTCCTCAACAAAATACTAGCAAACTGAATTGAGCAGCATGTCAGAAAGCTAATCCATGATCAAGTAGGCTTTATTTCTGGGATGCAAGTTCATTCAACATACACACATTCATATATGTGGTTCATCACATAAAGAGAAATAAAAGCAAAAACCACACGATCATCTCAGTAGATGCAGCAAAAACTTTTGATAAAATTCAATATTCCTTCATGTTAAAAACCCAATACAAGCTAGACATTCAGGATCATAACTAAAAATAATAAGAACCATTTATGACAATAAATGGCAAAATCATACTGAATGGGCAAAAGCTGGAAGCATTCCCTTTGAGAAATGAAACAAGACAAGGATACATGTTCATAACACTTCTATTCAACATAGCACTGGAAGTCCTAGCCAGAGCAATCAGGCAAGAAAAAGAAATAAATATATCCAAATAATACGTGAGGAAGTCAAACTATCTGTCTTTACAGACAATAGGATTTTATAAGTAGAAAATCCCATCATGGCTGCCCAAAAGCTTCTAGATCTAAAAAATAACTTCAGCAAAGTTTCAGGATTTTTTTAAAAATCAATGTACAAAAATCAGTAGCATTTCCACATACCAACAATGTCTAAGCCGAGAGCCAAATTAAGAATGAAATCCCATTCACAATAACCACAAAAAAGTAAAATACTTAGGAATACAGCTAACCAGGTGAAAGATCTTTACAATGAGACTTGCAAAACATTGCTGAAACAAATCAGAGACAATACAAATGAATGAAAAAACATTTCATGGGCTGGGCACAGTGGCTCACACCTATAATCCTAGCACTTTGGGAGGCCAAGGTGGGTGGATCACCTGAGGTCAGGAGTTCAAGACCAGCTTGGCCAACATAGTGAAACCCTGTCTCTACTAAAAATACAAAAATTAGCCGGGCATGATGGCGGGTGCCTATAATCCCAGCTACTTGGGAGGCTGAGGCAGGAGAATCGCTTGAACTCGGGGGTTGGAAGTTGCAGTGAGCCAAGATCATGCCACTTCACTCCAGCCTGGGTGAAAAAGTGAAACTCTGCCTCAAAAAAAAAGAAAAAACACTTCATGCTCATGGATAGGAAGAATCAATATTGTTAAAATGGCAGTAATACCCACAGCAATTTACAGATTCAATGCTATTCCTATCAAAATATCAGTGAAATTTTTTACAGAATTACCAATAATTACTGTAAAATTCATTTGCAAAATAGCCAAAGCAATCCTAAGCAACACAAACGATGCCAGTGTCATCACACTACCTGACTTCTATACTACAAGGCTACAATAACCAAAACAGCATGGCACTGGTATGAAAACAGACGCATAGACCAATGGAACATGTTAAAGAACCAAAAAATAAAGCCATACACCAACAATCATCTGATCTTCAACAAAATTAATAAAAACAAGCAAGGGGAAAGAAGTCACTATTCAATAACTGGTGCTAGGATACCTGGCTAGCCATACGCAGAAGATTGAAACTGGATCCTTTCCTTTTATCATATACAGAAATCAACTTGGATGAATTAAAGACTTAAATATAAAACTGACAACTATAAAAATCCTAGAAGAAAACCTAGGAAATACCATTCTATACATAGGCCCTGGAAAAGATTTCATGATGAAGACTTCAAAAGCAATTGCAACAAAAACAAAAATTGGTGAATGAGACCTAATTAAAGAAATTCTGCCTAGCAAAAGAAACTTGAAGCTGGACCTCTACCTTTCACCATATATGAAAATTGTCAAATTGAAAAAATGCTCAGCATCACTAATCACCACAGAAATGCAAATCAAAACCACAATGAGATACCATCTCACACTGTCAGAATGGTTATTACTAAAAAATATAAAAACAACAGCTGTTGGTGAGGTTGCAGAGAAAAGGGAATGCTTATACACTGATGGTGGGAATGTAACTTAGCTCAACCATTGGGGAAAGCAGTTTGGAAATTTCTCGAAGAATTTAAAAGAGAACTACCATTCAACCCAGTGATCTCATTACTGGGCATATACCAAAGGAATATAAATCATTCTACTATAAAAATACATGACCCATATGTTCATTGCAGCACTATTCACAATAGCAAACACATGGAATTAACCTCAATGACCATCAACAGTGGACTAGATAAAGAAAATGTGGTATGTATACACCATGGAATACTACACAGTCATTAAAAAAGAACAAGGTCATGCCCTTTGCAGCAACATGGATGGCTCTGGAGGCAATTGTCCTAAGCACATTAACACACAGACAGAATACTTAATACCACATGTTCTCACTTACAAGTGGGAGCTAAACATTGAGTACACAGGGACACAAAGAAGGGAACAATAGACACTGGATCTTACTTGAGAGTGGAGTGTGGGAGGAGGATGAGCATCAAAAAACTACCTATCAGGTACAATGCTTATTATCTGGGTGATAAGATCACCTGTACACCAAACCCCCACAACACACAATTTACCCATGTGACAAACTGCACATGTACTGCCTGAAGCTAAAATAAATGTTGGAAAGACAAAGAAAAAAAAACTATTCTTTATATCCATTTCAAGGCTAATACCTTTAGACAATGGCAGGCTGCCCCTTCACTTCATGAATAGGCACAGAAATGGGATTTAAGAAGAATACTAAAAGAATAAAATGTACTTTAACTAGCAGTATAATTAAAATAACTAATTATTAATCAGTGATAAAAACTAAAATTAAAAAGTACTATATTTTGCGATGCCAGTAAAGTCAATCAAAACATTTTATTTTTGTTTTTAGCACAGAAAAAAAATAAACTACTGTACATGTTTACTATCACTGCTGCAACAAATTATCACAAACTTAGTGACTAGAAACCACACAAATTTATTAGCTTACAGTTCAAAAGATCAAAAGCCCAAAATGGGTCTTCCTGGACGAAAATCATGCAGTTGGCAAAAGTGAGTTGTTTTCTGGAGGCTCTAGGCTCTAAGCTGTAGGCTTGTTTTTTCCAGCTTCTTGAGGCTGCTTGCATTTTTTGACTCATAGACCTCTTCTATCTTTAAAATTAGCAATGGGATTGAAACCACCTTTGCAAAAATTATAACTGAGGAAATTATGACAGTGGAAGAGATCAGACCTAACCAAATGCATATTGCTTCTAACCTCTAAGCCATCCTTGTTCATTCCTGGGCATAGGCCAAACTAACCTCGGGAAGAACTTTAGTTTATGGTTTGATTCTGAAACCAAATTGGTACTAGCCCTTTGCAGAAAAGACCCTCGTCTTGCCTGGAAACCAGTCTGCCTTTGCAGGACTAACAAATCAGCTACAAGATTAGAAATTACACTTTAGGGGTCATGCAACCTCTGGCTGCAAGAGTCTGATCCACTTCAAATTGCTCTTGGGGATAAAAATCACAATTTTAAAACCTAAGATCAGTGCTTGAGATATTTTGCAGATCTTGCACTGGATGGATCAGCTGACACCACTCAGACTGGTAATCTGGCTCAACCAGTTCTGCCATCCCACCCAGGAACAGAAGACAGCAAGACAACCTTACTTTGATCCCCCACTCCCATGATTCCATCTCCAACCTGACCAATCAGCACTCCCCACTTCCTGAGCCCCTACCTGCCAAATTATCTTTAAAAACTCTGATCTCCGAATGCTCAGGGAGACTGATTTGAGTAATAATAAAATTCTGGTCTTCCACAGAGCCGGCTCTACGTGAATTACTCTTTCTCCATTGCAATTCCCCTGTCTTGATAAATCGGCTCTGTCTAGGCAGCGGGAAAGGTAAATCTGTTGGGTGGTTACAGCATCACTCTACCTTCTAATTCCAACATCACATCTCTTCTTACTCGCTTCCTTTTCCGCCTCCCTTTATACTTATAAGGACCACGTGATTACACTGAACCCACCCGGATGATGTGAGATGTTCTTCCCATGTTAACGTAAACTGATTGTTGATCTTAATTCAATTGGAAGCCTTAATTCTTCTATATTCTGTAACCTTTAACACTCACAGGTTCAGGGGATAAGGATATGGACATCTATTGGGGACAGAGGCATTATCCTGCCTACCAAAAATATATTGGTGAACTGGAAACTCTAGAATGCTATATTTTCATTTTTTTTTTTTTTTTCCTAAAATGCACTTGAGTTGCCAACTAATTTTATATTTGAATTCCAAGGAGTGTAGGGAGACACAGAGGCCAAATGTAATTAAAAAGACAGTCTAAAAAAAACTCCAAAGGATTCTTGATAGGGACTCATGGGTATTTTATAACTACTGCTAAACAATAATAAGATACATTTAGATACCTGATACATGAACAAGTTATTCAAGTAACTAATGAGGTCCAGACAGATTAAACATATAATTGGAGAGAAACAAATAATATAATAACTCCTATCCAAATCAATTTTTATCAGTAGCAAATCTATAATACCAAGGGGAAATACAATAATTCTCTCTATTAAAATAGATATGGACACTATTGAAATTGTAATCCCACCAAACACCAGGATATGCTCTGTAAGCTACATCAATAATCTAACTTTGTTCCCCAAAAGGCAAAAGTAGTAGAGAAATAAAACTTTTTCTTAACCTTTAGAATCTTCCCAAATGCAATTACGTATCTCCCAAGACAGTGACAACTTTCATTTCTAAGCCTACACTTTCCTGCCTGTGTCCAGACATAACATTTTCCTGCTCTATGTTCTTTTTATCAGTGCTTGTTCACCTTGTTAAAGAGTTTTAAATCTGCCTGAGAATGGAAATTCCTAACCATAGAATTAATGATTCATTCTTGCATATTGCCTTTCCTCTAAATTTAAAATGCTATTATAGCCAGTCACTCATTAATATCAATACACTTGAGAAATTAAGTGGCCAATTTACCCCAATTTTATAGAAAGGGAAAAATAATTTAAATGACTTTGCCTTTAATTAAGTTACTACAGTCACACAAGCACGACCTTGTTTCCTTGCCATTTCTATCACACCAACAGCATAATACAAATATGAAACTCACAAGAAACTTCCCTTTTTGCATATACAACTAATATTGGTATAGATTCTTTAGCATAGAAAGAAAAAAAAATGATGCCATTTATCCTCTGTAATGTTATTTTAGGGCAAACTTTATAGAAGGAAATTGGGAGGCAATATGACCAGTATTTAAGAGTGTAGACTCTGGAGGATACATATTAGGATTTGGTTTATGACTCTTTTACTTAATAATAATGTCATTATTTGGAACAATTTTATGAGCCTTGGAGTCAAAATATGTGGAGTGGGGATGAGAATAACAGCAGATACATCACAGAGTTGGTGAGAAAGAAATAAAATGAGGTATACTCAGCAAGTAGAATATTCCTTGGTATATTCTCATCAATAATCCTATTTCTTGTATTTCAATTTCAGATTAATTAATTATTTCTGAATGTACACAATAAACCAGTCATTTTAATATGCACTTTCATATGCATCTTTAATAAACTGCCTTGATATATTATCTCTGAGCTATAATGACTTGCTTCTGAATGGGCCCAGTGGACATATTATTTTCATTAAAAGAAAAAATATGACTAACCAACCCAATATTTGCAGCTGGCCATAGGTTTGTTGTCCATCAAAATCCCATGAGTTGAGATAACACCAAGAAAGTTGCATTGTCAAATGGAAATATAACTTTAATCAAAGCTCACATTTATTTAACTTCCAAAACTAGTTCCCACTTAAAAATATGTATATATGGCTCTATCTTCCACTTTACCCCAATTTTTGGCTCAGGGGAGGACAAGTCTCTTCCTAGATTTGGTATATGACAAGTTTCTTTGAATTAAAATGTATTATTATTGAATAAGTGACTAGCTAATCTCTCTGTCATATACTTTTTCTATAAATGTATCAAGCAGTGAGGTAGGTGGGAGTTTTCCCATTTGAACATTTTTTCATGGTACATCCAGTTATGCCACACCAAGAATGATAAGAGGACATGAAGTTGTGTTTACTGTAGCTTTTCTGTCTGTAAGTTTTCCCAATAAAATATATTTTATATTAACACCATATAAGGTAAGTATGGGTCTGTGCCCTTTTTATGAAACACATCTGATATTTCTTTACCGTCTTCTAGTAAACACTAAAAACTATGTTGAATAGAAGTGGTGAGAGAGGGCATCCTTGTCTTGTGCTGGTTTTCAAGGGGAATGCTTTCAGCTTTTGCCTATTCAGCGTGATGCCGGCTGTGGGTTTGTCATAGATGGCTCTTATTATTTTGAGGTATGTACCTTCAATACCTAGTTTATTGAGAGTTTTTAACATGAAGCGATGCTTAATTTTATCAGAATTTTATCTATTGAGATAATTATGTGGTTTTTGTCTTTAGTTCTATTTATGTGATGAATCACATTTATTGATTTGTGTATGTTCAACCAACCTTGGATCCCAGGAATGAAGCCTATTTGATCGTGGTGGATTAGCTTGTGGTATGCTGCTGGATTTGGTTTGTAAGTATTTTGTTGAAGATTTTGCATCAATGTTCATCAAGGATATTGGTCTGAGGTTTTCTTTTTGTTGTGTCTCTGCCAGGTTTGGGCATCAGGATGATGCTGGCTTCATATAATAAGTTGGGGAGAAATCTCTCCTCAATTTTTTTTGGAATAGTTTCAGTAGGAATGGTACCAGCTCTTCTTTGTACCACTGGTAGAATTTGGCTGTGAATACATCTCATCCTGGGCTTTTTTTTTTTTTTTTTTTTTTGGTTGGTAGGCTATTTGTTACTGATTCACTTTCAAAGTTCATTATTAGTTTGTTCAGGGAATCCATTTCTTTCTTGTTCAGTCACGGGAGGGTGCATATGTCCAGGAATTTATACATGTCTTGTAGATTTTTTAGTGTGCATGCATAGAGGCGTTCATAGTAGTTTCTGATGGTTATTTTTATTTCTGTGAAGTCACTGGTAGCATCGCCTTCATCATTTCTGATTGTGTTTATTTGGATCTTCTCTCTTTTCTTCTTTATTAGTCTAGCTAGGAACCTATCTTGCTATTTTTTTCAAAATACATGCAGCCAACAATCATATGAAATAAAGGTCAACATCACTGATCATTAGGGAAATGCAAATCAAAACCACAAGTAGATACCATCTCACACCAGTCAGAATGGCTATTCCTAAATATAAAATAATAATAATAATAATAATAATAATAATAACAACAGATGCTGGTGATGTTGTGGAGGTAAGGAGACACTTGTACACTGTTAGTGGGACTGTAAATTAGTTCCACCATTGTGGAAAGCAGTAAGGTGATTCCTCAAAGAGATGAAAAAAGAACCACCATTTGACCCAGCAATCCCATTACTGGGTACATACTCAGAGGACTATAAATTATTCTACTATAAAGACATATGCACACATATGTTCACTGCAGCACTATTCACAATAGCAAAGACATGGAATCAATGTAAATGCCCATCAATGATAGATTGGATAAAGAAAATGTGGCACATATATACAATGTAATACTATTTAGCCATTAAAAAAGAACAAGATCATGTCTTTTGCAGAAACATGGACGGAGCTAGTGGTCATTATCCTTAGCAAAATAATGCAGGAACAGAAAGTCAAATACTGCATGCTCTCACTTGTAAGTGGGAGCTAAATGATGAGAACTCATGAATGCAAAGAAGGTGACAACAGATACTGGGGTCTACTTGAAGATGGATGGTGGGAGGAAGGAGAGGAGCAGAAAACATAACATTTGGGTATTAGGCTTAATACCTGAATAATGAAATAATCTGCACAACAAACCCCCATGACACGACTTTACCTATATAACAAACCTTCTCATGTACCCCTGAACCTAAAAGTGAAGACAAAAACAATAAAACATTTGTGGAATAATTAAATTAATGAATGAGTGAACATAGAGAGGAAGCTATATGGTGGTGGAGTGGTCATTCTAATATATTTGTCTTTGATTGTTATGGGTGCTGTTGTCAAGTTACTTTGACAATGCTCTTCCCAGGAGTCAAGAGAAGCTGACCTTCAATTTTATTCCTGCTACATTTAAACCACTTCATCAGAGACTACCAAATTGATGATTTTATAATTTGGGGTTCCTTTGGCTCCATATAACGGAAACTCAATTGCATTTTCAAAGTCTAATATTGTTTGATTCAACATACGGTTTTTGAACACCAACTATGTATCAAATGTTGCTCTAGATGCTGTAGAAATGTGAGTTACCAAATAAGCCAAAATATATTCCCTCATGCAAATTATATCCTAGAAAGTAGAAAATAAACTAAATAAAGACACAAATTATATAGTATGTTGGTGATAATTAATGACAATAACTAAACTGGGTATAAGAAGTATAAGGGGGAAAAAGGGTTGAGATATTAGAGTAGGAGGCAAGGTCCCATTGAGAAAGTGATAGGTAACATGAAAGGGTTAAAGATGTTGAGATAGTAAACTACACAGATATTTGGGATAGGATTACTTCATAATAAAGGACAGCAGAAGATCACAACAGGCTTGTTCAGGAAACAAGAAAAAAATGTATGACTAGAACAGAGTGAGCAGGTGGAAGAGTAGGAGACAAAGTGAAAAGATGTAAAGGAAGGAGGAGGAGGGCTAGATCTTGTATAGATATATGGCATTTACTGTATTGAAATGGGAATCTAGATTTTGAGCATAGGGATAACATGATATAACATGTGTTTTATCAGTGGAGCAAGGAGGAATTCAGAGGGATCTGTTAGGGTGTTATTATAGTACTTTAGACAAAAGCTTATGACGGCTTAGACCAGGGTCTTATCAGTGGCAGTGGTGAGCACAGACATGCAAAATAGCATGAATATGTTTACTTTGCGATGTGAATAATTATGTAAATAGTTATGTACTTCATATGGTTTGGCTCTGTGTCCCCACCCAAATCTCATCTCCAGTTGTAATCCCCATGTGTCGAGGGAGGGGAGTGATTGGATTATGGGGGCAGTTATCTCTGATGGTTTTATAAATGATAGTTTTTCCTGCACTCTCACACTCTTCTTCTCTTTTTTTTTCTCTCTCTCTCTCACCTGACACCAAGTAAGACATGCCTACTTCCCTTTCTTCCATGCTTGTAAGTTTTTTAAGGCCTCCCCAGCCAGGCGGAACTGTGAGTCAATTAAACTTCTTTCCTTCATAAATTACCCAGTCTCAGGGAAGTTCTTTACAGCAGTGTGAAAATGGACTAATACAGCACTATACCAATCTAGGGAGCAACATTCACATGGCATGGATATTAACATGCTACATTCAGTTGTGCTACACAATAGCCCGGAGAAACAGTAATATTTTGGGTATACTTTGAAGGAAGAGATTATAAAACATGACAGGCTAGATGTGTGTTGTGAGAGAATGAGAGGAATCAGGGATGACATAAATATTGTGGATTGAAAAATAGCAAGGGTATGATGGTCATTAACTATCATAGGAAAAATTGAATGAACAACAGGTATGGGGGGAAAAATTAGAACCTTAGTTTTGAACATATTACACTTGAGATATCTATTAGATAAATGAGTACTGAGTACACTGTTATATATACAAATACAAAGGTCAGAACAGAGGTCAGGGCTGGAGTTATATATTTGGTAGTAACTAGCATATACATGCATTTAAGGCTGTGTGATAACATGAGATCTTCAAAATAATAAAAATAGATTGAAAATATAAGAGGTCACAGATCTGAATTCTGGAACACTCCAGTGTTTAGAAGTTTAGGAAAAAAGTAGCAGCCAGCAAAAAAGACAAGAAACATGTGGTAGAGTATCAGGGGGAAAAAAAATCACCTCTCTTAAAATGCTGGTGACTTAATTTTTCATTAGCTGATAAATATTAGAAATTTAGAAATGACTGAACAAACTATGTTATATTGAATCAACAGACCACTGGATCACCTTCAAAAATGTTAAATGTACAAAACAGTTATATCTGTAAGTGTATGGAAATGTGAATTTCTAAGTTACAAAAGCAGAAAAATAATCTGTACATTTTTACTTGTTATATGTTATCCATATATATGTACATAATATAAAAATGGAAGAGTGTAGAGAATTACACAAATAGTTGGTATCTTGTTTAGTGTATTCAATCCTAAAATAACAAACATGGCTTGTACTAAAAAGAAAGATTATACAGACTAACCATGGTATTTCATATTGTTTTTCATAGTTCCATGAAGATTTAGTTTTTAATTTAAAACTTTTTCTTTAAATCAAGATAAATTGTGAGTTTCGATTGATTCAGGAAAGCCCAGTAAGAAGCAGATGCTAGAAGCTTCCTTTGTAATACATATGTGGATATGGTATTAAAAATGGTACTGGCCGGGTGCAGTGGCTCATGCCCATAATCCCAGCACTTTGGGAGGCCGAGGCGGGCGGATTGCCTAAGCTCAGGTGTTCAAGACCAGCCTGGGTAACACGGTGAAACCACGTCTCTACAAAAATACAACAACACATACAAAAAATTAGCTGGGCGTGGTAGTATGTGCCTGTAGTCCCAGCTACTCGGAAGGCTGAGGCAGGAGAATTGCTTTAACCCAGGAGGTGGAGGTTGCAGTCATCCGAGATTGTGCCACCGCACTCCAGCCTGGTGACAGAGTGAGGCTCTGTCTCCAAAAATTAAAATTAAAATTAAAAATTAAAAAAAATATGGTACTTATGTTGATTGTTTGACACAGTGTCAGCCTCATGTTTCCCTTTATTCATGATTCTTGAAAGGAGATGTGTTACCCAGGATTCAGTGTCTATTTATTTAAAGGAATTCTGAGTTTAATTAATTTTAATTGAGTTGACACAATTTTAAAATACATTTAATCTACTGATATTGAAATATTTGGCCTAAAATAACTTTTGAATACAAGTGCTTTGTGCCATATGGTAAAATAAGAATGGCAACAAATACATACACAGATACAACTTTTAGGAACACCCTGAGACCAATTATGTGAGTTAATTTTGGTTCGTTGAGTATATTCTTAGTCCAATTAAAACAATCCTGTGATTTTCTACTTGAGAAGTAGTTCAGTTCATCAATAGCTAGAAGAAAAGGAATAAAGAGATTTAAAAGATTGTATTTGGACTCAAGCAGATTTTGCAGCATGTCACAAAGTGCAGGTTAACAGTACATAATAAACAAAGGGTAAAAAAGTCCTCTCATTTAGAAATTGACACTAACAACTTAAAAGTAAATTGTTGACTTGAGCTTATGTTAGAAGGTGCAGTACTTTCTTCATAAATATGTTCATTCATTTATCATTTCATTCAATAAATATTTATTGAGTGCCTAATTGAGTGTCTATTATAATCATCCTTCCAGGCAACACACAAATGAAGCAGAGACAAAAATTCTTGCCCTCATGAAGTTTACATTGTAGAGAGAAGGCAGACAATAAATAAGACAATTACAATTACTATGGGTAAAAATGAAGTAAGGAATAGCAATAAGATGTGATGGGAACAGGGGTTGAAATTTGAGATATGGTGGTCTGGGAAAGCCTCACTGAGATAGTACTAGAGCAAACAGCAAAGGGGAATAAGTGATAGAAGATCAAGCCACATGTATATATAGAGGAAGGTTGTTTTAGACAGCAAGGCCAGCAAATGCAAAAGTAGTGACATGGTAGTTTCAGTGGCCTGTTTGAGGAATAGCAAGAAGGCCTTGTGGCTAGAGCAAACGGAACATGGGGAAAGGAAGAGTAAATGGGGGCTAGATGACACAGGGCTTACAGGAATCGTAAGTACTTTGCCTTTGGCAATAAGGGATATCATTAGCATGTTTGAGAAGTGACATGATTTAACATACATTTTTAATAAGATCCCCATAGATTCCTATGCTGTATTAATGTTAGAGTAGGCAGACAGTTAGACATGAGCAGGAGAGGGGAGTCCCTGAGAAAAGGGAGGTCTGGAAAATCTCATACCCCAGACTATCCAAAATCTGCAATGCTATATATGAGCAGAGAGGTAGGGAAATACCTACGCAGGAAGAAACACCCATTAAGATTCCCAGTAATCTCTGACTCTTTAGTTAACTTGTCAGAATGTTGCTAGGTACATGCTGATAAAGGGGGTGATATGGTTAGGCTTTGTGTCCGAACCCAAATCTCATCTTGAATTGTAATCCCTATAATCCCCATAATCCCCATATGTCAAGGGAGAGACCAAGTGGAGGTAATTAAATCATGGGGGTGGTTCCCCCTCTGCGGTTCTCATGATAGTAAGTTCTCATGAAATCTGATGGATTTATAAGGAATCTTCCTTCTTTGCTGGGAACTTCTCCTTCCTGCCACCTTGTGAAGAAGGTGCCTTGCTTCCTCCTCACCTTCTGCCATGACTGTAAATTTCCTGAGGCCTCACCAACCATGCTGACCTATGAGTCAATTAAACCTCTTTCCTTTATAAATTACCCAGTGTCAGACAGTTCTTTATAGCAGTATGAAAATGGACTAATATAGGGGAAGAGGGCAAATAGGGAAATTCCTAAGAGATATGAAGGCAAAATTAATATCCAACACCAGGCCCACACATGCACACCAACTAATTGTAAGGGAGGGCCCTACAAGCCTGGGGTGAGAACTAGGTAGAGAAAAAGCAAAGACTTAAGGCAGTAGTGGGAAAACTTGCCAAAAAAAAAAAAAAAAAAAAAAAAAGTAGAGACTTAGAGCAGGAACTTCAAGAAAAAACCTGACATCATAAAAACCCAGTGCAAAACTCTTGGAGTGCTGCTGGCTCATTCCCTTTCAGCAACCCATACTGCTTCATCTTTCAGGCTGTACTGTTTCTCTCTGTATAAACTCTCTGCTCTCTATTTTCCTTCAATAAATTCTCTCTTTGTTTTGGCTAAATTAGTCACTTGGCAAAATTATTTCTCCCAAGTAAGACAAGAACCAAGGATTCCCACACTTCACAGTAACATTAAGAATGAGCTAAAGATTATAACACATTCTCTGTGATCTCTGCTTTGGGCTACCCTGTTCCTTCCTTCATCCAATTTTGTCCAATTAATCCATGAAGACTTACCTCGTATGTCTCCTTTCCCCAAAAATATCTGCTGATCTCCCCTTACAAAGAAGATATAAGAAAGGTATAACATTAAGGCATTTAAATGTCTTTGTTCTAGAAGTGCATGTGTATACAATACCCCGTTATAAAAAATGAAATATAGAAACTCTCTAAATTTTATAGTTATTGAATTAATGAGATAATTTTGGCTATTAAAGCCCTGAAAGAAGTAATTTATTGGCATCAGGTTAAGTTTTCTCAAATACGTGAAGAGAATGCTTGATCTCATCCATCACCTTTATACATTGTCTTGAATATTTACACAATATTAAGTTGAGAGCTGCATCCTAGTGTTCAAAATACCATTGATTTTAAAGCAATTTCAGGTAATGTCACTTAGTACAAACCCCATTATTAAAACGTTTTTATTGAATAACTACTGTTTCTCTACTCCTCTCCGCCCCCAACCTTGCATGACTGCATCTCATTCATAGATGTTACTGGCATTTGTGCTGTATTCTCACATAAAAATTCTCAGCAAGACAGGCTAGGTATTTTGGCATAGTTTTTCTAGTGGAAAGTTAGTTTCAATTACCAGTTTGAGCTTTATGTTTTCAAAAATAATCATAAAATAACCATTTGTTTTAATTCTGCAGTACATTTTTACAGACTATCATGTGAACATTTCATAACTAACTCCCATAAGACTTCTTTCCAAATTAATAGGCTATTAGAAGAACTGAGCCACTCAAGTTCTCCTCTGACAAAGATCTTTTACAGATCTTTGATTTCTTTCCATTGATACACTTAGAAATGTTTTCTTTTAGACGAATACACTTGTGAAATGGTTTATCACTAAAGAGTACTAATTACTTCACTATCATGAAGTCAAAGGGATAATTTCTAGAAATTCAAGCCTTGAAATATGCAACCTATTAAACAAATATAAAGGAACAAAAATGCAAGGAGAAGAAAATTAGTCAACAGAAACTTTGCCATTCTCTGTCAAGTAATTGGGTGAAACCATGAGCCTATTAGAGACTTTAGAAGAAGACAAAGGGAAAATTAAATTAATTATAATCAGTCGTTTATTTTAACAAGCAAACTATCACCTTCATTCATTTATGGCCAAATATAAACTATCAATTCAATGCCATCATTAAGGAACTATTTCTCCCTTAGAGTCTACTTTTTAAAAATATCTGGAATGTGGATTTCATCTGCTTCCCTGCCCTATATGCCAGCTGATCTTGGTAAGACAAAGAGATCATGACTCTGTTAGCATTTTAAGACACCTGAAGCATATTTTTAAGGTGTTCTATATTAGAAGGAGAAAAGTTTGTCTAGTACAGTGTTACTGAAAATGTGGTCCTGAAATTAGCAACATCAATATAACCTGAGATGTTTTACAAATACAAATTCATGAGTCCTACTTGAGGAGTCAGAATCTCATGGGGCTGGGGAGAATCCCAAGGATTAATAGGTTTAAAAATCTTTCCAGGTGTTTCTTATGCATCTAAAGATTAAGACGCCTTGGTCTAGCAGACATTTTACTTTGAGAAAGGATCCTAAACACATGAATCCTTCTCCACCAAGAAGAAAACAAATGAAGTGAGCTGAGTAAGAGGCAAGGCTCCTGATGGAAGGTAGATGGGCAAACAGGCTAAGGCATAATTATGAAACAGAAGGAGAAAGAAAAACCAGAAAAGAGGAACTCTACATAGTTCCTCTAGGTAGGCTCTTATGGACTGATGTGTTGCTAGTTCAATGTATATAATAATGATCTCTTGAGTCATGTTTTCTGATAATGGGCTGTTTGTAACTTCCAGATATTTCAAATGATACAGAGATGCCAAAGGTGTTACTGTTACTAATGTATCAACAGTGTGAAAAATAAAGGGAGTTGTGTCATTCTTTCCATTTTGATTAAGTGTTTACATAAAATGTGTTATATAACATTGTATTGCCAACACACAGCACTGTCATATCTAAATATTAAAGATACACTACTATCTGCTTTATGTATTCATGCAAAGAGAGTGGTAGTGGTAATAACTAAAATATACTTTCATAGCATTGTTTTACTTCACATAAAATGTTTCTTTACACCATATCATTTTGTCCTTAAAATTGAAGCTATTAACTTTGAGGAAAAATACGTTCTCCAAAATGGCTCATTGATTTGCACATAATAGCTAGAAAACTATAGACTCAGAACTTGAATCTATATTTTTAGAATCAGACTTTAGGCTTCTCTCTTTAGACACATGACCCTCGAAATATGGTCCACAGAATCATAGGCATTGATGAGCCCTTTACAGGTAGTCGGTGAGTTAAAAAAAAATGCAAAGAATTATTTGTCTTTTTCACTGTATTAATATTTGTATGGAAGTTACAAAAGCAACAGTAGATAAAAGTGCTGGCACCTTAGGACAAATCAAGGCAGTGGCACCAAAGTTTATGCACAGTACTAAAAAGAAAATTCTGGTTTCATTTAAGAATGTCCTGGAAAAAGTAGGAAAATATTAATTTCATAAAATCTTGATTAAATATCTGTATTAGCCCATTTTCATACTGCTACAAAGAACTGCCCAAGACTGGGTAATATATAAAGGAAAGGGGTTGAATTGACCACAGTTCAGCATGGCTGGGGAGGCCTCAGGAAACTTTCAATCATGGTGGAAGATGAAAGGGAAGCAAGGCATCTTCTTTCCAAGGCAGCAGGAAGGAGAAGAGCCAACTGAAGGGGGAAGAGCCCCTTACAAAGCCATCATATCTTGTTAGAACTCACTCACTATCACAAGAACAGCATGGGGAAAACTGCCCTCATGATTCAATTACCTTTACCTGTTCTCTCCCTTGACACATGGGGATTACAATTCAAGATGAGATTTGGGTGAGGACACAAAGCCTAACCGTATCAATATTTTTCAACATTTTGTGTGTTAAAATGGGAAGTAAACCCACAGCACTTTTGCCAGGTATTGAAGTACAATGGTTGTCTCAAGGAAAAACATTTGTGTGATATTTTGAGAGGCGAAGTACTTGTTTTGCTTTTTTCATGGAACATTATTTGTGCCTGAAAGTACTACTGACAGATAAGTAATGGTCGTGCAAACTTGGGCACTTGGAAGACGTTGGAAGACGTTGACTTGGAAGGCTCAAAATGATCACCAGTGAGCCCATAACTTCAACAAAAAACCTGACAATATTTGTTGCCAACCAATCATTTTGAGATTTTATGCAAAAATTCAAATTTTAGAAATTTTGTAATTAGAAGCTTCCATAAACTTCACAGCTTCCCAATACTTAGACTTTTCTGATGAGACTGCTGATGAATTCACATATTTTTTATATTACATAATGAAATGTCAGTGAACCAACATTTTCCAATGACCAATGCAAAATCATAAATGTATAAAACATACATTAAAAGTGCCAGATGTAACAGAGTACAGAGTCTATTGATATGGTTTCAAATTCCACATCGCTGTTTACTGTTATGAAATTATCACTTGTGAAGTTTCAGTGCAGTATTAAAGAAGAGTATACAAAATTACATAAATGACTATTAAAATATTTTTCCCTTTTCCACATACTTATCTATGAGAGGCAATATTTTATTCATATACTTACTTCTATCAAAGTAGCATATCATAACAGATTGAAGATAGAAATATATATGAGAATCCATCTGTCTTCTATTAGGCTAGACATTTAAAACATTTGCAAAAATGTAAAGCAATGCTACTCTTTGACTAATGTTTTATTTTATGTTGTTAAATATAGTTCTTTCAAAAGTATTTTTATATTTGTTTTAATTTTTAAAATGGTAAATATTAACACATATACTGCCACACAAAAAAAAAGCTCTTTGAGGAATTTCAATAATACTTAGGAGCGTAAAGTGGTACTGAGACCAAAATGTATGAGGACTAGCTATAGTATACCAAATAGCAGTAAATAGTAGTATTTTACATTTGCATAGTTCTTCCTAACAGGTCTTCTTCTGACAAAAAAAAAATTAAATTTGATTTTCAGAATGTTTTAAGATAACTTATCTCATGACAACCTACTGTTTACAGATACGTATCTTGTGGCACATATAATTTCTTTTAGGTAAAATTTTAATTGTGGACTTTGTCATGTATCTCTGCTGTGAAGGTTAATTCCAGCAGACCTGAAATTGGCCTAAGCTGTTTTGCTAAGTGAGAAATGCACCTGCCCAATACTTACGAATGGCCAAAGTTTAAACGTATTGATTAATAGTGTTGGTTTGTAACTATGAGTTTAAGGGAAGTTTTGAAAGTCTGTACTGACTGGTCAGTATAATTTACTGATTACACTGAGTGTGATGGTTTACATTTGGTTTAGGGGAGACACCGCTCCACCAATCCCCCAAGGCATCATCAGAGGGCTCTGACATTAGAGCTGATTACATACCAAGAATATGCCTATGTGAACAACAGAATATAGGAAGTCCCAGCTGAGACTCCATTTTGGGCTTCTTGGCTTCAAGGTGTTCTATGTACAAATAAATGGTTCCTGAGAGAAAGTATGTCTTGGGATGGCTTTTACAAGGGAGGAGAATTGGCACTGGAATCTAGCCTCTTCAGACCCTGTTGTGAGACAGTCTCTGGCAGTAATGTATAGCCTGGCTTTAATGCCATTGCCGTATTATATCCTTTTCTTCAAATAAACTGAAGATCCATAAGCCATGCCATTTTGTTCCTGTGAGTCGTCATTAGCAATCAAATGTACTAAAAATGACAATAACCATGTATTATTCTTTAGAATCTGTAAATATATTTGCTTATCAAATGTTCTTTTAAAATATTAGCTATTTGTTAATCCTATTGTTAATGCTATAAGTTGAAGTATATACTCTAAAATATATCAATCAAACTATTTGTGATTAACAGAAAATCATCTAGTAAATTGTCATAGAGAATATGTATTAATAAATATTTCTGTCTATTAGTTTAGTTTTGACAGAAAGTACAGTAGTTATCTTACTTACCAAGGAGCCTGGAAAGAAGAGTTTCCAGGATGTATTTAGACATTTACTGATGTCATTAAGTACTCAGGCTCTCACCAAAATTATCTTCCACACTCAGAGTACTGACATTTCATCCTCAGGGTTATTACCTCATAGTGATATTCAGGGAATGCAGATGTCATATCCACACATAACCCATGTCAAGTAGATAGGGGGTTTGGTTTGGTTTTTGTTATCACTCGTGTCATTTAGCAGCAAGAGTGGCTAGGACCAGAAAAATATGCCATTTTACCTTCCATCATGTAAGGCAGACTTTGCTGTCAAGTAGGATGAGGGAGAGAAATAGCCATGGAAAGCAAATACCCATGAGTGTTACAGCATAGTACACATATGTCAGTCCCTGCATTCACATGTCAGGTGTAAAGAGGGAAAGGCAGAAGAGATGTATAATAGTAAGAAATCCCTCAAATCCAACTACATGGATGACCTTCCTCTCCGTTTAAACAAAATCAGTGATAGATTATTTTCTTGAAATTCTGATATGTGATGCCTGTTTTCCTTAAACACATATATAACTTTTACTCTCTCCAGCTCCAGGTCAAACATGTCCTCTTTGAAATTTTTCTAGACACCGAGGAGAGAGAGTTTCTCCCTCCTATATGACCTTTATTAGCATTGTGTGCAAACCTCTCTTATAGAACGAGTTGTGTTTAAATGATCTGCTTATTTTCTGACTACCTCAGTAGATTCAGATGCTATAGGAATAGAATTATAATTTATTTTATATGCTTAGTGCATTATCAGCTTCCATGTAATGTATGTGTACTATCACACATAGATTAAATAAGAAACAGATGTTTTAAACCATCTTTTTTTTACAGTGTCTATAAAATGGGATCAAAGAAAATAGGAAAAACTCTTCACCCACACTACTTCGTAATGATCACATAAACCCACATATCAGGGTATTATATACAAATAGGACCATGTTAGGCTCTTTACTTAAATGAATCTCTATTCATGGAATAAGAAGACTACAATATACTAATGATATGTGCTGTTTCATTAAAAAGGATTGATAATACGTTCACCCCTTTTATGTGTGAGACATATTTGACCTTTGAGTTTAAGTGCTATAGTAAACTATTTATATCTTTTAAAATTATTAACAAAATAAGACCAGGCATCTTCAGCAGTAAAAATAGCTTATTCAGCTAAAATAGCCAGCATTAAAATAAAAAGCTATAAATATGCATGCTTTCTAATATAAACCCAAATGTCCCCTATGGTATAATTAAGCCAATCCTTAGAATTTAGAGAGGACTTTTTATCTGTGGATTTCAAAGTGATTCACATGTTATTAATTCCACAAAATTGCCTCTAAGGTGGTAAAGTTATAGATTAGGAAACAGATTTGGAGTTCATTTGCTAAAGGCTATAATGCTAGGAGAGGCTTCAGAGACAGGTTTAAAGGCCAAAGGATATTTTCCTTATCCTATTCTTAGGTCATTAAGTTAGTGCTATCATCATCATATAAAAAGCAGCCATGGGTCCATGGTACAGTGCTGGACACAGAACAAAATATGTTTAATGAACACAGTACATACCCTGGACTAAAATATAAGGTAAAAAATGTAGATGCAGACACATTTCAAAAAACAAAATAAGTCTCGGGATAGATACATTTATTGGCCATAGTAAAATTCTGAAAATATCAAGTAAAGATTCAATTGATGTCTTTTGGTACAACGGCTCCCACTTGGAATACACAGTTGCTCTTTGGTATTTGTGGGGAATTGGTTCCAGGAATCCCCCATGGATACCAAAATTTGAGAATGCTCAAGTTCCTTATACAAAATGGTGGAGGAGGGAAGAGCCACAGTGGCTGATTAGATGTAGCCAGGAAGAAATACTTCCACCAAAAGAGACAAGATCATCAATTAGACTGGCACATTTCAAACAGACCTTTCGGGAAAAGGCACTGAGAATAGATGGATGGAGGATGCAGACCCTGGGCTGAAAGGGGAGAAAGCTGGGCACTCTGTGTGGGGTTGCCAAGTGTCAGAACTCACTCCTGGCCCCAAGCAGCCCCTAGGGAAGAGGTGAATGAAATAGGCATGGAGTGGCCCACTCTCACGTGGACCTTTAGGATCCTAGCTGTGGGAGACCCTACAACCCCTAGGGATATTTTAGTTGGCAGAGAGAACTGCCCAAAGAGGTGGCAAAGACAGAACTCCAGTTTGCATGGAGCCCAGAGGGTTTGGCACGGGAATGGTGGCAGTGAAGCATGACCATGGATGCCCATCCCTTAAGTCTCACCATACTCCTATAGGTGACTTTAGCATTTGTTAGCTGCTGGTCCTGGAGGGAGTAGGACTGTCTTGCCCACAGAATTGAGCCAGTCTGATGTGAATACTCCCCTCTCTGCCAGGCTCTCTGAGGGTCCTTTCCTGGCCACACCTGCTTGCAGTACAGCCTCAGCTGCCCTGACAAAACACTTGCCAGTGGTCACTGCCGTAGCTCTTATGCTGGCAGCCCCCAACTTCCCATTGGAATGCTTTTGCAGGTGGACCCCTGCTGTCCTGCAACTGCTTGCAGCCTTCCTCTGCCAGCACACATTCACTGACAGCCTTCACCCACTGCCCTACCAGTGTACATGTACCCGTGCCCACCCCGCTGCTGCACACTCAGCTGTGCCCCAACCCCATGGCCCTATTGGTGTGCACTTGCCTGTGGTCCTCCACAAATGCCTTGCTAGTGTGCACTTGCCTGCAGGCCTCCGGCCATCCTGTCAGAGTGCTTTTGCCAGCAGCACCCTTTGGAGTATTGTTGCCAGTAGACTGGGAACACCTCAGTCCCACCAGTGCAGCAGGAGTGCTGAGCTAAGACTTGGGCCCCTGAAAGCAACCAGAAATGAAGCCTAATCAACTAAACTCAGATTATATCATGGTCAAACCCTCAAGGGCATCAGAGAATATAAAAGGAAAAAGCCCTATCCAAAGGATAGGAAATTCAAAGATTAAAGTAACATGAACCCACACAAATAAGGAAGAACCAGTGCAAGAATTGTGGCAACTCTAAAAGTCAGAGTGTCTTCTTACCTCCAAATGATCACACTGGGTCCCCAGAAATGGTTCTCAACCAGATGGAAATGGCTGAAATGATAGTCATAGAATTCAGAATTTGGATGGCAAGGCAGCTTAATGAAATACAGGGGAAGGTTAAAACCCAATCCAAGGAAACCAGTAAAATGATCCAAGAGTGGAAAGTCATCATAGCCATTTTCAAGAAAGAACCAAGCTGAACTTCAAGAAATGGACAATTCACTAAAGGAATTTCATAATGCAATTAGAGGCATTAATAACAGAATAGACCAAGCTGAGGAAAGATTATCAAAGCTTGAAGATTGCTCTTTTGAATCAATGTAGGCAGACAAAAATAAAGAAAAAAGAATTTTAACCTTTTTCCTCTCTGCCCCGAGACTTGCTGGCAGCACTTGTGGCTGTAGTGTTTACCCTGAGATAACTTTGCCATTAAAATATCTTGCTTTTATTACTATTTTCACATCATTCTAGTATATCAACTTTGGAAACAAAAGACATCAGTCTATTTATAGCATTCTGACCTCAGTAGCAGTATTTCCACTTACAGAATACAGTAATTCTCAATTGCTGAAAATGTTGAATCCTAGAAATCACAGCATTCCTATGCATTGATATTAACATTGTTCTCCAACAGTTTTTGGCCAAAGATTTATTTGATGAATCTAATTTTTCCAAAATAGATGATTCTGATGTTAGCTCTGTTTAGAAATAACTTCAAGAACAGTTTTAATATTTTATTTTCACATTGAAAATCAGTCAGATTTGCTTTAGCCTTAAAGAACATGTTTATGTAAAATTAAATGAGTGCTCTAGCAATGAGCTGCACTTTTTTTGTTCCAAACGAGAAAAGGGATAAAATTTATCAAAACCTCTGAAAAATATGGGATTATTTAAAGAGACCAAACTTATGACACATTGGCATTTCTGAAAGAGACGAAGAGAGACCAAACAACTTGAAAAACATATTTGAGGATATTGTCCATGAAAATTTTCCCAGCCTCACTAGAGCTGGTGACGTACAAATTCAGGAAATTCAGAGAACCCCTGCGAGACACTATAAGAGATGCCCGTGTCCAGACACATAGTCATCAGATTCTCCAAGGTCAATGAGAAAGAAAAAATTTTCAAGGGAGCTAGAGAGAAGGGACAGGTCGGGTACAAAAGGAATCCAATCAGGCTAACAGTGGACCTTTCAGCAGAAACAATATAAGCCAGAAGAGGTTGGGGGCCTATATTCAGCATCCTTAAAGAAAAGAAATTCCAACCAAGAATTTCATATCCAACCAAACTAAGCTTCATAAGTGGAGGAGAAATATAATATATTTTTCAGAAAAGCAAATGTAAGGAATTTGTTACCACCGGACCTGCCTTACATGCCAACAAGCATATGAAAAAATGTTCAACATTAGTAATCATTAAAGATAATGCAATTCAAAACCATGGGGCACCATCTCACACTAGTCAGAATAGCTATTATCAGAAAGTCAAAAAACAACAGATGTGGATGAAGTTGCAGAGAAAAGGGAACACTTATATACTGCTGGTGGGAATATAAATTAGTTCAGCCACTTTGGAAAGCAGTGTGTATATTTCTCAAAGAACTTGAAACAGAGCTATCATTTGACCCAGTAATCCCATTACTGGGTATATACCCAAAGGAATATAAATCGTTCTACCAAAAAGACATATGCACCCATATATTCACTGTAGCATTATCTACAATAGCAAAGACACGGAATTAGCCTAGATGCCCATCAATGGTGGACTGAATAAAGAAAATATGGTACATGTACACCATGGAAAACTGTGCAGTCAAAAAAAAAGAGAATGAATTTATGTCCTTTGTAGCAACACGGGTGCAGCTGGAGGCCATTATCCTAAGATATTTTACTCAGGAACAGAAAATGAAATAACCACATACTCTCACTTATAAGTGGGAGCTGAATATTGAGTACACATAGACACAAATATGGGAGCAATAGACACCAGGGCCTCCCTGAGGGAGGAGGTTGGCAGGGGGGTGAGGGTTGAAAAAGTACCTATCAGGTACTATGCTCACTACCTGGGTGGTGAAATCATTTATACCCCAAATATCAGAGACACACAATTTACCTATATAACAAACCTGCAAATGTACCCCTTGAACAAAAGGAAAAGTTGGAAAAAAAAAAAAGAGAAAGTAGTTTTTCCTGAGACAAGGTCACCAAATTATCTCAATAATACTAATTAGGTAGTTGCTATGAATACACTACTATATTTGATAGATTTAACGTTTACTTCTCTTTCTCAAGATGAGCTTCCTTAAATCAAAAATTGTGTCGGTAATATAAGTCAATACAGAAAGCTGTGAAATCTACTATACAATGAAATTTTTCACAGCTGTTGAAAATGATGCTGTATAAATATATATAATGACTTTGAAAGCTTTCCATTATATATACATATAAACTAAGTAAAACATTATAAAACTTAGGAAAATGTATAATATTTACATGTAACCTATGCACAACCTCCTGTATCCTTTAAATCATCTCTAGATTACTTATAAAAAATAATAAAATGTAAATGCTAAGTATATAGTTTTTATACTATATTGTATAGAGAATAATGACAACAATTTTAAGTCTGTACATGTTCAGTATATACATATTTTTTCAAGTATTTTTGATCTGCAGTTGATTGAATCCACAGATTTAAAACCCACAGATACAGACAGTAGACTGTATATAGTTATGTATAATGAGAATTATATATGGTGTAGATAAATAGAAAGGGGGGAAGAGAAAAGAAAGGGAGAGAAAGAGGGAGAAAAACAGAAGTGTACTTGGGAATGTGAATACATGCTAAACATATTTTGATTTAAAGCAAGAGTAACACGGACAAATTTGTAGGCACAAGAACACTTCAGCAGACTTAAAGGATAATTGGAGGAAGATGAGATAGATCTGTAAAAATTAAATGTATGGATTAAGATCTCTTTAGGCTTCATAAAAATATGCTTTACTAAATTAAGTTTTATTATCTTTTGAGGAAAACTCATATTATATCCCTGTATGTTCCTAAATATAGTCCAAAACAGAAATAGAATTATCCTTGCACCAGGAGATAAACTGTACTTAACAATAAACAAATCACAAGTACTCCATAATACCTTTTACATTTTGGTTGCCAATGCTTGAGCAGACTAGCAAAATACATTCTTGTCCTCACAACACCCTTGTATACATTCTATACACCAGGGGTTCCCAACCCCCAGGAAGCTGACCATAAGGGTCTGTGGCCTGTTAGGAACTTGGCTGCACAGCAGAAGATGAGTGGCAGGTGAGTTAGCATAACTGCCCGAGTTCTGCCTCCTGTCACAACTGTGGTGGCATTAGATTCTCATAGGACCATGAACCCTATGGTGAACTGTATATGTAAGGGATCTAGGTCGCACACTCCTTATGAGAATCTAACTAATGCCTGATGATCTGAGGTGGAATAGTTTCATCCCAAAAACAACAACCCTCCATCCATGAAAAGATTGTCCTCCACAAAACCTGTCCCTGGTGCCGAAAAAGTTGGGGACTGCTACTATACACTCTCAGAAAAAAATTACTTAATTGCATGCATAGTCTTGAACTATTTAAAGAGTTTTTCGCCATCTAAAGGTGTTTTTGATGATGCCCTCCTTGGGCAAAACTTTACCTTTGCACTGAAACTTCTTAATAGATAGGGCCCCAGAGACTTTACCCACTAGAGTCTAGTCCTATCCACTTGGCATTTGGAAATGCAGCTAAGAACAAAGTAATAGCTTACTCCTAGAAATCACCCTGGAGCCTCAGGAGAAGCATTCAATCTGCCATAAATCTCCCCAGTACACAGCATACCCAATCATTTCACCCTTTGATCTTAACTAGTAACTTCTAACCTCTCCAAGGAAAATTAAACTTAAAGGAAGAAAGGCCCAACTCTGAAATTCTAGGAAGCCATTCAGCACAATTGTCACAGAATGCAATCCATAACTATGCATTAGGAACTGCCTGTCCCCAAAAGGCTCTGAAAGCACTACTGCTCTCCACAGATAATAACATAATAATTGATGCAATTGTTGCTTTGCCAAATACTCATCCTCAAAGTGCACATGGAAAAATAGGTTTATAATTTTGAAGAACAAAGATATGTCAGAATATGCTACCTCATAGGTAAATTTTTAAAAAGATACATGATATTCTTTCTTCTTATAGAATTTTAGCATTCGTTTGTATTTATGACTTACCAGATGTATTAGTCTTCTAATTTGGTGTAACAAACTTTCACAAACTTAGTGTCTTAAAAAAAAAAACAACCAACAACAACAACAACAACAACAAAAATGCTCATTTATTAGCTTAGTTTTGTAAGTCAGAAGCTCGGGCACAGTGTGGCTGGGTATTCTGCTTAGGGTATCACAAAGCTGAAACCAAGGTGTCCACTGGCTACATTCTCATCTGGAGCTCAGGGTTCTCTTCTAAGTACATTGAGCTGGTCAGAATTTAGTTTCTTCCTGGCTGTAGGCCAGGAGACACTCTCAGCTCCTAGAGGCCACTCTGAGTTCCTAGTGTTTGCTTTCTCTACTTGCAGTGTAGCTCCCTCCATCATCAAAGCCAGAAGTGGAGAATCGTCTCTTTGTTCAAATCTCTGAATTACTCTGATTCTGACCTCTAGACCCACATTTAAAGGACTCATGTGATAAAATCAGGCTCATCTGAATAATCTCTGTCTCTGTTTCTCTTTTTTTTCTTTTTTCTTTTTTTTTTTTTTTTTGAGATGGAATCTCACTCTGTCGCCCAGGCTGGAGTGTAGTGGTGTGATCTCGGCTCACTGCAAGCTCAGCTTCCCGGGTTCACGCCATTCTCCTGCCTCAGCCTCCTGAGTAGCTGGGGCTACAGGTGCATGCCACCACGCCCTGCTAATTTTTGTATTTTTAGTAGAGACAGGGTTTCACCATGTTGGCCAGGCTGGTCTCGAACTCCTGACCTCAGGTGATCCGCCCACCTCTGCCTCCCAAAATGCTGGGATTACAGGCATGAGCCATTATGGCCGGCCATAATCGCTGTTTCTTAAAGCCAACTGTGACAAATAACACTATCTAATCACAGGAGCAAAATACATCACATTCCCAGTCTCAGGGATTATACATGTTGTGTACACCAGAAAGCTGAGATATTAGGGAATATTTTAGAGCCTAACACTTAGATTATTTTTTGAACATATTTTATGTGTTTTTAAAAATATATTTGTATAAATTTAAGGGGTACAAGTGCAGTTTTGTTAGATGGATCTATTGTTTAGTGTTGAAGTCTGGGCTTTTAATGTAACCATCACCCAAATAGTGTACATTGTATCCATTAAGTAATTTCTCATCCCTTGCCTAAAAATCCACTTAGGCATCAGATTGGAGTCTTTTTAACATAGTATCTGAATGAAATTTTGAAATATGATTAAACCATTGATAGTGTTATTTCACAAGCAAATTATAAATGCCAGTATTTCATTAAACATGTTTTTCCATTCATTTATTATAAGGAATGCCAGGTGGTTAAGCCTCATTCAGAAGTAAATAATATATTTTGAATGTTTTTCATTGTATGGAATCTATAACTTTTGTATATATACTATGCATCAAATCACAACAGTGTGACTGCAGTATTACCTCACATAAGATAGATATATGAATATTTTTTCTTTACAAGAATTATTTCCCTCATATAAAAATGATTACCTCTCAATGAGGACAGATATTATTCTACAGGTTTTTATAAGAGTAATAGTAACCCAGTCCATGTTAAATGTTCTGCTCTAGGCAAAGGTATTTTCTCTCCACTTTAAAAACTGAACAAAAATAAATGAAGTAGAATTCCTCAAACGATACAAAACGATTATCATCACATTAAAAATATTATGTTAATGTCATTACAAGTTTAAGATTCTACATAACTGTGATCTCTGAACACAGGGAAGAAAAAATGATTTGTTAAATTGTTGAACCAGTAAAAATCTGTTGCTTTTCCCAATTTAAATCTGAACAAGAGAGCTATATGGACGTTAGGAAGACTTAGGCCTGTTGTTACTACTGTCCAGATGAGGTTCTGACCATCAGTCCAGCACTTATTTAAAACTTCCTTTTATTTTTCCTTGAATAGAATGATTTATGAAATTTTAATAAAGTAAAAAGGGTTTTGAAGGTGAATGTATTCTTTGACTTAAAAAAATAACAATTGTGATCTATTGAGTGCTGATTTTGTGCTGGGAAATGTGCTTTATCTCATTTAATCTTAACATTCTAAGGCAGTATCTTTAAAATATAAAGTTGTTGGAAAATATATAACTGTTGTACCATTATTCCACATGTTTCTTTTAAGAATAACACCTAATTTTTAAAAGTAATTAAATATATATTGTGTTTGAGTTTCCTCAATTTTTGTATACAATTTTAACAGTTATTTTGTTTGAACCAGAATCAAAATAACATTCACAAGTTGCAATTAGTTGATATGCTCTTAAATCTGTTTACTCTGTAGCCCAACACTTTTTGCTTCCAAATTTTTGTTAAAGAAAATGAATCCTTTTATTCTGCAGAGTTTTCCACAAGATGTATTTGGCTAATTGTACTCACATAGTGTTATTTAACATGTTCCTTTGTCTTCTGTATTTCCTGAAAGCTGGTAGTTAGATTGAGACAGCCTAGATCAGATGCAGGATTTTTGTTTTTTACAAGACCACTTCACAAATGATGATGTGCCTGGCTTCTTTGAACTTACTTGCTTTGAGAAAGCTTTCAGTTTTGATGCAGACACTTGTAGCAGTGGAGGGAGGCTTAGCATGATTGGTTCCACTTTGCCCCACACTCCTTGCGGTAATATCCTTTAAATGCTACTTATCTCTGCACATAGACCAGCTAATTATAGGAAGAATTTAGTTTATAGCTCAGCTTTAAAGAAAAAATGATGACAACACTCCCTTTCCTCAAATTAACCTCTGAGGAAATAAGAAAGTATACACACAAGTAACAGTGTTATGTTAAAGATTTATAGGAATATTGTGACCTGATTTGTGTCATCCAAAGAATGAAGAAGTTTCACAACCTCGACCCTTGCTGGTGTCCTGATGTATGTGGTCATTGGTCACCTCTTGATCTCAACTCCCTCCTCTTCCTCCTTCTCTTAATTAACATAAGAAGGAGACTGAAGTTCATACTCACTTAAGATGTTCTTTAGGACATTAGTCTGCCATTTACACAGTCTGCTGGCTTTTCAAATAAAGTCACCTTCCTTGACCCAACACCTTGCCTCACGACTTATTGGCTGTCATGCAGTAAGTGGTACGAGTTTGGACTTGATTACATACTGACTTTAATGATTTAATATAATGTATCCTACTTCTCTTTTAAATTGGGAGTATGTAAAAAGTACCATTTTGAGCCCCATGAGTCTCCTTTAGTCAACTGAACTCTGTTTACCTGCCATCATTAGTGTAAGGTCTATATAGATAATCTTCCTTTTATCACCTGTTTTGTTACCCTAAACAATAGTTTATAAAAGAAGCAGGAAACATGCTTAAGTCTCTCCCTTTAGTAGTTTCAAAATAATGACTTGGTTCTTTAGCATCCTTCAAAAGTGACCAAAGAATTTTATTTTTCTCAAATGTCATCCTAAGTTTTAAATGTAAGCACCTTTGTAATACTCCAGTCCACTCCAATCTCTTTTTTATGTGTTGCTTAGCAATTTTCACATGCCTGAAGGGAAAAAGCAATGCACTTCCATTCTCTCTTGGATCTTGGATGTCACATCTTGGCTGCTCTGGTAGTTCTCTCATTATTTTCAAATAGATGCTTCTTTATTAATATTTTCTCTTTGTTCTTAGTAGAAGAGTTGAGCTTATGCAAGCTACACTGTCAGAGCTAGAAGTTGATAATATAAAATTTTTATTTTAATCTATTTTAATATTTAATTGACATATTATAGTTGTACATATTTATGGGGTACAATCTGATATTTTGATACATATTTGTGTTGTATAATGATCCAATCTGGATAGTGTATCCATCACCTCATGCATTTATCATTTGTGATTACAACATTTGAAAGCTTTACTTTTATTTTGTACTATACAATACTTTACTGTTGACCACAATCACTCTGCCATACAATAAACAACATAACTTATTCCACATATCTGATTGCTACTTTGTGCCTATTGGCCAACCTTTCCCCATCCTCCTCACCCTTTTCCCCTCCTCAGGGCTGGTAACCACTGTTCTATTCTTTGCTTTTGTGTTATCAATTCTTTTTTTTATTTTTTAAAACATGCCACATATGAGTGAGAACATGCAGTATGTGTCTTTTTGTGTCTGGCTTATTTTGCTAAACATGATATCCTTCAGATTCATTCATGTTGTCTCCCATGACAGGATTTCATTGTTTTTTATGGCTGAATAGTGTTCTATTGTCTATACATCCCACATTTTCTTTATTCATCTATTGTTGGACAATTAGTTTGCTTCCATATCTTGGCTATTTTGTAAGTAGTGTTGCAATAAACATGGGAGCAGTGATATATCTTCAATATACTGATTTCATTTCCTTTGAAAACATGCCTGGTAGCGGGATTGCTGGATCATATGGTAGGTTTTATTTTTAATATTTTCAGGAACCTCCATACTGTTTTCCATAATAGCTGTATGAACTTAAAATCCCACCAGCAGTGTGTAACTTTTCCCTTTACAACACTTATCCTTATCGACACTTGTTTTCTTTCATCTTTTTGATAGTAGTAAGCATTCTAACTGGAAAAAGGGAGTATCTCACTGTGGTCTTGATTACTGACATTAACATTTTTTTCATATACTTGTGGGCCATTTGTCTTCTTTTGAGAAGTCTTTATTAAGGTTCTTTGCCCATTTTATAATTGGGTTATTTGGGTTTTTTTTTTTTTTTTTTTTTTTTTTCTGTTAAGTCCCTTAAATATTCTGGATATTGACAAGTTTTCAGAAAAGTAGTTTGCAAATATTTTCTGCCATTCTGTAGGTTGTCTCTTTATTCTCCTGTTTCCTTGGATGTGCAGAAACTTTTCAGTTTGATATGCAGAAACTTTTCAGTTTGATATAATCCTATTTGTCTATTTTTCTTTTGCTGCCTGTGCTTTTGGGGTCATATCCAAAAAATAATTGTGCAGATTAATGTCATGGAGTGTTCCTCTATGTTTTCTTCAAGTAGTTTTATAGTTTCAGGGTTTACATTTATGTCGAACCCATTTTGAGTTGATTTTTGTAGATGAAGTGAAATAAGGTTCAAATATCACTACTCTGCATGTGGACATACAATTTTCCCAGTCCCATTTATTGAAAAGACTCTTTTTGCCAATGTATGTTTTTGACACCTTTGTTGAAAATCAGTTGGCTATAGGTACATGAATTTATTTTGGGGTCTCTTTCTGTTCCATTGGTCTATATGCCTGTTGTTATGCCAGTACCATGCTGTTTTGGTTCCTATAGCTTTGTAGTATATCTTATAGTCAGGTAACGCAATGCTTCCAGCTTTGTTCTTTTTGCTCAGGATCATCTCAGCTATTTGGGTCCTTTGTGTTTCCATATGAATTTTTGTGCTTTTTTCTATTTCTGGGAAGGATATCATTGCTATTTTGATAGGGTATGCACCAAATATGTAGATTGCTTTGGGTAGTATGGAGATTTTAACAATGCTTATTTTTATAATTCCTGAACATGGGTTATCATTCCATTTAGTTGCATCCTCTTCTATTTCTTTCATAAAATTTTTCTAATTTTCAGTGTAGAAATCTTTCACTTCCTTGCTTAAGTTTATTCCTAGATATCTTATTTTTGTAGCTATTGTAAATGGAGCTGTTTTATTTATTTCTTTTTTAGATAGTTTACTATTAGCATATAGAAACACTACTGATGCTAATATAGTTTTAAATAAAACTTTGCTGAAGTGTTGTAAATGAACCCAAAATGTGATTTCTCAAAATAAATTATTGGAGTGAGAGCATAAGAGGTAAATATATGAAAGACAGGAGTTGGTACCCAGATTTAAAAGATGAATATTTACATACTAAGTCTGCCCCTACCCTCCATCCCCTACTTAGAATGCTTCCTAGCATGGCTATGAATTCTAGTAAGGATATGGCTGAGGTTTGAAGGAAGATCTATATTCACAGGGGCTCAAAAAGCTCTGCTTTGTGTCTCTCTTTGAAACAGAAGGCATTTTTCCACTAGAGAAATAGGGAGAATAGTGTTAAGGTCCTGAGGAGGTAGTAGCAGGGAACCAGCCATCAAGGTGGAGGAAACAGAGACACCTTTAACAGATGGAGTGGAATAATGGATTTTGGGAGGAGTACAGATGTTCATTAGTATTCTAGGATAATGAGAAGTTGGAAAAGACTATAAAAAACAAATTCTATTGAAATCTAGACTAAAATGTATATTAAATGATTTAAACAAAAATTTATTTAGGTTATCATCTTTAAATGAACTCAAAAGTAAGTTCAGCTAATACTTAAAAATATTAAATTGCCATCACATATTAGAACAGAATTGTGTAAATCAAGCATTGAGTCCTCTAAACCCCTGTAGGCATGAGTTATTTTTCCCCCTGCTGGTATCCACAGCTTGACTGTGGAGCCATTTGAGGAAAATAATTTCAGGGCTTGTTGATTTTTCTCATAAATATTTCTCGATTCTTTGAAATTCAAATAATTATCTTTTGAGGTGCCTATCATTTGTTTTCATTCTTGTCAGTTTCTTTTCTTTTTTTTTTTTTTTCAATTTTTAACTGATCTCATTCTGTCAGTGTTTCAGGGTATGGTTCAAGCAATTATTCACAAACACCTTCCTGGAATAAAGTACTATGTTTTAGGTTCTAGCCATGTAGTTATGACATTGCCTCTTACTGTTGCAAAGTACTCATTGGTATGCAATGGCTAGTTTTTGCCTATCTACTCTTCTGGCTATGGACAACCATATTATCACATTGCCTACAACTTCTATCAATTTCAAGACCCCCACAAATAAGAACTCAGTGGAGGTCATCATGCCTGTTCATATTAGAGTAGAATTGCTGCATTTTAGAGAACTAATGTACTTAGATTATTAGGTCATATGGCACCAGTCTGTGCTCTCACCAGTAATGTATGGAACATACTAAATGCCCTATCTCTATCAATATCCAGAATTATCCAACTTTCTTATTTTTTGCAATCATTGCAATTTGGTTTTATAATCTAATTGCACTGTATTCACATTGTCAGATACTGATCTTTGAAGGGATGGACTGGGATAGACTTGTGAGGAATATTTGAGTCTGGAAAATGTTTATAAGTCATCAGTTCATTAGTAAATGTAACCAATTTTTTATAGCTACTGTTTCTCAGCGGCCCCATAGCTGCAGGGGTCTAAAAATCATGATACTCAGATAAGGAGGACACCCTGAAGATAACAGAGCAAAAAATAAAATGTCAGAGTTGCAGGCAGTGGGTTTCAGTATATGGGAGAAAGCTTCTTGTGTTTAATCCACCCCACTCCACCCTGCCTCAAAAAACACTAGAAGAAAAACCATTTTACCTGCAGCTCATTAATGTAAGAGATCCTAAAGACATTCATGTCACATATATAAGCCATCTTGGAGCTTCATTGAACAATTTCAGGAGAGGATTTCTGGGAAAATATTGCACATCCAGCTAATAAAATACATAGGGGCTCAGTAGGGCCAAATTTAGGATATTATTATAGATAATTCATTTGTCCTTGTAGGAGGATCAATCTAACATATAAATTGATGGTGTTTTGAACACTAATTATGTCCCAGGTACTTTGCTAGGTGTGTTCATATGAAGAATCTCTTTGGGGCCCTATAACAGACTTTTAAATCAAATTTTCTTAACCTTGGAAGTAGCTAACATTTTAGGCCAGATAATTCTTTGTTTGGGGTTGAGGGAGCTGTCCTGTGCACTGTAGGATATTTAGTAATGATCCTGTTTTCTACCCATTAAATGCCAGTAGCACTTCCCCAAGTTGTGACAACCAAGTGTTTCCAGACATTCTTAACTGTCCCCTAGACGAGGGAATTGCAGTAAAGAATCACTTATTTAATTAAGGTAAGGATCATCATCCCTACTCACGAAGTGAGGACACTGAAGTTCACAAACCTTGAGTAACTTGGTTATATAGAAAGGAAATGTAGAAGATGAGATTTAAACCTAAGTCATCCTTGCTTAAAGACCCTTAATATTTTCCTTATTCTATACTGCCACCAACAGCAATTATATTATCATATATTTAATATCATATCATATCAAATATATTATATTATAGTTCAGTAGTTTTCAACCATTTTTTCAAATCCTGTACACAAGAAAGATATAAAACAACAACAATATCCCCACAACGGGCAATTGCAATGTTCCCTTCACACTACCATCCAATCCCCTAGGTAATTACCATGGTGTGAATGAGTTTTCAATGATTATACACACTAGTTCACTTAATATTCACTGTATGATATAGTTTGGATATTTGGCCCTTCCAAATCTCATGTTGAAATTTGACCCCCAATGTTGGAGGTGGGGCTTGGTGTCATGGGGGCAGATCCCTCATGAATGACTTGGTGCCATTCTTGCAAGATTTGAGTTTTTGCTCTTAGCTCCCATGAGATATGACTGTTAAAAAGAGTCTAGAACCTTCTTCCTCTCTGTCTTCCTTCCTTCCTCTCTCACCATGTGATGCCTGCTCTCCCACTTCTGCCTAAAAGCAGCCTGAAGCCCTCCTCACAAGCAGATGCCTGTGCCATGCTTCTTGTCCAGCCTGCAGAACCATAAACCAAATAAACATCTTTTTAAATAAATTATCCAACCTCAGGTATTCCTTTATAACAACACAAATGTACTGAGACATCGTTTAAGATAGTGAAGTCAATTGTTGTTTTCTTCATTTTATAAAGAGAAAAAGGGGATCTAATTATACTTGAGATTTTGACAGAGACATATTAACAAGCCAGGTCTTCAGAATCTTGAAACCTTATTCTTCCAACTACTACTGGCTAGGTGATTAAAACTAACCATCGTATTTGGTATTAAGAATATACAAGAAAAACAAGATTTTTACTTTTCAAACAATTATGTTAACTTTATTTTACCATAACCCTAAAATAGTCAACCTCATACACATGCCAAAAGTTAATAGTATCTGGGAAGCCTACCAAATGTTACTCGACAAGAAAAACAAACAAAAGCAATGTAAAGCAAATTGTTATAATGTAGGCCTGTTTCTTTATATTTAGTATGTCTGCCCTAATTTCTTTTTAGTCCTAGGGCACAATTACCACTGTTTCTTTCCAGAACAACATTATTTATGGGTTGAACTCCCATCAAGAGGGTCTCCTTTCTCTGTCAGCGAAGGCTTAATGAAATAGCCTTTCACCTTTTGTGACAGGCCTTTAAATTCTCTCTGTACAAATGGAAATGTTGTAGGTCATTTTCTTCTAATTGCTTCTGGACAAGGATTGACAAGCCACCACACATTTTAACTTGATTGGCAGATTTTTTTTTTCAGAAGTAGTCCAAGACTGAACCAGCAATTTCAGAATAAGATTTAGATGTCTTGTCAGAGCTTGGTGGCAAAAATTCGCTTTATTCTGAGTTCCCAAAGAATTATTTTTAAAAGAAAGAGAAGCACATTGCAATTATGTAACAGCAGTGATGATGCTTTTAATTGACTATCCTACGAAATAACTTTGGTAAGTTGCTTTGTAGATGTCATTTAGTGTCTCCTACATAATCCTAAAGTAAGAAGCACGTGCAGGAAAAATACTTTTGAGATGAGATTCTTTTATAATTATGTTTTTAAAATATTAAGATTACCAGGCATGGTGGCTCATGCCTGTAATCCCATCACTTTGGGAGGCCAAGGTGGGAGGACTGTCTGAGGCCAGGAGTTCAAGACCAGCTCTGGCAACATAATGAGATCCTGTCTCTACAAATAATAATAAAAAAAAAATTAGCTGAGTGTGGTGGCACGTGCCTTTGGTCCCACCTACTTGGGAGGCTGAGGCAAGAGAATTACTTGAGCCCAGGTGGTCAAAGCTGCAGTGAGCTGTGATCACACCACTGCACCTCATTCAGCAGGGGCAACAGAGTGAAATCCTGTCCAAAAAGTGAAATAAAATAAAATATTAAGATTAAAATTGTTAATATTAGAAAAATTTTTAAATATTTTTATATATTGAATTGTTGTGATATGCTATAGAAAATGCCTAAATGTAATAAGTAAATACATAATGCTTTTTCTGACAGAAATGCTTCTGTTTTTTTCATCTTAGTGCTATTTCTCAGCATTTCACCTGACATAGAAATTACCAAGAGTGTTCCTGCTAATTGAACTTACTGCAATCTCTACTTTCACTTTAGATTAGATCTTCTAAGGCATATTCTGAAAGTAATATAATTAAATATTTATGTATTTTTTGAAAAGAAGGTCAAAATCCTTGGACTCTCATATCACTTGTTGGGTCAAAGTTTTTAAGATAAGATAAAGAACAGATGGAAATAGTCATGTCTTTAAATAAGCAGTACTCAACCTCTCCCATTTCAGGGGACTCATTTAAACTCTTAAAAATTCTGGAGGATCTCAAAAGGCTTCTGTTTAAGTAAATTGGGCTATCAATACTTACTACATTAGATATGAAAACTGAAAAGAATGTAAAATATATATTTGTTACTAAACCCATTACCTGTTGATGTAACTAATATACTAACATGATAATTTTATTTAAAAAATAAATTTTCCATAATAAAAACTAGTTAGAAGTGTGACATCATTTTCATACTTTTGCAAATCTTTTAAACATCTAGCTTAGTAGAAGGCAGTTGATTACTCATATGTATATCTATGTCTGTTGCAATGTCACATGTCATAGAATCTCTGGAAACTCAACTGAAACATTTGTGAGAGAATAAGAATGAAAATAGACAAATGATGACTCATAATTATGATGAAAATAGTTTTGCCTGCAGACTCCCTGGGAAGGTTTCAAGCATGTCCTGTATGAGGATAAAAAATACCTTATTTTTAGGACTGATGCTTTAGATTGAAATTTATGATCCATAGAAGGTCAATATGTTTAATTCTTTTCATTTGAAACTACTAAATGATTCCTTTTGAGAGTAACATCCAAATTATAGATTTGGTTTTGGTTTAAGATCAAATTTCATTACTTTTTTATTCAATAGTTCTATTTCACCTTCTTTAGAAAGGTTTGTTGTATATTTTGGTCCTGCCACTGCCAAGAGCATTGGGATGGTATATGTAGGGTGGAGAAAATTTTGTTTTGATAAATAACTAAAGGTTGCTGAATCACAAAATAAATCCAATTCCATAAAAGATCAAAAAAGAAAAATCACCAGTATCTATGTTGTGTTTTAAAGAAATAGTCTTTTCATCTATTCATCTGTTAAGAACAGTAGCATGCTGAAAGATGACCCCGAAGGCCAGGTGGAATAAAGCTAAAAATGCTGGACTGCCATTTGCGTATTGGTGGAAGGATTCCATTAATTTGTTAAAGTTTTATATAGGTGGCAGCCATGTAATTGGTAATTTCTTTCATAGAATATTTTTTGTCATATGCTCTTATTCCAACATTCCTGGGAATATCTGAAATCAAGACAGTTACACTTACTACAGATTCTTGGAATCTAAGTTAATATAACAGTAATTTTAATTATTGATCTATAAAGTTTGCACATATTTTCACCCCTAAATAGCAAGAACCCTGACCTTGTGCTTACCTTACCTATATTATGGCAGCTTTGCATTTGTACATGTTCTTGCAAGTTTACAGCTAAAGTTTATGTCAGAATCACCTAAAGATCATCTTTAAATGCAGCTGCTTGAATTCTTTCCTTAACTATTGAGTTAGTTTTTGTTTTTTTTTTTCGAACTGTTAAAATAACTTAAAGAGTGTAATTGGATTGTTTGCAACTCAATGGATAAATGCTTGAGAGGACGATACCCCATTCTTCACAATGTGCTTATTTTACACTGCATGCCTGTAGGTCAAAACATCTCATATACTTCATAAATATATTCACCTACAATGCACCACAAAAGTTAAAAATAAAAAAATTAAAATCCTCAAAACTCTGAGTAAGACAAGATTCTCTAATGTTTGTATTGTTGACTACGTCCTCATTGATTTTATACCTACTTTTCTGTAACCCATATGTTAGGCATTATAGGCCTCCTCAGTGGTGTGATGACACTCTTTATTGTCTCTGAACCCCTCTGCTCAGGAACTCCCAAACACCATCTCTAGGGGAAAGGACTTTAAACATACTTCTTACCAGATAGGATGTCACTTCCTATTTCTTCAGGAAGTTGTTTTTTTCTAACCAACCCCATTCTCTGCCTTATGGAAATATCTCCATTTCCAGGGTATATGTGCTGTTTACCATATTCTGGTGTCACATAGATCATCTTTAAGGAATCTGAAAAACATATTTTCTATGCACTCGAAAGGGAAGGGAGATATATTTTAATGTAGCTAATGTGAGAATCCTCTCTAGGGGAACCCAACCTGTAATCAAAGGATGCTCCAGTTTGTCAAAACTTGTAATTGGATGTGATGTGGAGGGGTGAGTTGGAATGCAGTTCTGTGAATGGAATATTAAGGCTGCTGTCAATATTCTCCTGGGAAACAAATACAATTCAGTAAATCTTGTATCGGGCATTAAAAATTTTATTGGACAGATCTGTTTGTTTTAATTTGGGAGATGGAAATTAACAAATGATAGGTATTATCTATTAGTGGCTGAGGTCAAACACATAAGTTGTCTGTGTATTTAGGATCTGGACAGTGAGGTGATAGGAAAGACCTAAGATATTCAGCTTTACAAAAACATAGTTATAAGAACATAGTTCAAAATCCTTGAGACTATTCCATGATGATTACAGTATACATATAAAGTTGAATTCTATGGTTCTGAATAGCCTCCCCCTAGTAAGTACAAAAAGTAGTATGACCTGGCTAAGTTACACTTGGAATCAGCTGCCAGATATAAAAGGGAAACTTACAAGACCACCATTGGTGTTCTTCCATGCAACGTGTCAATGTAGACATTGAAGTGTGTGTGAAAAACACTTCTGTCGTTAGAAAAGAGAATATTCCTTTTGATCTACTTCCTTCATTTTTTTTTTATTTTTTACTTGTTTATTTGAGCTAGTGGGTAGATAATAATTATGCACATTATTTCTTAACCTTGTAACCCTGCATTTTCAGTATTACCATTCATATTTTACAAATAAAACTGAGACCCACAGATGTTTAATTTTACTTTGCTAATAAGTGATTGTCTTGGTATTAAAACACTCTTTACCATGCACCCCTTCCAATCTCAACTTCAACAGAACCCTGGCCTCTGTTTTCCATTCATATAAATTAGATATCTGAAAAACATTTCACCATATAAATTAGATAAGACCAATTTACTGATCACCTGAGCTTTGTAGTAGCAAGCGAGAGCATTTGGTTTTTAGCACTTGCACCAAATTTACCTTGATTCATAAAGGTACCTTTAAAATTGTTTGAATATTAAGTTGCATTTAGCAAAAATAAGAATGCAAAAAAATGGCAATTGAACATTTGATTTCACTTGGGTATTTTGTGATATTTCAAATGTTTTTATAATTTTAGTGTAGCTATGCTTCATGGGGAATTTCTTCGTTTTAGTTTGCTTTTTCAGTATAAGTCAATGTTAATTTTACATACAGAGACATACTATTGTTCTAGAAAAAAAATCTTGTAAGAATAATTACCTTGCCCTGTTGACAAATTGTTTAGCCTAAATAACAGTGCCATCTGCTGAAAACAACTAGTGAGTAACAGAAAAGTTTTCAAAGAGCTCAGTACAGTTTGGTTGGATAGCAGCTGCTGATGATTAAAAAAAAAAAAAGCAGAGGAGGTAAAGTTAAACAAAGGCTAAACCCAGAGAGAAAGAAAACTTCAGGGTACAGGAAAATGAGAACATTGATGAGGAACTTTACAAGACAAAAGGCCTTGGTATGTTATAAAACAGCATCACTTCTGGCATCTTGAAAATTTTAAGATACTCTGATTGAAATAAGAACTATCATGCAAATAAAACATTCTGGTTAATTGAAGGAGATTTGAGGAAATAGTATGATTTAATTACAGATAAATAGGCTAATGAGAATAGGTTGTTATAATTCTTAAGCCTCCTCAAAAATGTTCTGATGAAGGACTGGGTATATGTGGTATTGTTAAAACACCAAGATTAAGAAAAACATTATTTCTCAACAATGGTTAAGTTCTACTGATGTGTCTGCACTTTGTTAAATGCATATCAGACAGGAAAATCTATTTTCAAAGGAATATCTCTAAAATAAGCTTCTTGTGTTGTTCCTTCCCATGATATTTTAAATTTCTAGTTGTTTCTTTTCTTCATTGTTTTAATGTATTTTCCTACAAAAGTTTTAGGTTTTCTTATATGGCATTATGTAACCTAAATGTACCAACATGGCACATATATACATATGTAATGAACCTGCACGTTGTGCACATGTACCCTAGAACTTAAAGTATAATAATAATAATAATAAAACTGAAAATTTAGAGAAATTTTTCTGATTTCTACATTCTTTTGCCTATTTTTTTAAAAATTTTTCTCAATTTATTTGCTTTAAGTTTGTCTGTTGTATACAGGATATTATTGAATTTAACATTGTTGGCCAATGTGAAAACACATACATATTTAACAGATGAATTCAGTTCATTTACACTTATTGATCTCTCTCTCTGCAATATCTTTTGGAATTTAGGAAGCTTTGGATTTTTGTAATAATGATTACCTTTATATTAATACCTTTCCATAGTCTCCTTAGTCCCTTCTTTGTGTTAATTTACTGATTCCCAACTATGTTAATTAGTTTTAGCTGCTTCCTCATCTCCTCCATTTCTCTTAGTATCTGATATCAAATAAAGTAGTTTTTCTTTTGTTTAACACATAAACAACCTGCAAGTTTATTCTATTTTTCATGTACTCTCCCCATTCTCTTTTCCATTTTTCATACTTGAGCTCATCTGTATTTTCAGAACATACAGTCACTACATATTTTATTGACATCCTTATAACTACCCTATGATTTTAGGTATAGATAATACTTGATTCACTACCACTCTTTAAGTCAATATCTCTCTAGTCATTTGGGGTAGATAAAGTTTATTCTCTGGTATGCTATTATATAAAGTCCCATGGTAAAAAATATTTGCTGAGTAACTGCATGTTCAAAAGATTGCCTCTGAACTTAACATTTAAATAATTATTGGTCAAATGTAGAATTTTTAGCTCACCTTTTATTTATCAAAGTATAATAATACTAGGTATCTCCATTGCTTTCTTGTATGATGTATTACTGTTGGAAAAACCTGATAATAGTCTATCTTTCCTTTGAATTTTCAAAGTTATGTGGTTGAAATTTTGTCTGAAATTCCTTTTTAAATTTTTTTCTTATAATCCAATAGGTTTATTTACTAAAATATATCTCAGTGTTGATAGCTTTGGTTGTTTTTTGTTTGTTTGTTTGTTTTTGGGTTTTTTTCCCAAGTATGTGGTGTGTACTAGAGTTTTGGTGTTTTTAAAAAATATTTCAGAAAACACTTCTTGCATAATGGATTAAAATTTTTGTTTTCTTTAATTGCTTTACTTGGGGAGCAAGGGGGCATATACATGTGTTGGCTCACCATCACATATCCTCCATTTCTGCCATTTTATCTCTCAATCCTTCTTTGTCCTTTCATTTCCTTGTGATAAAAAGTCCCTTATTTTTATTTACTATTTTCCACAAGGCAACATTCTTTGTGTTCATTCGCTCTTCATTCTAGTTTAGTTTGTATATATAAAATATTTTTCCTTTATGATTCTTTCTGGAGTCTTACTGCTTTTTTTGTCAAATATTCTTTTTCTCCAGTCTCCTCAATACTGAGTTATTCTGATTCTAATTCATGTTGTTCTTTCACAGCTATTATCATTATCGTAATTACTTTTAGAGTGAAATATAAGTTAATTTTTTAAAATCTAGTTTGTAGCCATGTATTTTTTTCCTTTTCCTGTTTTTTTTTTTTTTGAGACGGAGTTTCGCTCTTGTTGCCCAGGCTAGAGTGCAGTGGCGCGATCTTGGCTCACTGCAACCTCTGCCTCCTAGGTTCAAGCGATTCTCCTGCCTCAGTCTCCCAAGTGGCTGGGATTACAGGCACCCACTACCACACCCAGCTAATTTTTGTATTTTTACTAGAGACGGGGTTTCGCCATGTTGGCCAGGCTGGTCTCAAACTCCTGACCTCTTGTGGTCCACCCACCTTGGCCTCTCAGAGTGCTGGAATTACAGGCATGAGCCACCGTGCCCGGCCTGTGGTCATGCATTTTCGTTGTGCTTTAAGTGTCCATAGTGGATTCATTATTCCGATCCTCATTATCTTTTTTCCGTTAAGGTAATTTTTTACTGGGTTTTCATGAGCGTCCATTTTGTTTTGTTTTTCATTTTAGAATAAAGTCTATTTTCTTGTACTTTCAAGAGAGTAAACTGGCCAGAATAGGTCTTCTAATGTTATCAGTTTAGAGTTAGCTGTTCCTTTTTTTTTTTCTTTAACTACTATTTTAATTTCAGGGGTACAAGTGCAGGTTTGTTACATAAGTAAACTGTGTCACAGGGTTTTGTTGAACAGATTACTTCTTCTCCCAGGTATTAAGCCTAGTACCTGTTAGTTGTCTTTCCTCATCCTCTATCTCTTCCTCCTCCCACCCTCCACCTTCCAATGGACCTCAGTATCTGTTGTTCCCCTCTATGTGTCCATGTGTTCTCATCATTTAGCTCCCACTTATAAGTGTGACCATGTGGTATATGGTTTTCTGTTCCTGCATTAGTTTGCTAAAGATAATAACCTCCAGCTCCACCCATATCCCTGCAAATAACATGATCTTATTTTTTCATGGTTGCATTAGTATTCTATGGTGTATATCTACCACATTTTCTTTATCCAGTCTACCATTGATGAGCATTTAGTTTGTCTTTGCTCTTGCAAATACTGCTGCAATGGGCATACACATGCATGTGACTTTAAAATAGAATGATCTATATTCCTGTGGGTATACATCCAGTAATGCGATTGCTGGGTTGAAAGGTATTTCTGTCTTTAGGTCTTTGAAGAATAGCCACACTGTCTTTCACAATGGCTGAATTTACACTCCCACCAACAGTGTGTAAATGTTCCTTTTTCCCCAAAACCTCACCAGAATCTGCTATTATTATTATTATTATTACTTTTTAATAATAGCCATTCTGACTGGTATGAGATGGTATCTCATTGTGGTTTTGATTTGCATTTCTCTAATGATGAGATGATGTTGAGCTTTTTTCATATGATTGTTGGCTGCATGCAAGTCTTCTTCTGAAAAGTGTCTGTTCATGTCCTTTGCCCACTTTTTATGGGGTTGTTTGTTTTTTTCTTGTAAATTTGTTTAAGTTCCTTATAGATGCTGGATATTAGACCTTTGTTGGATGCATAGTTTTCAAAAACTTTCTCCCATTAGATCCCATTTGTCAATTTTTGCTTTTGCTGCAATTGCTTTTGGCAACTTTGTCACAAAATCCTTGCCCATTCCTATGTCCAGAATGGTATTACCGAGGTTATCTTCCAGGGTTTTCAAAATTTTGGCCTTTATATTTAAGTCTTTAATCCATCTTGAGTTAATTTTTGTACACAGTGTAAGGAAGGGGTCCACTTTCAATCTTCTGCGTGTGACTAGTCAGTTATTCCAGCACCATTTATTAAACAGGGAATTCTTTTCCCATTGATCGTTTTTGTCAGGTTTTGGGAAGATCCGATAGTTGCAGGTGTGCAGTCTTATTTCTGGGTTATCTATTCTGTTTCATTGGTCTATGTGTCTGTTCTTGTACCACTGAGTTTGTTCTTCCATTGTTTTGATGAATTAAATATAAATCCTGATTCATATACTCTGAGATCTGCTCCCTCCGTTCCACTCTTTAAATCTTACATTTTATTTGAACTTTCTATTTTCTTTGCCTGTATTGCTCCTGTGTGCCTCAGTTTGGATTAGGGAAATGGCAATTCCTCTTCAGTTATGAATTTGGTTCTGGAAGAAAGTTTATTTGTTCATCTAAGCAATTGACAGTGTCCACAACACTGCAACACCTTTATTTCTTACCTCAGTTCTTTTGCACTTAGTCATATAATCAAAGATGTGGAAATATAAATAAATACATAATACATATGATCTTGATCCCTTTCATTATACCCAGCCTTTTATTACTATACCAATAAAGTAAAAATGTTTTAAAGACAACTTTATTAATAGCCTGTTTAAGACATTGCATACTGAAGATTCAACTAATTCTTAAGGATCTAAATGTTATTTAATATTTGAGATTTATCATTTTAAAAGGTCTTATAAATATTCTCATTAAAAAGCTAAATGGCTCTTGTCTCAATCATATATATTAAGGATTCCACATTTTGATAATTTAGGTAACTACACTGAGGAGTCAAAATCAAGTGTGATAAAATTCGATTATCTTATGCACATACTGATATTATCTCCTAAGGAATTCTTCTGAAAAAGTTCCAACCAGAAATACGAAGTCTGAAAATTGCTATCTAAAGGTAAAAATAAATAACTAGGTAATTTTCTGGATTGAGGATATGTATGCCGTGGGTAGAGGGTCCAGAGGAAAGAAAGGTGGCAAGAGAGTAGTCATTCATGATTTTATAGTTATATTCGAACTGAAACTTACCCTGCCCAAATATTTTTTAGAAGAAAATAAGTGGAATGTCTTAATACTCCATAAAATAATTCTTCTTAGTAAAATAACACTTCGGTTTCAAAGAACAAGTGTTATTTGTATTGTTTTATTATTTATTTCCTTTTTGGTATACTTTAATAACATGTATAAGTCACAAATATTTTGGAATGTTTCAGGAAGTTAGTGCGCTTAATTTCCAAAATGTTTCCGCAATGATTCTGGTAAGGAAATGGCCTTATTACTCTTTTGAAATCACAAAGATTCAGGCTGTCTCTCTTCTCCAAGGTGTAAAACAGTAGCTATGCTTAAGGGGCTACAAAGGGGACTATAAGATATTTTAGAGAATCTAGTAGAGATGAAAAGCCTAGTTGTAGTACCATTAATTGGTAAGTTCAAGGTATACACTTTTGGTATATCTTTTAAACAAAAATTACTTAAAAATAATTCCATACTTCACAGTATATATTCTATAAGCAAGTCCACAACGCAGCCATATTTATATATAGGCAAATAAATACACACTTTTTTTTCTGAATGTGATGTTAAAAAAAACACAGATATCTTCTACTTATTACAATGATACATCCTTACAAAGTACAAATTAAATAAAAAGAATACAAATCTAAATATTTCTCCATCGAGATAGCTTATTGTGTGAACAAATGATTTAAACATTAAGAAGAGTACTCTTACAAATGTTAATTGTAGCATAGTTAGTGAATATTGCATATTTGCTCCCTTTAAACCTAGGCCTACTAAGTGCTATGTTGTGATATAATGTGAATATTCGAGTACTTTAAGTAGATCAGTTAGCCTTCATGACTTAAAATATGTATTTAGAACATTTTATGGATTTTAAAAATAGAAACTATAGGTAATTTATAAGCAAAAACAAGTTACCATGATGCCTTATGTTCCACCTGGAGTATTCCCTCACAGGGCTCCTTTGGAAGGATAAATACCAATCAAATACTTTATTGTTCTCCTACATATGTCCCTAAATGAGAAGTATGGAATGTTACATGAAATACTCAGAGGACCAGGCTAACGTGGCAGCCCTGAGGAAAAGAACAGTAAAATAAAGTTCAACCTATCAACAAAATTACAGCGCTGCATATATTCAGTCTTTAATCTCTGCAGAGCTAATTCTACAATTAGGTAACTAATAGCGACCAACAATTTGAACTTGGAAGAATTAAGAAATCACATTGAGAAAAAATAAACCTTCACTTGTCCAAACTACACTTAACTCTTTTGTTCTTTTAGACAAGTTCAAATGGGAACCAAAGTCGTGTAAGAAACATACCTTAAGAGCTCAATCAAGCTGCCTTACTCTCAGAAACACAAAATCCAGTGGGTGGTTAACTAGATACTTCTAGAAGACAAAATAGCCACTGAGGAGCAAATTTTAAAGAATTAAATTAGAATCCCAGCACTTTGGGAGGACAAGGTGGGCAGATCATTTGAGATCAGGAGTTTGAGACCACCCTGGCCAACATGGTAAAACCCCACCTCTACTAAAAATACAAAAAAAATTACCTGGGTGTGGTGGTGCGTGTCTGTAATCCCAGCTACTTGGGAGGCGGAGGCAGGAGAACTGCTTGAACCCAGGAGGTGGAGGTTGCAGTGAGCCGAGATAGAGCCACTGCACTCCAGCCTGGGAGACGGAGTGAAACTCCATCTCGAAAAAAAAAAAAAAAAATTAAATTAAAAGTTCATGCAAGCCAAATTAGGTAGATAATGATTATTAGTAAAAGTTTACTTTAAACATTCTCAGGCAAGTCTAGTATGGCTCATCCCAATTTGGACAATGCATATATCCTAAGTGTGGTGTAATTAGAATACAAAAATCCATATTATGCAATTTCATTTTAAATATATTTATTCGTTTATTTCATCCCTTCATTCTACACATATCTGTTGAGTGTCGACCACATTCCTGGCACTTTGTATACTTGCCGCCAAAATCACAAAGGAAACAACATGATCTAACCACGAGCATCAAACCAGCTTGTCTAATTGTAATAACATTGAGGCCTACTGGTGAGTGTCAACCCAATGCCTGGATGTCAGAAGTTGCCTTTTTCTTTCTGAAATGTTTGATATGTTAACAAGGCCAGTGGTTGGATTTCAGTAAGTAAAGAGAGAGTAGCAGAATATAATGTCAGGGAGTCTCAGAGGACCAAATTACATAAAACCTTGTAAGGTGAGAGGTTGGTTGGTTTGTTTTTGACAGGGTCTTACTCTGTTGCCCAGGCTGGAGTTCAGTGTGTGATCTTGGCTCACTGCAGCCTTGACCTCTTGGGCTCAAGCGATCCTCCCACCTCAGTCTCCTGGGTACAGACTACAGGTGCGCACCACTATGCCTGGCTAATTTTCGGTTTTATTTTATTTTATTTTTTTGTAGAGACAGAGTTTCACCATGTTGGCCAGGCTGGTGTTGAACTCCTGGGCTCAAGTAATCCACCCTCCTCAGCCTCCCAGAAAGCTAGAATTACAAATGTGAGTCACCATGCCAAGTCAAGTTTTGCTTTTATTCTGAGAGAAACAATGGGACTTTAGGAAGAAAAGGCTTGTCAAGTAGGGGAATATTGGCAACTCAGTTTTCAACATATTAAGTGTGAAATGCCCATTAGACATTCGAATCCAGATGTCAAATGAGTAGTTAAATAAATGAGCCTGCCATTCAGGGAATATATGAGTTATCAGCCTCAGTCTATGTGAGAGCTCCTAGAACAGAGACAGAAGCAGTCAACGACTGAACACTAAAATACAGGAAAGGAAGATATAAAAGAGAAGGCAGAAGAGAGAAGGAAAACCCAGAGTGAGTAGTGTCCTTGAAGTGAAGAAAGCATTTGACAAAGGAGGGTGTCAACAATGGTATCAAATGCTACTGAAAAGTCTGGTAAGTTAAAAATTGAGAATTGACCAATCAATTTGGCAAAACTGAGGTCAATTGTGATCTTGTCAAAAATAGGTTTTGCTGCATCAACCAAAAAGCCTGTTTGCCATGAAACAAAAAAAGTAATCAGAGGAAAGGAAGCATAAGCAATGAGCATAGACAATTTTGTAGAATTGTGTCATAAAGGAAAGCAAAAAAAGTGTTATTATAATAGCACTACTTAGGTGATATAGCATATTCGGATGTGATTAGAATAATCTTATAGAGCGAGAAAAAGGAATAATATGCAGTCAAGGAACTGCAGAAAAAAATGACACTAAGTAAAGAAGAGACAGTTTTATGAACTAGGGAAAGTATTAGCTGTAACCAGACCACAGCCAATTCATCCATAGTAACAAGAGAGAAAGACAAGTACCCGTGCATTTATATGGATATAGAAATCACCAGGAATTATGAAAGAATTAGTATTGAAGACAGACAGACAGACAGACAGATGGACACAGAGTGAGAGAGAAACTAAATTTGTTAAATAATGAGGAAGAGGAACCCAGAGGTTACATGGATGCTTACGGCAAGGAGAAATGGCAGGTGATACATCAGTGGTATTTACCACTAATAGTTAAGTTTCCAAGGAGAGAAAGTAACAGTATAATTGCCCACAGGTGGCTATGAGTAACAAGGAAGACATTGATGCTACTTCCAGGTCTAGTGGTAAGAGAGCAAACACTTGAGAAACTATGTGAGGAGCAGTGTTTTCAGTGGAATGTATGCTTTCTGTTAGAACAAGAACATTCAGGTAAGGTGGGATTTTCCAGGAGACAGAGTAAAAGGGTGTTGCGAGATGTGGGTGATAATGGTGTGATATTAGAGAATCCCCAAAACATATGAATGGGTAGCCTGGTGATGAAAAAGGAACCAGGAGTCTCAGAATTCTTGTAGTTACTGACGTAAGAGATTTTGAAAATGCTTGGATCAGTTTTGGTGGCCTCCCTGGCAATTTTGGTGAAACCTTGAGTGTTTTCTGGGAAGGTGGTAGATTTCAGGAACAAGACTCCAGCTTAAGGTGGTGTGAAAATCAAGGATAGGCAGGAAATCAGGAACAAGCCAAAATCTGAGAATTTACCTCCACATTCACTTTGTTTCCGAGGTAGCTGGTATTACTAGGGTAGGGTTGTTTTTATTACTTTTAGCTATGCATGTCTCTAGACAGACCTGAAAGTTCAGTCTCGGTTTCCTCTTTTGTGTGTGTGAAAAAATAATAATGTTGGGTTGTTATTGGCATTAAATGATCTTTTTTCAGACACAGTACTTAGTATATAATCTGGCACATAGTTCATTAAGTAATAGCTTTTAGCTATTATTGAAATTATTGAAAATGACTTTAATAACTTGATTTTTAGTGAGTTTTCTTGGTTATTAAAATGTATAGGTATACCTAAAATGGCATGTTGTGGGAAGTATTGAAAATGTGTATATAATATATATATATGCATATATATGGATTTATTGACTTATATTTCTGTCAGATTCCTTTTCTTTTTTCTTTTTTTTTTTAATTTGTTTATTATTATTATACTTTAAGCTGTTCAAAAAAACATCTCTTTGAAGTAATTGTAATTGAACTTGCAACTGTAATAGGGCTTATAATTTTAATTGTAATCTGAATGCCACTGTAGTTAACTCAGTGAATCATAAGATAAACATAACAAGCTCTGTGATGTCTATAAACCATTTCTGGTGATAGCATACCCATTAGACCCCAGTATTTGGTTACTGAATGTTCTTCTTTGGCATGTTTGATTATATTGACTCTATGGGTTTGCATTGATCTATTGGGAATTATAGACATAATATTTTTCATTTTACTAATTCTGATCCAATAAACAAAACTTCTCAAGGGTGGAGAAGCAAAAATAGTCTTTAGTTTAGAAACCTCTTGAAGTGTGCAGTGATATGCTCCAAACAACATATACTTCAGAAATCTCTCTCTTTCTTTTAGTCTGTTCATTCATTTGGTACTAAGCATTTAGGCAATGACAAATATTTACCTAAACTGAGTATGAACAGAAATGATTGGATTGCCCCTGATTTATTGAAGTAATAACCTTTATAAATGCCTGATAAACTTTTCAAATCTTTTTGTTTTTCTTTCCAGAATAATTAATCATACTTGTCATACTTCTAGCCATAGTAGCCTAGTTTTGAAATCCTTAGAAGCTATGAATTTAGGATCCAAAAAGATCTTAGCATTTTTAACAAAAGAAAAATTACCAAATAAATGATTTTAATAAACATTTGAAACCTGATATGACAAACTATATACTTATGGTTAATGATTATCATTATTAACATGAAAATATAACATGATTCTTATCATTATAATTTGCACAGTATTTAGGATTATACTAAGCACTTTCACCCATACTACATGGATTCCCATAGTCATCCACTGAGGCATATGTTTCTATTGTTCTTATATTACAGATGACAAAAATAATGCTCAAAAAATTCAAGTGAAATGCTTAAAGTTTCACAGAGAACTGAAAATTGAGTCCAGAGTTTGATTTCCAGACTCTATAAATGCCATACCTTTGGCACAGGTGACAATTTTAAAAATTCTACTTCTTTCTCATTTAATGACACTATATTTAGCTCTAATTGTTTTTCTTTTATTCTTTTCTTTTCTTTTTTTGAGATGGAGTTTTGCTCGTTGCCCAGGTTGGAATGCAATCGTGTGATCTCAGCTCACTGCAATGTCCGCCTCCCGAGTTCGAGTCATTCTCCTGCCTCAGCCTCCCGAGTAGCTGGGATTACAGGCACATGCCACCATGCCCGGCTAATTTTGTATTTTTAGTAGAGATGAGGTTTCACCATGTTGGTCAGGTTGATCTTGAACTCCTGACATCAGGTGATCTGCCCACCTCAGCCTCCCAAAGTGTTGGGATTATAAGCCTGAGCCACCACGCCCGGCTTCTAATTGCTTTTCTAAGTACCTAACATTATTTCCAAGAAACAACAAATTCTTCCTTTGCTGCATTTTAAAAAATTCACATTTACATTGTGACCACTTTGAGTATCATTACACAAAAAACAGTCCTGTCTTCCTCTAATCTTACCTTCATAGTCTACCTGATCGTTATTTATAAAATATGGTATCATATAGCTCCATTTTTAAATACTCAATAAATTGTTCTTAAACTAATATTCAAACCTGCACTGGAAATCTACTGATTGGCAATGTAATGCCTTCAACCTTATCCTCTATAACTCTTTTATTCCAAGCTTGGGAAAAGAGACAAAGCAAGGCCATATACCATGTATTTAAATATTTAAAAGATGTAAGTAAAGCCATAAAGTAAATAAAATAGGATTTCTATTTCTGCAATAGTCTCCCCTTACCCACAGGGGATATGTGTCAAGACTTCCAGAGGATGACTTCAAACCACAGATAGTACCAAACCCTGTATATACTATGTTTTTTCCATCTGATCACCAAATGACTACCAAATGACTAATGGGTGGGGAACATAGCCTAGATCAACTGGGCAAAGAGAATTTCATTGATGTTCAGGATGAGTGGGAGCAGGACAGTGTAAAATTTCATCATGCTACTCAAGACGGTGTATAATTTAAAACTTATGAATTGTTTGTTTCTAGACTTTTCCATTTAATATTTTGAGATTGCAGTTGGCCACAGGTAACTAAAACCATGGAAAACAAAACCATACACAGTAATTTGATATATTTTCATGACAATAAAATTTAAATAAATATATGCAAAGCTGTTTTCTAAGGTTTAAATGAGTGAAACAAAAAATGACCAAAATATTAAAGATGACTGAGTATTATTCTTTTGCCCATAACTGGGTTTTCTGGGGAAAAAAAAAAGAAGAAGAAGAATAGAGAGTTCTGGAGTCATAATTATTATACAGTGATTTCATAAAGTTTATTTTTCTTGCCTTTATTTCAACAAAATCACTATTTAGTATACTGTAAAATATTTTTACATAATTTATACTGAATAGAAATACTTTAAAGCAATTCTGTCCTAATGATTAGCCACTAATCACACATAGCTAGTCAAATTTGAATTAATTAAAATTAATTGAAGTTAAAATGTAGTTTTTGTGACTGCAGTCACATTTAAATAAATAAATAGCCACATGTAGCTGGTAGCTACTATAAGGGATGGGGCAGATAGAAAATATTTTCATCATTGCAGAAAATTCTATTGGAAAACGTTGATTTAAAGGATTAGGAAATTAAACATAGTTGCATTCAGAGTTTATATAATTTAGAAATCTATTCCTCAAAAATTAAATAGAAAAATTCAAAAAATTAATTTCATAAAAGGGTATTTTTCTTCCAAAATGTAATAGTACCCATTAAAAATCATAAGACAAATACAGTTAGTAAGAAATAGATATCAAATTTTAAAATCAAAATTATTTAAAGCAGAGTTTTTCATTTAATTTAGAATTTATTCTATAAAACCATATTTTTGCAATTCTAGTGTTTAATGTCTATGTGCTTGCCACTGTAAACCATGTTGTGTCTAGGTCGACACATATACAAATTTAAGTATAATGTAAATTATGTAATATTGCAAAATATTTCTCAGCTACCATGTACAACTTTGAAGAATCCCACCTTATTTCATATGTACCTCTGGAACCATAGGATAAAATATTAAAGAAATCAAGAAAGGCATAGTTTGAAATACTACTAGGAGAATATATTTCATTAAGCAGAACTGTGTTGCATTCATGCTGAGGGAAATAATTTAACAAGTTAATTAATTTGTCTTTTCTCTCATTTAAATGCTCCTGCCACTCAAATTCTTTCCAAACTCTGAAGCAGCATTCATCTTCTATGTTGGCAGTGGCCCAACTCTTAAATCTTAATGGTATTTGGATGCAGCCATCTTTTGTTTTGATGACAAAATCCAGGTGATGGTTTTCCCTGGGACCTTAACAGTGTTTGATGAGAGCAGATGTTTTCAGGGTATATAAGTTATTCGGTGCTAACATATCTCCCACATTCACAATCAAAGAATTTCTATTTGGTCGCTGTGACCCACTAACAGTATCTACAGTAATAAACTAAATGAGAACAGGGTGGGTTCTAGTCACAAAGCCCTCCAAGTCACCATGTATGCTCAAGATGGCCTTCCTGCCTGAAGAGAATGACTGGGAAGGTGATTAGTGAGGAGTCAGGAAGAACAGTTTGTAACTATGTGTTCTGACACGGCAGATTCAAATGACTGCTAAAAGGTCAAAGCAAAGTTCTGATTTTCTGTTAGCATCTGGCTAGCAGCCCAGGTTTAACTCCTCTCAACTTCACATTGATATAACTATTATATCAGGAGAAATCAAAACAAAACCATACACATAAAAATATGAAAACTCCCCACTTTCAAGCTAGTATCAACAAGCAACTAGTGCCAGAATCTTAACTTTAATGATCAACCCTTTTATTCCTACTTAGTGGATTGATTTTAAATCTCAGCTAGTGTATTATTATCCTTCTAATTATATATAATGATATATACACTGTCCTAAGAATTTATTAACTACATTTTCTTCCCAAGCAACCTGAGGCTATCCTTGTCAGTAGGGTTGTCAGATAAAATAGAGGAGGCCCAGTAAATTTAAAATTTGATTAAGCAATGGATCCTTTTGTAGTGTAAGTCTCAAATATTGCAGGGGACATAATCATAATAAATTACTGTAAGTGGTGCATCTAATATTTTAATTTGCTAAATCTAGCAATCCCACTTGTGGGTCTAGACTGTCTTTTTTATCCTTCCATTCTTTTCACATCTCGTTAGTCTGGTTAATATCTACTTTCTAGCTCCAGATGGGGAGATAGAGCAGACTTTTTTCTCTCTGGCCTAGAGATCTGAAACTGTATTTGAACCACAGAAAGAGCTTTAAAATGAGTTGCATGCCCAGGAACCAGCTAGGTCCAAGATAAGGTACAGGCATTTATATTTTTAAAAGCACCGAAGTTTATAGTAATAAGCAGCTATTATGAAGAACCACTCAGAGAACTGAATGGCATCCTCCTGCCCTCCTATGACCCGGTAGAAAAGAAATGAAAGGTTCTCTTGTTGAACAGAGGACTAAGGATTACAATTTCTAAGTACTCTACCATGTAGGACTAGCCCATGCTGACGGAGGACAACTGTTGATAAGTGAGGTCCCGTCAAAATATAAATTGTTCCTTCCTAGTCTGGCAAGAAGAAAGCCAACATTAGTGTCATGGATCCCAGCAGACACCATACCAATAGCACAGACCATTTACTGGTTTATCCTGCCCTTTTCATAAGGCTAATTGGGCAGGGGCAGTGTAGGTAAGACCCAAGCAAGTACTACACATAGCAGCTGGCCAGTGTGTTTCGATTGGACTACCCCAGCTCACAAAGGATGGCAGGATATTTACAGAGTGGGTTTCCCCAGGCAAAAACAATCTAGTACTTTAAAAAATATCACTAAAAGCACTCTTTTATTTCAAACATAATATTGGTTTCTAGATTGAAAAGCTGCATTATAATGAAGTTACATTAGTCCATTTTGTATCTGAAAGTTAAAGACCTTAGTTGTATCACTGAATGATCTGGTGACTCCAAAAGTAAATTCTTGTTACAAAGTTGTATGTGTTTGAAGTATCCTAGAACATTACTACTCAAATTATGGTCAGAAAAACAGCAGCTAGATACCATCTAGGACCTTGTTAGAAATGCAGCATTTCAGGTTCCATTCCAGACCCCAAAATCAGAATCTGCATTTTAACAGGATCATCAGATTATTTTTATGTAAATTAAAGTCTGAGAAGCATTGATCTAGATCCTTGGAGAGGTTATGGCTCAGCGACCTCGACCAAGATATACCGAAGCACAGCACAATAAGTAAAATAAATAATACACATTTAAACACTCCATTCCCAATTTGCAGATTGGGACTTCTGTTCCACTCCAGTGTTGGAGAGGAGAGGGATGAGAAGTAATAGCTGGACAAGTATTTGCTGACCAGTACAATCATGAACTGGCACTGCCTCCTCTGGGCAGGGTGGATGTTTAAAGCCTTCTCGACTTATTGCATTGGTGAAAATCTCCAGTAAATACAATGTTGATCATTTCTGATCTTAGGGGTTTATTATTTTTAGTAGACACTATCAGGTTGATCATATTTTATCAGATTTTATCATGCTAAAAGTTTTTACTATGAATGACTGTTGAATTTTATAATTTTTTCTACAAAAATTAGAATAAAAAATACTTTGTGATTAATTAGTAATATTGTATTTTTAATATAATTGTTTTATTGATACACCACATTTGTACATATTTAGTGTGTGTGTGTGTGTCTTTTTGATATATGCATACAATGTGTAATGATCAAATCTAGGTAACTGGGATATCCATTACTGCAAATACTTATGATTTTTTTGTGTTGGGAACATTCCAAATCTTTTAGCTATTTTGAAGTACGTTATAAATTCTTGTTAACTACAGTCACCCTACTGTGCTATGGAAAACTAGATATGTTCCTTCTATCGAACTGTATTTGTACTCATTAACCAACCCCTCCTCATCCTCCCTCCTATCCTTCTGAGATTCTGGTAACCACCATTCTACTCTCTACTTCCATGAGATCAATTTTTTTCTAGCTCCACATATGAGTAAGAACATGCAATATTTGTTTTTCTGTGCCTGGCTTAATTTAACTCAAGAAAATGTCCTCCAGTTCTATCCATGTTGCTGCAATTGACAGAATTTTGTCCTTTTTAGGACTAGATAATATTTTATTGTGTACATATGCCACATTTCCTTATCCATTCATCTGTTGATGGACACTTAGGATGATTCTACATCTTCACTATTGTGAAAAGTGCAGATATCTCTTTGATATACTGATTTCCTTTTTTGGATATGTACCCAGCAGTGAGATTGTCAGATCAGATGATAGTTTTGTTTTTTTGAGGAACTTCCATATTCTTTTCCATAGTGGTTGTTCTAGTATACATTCCCACTATCTGTGTAAAAGCATTCCCCTTTCTCCACATCCTCGCTAACAACTCTTAGTTTCTGTCTTTTTGGTAACAGCCGATTTAACTGAGGTGAGATAATAAATCAGAGTAGTTTTGATTTGCATTTCCCTGATGATTACTGATGTTGAGCATTTTTTGTATACCTGTTAACCACTTATATGTCTTCTTTTAAGATGTCTATTCGGATCTTTTGCCTATTCTTTAATTGGATGATAATGATTATTAATTTTTTGCTATTGCATTATTTTAGTTCCTTATATATTCTGTTTATTAAACTCTTCTGCAGATGGACAGTTTGTTTTCTCCCATTCTGTAGGTTGTGTCTTCATTTTGTTGATTGTTTCCTTTGCTGCTCAGAAGCTGTTTAGCTTGATGTGATCCCATTTATCAATTTTTGCTTTGGTTGCTGGTGATTTTGAGGTCTTTCTGAAAAAGTCTTTGCACAGACCAAAGTTTTCTTGTAGTGGCTTCATAGTTGCATGTCTTACATTTAGGTCTTTAATCTACTTTGATTTGATATTTGCATATGGTGAGAGAGAGAGGTCTAGCTTCATTCTTCTACACATGGATATCCATTTCTCTCAGCACCATTTATTGAAGAAACCATCCTTTCCCCAGTGTATGCTCTTGGTACCTTTGGCAAAAATGAGTTAGCTATAAATGTGTGGGTTTATTTCTGGGTTCTCTATTCTGTTCTATTGGACTATGTGTCTGTTTGTATGCCTGTGCCATTCTGTTTTGGTTACTATAGCTTTGTAGTATATTTTGAAGTCAGGTAGCATGATGCCTTCACTTGGTTCTTTGGCTATTCTGGGTGTTTTGTGGTTCCGTAAGAATTTTAGGATTTTTTGTTCTATTTTTGTGAAGAATGTCATTGGTATTTTGATAGGGGTTGCCTTCAATCTGTACCAAGATTGGAAACATGAACATTCTACTTTTTACACAGTTCATAAAATGCCAGATTTTGTTCAATGCATTCAATCCAATGGTATCTATGCAAAGTAAACTGTATGTATATTTATATCAAATTCATCATAAGTTATGTGGACCATATGGAAGAAATAAAAACATATTTTTCAACATATTTGCAGATACGGATAATAGAATTTAAGCTATGCAAGGAGACCTTAGAAGTTATATGATCTGGCCCATTCATTTTATCAGTAGAGTTATTCAACAACTTGTTTCAAGGCAGGGAGTCAATGTTCCCAATAACCAGTTCAGTGCTCATACTTGTATAATATGCAGCCTTTTCCCATGTTCTCATCATGAAATGTTGTGGTCCTGCTCTTATATTTCTGGTTGGTCAAAGCACTGTACTTGCTGTAGATAAAGAATTTATTGATGGCAATCAAAAAATCCCAACTTTGAAGGAATTATAAATTAATAAAAACTTTCTGAAGGGTCATTTTTTCCATTAGGCATCAAAATACTTAAATTTTTCATGTCTTTTGCCTAAGCAGGCTACAATTTAGTAATATATATTAAAGAAAAAATGGGATTTTTTTCCTCACAAATTCTGTAATGCTTAGAGTATAGACTAGGAAACCTCATAAAGATAACTGCCATTTCTGAGAACTCAATTAGTTAATGTGACTGAGAAATATGATAAAGTCTTATTATATAAATCATAAAAAAATTACAATCTCAGAAATGAACTGAGGATTGAGTTTTAATTGATAATTAACAAAGGAAGAAGTTAAAGCATATGAAAAATATTAATAAATAAATGCCAATTAAAGCAAGAGTAGAATATTACTTTGTCAAATATCAAATGAAAAATGTAGTAATTAATTAATTATTTCCATACCTAATTGGTGAGAGTGCTTCATAACAGGCACTGCTCTGTGTTTTTGGGAAAATCAGTTATTAAAATTTTCTGCAGGGTTGATTTTTGCCATCAATCATCAAAATCTTTAAAAAAGAAAACCATAACTTTGCCTAAGTTCATTAATAGAAATTAATATTAATAAATAATTGCTTATAAAGAGATGTCATTGAGTATAATTAGCAACAGTCAATTTTTAATAACCCTTTTAATAGCAAAACTATGGACATTCATCACATAAATTATAATTCATCTTTATGGACACAGCTTAATGGAACCAGTAAATTGGATTTTGTCAAGTAATGTGAAATTATATTTCAAATATTTTAATAAAAGTTACAAAGAAGGAACAAAATTTGGAATAAAATGGTATGTTCCAAATTTTAGATAATGAGAAGAAACATGAATATATATATTCTGGGGTTTAGATTATGGCTGATTTTTATTTCTTCGTTTATGCTTTTTGGAGTTATCTTGATTTTCAGCAATGAAAATGAAACTCAAATATAATAATAAACTATATTTTTGGACAGAATACAATAGAAAGAAGGCTCCACAAATATGTTTAAAAGTTTATATAAACACATATGAGAGAGGCAGTAAGAGTGAAGCAGTGTTGAGTTAGGGAAAGATCAGCTTTTTTTGTTGTTATCATAAAAACAAGGTTTAATATTCTAGCTGTGTTACTGCCTCACAGTCTGAACATCTTGGAGTTCTAGTATCTTTCCATCATTCTTTTATTTGAACTACTTTACACAGTTATCAAATTATGTTATAAAATACTATTAGATTTGTATTCATAAAATAAAGAGAAAGAACAATTACCTCTGTAGTTAAAAGTAAAAGACAAAAATTTAAGCTATTTAAATGTAAAATTTATTTAAAATATTGTTTCATTTTACATTCATCATGTATAGATTACAATTTACTCCATTACATAATTGCATTTGGCTTAAAATGAAGATATTGTAAATTGCTTAACATAAAACAATGCTTTCCTTCAGGTGCTCCATTGTTTACTCTGTGCTATCACATTCCTGCCTATAAAATTACATATACATCTGCCTTAATACTGCCTTGGGCTCAAGAAGAGATATCACAACAATTTGAAAATTTTTGTGGCTGTATCTAAAATTGCTGTTTGTTCTTTATTGAGAGCAGTGAAACTCCCGCATCTTAGCCAAGTATACAGTGAACCAACTATACTTTGTGTCTCCCATTGCAGCTAGGTGTGGCCAAGTGACTAAGTTTCGGACAATGGAATGTATATTAGAATGATGAGAGAAAATCTTAGGAACTTTCCTTAACAGGGAGATAATTCTATAAAGAAGGAATCCTTAAAAAAAAAATCGTTCTAGTTTTTCTTTTTCTTGAGACAGAGTCTCCCTCCATTGCCCAGGCTGGAGTGCAATGGCATGATCTTGGCTCATTGAAATCTCTGCCTCCCGGTTGAAGCAATTCTCCTGCCTCAGTCTCCTGAGTAGCTGAGATTACAGGCATGCACCAGCATGCCCAGCTAATTTTTATATTTTTAGTAGAGACGAGGTTTCACCATGCTGGCCAGGCTGGTCTCGAACTCCTAACCTTAGGTGATCCACCTGCCTCTGCCTCAGAGAGTGCTGGGATTATAGGCACGAGCCACCACATCCGGTCTAGTTTTACTTTACAGTTAGCTGGAAGGGATGCATGATGTTTGATGTTAGAGTAGCTGCCTGACTACAAAGAGGAGTCACATGTGAGGATAGCAGCACAATAAAACAGGCTCCTGCAACTGCTATATAATCTTTGGAAAAACTGCCTGAGCTATTGTTTAACAGAAAAGTAAATGTTTCTTGTTTAAACTACTGTTATTTTGGATTTATTGGTTATCTACAGCTAAACTTAAGTTTACCTTTCAGATTACCTGCACCTCTTTTGATTTGGCTGAGAGAAGGTAGAAAGTAGCACCAACTCCTCTCTCTAGAAACTGTGTTTAGGCCGGGCGCGGTGGCTCAAGCCTGTAATCCCAGCACTTTGGGAGGCCGAGACGGGCGGATCACGAGGTCAGGAGATCTAGACCATCCTGACTAACACGGTGAAACCCCGTCTCTACTAAAAAAAACACAAAAAACTAGCCGGGCGAGGCGGCGGGCGCCTGTAGTCCTGGCTACTCGGGAGGCTGAGGCAGGAGAATGGTGTAAACCCGGGAGGCGGAGCTTGCAGTGAGCTGAGATCTGGCCACTGCACTCCAGCCCTGGCGACAGAGCGAGACTCCGTCTCAAAAAAAAAAAAAAAGAAACTGTGTTTAATTCCTCAGTCTCTGGAAATTTCTTTGTTCTATTCCACAATAGCCTAAGCTTGATCTTTCTATTAGTGGTATTGCTATTATTTTTACTCCTTCATAACTCAACTTCAGTTCCTCTGGAAACAGAATTAGACAGATCCTGTCTGAAAGAGTAATAGAGTAAATAGCATTTTATAATTTGCTGATAAAGCTTTTCTCTTACCTTACAAAATATGTCTCAAGAGTACTGGATAAAATACGCTGTAGTTCAAGAGAGTGCTTTTTACAAGGTTTTACACACACCTGACACGATTAATTAATGCAACCTGGGGACAGGGCACAGCTAAACAACAACAACAACAACAACAACAAAAAAGCAGCAGAAACCTCTGCAGACGCAAACGACTCTGTCTGACAGCTTTGAAGAGAGCAGTGGATCTCCCAACACGGAGGTTGAGATCTGAGAAGGGACAGACTGCCTGCTCAAGTGGGTCCCTGACCCCTGAGTAGCCTAACTGGGAGACATCCCTCACTAGGGGCAGTCTGACACCCCACACCTCACAGGGTGGAGTACACCCCTGAGAGGAAGCTTCCAAAGTAAGAATCAGACAGGTACACTCGCTGTTCAGCAATATTCTACCTTCTGCAGCCTCTGCTGCTGATACCTAGGCAAACAGGGTCTGGAGTGGACCTCAAGCAATCTCCAACAGACCTACAGCTGAGGGTCCTGACTGTTAGAAGGAAAACTATCAAACAGGAAGGACACCTACACCAAAACCCCATCAGTACGTCACCATCATCAAAGACCAGAGGCAGATAAAACCACAAAGATGGGGAAAAAGCAGGGCAGAAAAGCTGGAAATTCAAAAAATAAGAGTGCATCTCCCCCTGCAAAGGAGCGCAGCCCATTGCCAGCAACAGATCAAAGCTGGACGGAGAATGACTTTGACGAGATGAGAGAAGAAGGCTTCAGTCCATCAAACTTCTCAGAGCTAAAGGAGGAATTACGTACCCAGCGCAAAGAAACTAAAAATCTTGAAAAAAGAGTGGAAGAATTGATAGCTAGAGTAATTAATGCAGAGAAGGTCATAAACGAAATGACAGAGATGAAAACCATGACACAAGAAATACATGACAAATGCACAAGCTTCAGTAACCGACTCGATCAACTGGAAGAAAGAGTATCAGCGATTGAGGATCAAATGAATGAAATGAAGCGAGAAGAGAAACCAAAAGAAAAAAGAAGAAAAAGAAATGAACAAAGCCTGCAAGAAGTATGGGATTATGTAAAAAGGCCAAATCTATGTCTGATCGGGGTGCCTGAAAGTGAGGGGGAAAATGGAACCAAGTTGGAAAACACTCTTCAGGATATCATCCAGGAGAACTTCCCCAACCTAGTAGGGCAGGCCAACATTCAAATCCAGGAAATACAGAGTATGCCACAAAGATACTCCTCGAGAAGAGCAACTCCAAGACACATAATTGCCAGATTCACCAAAGTTGAAATGAAGGAAAAAATCTTAAGGGCAGCCAGAGAGAAAGGTCGGGTTACCCACAAAGGGAAGCCCATCAGACTAACAGCAAATCTCTCGGCAGAAACTCTACAAGCCAGAAGAGAGTGGGGGCCAATATTCAACATTCTTAAAGAAAAGAATTTTAAACCCAGAATTTCATATCCAGCCAAACTAAGTTTCATAAGTGAAGGAGAAATAAAATCCTTTACAGATAAGCAAATGCTTAGAGATTTTGTCACCACCAGGCCTGCCTTACAAGAGACCCTGAAAGAAGCACTAAACATGGAAAGGAACAACCGGTACCAGCCATTGCAAAAACATGCCAAAATGTAAAGACCATCGAGGCTAGGAAGAAACTGCATCAACTAACGAGCAAAATAACCAGTTAATATCATAATGGCAGGATCAAGTTCACACATAACAATATTAACCTTAAATGTAAATGGACTAAATGCTCCAATTAAAAGACACAGACTGGCAAACTGGATAAAGAGTCAAGACCCATCAGTCTGCTGTATTCAGGAGACCCATCTCACATGCAGAGACATACATAGGCTCAAAATAAAGGGATGGAGGAAGATCTACCAAGCAAATGGAGAACAAAAAAAAAGCAGGGGTTGCAATACTAGTCTCTGATAAAACAGACTTTAAACCATCAAAGATCAAAAGAGACAAAGAAGGCCATTACATAATGGTAAAGGGATCAATTCAACAGGAAGAGCTAACTATCCTAAACATATATGCAACCAATAAAGGAGCACCCAGATTCATAAAGGAAGTCCTTAGAGACTTACAAAGAGACTTAGACTCCCATACAATAATAATGGGAGACTTCAACACTCCACTGTCAACATTAGACAGATCAACGAGACAGAAAGTTAACAAGGATATCCAGGAATTGAACTCATCTCTGCAGCGAGCAGACCTAATAGACATCTATAGAACTCTCCACCCCAAATCAACAGAATATACATTCTTCTCAGCACCACATCGCACTTATTCCAAAATTAACCACATAATTGGAAGTAAAGCACTCCTCAGCAAATGTACAAGAACAGAAATTAAAACAAACTGTCTCTCAGACCACAGTGCAATCAAACTAGAACTCAGGACTAAGAAACTCAATCAAAACCGCTCAACTACATGGAAACTGAACAACCTGCTCCTGAATGACTACTGGGTACATAACGAAATGAAGGCAGAAATAAAGATGTTCTTTGAAACCAATGAGAACAAAGATACAACATACCAGAATCTCTGGGACACATTTAAAGCAGTGTGTAGAGGGAAATATATAGCACTAAATGCCCACAAGAGAAAGCTGGAAAGATCTAAAATTGACACTCTAACATCACAATTAAAAGAACTAGAGAAGCAAGAGCAAACACATTCAAAAGCTAGCAGAAGGCAAGAAATAACTAAGATCAGAGCAGAACTGAAGGAGATAGAGACACAAAAAACCCTCCAAAAAATCAATGAATCCAGGAGCTGGTTTTTTGAAAAGATCAACAAAATTGACAGACCGCTAGCAAAACTAATAAAGAAGAAAAGAGAGAAGAATCAAATAGACGCAATAAAAAATGATAAAGGGGATATCACCACCGACCCCACAGAAATACAAACTACCATCAGAGAATACTATAAACACCTCTACGCAAATAAACTAGAAAATCTAGAAGAAATGGATAATTTCCTGGACACTTACACTCTTCCAAGACTAAACCAGGAAGAAGTTGAATCCCTGAATAGACCAATAGCAGGCCCTGAAATTGAGGCAATAATTAATAGCCTACCAATGAAAAAAAGTCCAGGACCAGATGGATTCACAGCTGAATTCTACCAGAGGTACAAGGAGGAGTTGGTACCATTCCTTCTGAAACTATTCCAATCAATAGAAAAAGAGGGAATCCTCCCTAACTCATTTTATGAGGCCAACATCATCCTGATACCAAAGCCTGGCAGAGACACAACAAAAAAAGAGAATTTTAGACCAATATCCCTGATGAACATCAATGCAAAAATCCTCAATAAAATACTGGCAAACTGGATTCAGCAGCACATCAAAAAGCTTATCCACCATGATCAAGTGGGCTTCATCCCTGGGATGCAAGGCTGGTTCAACATTTGCAAATCAATAAACATAATCCAGCATATAAACAGAACCAAAGACAAGAACCACATGATTATCTCAATAGATGCAGAAAAGGCTTTTGACAAAATTCAACAGCCCTTCATGCTAAAAACGCTCAATAAATTTGGTATTAAGGGAATGTACCTCAAAATAATAAGAGCTATTTATGACAAACCCACAGCCAATATCATACTGAATGGGCAAAACCTGGAAAAATTCCCTTTGAAAACTGGCACAAGACAGGGATGCCCTCTCTCACCACTCCTATTCAACATAGTGTTGGAAGTTCTGGCTAGGGCAATCAGGCAAGAGAAAGAAATCAAGGGGATTCAGTTAGGAAAAGAAGAAGTCAAATTGTCCCTCTTTGCAGATGACATGATTGGATATTTAGAAAACCCCATTGTCTCAGCCCAAAATCTCCTTAAGCTGATAAGCAACTTCAGCAAAGTCTCAGGATACAAAATTAATGTGCAAAAATCACAAGCATTCTTATACACCAGTAACAGACAAACAGAGAGCCAAATCATGAATGAACTTCCATTCACAATTGCTTCAAAAAGAATAAAATACCTAGGAATCCAACTTACAAGGGATGTAAAGGACCTCTTCAAGGAGAACTACAAACCACTGCTCAGTGAAATAAAAGAGGACACAAACAAATGGAAGAACATACCATGCTCATGGATAGGAAGAATCAATATCGTGAAAATGGCCATACTGCCCAAGGTTATTTATAGATTCAATGCCATCTCCATCAAGCTACCAATGAGTTTCTTCACAGAATTGGAAAAAACTGCTTTAAAGTCCATATGGAACCAAAAAAGAGCCCGCATTGCCAAGACAATCCTAAGTCAAAAGAACAAAGCTGGAGGGATCACGATACCTGACTTCAAACTATATTACAAGGCTACAGTAACCAAAACAGCATGGTACTGGTACCAAAACAGAGATCTAGACCAATGGAACAGAACAGAGTCCTCAGAAATAATACCACACATTTACAGCCATCTGATCTTTGACAAACCTGAGAGAAACAAGAAATGGGGAAAGGATTCCCTATTTAATAAATGGTGCTGGGAAAATTGACTAGCCATAAGTAGAAAGCTGAAACTGGATCCTTTCCTTACTCCTTATTCGAAAATTAATTCAAGATGGATTAGAGACTTAAATGTTAGACCTAATACCATGAAAACCCTAGAAGAAAACCTAGGTAGTACCATTCAGGACATAGGCATGGGCAAAGACTTCATGTCTAAAACACCAAAAGCAACGGCAACAAAAGCCAAAATTGACAAACGGGATCTCATTAAACTACAGAGCTTCTGCACAGCAAAAGAAACTACCATCAGAGTGAACAGGCAACCTACAGAATGGGAGAAAAGTTTTGCAATCTACTCATCTGACAAAGGGCTAATATCCAGAACCTATAAAGAACTCAAACAAATTTACAAGAAAAAAACAAACAACCCCATCAAAAAGTGGGCAAAGGATATGAACAGACATTTCTCAAAAGAAGACATTCATACAACCAACAGACACATGAAAAAATGCTCATCATCACTGGCCATCAGAGAAATGCACATCAAAACCACAATGAGATACCATCTCACACCAGTTAGAATGGCGATCATTAAAAAGTCAGGAAACAAAAGGTGCTGGAGAGGATGTGGAGAAATAGGAACACTTTTACACTGTTGGTGGGATTGTAAACTAGTTCAACCATTATGGAAAACAGTATGGCGATTCCTCAAGGATCTAGAACTAGATGTACCATATGACCCAGCCATCCCATTACTGGGTATATACCCAAAGGATTATAAATCATGCTGCTATAAAGACACATGCACACGTATGTTTATTGCGGCACTTTTCACAATAGCAAAGACTTGGAATCAACCCAAATGTCCATCAGTGACAGACTGGATTAAGAAAATGTGGCACATATACACCATGGAATACTATGCAGCCATAGAAAAGGATGAGTTTGTGTCCTTTGTAGGGACATGGATGCAGCTGGAAACCATTATTCTCGGCAAACTATCACAAGAACAGAAAACCAAACACCGCATGTTCTCACTCATAGGTGGGAACTGAACAATGAGATCACTTGGACTCGGGAAGGGGAACATCACACACCGGGGCCTATCATGGGGAGGGGGGAGGGGGGAGGGATTGCATTGGGAGTTATACCTGATGTAAATGACGAGTTGATGGGTGCTGATGAGTTGATGGGTGCAGCACACCAACATGGCACAAGTATACATATGTAACAAACCTGCACGTTATGCACATGTACCCTAGAACTTAAAGTATAATAACAATAATAAATAAATAAATTTTTTAAAAAAGAAAAAAAATAATAATATAGTATAGCAAATATTTAAATTGTATTTATATTATATTGTATATTACAACTAATCTGGAAATGATTAAAGTATATGGGACAATGTGCATAGGTTAATGCAAATACTACACCTTTTTAAATAAGGGACACGAGTATCCAGTGATTTTGGTATCTGTTGCAGGGGTAGGGAGGGAGGGATCTTGAAACCAATCTCCCATGGATACTGGCCACTTCTTATTTTAAATGAAGTAGATGACCTAGTGTGTTGCTCTCAGCTCTACCCATTAGGAAATATTTGCCCTCTCCACTTTTTCAAGGATATTCCTTCCTGAAAGTACCTATAATACAGCCATTATTCCTTTCCAGAATTGTCCCATATTCTGAATTGACATCAGCAGACCAAGCTTAGGTTTTTTCTTCATCTTTCAGCTGGTCATTCAATAACTCTTATAAAGCAATAGATATGAGCTGAGAGAAGGCCATGTTTACAATGGTGGTGGGTGACATAGGCATCAGAGCTACTTGCTCAATTATTTTCTGGGGGCCAATATGAGAATAGTGTGAGCTCAGCTCAAAAGATACAGTGATTATTTAGTCTTTCTCAAAAATGGCAGATTAGAGGCTTTATTTGCACACCTCACCCACTTGGAAATAGCAAAATAATGTGTACAGATTCACACTATGAACATTTACCCAAGGAGGAACACAGGAGCTTAACATAAAAGTGAAAAAACGTTGAGTACTTTAAAGAATATAGTGGGCAGCAGACTGCTTTCCAGGTTCAGCAGAAAATTGTGAGTGAGTCCCCACTGTATGAGAGGAGGAGAGACTGTCTCTCTGATGTACATTCCCACTGAGGAGTCAGGCAATCCAGGCCATGGGGGAGCTCCTTGACCTCACCAAGTATTGGATCTGACATGGGAAGCAGAGGGGAGACCCAGAGAAGGAGCATCAGCAGAAAAATGTGTTTCATGCCAGACCCAAGCACCATAGACAGAAGGCAGCCATTTCAGATTCTAACTCATAGGCGTCTGTGCTAAAATCTGACAACAAGCACAGGCAGCAGTTACTGGCTGGGAAGTTCTCTGGATTGAGATTTGTGACCTAGTCTTGAATGCAGGAGGAGCCCACACAGCTCTGAGCTCACCACTGAGAGGTGAGAGTGACGTGCAAACAGAACTGGGAGGGATGTGGCCTTTAAGCCACAGTGCTTGTCCAGGCCAGAAGTCTCCGGCCTGGGGCAGTTTCTTGAACTGAGAACAGTCTGCTCGGGAAATGGCTGATTGTTTAAGCTTACTGCAAGCAGCAGACTGCAGCGGGGAGCTCTGCCAGGTGGAAAGCAGGGAAGCAAGGCAGGTTCCACTACCACCTGCTAAGCTGCCAAAATGCCTTTCATTCCCTGTGCTGGCTCTTTGGCACAGCAGAGATTTCTCCACTCCTCCCTGGACTGATGTTCCAGAGGCTTTCTGTTCCCTGTTGGGGCTGGTGCTTGCCTCTGCAGTTGGGGAGCCCAGGCACAGACTTCTCTGGCCAACCCCTACCCAGCTTTGCCCCCCTCCACTCACCTCAGAAGCATAGCAGGGGACCAGGACCCCTGGCAGTTCCATGGCCCAGCACATCTCCTTGGACATTAGAGTACTTCTAATTAACAAAGGTTAAACATAGGCTTTGCTGCCACCAACACAGTGGGCTTTCACCTGCAAGAGTCACCCACAGACAATTACAATACCTGCTGACACAATTGCACAGCATTTGGGAAGGAGAAAAGCTTTGCACAACCTCTGGTCTCACCATTTCTGACACCACTCCAGCTACTCAGAAGGCCCTGAGCCCACTCACCCAACCAGTACATTACTACTACAACTTGTATTTGAGAAAGCTACCACACTAAGGCTATTTATAACCAAGGAAATCATAAAGAGTTTATGCCAAGCCCTACCACTCCCACCAGGGCTGGTGATTGTGCCTGCCATTAGGAGACCTAAAGGCAGGCCTACCCGGCCCAACTCCACCAAACTTTGCCTGTTCTCCAGGGCTGATATTGGATGCCAGGCCACTAGGCATTTTATAGATGAGCCCACTTCTGGAGGAACCAGAGAGCCTTTCCTGGTAACTAAGATCGAGCATAAATTATTCAGCTACCACCGCAGCCAGCTCTTACCTGCATTTGCAACCTACTGCCTAAAGGTTGAACTACACAATCCCATCCAAAATCTGCCGACACAAGTGCACAGCACTTGGGAACAAGATAAGTGTCTTAAGATCACCACCATCTCAGCTGTACAGGAGACTGTGAGCCTGCTCAAATGCCCAGTACATCACTACAACAATCAGCATTTGAGAAAGTCACCACACTAAGGCTATGTATAACCAAGTAATTCATAAAGAGCTTTTGTCACTGCTAGGACCCAGAAGCAAAGCTAAATGCCCCTATCCACACATTATATTCACATCCTCAAGGGAAAATTTTTAAAAGGCTAGTCTAAATGAAAGTAAATTCAAAAATAAGAAGTCCAGTTTCTCTAGGTGAGAAGGAGCCAACATAACAATTTTGGAAGTATGAAAAAACGGTGTGTTGCAACACCCCCAAAGGATTTTTACTAACCCTCCAGCAATAGATACTAATCAAAATGAAGTATTTGAAATACCACGTAAAGAATTCAAAATATGAATCTTAAAGAAGCTCACTGAGATTCACACAAAAGGTGAAAGCCAATACAAAGAAATCAGAAAATCAATCCAGGATATGACAGATTCCAAAGAGATAGTTATTTTTAAGAAAAGAACTAAACAGAACTTCTGAAATATATAATGCATCGAGGGAATTACAAAATACAATTGAAAACTTCAGAAATAGACTGGACCAAGCAGAAGAAAGGAATCTCAGAACCTGAAAACAGGTCTTTTGAATTAACCCAGTCAGACAAAAGCAAACAAAAATAATTTTTAAAAATGAGCAAAGCCTTCAAAAAGCATGGGACTATATAAACCATCCAAACCTATGAATAGTAGGTATTCTCGAGGGAAAAGATAAAAGAAAATGTCTGAAGAATCTATGATAGGAACTAATTTAGGAAGATTTCACTAATCTAGCAAGAGATCAAGACATCCAAGTACAACAGGCTCAAAGAACTCCAAGAAAAATATATTGCAAGAAGGACCTCACCTTGGCTATTTGGTCTCTTTTTTGGTTCCATATTAATTTTAAAATAGTTTTTTTTTTATAATTCTGTGAAGAATGTCAATGGTAGTTTAATGGGAATAGCATTGAATCTATAAATTACATTGGGCAGTGTGGCCATTTTAATGATATTGATTCTTCCTATCCATGAGCATGGAACGTTTTTCCATTTGTTTGTGTCATCTGTGATTTTTTTGAGCAGTAGTTTTCAGTTTGCCTTGCAGAGATCCTTCACTTCTTTCGTTAGCTATATTCCTAGGTATTTTATTCTTTTGTGGCAATTGTTAATGGGAATTCATTTGTGATTTGGCTCTTGGCTTGACTGTTGTTGGTGTATAGGAATACTAGCTTGGCTTGACCATTGTTGATGTATAGGAATGCTAGCGATTATTGCACATTGATTTTCTATCCTGGGACTTTGCTGAAGTCGCTTATCAGCTTAAGAAGCTTTTGGACTGGGACGATGGGGTTTTCTAGATATAAGATCATGTCATCAGAAAACAAGAATAGTTTGACTTCCTCTCTTCCTGTTTGAATACCTTTTATTTCTTTCTCGTTAAGAGAAAGCAGTCAGGATATTTCTCAAAGAACTTAAAACAGAGCTACCATTCAATCCAGCAATCCCATTACTGGGTATATACCCAAAGGAAAATAAATCATTCTGCCAAAAAGACACATGCACCTGTATGTTCATCACAACAGCAAAGACATGGATCAACCCAGCTGCCCACCAATGGTAGACTTGATAAACTGAATGTGATATATATACACCATGGAATACTATGCAACCATAAAAAAGAATGAAATCATGTCCTTTGCAGCAACGTGGATGCAGCTGGAGGCCATAATCCTAAGTGAATTAGCACAGGAAGAGAAAACCAAATACCACATGTTCTCACTTATAACTGGGAGTTAAACACTGAGCACGTGTGGACACAAACATGGAAACGATAGACACTGTGTACTACTAGATGGGGGAGGGAGGGAGGGAGACAGCTATAGGTTTAAAAACTACCTATTGGGTACTAGGCTCACTACCTGGGTGATGGGATCCATATCAGCATCACAAAATATTCCCATATAAGAAACCTGCACATGTATTCTCTGTATATAAAAGTTGAAATTAATAAAAAGTAAAAAAGAAGTTAGATGAAATGAAAAAAATGAGAGTTACCCATCTGTATATTACTGATATCTTGGAGGCATTGTCCCTGTAAACTTTGCATAAAGCATCGATGATTCCATCATTCTTCCACCCAAGCTTCACCATAAATTCGATGTTTGTTTTTGCTTCAATTTTAGCAAAATTCATGTTGCTGTGGTAAAGATTGTTTTCAAACTAATGTCTTATCTTTCTTAGTGCCTCAAACTAGATCCTATTCTAGCCGGGCGTGGTGGCGGCGCCTGTGGTCCCAGCTACTTGGGAGGCTGAGGCAGGAGAATGGCGTAAACCCGGGAGGCGGAGCTTGCAGTGAGCTGAGATCCGGCCACTGCACTCCAGCCTGGACGACAGAGCCAGACTCCGTCTCAAAAAAAAAAAAAAAAAAAAAAAAAAAAAAAGAAGTTAGTACGAGCTTATTTTGGTGCAAACAAATTTTGAAATCCATGTATAGTTTTTCCATAATGTGCATTTTCATGAACTTATTGAGGACCCCTCGTATGATCTACATAAAATATCCTCTGGTTCAGATTTTAGTTAAACTGGATCATGACCCATGCTAGAGAATGTAGTTGCTTGGTCTTAATTTTCCTGCTTTAACAATAAAAAACATGCTGTGTTAAAGAAATTAGTTTTGTTTTGTCAGACATATTCTGAAAACTGTTTAAAAAACGAATTTTAAAAATCAGCTTTTTATACAATTTAACCACTTAAATTTAGGTGGTATTAATGCAAATAAAATAATATATTTGGAATCTATTTAAAGTTTTGGGACAATATGCCCCTCATATATCTGTAGTAAGGGTGATTTTTGTCTAAAAGACTAGTCTAAGAAGACTGGGATCCCTTTAACATTGAAAAAAATAAATGCGCCATCCACAGGTTGCTATAGTTTCAGGTTAGCAGAAAAATGAAATTGGAAGGTCACCAATAAGTTCTCAGCATATTCCTTTATACAAAAAGAAATCATATCAATGCAGTGTAAAAACCTAACACGATTTAGGACAATACAGGCACTTTGAAAATTACAAAACCATTAGTCAATACCATATTAAGCTGATTTATTACCCTCTAGTGCCACAGTCTTTTAGCTGCTGATGGGGATCCAGTTAAGAAATAAGATTATGACTCCTTTCTTGAGGTTTTCATACACTACCTTCTCAAAAATAAAGCAAATTAGACAATAAATCATTGTCTATATCACTTCTCAACTAGTACCAATCTAAGAAGCAAATAATTCGATTGAAAATTACTTTCCCTTCCCTTGTATCAAAATTCTGTACAGTCGTATTCATTCAAATATAATAACGCAGAAAACTCCTTGATTGCAAAGAAAGAAACCTAATTTGAACCAGGTTAAAAATATTAGAGGGCAATATTTTTCTGGATTACTTAGTAAGAGCTTCATGATCAGTCTCCAGTACAAAATCTCAAGGAAGGTTTTGGTTGCCCCTATTTTGTGGGTTCCTACTTGGGTCACATATCTTCTTAGTTCATGGATAGTTCACTTGACCAGGTAAAGAAAGGCTGATGATGTACTCACATTCACTTAACTGCCCTCTTGCTCACCTCTCTGTTAGAATCAGGATGGTATTTGTTAGCAATAAAGGAACTGCCATCCAAATTCATGATACCAACCATCATATCTCTATATTGCAGCCTCTTTGTCTACCTTTGGGTCCACTGGCCCAGAAGCACCTCTGAATCTTCTCAGTAGGTCACTTGTCATACACATAGACTGGGAAACCAAGGTTATTTCAGAGACAAGCAGCTTCATGCTCATTTATGTAGCCATCTCCCTTTACCACCACTATGCTGTCACTGAAGGTTGTTGGATTTAATCTAGAGAGATGCTTTTTAGCCATTTCCAGGCTTTCGGGTTCCTACAAGCTTTATTCAGGAACTATACCTCGAATACCCCTGTTGTTTTCAAGATCTCTGATACTTATCTTGGTGTTTCTAAAGTTCCCCCTTCCCTGTTTCAGCCCAATTGTTAATGGACTGAAAACAGCTGTGCCTAATCTATTTCTACTGCCTCTCTTCTACTTCTCACAAACCACTAAGGAGAGTAAATTTACCACTTTTTTTCTTACATAGACTTCTCTAGATTATATCTTTCTTCTTCCCTGTAGAAACTAAAATTCACAGCTCTGTAAGGCAAAAGTGTATCCCCATTAAAATATGTGTTAACTCTAAGATCTAGTCTTCCATGTTCATCTCTCAATGTTATTATAACCTATGAAAATTTAGGAAATCCTTTTCTGTCTTGATAAAATCTGGCTTTTCAGATTATTATCATGTTTCTAACTCAAAGAAAGTTGATTTTAGATTTCAAAAGCTTCTTATTGATCCCTAATTTCACTTAATTTTTGTTCTAATAATCCTAATCTGTCCCAAGTCAAATGAATGCCTCTAACTGTATAAGGGGAAGTCATAGGCACAAAAAATGTAAAAGTAAACTGCAACCATTTGTAGTTTATTTGGAACACATTATCTCTGAGATATATAGATACCAAGTTTTTGCCAAAATATTTCAAACATTTTCCAAATACATTCCTATCTAATAGTTGTGGTTTGGGTCACCGAAAATGATGAAGACCATTAATATTTTATGCATATGTTACAATTGCTCATAACCCCAAAGATTTAGCAACCCAAAGGTCACATATTCTTCACCTCCAAGTACCATGAATCCCTCAGTGTTTAATAGCTAATTAGTATGCTCTTTCCTATGAGACAGAAAACCAAGAGAATCTTTACTCTAGTTACTATGTAGATATTTTTGTGTAGTGGGCTAGTGGGGTCTGAAGGAGGTGGTGACTCAAAAGGACAGTAACTCAGCAAATAATAAAAATAAAATGGAGGGAAAAGTGAAGAAGGTTTCAAGTGGCAAGTTTTCTGCTGAGCAGTATTGAGAAAATAAATAAAATATAAAGTCTTCTACATTACAAAACCTATCTAAAATACAGTGAAGTGAATTATTGTGGTCATGTAATTAATCATTAAATCAGATGTCTGTGAAAAGTGCCCAGTCTTATCTGATATTTACATTATTTGGTTGGTTTAGGGTACTAGCAGCAACAACAACAACCCCAATCATTTCCTGAATGCTTATCCTGTGCTTGCTGCTTTTCCAAGTGCTGTATACACTTGGAAAATGTATTATCAATTTTTATATAGTGCTCCTGAAAGGTACTTATTTTTTTCATTGCTCTTTTATGGATTAGAAAATTGAAACAGAAGAGGTGAAATATTTTTTACAAGGACACACAGATACAGATACTGTAATTAGTGTGAAGCTTGACTTTTGATCCATGCATTTTGACTTTATACTTTTAATATGTAAGCCATCATATTCTTCAGAGTCATCAGTCTGGTTGGTTGAGAGTTGTGGACTTCAGAGTTTACCCAGGTATGATCAAGTGGTTATGCATTTAACATGATGATACTGTCTCTGGGTAATAAAAAAATATATATTGTTATTCCACAGAACCCTTAATTCTCCCTCATTTAGACATGCAGAATTGGCTATTACTCAAAGTTTAGCAGTGATTATTATATTGAGAGTATGAGAGTCAATAAATCATGTTGTTGGATTTTAGTGAAAAGAAAAGACTTCAAGGACTCAATCCAAAATGTAATGAACAACAGACATATGGGGCAGGGGATGTCTCTGTCTGGAGCCTTAGTCATCCAAGAGAACTATTGTTTCCCCCTTGGGAATACTGACTGGTAACTTACTGGAAATACCTGCCATTTACACTGCTAATATAGTTACCAAGTTATTTGTGCCTGAAGCCAAGCTTTTGGCTTCTACCATTCTTCCTTGGCCCAAATAACTCTGGTTGTATGGAAAACAAGGCACTTCCACAATTCAAGGTCATATTCAGAGTCTTGAAGTGTTCGAGGACAAAAGAGAAAGTGAACATGTGCCCTGGCTGAGAAACTGGATCCCAGGATTCCCCATAGAGAAGATTTTGTGAATAAACTTATCCTCTATTGATGGCTTTTCTTTTCCATAGGATGGGGGTTCTGAATATCACAACAAACTAAATCAATAAAAATAACAATATAAATAAAACTACAAAAGAGCAAAAAAAAAAAAATCAGAAAAGAAAACTCACTTTGAATCACAATGATTTTTTAAATAGAAGATATCTATATGGGCATAGATTATAGATATATTTTACTTTGGACATTTTAGTTTATTACAAACAGGCATATTCAACAATATTGAGAGATATGTGAAATAACAAAGATAGTACAATTTAGTTGAGGTTTTATGTAGGGGTTCAGACTTATAACCTAAATTAGCACTAGGTTATAATCTTATTTTTAAAGTCATTATATAAACTATTACGAAGTTTTGACAAAATCATTTAATATATAATTATAAATCTCTGATAAAGGAATAAATTATTCATCTATCAATTCAAGTTGTATTTATGAATTTAAGAGACTAAAACAAAGGAGTGACATATATATATATATATATATACACACACACACAATTCCTATTGTTCATTTAGTGTCTACTGATTGCCACACATTGTAATTATCTTCTTAATCCTTCTAAGAATTCTAAAATGATGTTATCCACTAGTTTTACATATAAGAAAAGTGAGGCTCAGAGATATAAAGTAGCTTGCCCAGAGATACAAAGTAGCTTACCCAAGATTACATTTAAGTAACTGATAGAATCAGGGTTCAAATTCAGACCCATCTAACCCAATACCATTAATATTTGTAAAATGACTTATTATATATAGATAAGGAAGAACCATTGATTGATGCTAAAAGTAAATAATTTTACTAACAAACCTGATGACTGAAGCTATATTTTTATTCAGATAAAGAATTTCTGATTAACATGACCCAGATAGTATAACCCCCATGAGAAGAAATCAGAGCAGAACAAAAAGAATGCAAACAAACAAAACAGGGTAAGGAGTTACAGGAAAAGAGAAGTCCTAAGCTAGCCAAAAGGTGGTTGTTACATCATATCTATCACCTGTTACATCATATCCATCGCCAATCATGTTCAAACTGAGAAAGAACGTCAGGATGGAAGAGTGTCTTACCTTGGGGCTGTGAGCATAGATAGAACAGGGCCTGGAATATAAGAAGTACTCAAAATCCGTTATTTTATTTGTGGTGGTGTTGTTGCCATTTGATACTGTTATTTTTACTATTTTCAGAATGAATTGGAATAAGTGAATAAAAGAAAGATGGACAAATGTTATCACATCTCTCTTTGGTTTTGTTTTGTTTACATCCACAACACATGGATTTATTATTATTTTTTATTTATTTATTTTTTTTGAGACGGAGTCTCGCTCTGTCGCCCAGGCTGGAGTGCAGTGGCCAGATCTCAGCTCACTGCAAGCTCCGCCTCCTGGGTTCACGCCATTCTCCTGCCTCAGCCTCCCGAGTAGCTGGGATTACAGGCGCCCGCCAACTCACCCAGCTAGTTTTTTGTATTTTTAGTAGAGACGGGGTTTTGCCGTATTAGCCAGGATGGTCTCGATCTCCTGACCTCGTGATCCACCCGTCTCGGCCTCCCAAAGTGCTGGGATTACAGGCTTGAGCCACCGCGCCCGGCCACAACACATGGATTTAAAACAGCCCTTAAAAAAAAAAAAATTCCTGTTGCTAAGTGTTCCCTTCTGTTTAATAATGAGGTGAGGACATACGCATAATTTTGAAAAGGATTTTCTTAAATTACTCAAGCTACTTCAAAAGACATTGTAGTGGGGTGAAAAAAGCAGCACATTCCTGGCTTATAATACCATAAGAGGACCATTTTAGGGCTAGAGAGCATGTGATTTAGTGTACTCGATGAACTCTCTGGCTTTTCTTTCAAACAAAACTTCCTGTGGGCGGGCACACACACACTCACACACACACACAACACAGGGATTTTCTTATCAACTCTACTTATTATACAATGTAAAACCTTCTGATAACCTTTGGTGCAGTCAGACATAATATGTTAGAAATAAGGCAACCAGATGACCATGCATTATAGAGTTAGATAGCCACAGTTTATGTCATCTCCCCTCACCAGCTTTATTACTCTACATAAACAGTTTCTTACATTATAAAATAGTTATATTACCTCCCTCATCTAGTTGTCTTGAGGTGACTAAATGAAATAATATGTGTAAAATGTCTGGAATCAGTATTAGCAATAAATGTTACATAATATATAACAACATTAGTTTGTTGCTTCTGAAGGAAATTGTTGCTTCTGAAGGACATTCCATTCAAATTTCCCTGGTCAAATACATTTAGGAGACACTTGTTTAGACAAACTGTATTAGCCTGTTTTGCGTTGCTATAAAGGAATACCTGAGACTGGGTAATTTATAAACAAAAGAAGTTTAATAGGCTTACAGTTCTGTAGGCTGTACCAGAAGAATGGCACCAGCATCTATTTCTGGTGAGGATCTCAGGAAACTTCCAATCATGGTGGAAAGTGAAGGGGGAACAAGCGTATCACATGGTGAGAGAGGAAGAGAGCAAGAAGAGGGTGGTACCAGACTTTGTTAAACAACCAGCTCTCATGTGAACTAATAGAGTGAGACTCACTCAGTACCACAGGGAGGGCACCAACTCATTCATGAGGGACCTTCCCCCATGACCCAAAGGCCACTCACCAGGCCCCATGTTCAACATTGCGGATCACATTTCAACTTGAGATTTGGAGGGTACAAACATCCAAACTATACTACACATTTACATAAATATTGTGCTCCTCAGCCTGGCTTTTTAAGGATATAAAAAAATGGCAGTGAAATTGAAGTTAGTCACAACAGAGCTTCAGGAGCACAGCTACTCTGTTTTGTCACTGAGATGCAGAACCATGCCCTTTAAGGCTCCACCTAGCTGAGGGAAGGTTTGGCATTATCTGGTGAAAATTAAAGCACTTAACAAGAACATAATCCTGGGCCAGGCGCAGCAGCTCACGCCTGTAATCCCAGCACTTTGGGAGGCCGAAGTGGGCCGATCACCTGAGGTCTGGAGTTCGAGACCAGCCTGGCCAATATGGCGAAAGCCCGTCTCTACTAAAAATACAAAAATTAGCTGGGTGTGGTGGTACATGCCTGTAATCCTAGCTACTCGGGAGGCTGAAGCAGGAGAATCACTTGAACCTGGGAGGCGGAGGTGGCAGTGAGCCAAGATCGTGCCACTGCATTCCAGCCTGGGCAAGAGTGAGACTGTCTCAAAACCAAAACCAAAACCAAAACAAAAAACACAAGAACACACTCCCGAATGGAAAGTCATTTTGCCTGCTCCCAGAATTTAACCTAGAGAATATCTACAGAGAGGCACAAGATTTTTCTTAGTAATATACTGGATCTAGCAGTACCAAGTGAACAACTGCTTTGACAAAGTTTTTCAGCAGTTGATTTTGTTTACTGAAGAGAGAAAAAAAGGTGTGACAAAATATTTAACTTTTAAAGTTAAAAAAGATAGCTATAATTAAATTAAAAAACACCCATTGATTATCCAGTTTTTCAAAAAATAACTAATGTGTAACGTGTAAAATAAAATCCATGTGTAATAACAGATGACTAAAACCTTTTGCATGAAGTTCTTATTCACTTCCAAATTTACAGATTACAATATCAATAGCATTATTTTGTATATCATTTTATACAATTCTCAAATATTATAAATTATCCTTGAGGTATGTGTTAACAATGATAAACTTTTCACAAATTATATTCTCCCCCATGTCACCTGCATTTGCTTTCTTGTATTCCTACACAATATTTCATATCCAAACTGGCACTATAATTTAAGACAATGTCAAAATCTCACCACTTTTGCTCTATCTGCTTAAGACCCAGTGCCAAATATCCTTGGAAAATTGGCAGAGTTTAAGGTGAAATCTATAGATGTTGACAGATATCAATGTGGCCTCTAAGAAGTAGATGGTTGTCTTGCTCAAAGTCATTTTTTCACTTAAGAAATGTAAAACACTTCCATTCACCATTATAATCAGTAGTCTTTGCAAGTGATGCAACTAGAGACACTTGAGCAGGTACAAATGAGCTGTCCAGTTATAACCGTCTACCTGGATCATAAGCCCATCTCCAAATGTCCTTAAATGCCACCACTATCACCACTAACCCCCTAAAGAAAGGAAACATGAAAGAAACATTAGTAAATGTAAAAGTACATGCAATAAGCTCTGCTTAATTTTTCCATTATACCCTGATTCACTCAATTGTGAGAATGATATTGCCAGATGAAAGTTAAGACTTTCGGATAGATAGAGTACTAGGAGAAAGCTACCTTGGCTTAAAAAACTGTGAGCTGAGGTGGTAGGGGAAAGAACTAGTGGCTTGACTTGGAGATCAGAGAATAGGTTTACTGTTATTTATTTTTTCATTGCTAGAAAACAATTTGCTTTCTCTGACATTGTTTGGTAGATACCCTACTTAAAATAAATACCTGATCTCTTAGTATGAAATGGAGCTACTGTTGTCTTTCCAGAAAATTTTTGACTGTGTTGTTTTCCATGAGACATGTTTAAAAGAAACAAGTTTAGAAGATGTGGTTTATGAAAACTATTCCTACGTGTTTACCTTTGTCCAAATTGCACGCTCATATACAACCATTAAAGGATTTTTTCTGGCAGGGCGCGGTGGCTCACGCCTGTAATCCCAGCACTTTGAGAGGCCGAGGCAGGCAGATCACAAGGTCAGGAGTTCAAGAACAGCCTGGCCAATACAGTGAAACCCCGTCTCTACCAAAAATACAAAAATTAGCCAGTCGTAGTGGCAGGCGCCTGTAGTCCCAGCTACTCGGGAGGCTGAGGCAGGAGAATTGCTTGAACCCTGGAGGCAGAGGTTGCAGTGAGCCGATATCATGCCACTGCACTCCAGTCTGGGCAACAGAGCGAGACTCTGTCTCAAAAAAAAAAAAAAAAAAAGGATTTTTCTACTGCTTTTAATTCATTAATATAGGAAACTGACAGGCTCAGCAAGTCTTCACATGACTAGCATTCTATCCCTATGTATTTTCATGTTCATTCATTTATTTGTAATTGTGTATTATGTCTCTTGGCTAATATATACAGAAGTCAAAGATACAATCTCTGAAGGGGGGAATATAGATAAACCAGAACATATTAATATATAAGTGTATACACAAGGTGAGGCAGGGTCACAGATGAACAGGACCTGACTTTTGAAAGAAAGTAAAATAATTAGAAAACAAGTCATAAGTCAGATGACCCTGATAGAGAAGAATCAGAAGGAGTTAGAAAGAAGGAGACTAGTATTCCAGAAGCAATGAAATTGAGTGTACAAAAACATCTTTAAGAAGTCCTCCTTTTCCATTTTTTATTGAATTAATAAAATTATGACTTTACCCCTAATGTTAACCCGCAATCTTCTTCCAAAAGCTAATGGAATAATTTTTCAAAAATCAAATGTGATAATATTACTACCATGGTTACAATCTGCAATAGCTTACTATAGACATTAAGAGAAAACACAGTCTTTTTAAGTCCTCTTATGATTTTTGACCCATGTTCTATTAACCCCTTTGTAGACAGCTTTTGTAGACCCTTTATTTAATGACTAACATCTATTGATGTACTTCTAAGAATTATTACTATAAATGTAATAGCTGTATTTATTATAGTGATGTTTAACCCAAATATTTCATGAATCCAACAGCTGCATTTACTAGAGGAATGTTGAAAATATTTACATTACTTTATATGGTATCCTTTTTATGAGGGTTCTTGAAAGAAATATCTGTCTGGTCTGAGTCAGAAATAGCTGTGTTTCTTCTGAGGAATGTTTAATTTCCTCTTAGGTATATTCTGAATCATATAACTATTAGTTTGCCTCTTTGACTGTACTGATGGAATGCTTTGAATCCAGAATATATTATCTTTTAGAATAGGAATATATTACCTTTCAGGATTTTAAGACATTTTTAAAAACTAGTTTTACTAATTGCCTTTATCTTAAGGAAATAATCTCCATCTTACTTTATCTTGGACTGCATTTTTCCCTCCCTCCCTCCCTTTTTACCTTCTTTTGTTTGTTTCTTTCTTTTTTTGAAACAGCGTCTCGTCTGTTGCCCAGGCTGGAGTGCAATGGTGTGATGTTGGCTCACTGCAACCTCTGCCTCCCAGGTTCAAGAAATTTTCCTGCTTCAGCCTCCTGAGTAGATGGGATTACAGGTGCGCGTCACCATGCCCAGCTAATTGTTGTAATTTTAGTACAGACAGGGTTTCACCATGTTGGTCAGGCTGGTCTCAAACTCCTGACCTCGTGATCTGCCTGTCTCGGCCTTCCAAAGTGCTGGGATTACAGGCATGAGCCACCGCCCCCGGCCTTGTTTTATTACATATATCATATAGGTATAACATATCTGTCTCTGAAATTCACAATAAATCTTCTCAAACAAGATATTACTTAAGAAAGGAGAATGAAAAGAAGGAAGGAAGGAGTGCAAAAGAAGACCAAGGGAAAAGAAAGGACAAGTGCACAGTTCTCTCAACGTCATAACTTTTAAAGGACAAAAGTAAAGGAAGAAAGGAAAAACTATTGCTCTGTACTCAAATTATATATACATATACTAGGTTTTGCATCTCTGTCTGAAATAAGTCTTTTATAAGATGACTTTTAAAGATATTTGGGCTTTGACAGATTAGCTGACAGAAATGTTTTATCTATTAAAAATTTGTTGAGGGGGCCATCAATTTCCCATTCTCAGTCCAGGTGATTCAACAGTTGTTCACCTGACCCGTAAGATCCAGGGGAGGTCACATAATCTGATCCTAGCCAATTAGAACATCCTAAACTCTAAGCAAATTGATTGGCTTGGAAATAGACTCATAACCCAAAGCTAACCAGTTGGAGCCCTTTGTGAGACTTTTCATGGAACTGGTGTTGCAAATAATAAGGGAAACCTAGAATCACTGATGGTTCTTGTGCTTCCATCTACAGAAGCCTTAGAACTAGGTCACCATTGAAGGATGAAGGCCTGAAAGCAGTGATAGAAAGAAAGTTAGCCTAATGCAATTATGCTTTCTGGTTACCTAAGCCATTGATTTTCTTTATTGCTTAAAATAGTTTGAATTGGACCTGTGTCATTTGCAAACTAAAGTTTCTCAACTAACAAAACAGATATGTAGGTCATTGATTAAAGCAGAGAAAAGAGGTTTTAGAACCTAATAATAATAGTAATGGCCAATATTTAGAAGATGCTTTTTTCCTCACTATGCTCAATGAACACACTATCTTGATATATGAACTTGCATATACTTTTTTCACAATCTATAAAATACAAAATTTAAATATCAGTGTATATGTAGCTCGAATATATTTCATTACTTTATCTAGTCTATGGAAGAAAAAAAAGTAACATTGCCTTTTTAAATATATTAAAGATATTCATTCGAAGCACGAATAAAACCGAGACTACGGCAAAAGACAGGGTAGCCCACACTCAAAAAAATAGAAACTTTAAATGCCAATGATGTTTCAAGGATGAAAGCAAACCCACAAAGTTAAAACATTAAGTTCTGTAATTCTGAACAATTAATACTTTTATTTGATGCCATCCCTATATGTATTTCTCTGATACCATTATCTAAATTTAAGATTTGACCTCAGATTACAGTGGTCATCATACACTATATGCTATCTCTCTAACTGTCCTCATAATTTCACTCTTCAGTGTCATGGTCAGTGACTTGAAAGTCATAGAATTTTAAAATTCATTTTAAGAATCATTATACCTCAGTTTTCTAGGTGTTGTACACCTAACATAAATGAAATAAATGGAAATCACATTTTGGCTATAAACCCAAATTTTCCTAACATTCTGTTTCAACTGAAAGATATAGAGAGGCTGTTTTTCATCTATGTAGGTGGAGAACAGAGAACAGAAATCTGACATTTCTAATCTATAATAACACTCTTCTTCATCTAATAAGATTATTAAGAAGAAAAAATATATGTGTAAGACAGATGGGTGAAGCTATACTTCCAACTTTAATCAATTAGTTAATAAGAACATTAAATTATTCTCCTGACTTTATTATTCCTTCCCTGTTCCATCTACCCACTTTCTTTACTGTAATCATTATAGTAGATCTTTCAGAACGGGACAAAAGGGAGTAAAATAATTGACCATTTCAAGTGCCATGGGAGTAAAATGAGTAATCTGCAAATCAGAGAAATCTCACTGGGATTTAACATCAACGCTGTTTTGTACTTATGGGTGACTTTCAAGGTACTTATGGGTGATTTTCAAGGCCATACTGAATCATTCTCTGACACTTGCCACAATATATTCATGACTATTTCTCTCTCCCAAACCCACACAACCTATTAACCTGAATATTTCTTTTTAACATCCTAGGTCTGTAGATATATGTTCTTCTTTTCAAGCACTCTTATCTTTTATTTTTCCTCCTGACACCTATGTGCTCTGAAAGCCCTCCGATCCTAACTCCTCTTTATCTTATTTTATAATTAGGCTCTTGAAGTAGACGCTTTAAAATAGGATATAGTAATACTCCCATCTACTGTATTCTTTCTCAGGTATAGCATCTGTATTACCACACAGGGTTTAATTTTAATCAGGCCCACATTAATAATAGTTCTTACCTAGGACCAAACTATACTAATGACTCAGGGAATACAGATAAACTATTCTCTCTGGAATAGCCCAAAAATAGTCAGTTTTCCATTTTCTAGTGAATTGTGAAAAATTATACTATTGGATTAACAAATGAATTTTTTAGAGTTTTGGGACTCCTTCATTTTATGCACTGTTAACTCCACAAATAGAAAAATGCTCACTTGACTACTCCCTACTTTCCAGCCAACCATGCTTATTGTTTTTTTATAATAAGCAATCTAGATCAGAAGTATGTTTATAAGATAATCAGGTAGAGGTCATTTATCACCCATACTCTGTTGTCCAGGTAGGAAGGGAATAGGTTACATTTCTATGGTTAATCCTTAGCAGCTAACATAAAGCCTAGAAGATATTTTTGTATTATAACAGTATTATATGTGGAGTGCCAACACTTTATTATGCATTGTGCCACAAATAGAGGTTCACTGACAACTTAAGTATGGCCCATTATCTTTACAGAACTCAAATATAGAGAAAATAATATACAAATAAACAATGCAACATGTTTTGACAGGAGTAAAATGTATGCCAAGTTATTAAGAGAACAAAAATGAGGGATACCTAAATCACACTGAGAGATTCATAACACTACCTTGAAGAGAGTATACCTGAACAGTCTTAAAGGATAACCATAATTTAGCTAAGAATAGAAGGGAGGATAGTCACTTCAGACTCAGAAGCCAATAAGTGAAGAAAACAATATGTGACTAAAGCATATGATTTATATCGTAAATGCTTTGTTATAGTGTGAACAAAAGGTGTTTTTAAGAGTGTGGTGAAATAATAAACCAATGAAGGAGGTAAGGCCTGATTCTAAACTTTTTATTTTTATATTTGCACTTAGGTGGAACCAGTGAAAAATTTCAAGGTCAAAAAGGACATATCATATCTATGTTTTTAAATATTCTGTTATTATTTTCTATGTAACTATTCTTTTACACTTTCAACAGATACTTAGGGAGAGCCAAGCACTGCCTTATGGCTGACTGTATAATGAGTGAATAGAATAGCATTCCTTCTTTGATTTTGTACATAAATGGACAAGGATAAACAATTAAAAAGTAACAAATATTAATCATTACAAATTACGAAATTTTTGGCAGGCGCAGACAGGGATCTCTGAGAATAAAAATACCAAGCGGGAGTTACCTAGGAGAGTTCATGAAGGCCTTTCTATGGAAGTGGCATTCAAACTGACACATGAAAAAAGGGAGGACACCCATCTTTGGTGAATGCATGAGAGAGAGAGAGAACTCCATGAACTTCTAATGAAGGAAATAATCAGGCATATTTAAGAAACATATAGAAGCTAAGGGCAGCATTAGGAGTAAGTTGGAAAGTTTATATAGTAAATCAGGTGAGAAAGAGAAATGAGGGTATTGATAATATAACTTAAAATTTCTTGTACTTACTCAGTTGGAATCACATAAAATTGTTAACATACAACTATCTGATCTACCAAAATTACAGTTTCATATGGTTGGGCCTATATATTAGATATTATACTGACCACTTTAATACACAATCTTATTTAATATTCATGAAAACCATATGAAGAAGAGACTAATATTTGTATTTTAGCAATGAGAAAATTAAAGCTTATTGAAATTAACTAACTTGGCCAGAGACACATGGATGGTAAGAGGATTAATCAGCCAAGTCCCAATAAGGAGCAGGTGACACACCCAAACAAAATGTTAGAAAGTATTAAAACAGGAGCTACTTACAAAGGCATTGACAGAGTATTTGGAAACAAAAAAGAATAGCGTGGTTGCACCAGCCACCAGCTGTAATCATTGTAAGACCTGAAGGGGCAAACGAAGTAAGTGTTCCCAAAAGAAGTAACTATATGGAAAAAAAATTACCTGATAGGAACAGTGGCCTTTGGTAAAGACATGAAGACAATCCATGGAGATTCAGTAAGGAGAGAAATTAGCTAATAAATATTCCAAGGTTGACTCCCTACACAGCTCCAATCTTCTTGCTGAGTTTCCTATTAGAACTCATCTAGAAGCCAGATGACAAGAACCCTGTAGATCTAGTCCATAAGTGTCCATCTCACAGGGCATAGAGCAAAATAGAGAAGGTGGAGTGGATCTGGCAGGAGTTGGCAAACAGAAGCTATCCAGGATTATATTACAGTATATCTCTTTCTCTAGATCTATTAATATTTGCTTTATAGGTTTCAGTGCTCTGACACTGGTTGCAAATACATATATTTACAATTGTTATAACCTCTTGCTGAATTGACCCCTTTATCATTTTATAATGATCTACCAAAATGCATTCCAAAATACTGAATCAACCTCAGTATCTATCAATGCATGAATGTATAAAGAAAATGTTGTATATATACACAATGAAATATTATTCAGTCATAAAAAAGAATGAAATCCTGGCATTTGTATCAACACAGATGGAACCAGAAGACATTACATTAAGTGAAATAAGCTAGACACAATAAGACAAATATTATGTTCTTACTCATATATGGGAGCTAAACGAATTGATCCTCTTGGAGGTAGTGAATAGACTGGTAGTTATCAGAGACTGGGAATGGTAGTGGGGAGTAAAAAGGGGTGGGTTAATGGGTACAAAAATACAGTTAGATAAAAGGTATAAGCGCTACTTTTTCATAGCACAATAGGTCAACTGTAGTTAGCAACAATTTATTTTATATTTCAAAATAGCTAGAAGAGAGTATTTGGAGTGTTCCCAACACAAAGAAATGATAAGTGTTTGGGGTAATGGATATTTCAGTTACCCACATGTGATAATTATGCATTTTATGCTTGAATCAAAATATCACATGTGCCCATAAATATGTTCAACTATTACATATTCAGAAAAATTAAAAATAAAAAGTAGATATATTGCATTACCACAGAGTCACATATTGAATTGAGCTCATGATAAAATGCACAATTAAATGGCTTGCTTGGTGGTCTGAAGCAAAACAGTCAAAGTACAGATCGTAAGGTTGAACAATTTAAAAAATAGAGGAGCAACCTGCAGAAATTTGTAGAGGGTGAGACAAAAGGAGGAATGCAGGATGAGTCCAAAGCCTTCAGCTGAGGTGACTGCGCAGATAGTGATGGCTTTAAGTGAAATAAGGACAAATGAAACAAGAGGGTTGGGCGCGGTGGCTCACCCCTGTAATCCCAGCACTTTGAGAGGCCGAGGTAGGTGGATCACCTGAAGTCAGGAGTTTGAGACCATACTGGCCAACATGGTGAAACCCTATCTCTATTAAAAATCCAAAAATTAGCCGGGCATGGTGGCATGTACCTGTGGTCCCAGCTACTCGGGAGGCTGAGGCAGGAGAATTGCTTGAACCCAGGAGGCGGAGGTTGCAGTGAGCGGAGGTCACGCCACTGCACTCCAGCCTAGGCAACAGAGTGAAGAAGGAAGGAAGGAAGGAAGGAAGGAAGGAAGGAAGGAAGGAAGGAAGGAAGGAAGGAAGGAAGGAAGGAGGGAAGGAGGGAAGGAGGGAAGGAGGGAAGGAGGGAAGGAGGGAAGGAGGGAAGGAGGGAAGGAGGGAAGGAGGGAGGGAGGGAGGGAAGGAAGGAAGGAAGGAAGGAAGGAAGGAAGGAAGGAAGGAAGGCGGGCGGGCAGGCAGGCACAAAAAGTCAATTTGAAAAATGCTCAGTTGCAGTGTGTATGGATAGTGCAATCTAATGGATGCATGAATAGATAGATAAAATTTGGGAGATAGTCCTGACTTGGGGTTAAAGTCTGGAAATCATTAGCATGAAGTTTTGGTGGTTGAGGTTTGTGATTTTATTAAAGTTCTCCATGATAAATATATAGAAATAAATGTATAAAGAGTAAAACAAATAACTAGGCTGCACTCGTTCTTAAGGGGTAAATTAAGGAAGAGAATCCACCAAAAATCTTTGTTCGAGTAAATAATTTTTTAAAAATAGGATAAAATAGTATTGTAAAAAAGGGGAGAGAAGAGAATTATTGAATGATGGTTCACTTTTCTTCTAATTCTAGAAAAATTTCAGGTAATGTCTATCGTAAAGAGGATCAGTTAAAATAATATATATGCATCTAACACAAATGCTTAGCTGGAACTTGCATGCTCTTTGATCCTGCTACCCTATCAGTGAGGTGGAAAGTTTTGGTCAACCAGTGGGAATGAATGCAGGAATCAAGTATGCAGACTGAGAAGGGGACTCACTATATTATGGGTGAGACCAATCAGCGAGAGTACCAAAGCTAAAAGTCTATGGGTTGGCTGTGGACAGGAATTGTAAAGGAAGGGCATCCACATAGAATTCAATAAGTAAGAAAACCTGAATTATCTGAAGATATATTTGTAAATTTCTTAAACATTTTTATAGTGGAAGTTATATATTCTCTTGACTTAATTTTCCTTATGAAAGGATAAAGAGTAAATGTGCAGATGAGCTAGATTTTAGACTATAAGTTTCCTACTAACTCATGAGAGTTCATGTCTTATTAGGTAATATTTAACTTTCTATTGATTAAACAGAAGTGCCGTGTTTAAAATTGATATAACACAAAATATCTCATGTACCCCATAAATATATACACTTACTATGTACCCACAAAATTTTTTAAAAAATTAAATGGTATAACAAAGGTGAACTTAAAATATGGACACTTTCTAAGGAAACTGGTTTGAATTTATTTGATGAAAGACAAAATAAATAATAAAATGCTATTGTTATGGTTTCTTTACTCGGGATATGATAAAAATTCAAACACATGAGTATTTTTATATATTAAGAGTATCACTTACCAAGCTCACAGAGTGTAATCTCTAATGTTTATTATTGCTGATGAGCAACACTATTACTTTTTTTCCAATTAGCTGGATAGCATTATAAAACAGTTAGCAGAGTGGCCAATTTTAGACTACAGAGTTCTGGCCAAACTAATATATATTCAAAAGCACTAAACATAATTTCTTAAAATAGACATATTTAGTTCCCATATAGAAAAGAAACTATTTGTTACATTCCCACAAAACTCTCTACGGTTCAAAGATACAATTAAGACCTTCCTCTACTATCAAAGACTGCAATTGGCCATTATACTGAATTCTCAGGAAGTTGTTTTAAAAAATAATTTCTTGAAAAAAATATATTTCATTTCCAAGATGAGTTCTCATTTTCATATTTCTAAACGCAATCGAGCTTGTTTTTCTTATTAGCCTTTTACAGGAGAGATGTAACCTTACTAAGATACAAATATGAATGACCATTTCCATTCCATTTATAATAGTTCTCCCCCAAGGTAATAAATCACATGGGATGCTTTTTTTGAACCAAAAAATAATAATGATTTGGCCAGGCATGGTGGCTCACGCCTGTAATCCCAACACTTTGGGAGGCTGAGGCGGGCAGATCACGAGGTCAGGAGTCTGAGACCAGCCTGGCCAATATGGTGAAACCCCACCTCTACAAAAAATACAAAAATTAGCCGGGCATGCTGATGTGCACCTGTAATCCCAGCTACTCAGGAAGCTGAGGCAGAAGAATAGCTTGAACCTGGGAGGCCTAGGTTGCAGTGAGCCGAGATCATACCACTGCCCACTAGCCTGGGTGACAAAGTGAAACTCTGTCTCAAAAAGAAAAAGAATAATTTTGAACAAAAATCACAATATATAAAAATTTGGCTTGGTTCACTATAATATTCAAACTCTTTATGGTTAAATAGACATCTGCCACTAGATAATTAATTGATAGTATAATTAATATCAATACTTAGAAAGTCATAAAAATAATTCATACTTTAGCTGAACTCCATTTTTATAAATGTAGGGTATTGTACATTATATCATTGTTCAATTAGTATTTGTTCCCTCCTCTTCCACTATCTCCAAGGAGTATACTTCCCTGCCCATTGATTTTGGGCATGCCCAGATGACTTGTTTTGGACAATGGAAAATAGGCAGAAATGGCAGTGTATGAGTTTCAAATTAAGAACTAAAGAGGACTCATAAATTTCTTCCTACCCATATGGGAGCTTATGACTACAACCATGAGAAAAAATATTGCCTAGATAGCCACTGCCCCTTTATCCTAGGCTCAGAATAAGACCCATGGAGAAAACCTGAATTCAACTTAGAGCCTGAAGCAGACAGAGGCCTCCAAATATCCTACAGACATGCAAGCAGCTTGAAACCAAACAGCACGGGCCAATATTTAGATATAAGGCTGAGAAATTATGTGTTATTGCAAGCCACTGAGTTTTGAGGTATTTTGTTATGGGGCATTATTGTAGAAATTGCTGGCAGATGAATGGGAAAAACAATTTATAATTGTTCTTTATAATACAGCATGATTTAATGAAATTCTACTATAGATTGAGTAAAAAAAAAGGTAAATTTTGAAGAATATTTTTAAGAGAACACTTTTCCCATTATACACAAATAGTGTGACACAACTGCTAGATAATAAGCTAAATGCAAAGTACTTGTTTGTATGTCTTATTTCTCAATTACAGCTTTAGCAAAGTCTATTAGGGCATCCTATATATGTAAAAACTGTGCCAACTATATAAAAAAGCAGAACACATTTTTACTAGTATAAAGTGCCCGACTTCTTCATAAGGCAGCTCTGAAACTGAATTTGAAAGCTTGTCCTTGAGTACTTTTTAGTTCTTTATTGTTCCCTTTTAAGATGATGTATTAGGTTTTTATTGCTGCTGTAACATCCCTACAAACTTACTGGCTTAAAGCAACACAAATTTATTATCTTACAGTTATGTACTTCAGAAGTCTTAAACATGTTTTACTGGGCTTAAATCAAGATGTCAGCAGGGCTGCATTCCTATCTAGAAGCTCTAGGGGAAATCAATTCTGGAGGCCACCCGCATTCCTTGGCTTACGGCCTTCTTACTCCATTTTCAAAGACAGAACTATTAGGCCAAGTCTATCCCATGCTACCCTCTGGCTCTTTCTCCTCTGCTTCCCTCTTCTATTTAAAAGAATCCTTGTGATTACATTGAATCCATAGAGATAATCCAAGGTAATTTCCTCCATGTCAAGGTTAGTTGATAAGCAACCTTATTTCTATTTGCAAACTTAATTTTCCTTTATAGTGTAATTTAACATACTCACAGATTCTGGAGATGAGAATGTGGATGTCTTTGTGAGTTTATTGGTTTGCCTACCTCAGATGGTATCATTGGAAGTTGATTCTGCTAATAGTGATACTAAGACAAGATGTTATCATATACATATATACACACATTGCTATAGCAAATTTATTTTATATCGTGAACTCAACAATAAGCTTTCCAGTATTGCATTATCTATTTTCAAGCTGCATACATTTTGGGCAAGACATCAAAGCTCCCTAACTTTTATTATTCTCATCTGTATAATTGGGGGTAATAGTATAATCAACATCACTATTTTGTTGTGATGATTTAATATAATAATAATACATAAAATCTGAGCAATTGTCTGATGTCTACTGTTTAATAAATATCTATTTTAATTACTATGCTAAAATAATTATGGCTATTTTGTATAGCTGTAGATTAGACATTATGTCTAGTTACAATAATCAGTTTGTTCTTTGATATTACATTGAATACTGTCTCTGGAATGGGAAATTCAAATTATGTGTCTGGACATATAAGAAGAGCATACAAGCCAAGAAATGAGCGCATAATGTTTACACTCAGAATTTACATTTATCTGAATCTTTGTAGGGTCAAATCTGAATGCAAATTTATTTAATACTAACAGTGCTGCTTTCCAATAACATTTCTCACTAGCTAAATCTCAAAATAGATATCTAATATTAAAGTGTTGAGATGCCAAAACCACATTTTATCGATTTAAAAACAAATACAAATGAGATGTTTGAGTTTCTGATATTGCTTGATAATAATAGCTCATTTCTTACAGAAGAAATAATGGAAATTCAATTCCGAATTAAACTATATCTACAGCATTATTAAGGTATCAGTCATGGTTAATGATGACTTCCTTGAGAAAAAATTCCTGCCATTTATTTTCATAACCTGAGTGATGCACAGAGATTGCTTGCAGTAGACACAGAGGCTTGAATAAAATTTACTCTCCATAGCAGTATAGAATTTGAAAGTTAGGTGACGCTATAGAGTGTTTTTATTTTGTTGTTTTTTAAATCAAATTTTAAATAGAGTAAATCCTCTAACCTTAGGCATTTCAGGATTCTGTTGAGTATTTTACAAAATTCTTATAAGAAATATCTGTCTTAGGCAACTTGTGTTTAAAAATAAAGAGAATGGTATTAAATGGTATTATAATTTTGCTATCCTGAAAATGTATAAAATAAACTTTGCAAATATTTTTAAAGACCATTAAGAAGTACAAGATGTTAGAAGAATAGTTACAAACACTCTTTAGACCAAAATGATTATTGCTTCACTTGAAATCATTTTTGTGTATATTATTAATAAGCAGCTCAAATATAACAACACATCTGTGTTAAAATATAAATTGTCACTGTAACATTACAATTATTACCATTTAATACATTGATGATATTTTTGTGGTATATACACCCAAGGAAATAGATTTTTTAAATGAGAGGTAAACAGAAAAATAAAGGAAAAGAAAAATATGTAAGCAGGCAGATGGGTAGTAGCTGATTTATTAGAATGATTAGATCATAGAACTCTTTCCCTACCGAGCTCACTAGCAGAATGTTATGGTTCAGACACAAGACTGGAAGAATCCTTTGGGGAATTAACCAGCTCAAAAAGGAAAACGTAAAGATACTCTCACCATGATTTCCCTGAGAACTCCTTATTCAGATTGATCTAAAATAAAGCTTACACTCAGAGTTTTAGTCTCTCCAATTATAAGACAGGTAGATGCCAAGATATTCCCAGAAAGTTTCTGGCATAGAATATGATAAATGAGGAAAAATTGATAAAGAGGAGGAAGACAAAAAATAACAAAAACACAAACAACAAAGAACAAAAAGAGAAAGAAGTATAACTACGGGGAGAAGAAAACTTCAATACCTACAGAGAGATAAGAGAAAATATTGCACCTATGACATCAAACCAGAATGTTATTAAAAAGAAAGAAACGTTCAGAAAACAATAAGAGTGTTTAAGTTATTATTTCTCAGCTCCAGGCCTATCCTTGCATAATCTGCTCTGTGATGTTGAAACAGGGACTTTGCAAACCCCATTTCTGTTTTGCCAGCTGCACCCTGTTAGGCTTCATTATGAGGGGGATGAGAGGGCAACTATGAGGTTGGAGCAAGAACAAATGGTTTACTTGTTCCTTTTTGCTTTTCCACAATACTTCTTCACCCCAGCAGCAGCTCTTTCTTCTAATAGCAGCAGTCAAATCTAGTTTGCAGTTTTTTTCCAACACCGGCAAAACTAGCTTCACCATGTCCTGCCCCATCAGAAACATCAGTACTAGTCTACTAGCGTCCCCCCCTTGAAGGCCTCATTCAGTTATTGACCTCCTCTGAACTCAGAGAGACCCACAGCAACTGAGTACTTCTCAGAGATCCGAGTAGACCCCTCTTGTATATTTCCAGATTTTAGTTCAACATCTTGTGTTTATTCCTTTAGTCCTAAGATTGGCAGCCACTTCTTATATCTACTAACTTTATGAGTTTTCTTTTTACTCTTTCAGTTACCTAGTCAACAATCTTATAGGTAGTTAACAATTTTTTTCTATTAAATTGTCTTTATTCACAAAAGGGGCATAATTTCTGTCTCCCCAAATGATGTCTCCCCTGACACAGCATAATAGGAAAAATAAAAGTAGCAGTGGATGGGTTGGAAGATAAAATCAGGCAAATCTCCAAGAGTAGGGCAAAAAACAAAGAAAATGAAAGTAGAAAATTAGCACACTGTTCCAGGAAGCCTAATGGCTGAATAATAAGCATCTTAAAAAGAGAAAACAGAGAAAATGCTTGAGGGGAAATAAGCAAATACTTCAAGAAAATTCCCAGAATTAGAACACATGAATTTTCAGTTTGAAAGTATCCATTGAGTATCCAGCAGACTTGATGAAAATACATTCATTCCAAATAAGGTCATTATAAAATCTCAGAACAGCAGAGACAAAAAAAAGTTTCTATGAGATTCCTGAAAGGAAAAATGAATATCACATACAAAGAATCTGTAATCAGAATGGCTTTGGGCATCTCGATAGTAACACAGTAACAACAACAACAGAAGACATCAGAGCAATGTGTTAAAAATGTAGTATAACTATGAATAAAGCATGTGAGAGGAAAATAAAAATATTTCAGACAATCAAATATCTCAAAAATATACTTCCCATGCACTTTTTTTTTTTTACAGTAATTAACCAAAGGATACCCTCTAATAACATAAGCCAATAAGTGAGGAAAGAGGAAGAAATGGCAACGTTATATAGGAAAATTTCAAAGAAAACTTAACAGGATCGTGATTACGAGAGGGTACCAGGTAACAAGTGTGCAGCAGGCATAAATAGCACTAGTCCAGATGAATGCATGATGTTTATTCAATATTGATTTAACCAAAATTTTCATGACAATAGCAGGCATTGGAAAGAGGAAAAACATAGAACTGGCATCATGAAAGAGTTAATCTATAACTTACCAGAAGATGAAGTGAATCAGTGTAATAACTGTAAGCACTCTTCATGTGGTGTGTGTGTATGTGTGCATGCGCACATACCTGTGTGCATTTTCTCCATATTTATCTACAGTTTTTAGGAGAGATGGATTTAAAACTGATTCATCACTGCACTTCTGCTGAAACTTGAAGTTTGATAATAATTAACATTTATAAATAAAAATAGCTATATTTACGTATTATGTAAAACTATGGAGATACATAAATGCCAAATTAAGCAATTGAAAGATTCAAAAGTGTTTGCCCCCAGGATAGAGAAGTAAGACTGGGGAATGATGGGACAGTATCACTGTATTTTTATTTTAAGCTTGGTACTGCATTTAATTTGTCAAACTACATATGTCAATGATAAAATAAAGTTACTTTAAAATTAACAATACCAAACTTATTGATCTAGTTGATTTATTTTATTACCATGTAATATATTTTAGGTATCTTTGAGCAAAAGGTATTGGCCTTTTCTACAGGTTTCTAAAATGTTCATGTGAAAAAAATAATTACTACCCAGATACTTTATCTGCATGAAGACAAACAGAAATTTCCAAATGTCCAAAACAACAACAGCAACACTAGTACATTTGCTGGTATATTATCTGATGCAAAGTGTTCATGCAATAAAGGTTCAAATGAATGAACAAGTAATGTTACTCTTTATTCACAGCCTTTACTAAAGATACAGAATACTTATGGTTTGATCATTGATTACAATTCAGTTCTACATGCCTTGAGAAAGTAGAAATAATGTTTAGTGAGTGCCTAGCTACCAAACAATGCTTATGGAGTAAGATTCATTGCATTTAAACATGCATGTTTATGAGGACATGAAATAGACACATTGAGATTAATTAATTTGCTCATTTTTCAGAGAGCATGGATTAAGTACCTTAGCGGGCATTACTCTAAGATGAAAGGATGAAAAGGAAAGTAGGTCACAGTCCCTGCCTTCCAATGATTCATGGTATGTTTCTGAGCAACAAATAACTACACATTTTCTTTAACTTATACAAAATGATTCCATTATCCTTACTTCACATGTGACAAAATACACAGAGATTTAATAACCTGTCAACAGTCAAATAATTTTTAAGTGACAACATGAGGATTTAAACTTAAATTTACCTTACTCCAAAATTTGCTTTCAGCTACTGCAGATTACCTGTATTGTCCTCAGAAATAATTGTTTCAAAGACGTATCAATTGTTAGGAGATGTTCTAAGGTTAACTCTATGTTACCATTTAACATTATCAACAAGGTTAATACGATTAAGTACATATGCATAGGTCTGATCATTCTAGAAATCTAACACTGGTTGTTTTTTGCATGTTTCTGTGAAGAAAAATGCCATTAATGCCAACAGTTAGAGCCTACCACAATTCTTGTACCCTTCATATTAGAAATACCATTAAGCAAAATTTCCATTTTCTGACTATTCTAACTACTCTATTCTAGAGTAGCTTAAATTGTAGAACTTAAAAACATCTTTGAGGTATGATATAACTATAATTTTTTTCCATTCTTACCTGAGGTTGTATTATAAAAGCACATGCTGGTTGTAAACACTTCCAACAATGCAGAAATGAGCAAGGGGAAAGCGGAGCTTGCTGTGGATTCGGCCACAGGACCACGCTTTTGTTCCTGTTGGGATGCCTAGGTCGGTTTCACAGGTCGCCTCGCAGTCCTGCAGGCTGAACCCGTCTCTCTGGGCGCCCCGCGCTGCGTGCCTCCTGGGGACTCTAGGGTGACGTGGATGGATGCCCGCTTGTCTACGGTTCGGCGCGTGCAGTCAGGAGTCTGCACCAAGAATGGTCCATCAGTGAGGGAGAGTCCTCCCCGGGAGGGGCTTCCGTGCCTCCCATTCTGGGCCCTTCCAGACTTTGCAGGAAGTGCTGTCCTTGAGTCATTCTGTTTTGTCCTGAGGCTGCTGCGAGGAAGGGGACAGATGAGCACATGCTGGAGGGTGGGGACATGCGGGATGGCTTCAGTCCAGGCACAGTCGCAGGCCCCCGGCTGCCCCACTTTCCCTGGCCCGAGAAGAGCAGCCCTCAGCAGACTGCGGGCACAGTCCCAGCTTAGAGCACACTGCAGGGCCCCAGCATCCCCGTCTTAATTTGCACCTTTGTTCCCTCTGGTTTTCCAGCTTTGGAGTCCTTGTTAAGAGGAACTCGAACCACAAGGTTATAAACACGACACCTGCATTCCCTTCCAATCCTTCATGGTTTTCTTTTTTACACACAAAGCTTACAACCTTTACTTTTTCCACCTGGAAAACCAGTTTTTCCAGTACTTCAAAATACAAATATCCTTTTATCATATGCTGAAAGCCCTACCCACAAGCCCACTTCTGCCTTTGACTCTGTTCACTGACCCTTCATTTACTTCCTAAACTGACCCTTTTGGTAACTTTCAGTGAAGAGGTGGCTTTAAGAAATATATTCTCTAGCAATCTCCAGAACCTTTGCGTTGGTCAGGGTGAGAGGTGCCGTAACGATGTAAACAGAACAGCTGAGTCCTCCGGGTAGGCGCCCGGTGCGAGCTGCACAGACCGCGTGTGTGGGAGTCATGGAGTCAGAGGCGCTTCCTCAAAATGCATCCCCCCAACCCCCACTTCTCCAGAAGAGCACACAGGCCCCAGGGCCCCCAGGACAGGGCTGGTCCCAGCTTATGCACGCCACTTCCTGGTCTTCGGGGGTGGTACGCTGGAGGCTGCCGGTAGCAGGAAGCCCATGCAGAGGCCAAGGTCTCTTGTTCCACTTGACAGAGACCCCAGAAGGAGCCAGGGGGCAGCATCAGAGCCTGGGGCCCGGGCAGGGGTGCCCAAGGGCATAGCGGCTGCAGGCCATTGGCAAGGCCAGAAGACGGTGAGTGGAAAGCCGGGGGCGCGTGGAGAGACCCCGAGAAGGGGTTGTGCAGCTGGGAGTCCTGCATTTGCCATTCGTGTTTCATCCGGCGATTTTGTAAGCAGGTTTTTATCTGGACCTCCGAGAGCTGCATCTGCCTGGCCAGCCTCTTCGGCTCGAGGGCCCAGGCAGTGCCGGAAGACGCCCTCCAAGGCGTGGACCTGCCCGGTGGTGAAGGCAGCCACTGTCCTCTCCGGCGCGGGCCGATTTGAAGACCTAGCTTCCTTGATGCTGACGGCCTGAGGGGCCTCCCGGCTGCTGGATGTCTGGCCCGGGCCAGGGAGGCTCCCGGGGAGATGTCCGCAGGCCTCGGGGTATATGTCGGCCCGGAGCAGCTGCTCTGGGAGAACCAATCCAGGGAGCCGAAGCTGGAGGGCTGCTGCAGACCACGAGGTGGGGAAGAGGAGAGACGCATGGCGGTCAGGTAGGCCGTAGGGAAGGCCAGGCGGGGCTGGCCAGGCGCAGGATCCACCACAGCTATAAATTTTATTAGTGATAAAGTAAGTAAGGTGTAGAGACATTAAGTGGCTAATGAAAGATCAGAGCTATTGTGAGAACAGTTTGGGGATTGAATCCAGGCTTGCTAACACCCAGTGCTAACTCCAGAGAGTGTGAAAAGAAACATTGAAGAATCACCGTGTAGACTGTTTTCAATATATTACTTGCTGGGTTTTATTTCCTAATGATTCTCTTATGAAGGCTTTTTCAAAATGACTGGCAAAAGCCAAAAAAATTCCATTAAAAATAGGTATGTTTTGATAAATAGGAAAATAGTAGACATTCTAGAAAAGATGAGTAAAAGTGGATTCTTTTTAAAGTTGAATAAACTCTACTATGTAGCACTAAGAAACAATTAATTAGTTGTATATAGAGTCTAAGAATACATTTTAAAAAGGCATTATTAGTCTGGGCACGATCGCTCACCCCCGTCATCCCAGCATTTTGGGAGGCCAAGGCGGGAGAATCGCTTGAGTCCAGGAGTTCAAGACCAGCCTGGGCAACATGGCAAAAACCCCGTCTGCACAAAAAATACAAAAAAATGCCATGCATGGTGGCGCATGCCTGTGGTCCCAGCTACTCTACAGGCTAAGGTAGGAGGATTGCTTGAGCCCAGGAGGTGGAGGTTGCAATGAGCCAAGATCATGCCACTGCTCTTCAGTCTGGGTGACGGAACAAGACCCTGTCTCAAGAAAAAGGGGGGGGGGGGGTATTGAAAAGAAAAGTGAGGAAACACAAGAACGAATGGTAGCATACTATTCGTAGCATTCATGAATATTAAAATAAATAATAATATATTTGTCAAGGATACAAATATGTATTAGGATATAACACAGTATAGTAAGTACCATGGTGGTAATATATGGTGGGAGGAAGTGAGTGTGGACATTGAGACAAACGAGCAAACATAAAATAGTATTTTAAAAATTAAATAAAACAAGAATGGAGCCTTGCATAGCCTGCTAATATGAGAAATAGGAGTAACTGAGCTCTCTGCACCTGAGGTCCAGAAAGCAAATAAAATATATTATTGTTGATATTCTTTAATAAAATCAAATTTTTAAATAAGTAATTACAAATATGAGTGATAAAGACAATCCTGCACAATTTATAAATAGAATAAATCTTTAATTGTTGGAATTTTGTTACATTTACAAAAATTATTTTATAAGACTTCTTTTATTTATTTTTAAGTTCCAGGGTACATGTGCAGGATGTGCAGGTTTGTTACATAGGTAAACGTGTGCCATGATGGTTTGCTGCACTCATAACCTAGGTCTTAAGCCCAGCATACATTAGCTATTTTTCTTAATGCTCTTCCTTCCCCCACCCCACTTCCAGACAGGCCCCAGTATGTGTTGTTCCTCTTCGTGTCCACATGTTCACATTGTTCAGCTCCCACTTATAAGTGAGAACATGTGGTGTTTGGTTTCCTGTTCCTGCATTAGTTTGCTGAGGATAATGGCAAAGGACATGATATTGTTCCTTTTTATGGCTGCATAGTATTCCATGGTGTATGTGTATGACATTTTCTTTATCCAGTCTATGATTGATGGGCATTTGGGATGATTCTATGTCTTTTCTATTGTGAATAAGGCTGCAGTGAACATACATGTGTATGTATATTTGTAGTAGAATGATTTATATTCCTTTGAGTATATACCCTGTAATGGGATTGCTGGATCAAATGGCATTTCTGGTTCTAGATCTTTGCAGAATCGTCACACCGTCTTCCACAATGGTTGAACTAATTTACATACCCACCAACAGTATAAAAGCATTCCTATTTCTCTATAAGCTCACCAGCACCTGTTGTTTCTTGATATTTTAATAATCGTCATTCTGACTGGTGTGAGATGGTATCTCATTGTGGTGTTGATTTGCATTTCTGTAATGATCAGTGATGTTGAGCCTTTTTTCATATGTTTGTTGGCCACATTAATGTCTTCTTTTGAGAAGTGTCTGTTCATGTCCTTTGCCCACTTTTTAATGGGGTTGTTTTTTTCTTGTAAATTTCAGTTCCTCATAGATTCTGGATATAAGACCTTTGTCAGATGAATAGATTCCAAAAATTTTCTCTCACTCTGTAGGTTGCCTGCTTACTCTGATGAGAGTTTCTTTTGCTGTGCAGAAGCTCTTTAGTTTAATTAGATCCAATTTGTCAGTTTTTGCTTTCTGACACACAGACAAATGGAATAGAAAAGAGACTTCCAAGGAAGTCTAAAGGACCCAGCTAATTTAGCTTCCTAAAAATTTAGAACAGTTGCTAAATCTCCTTCAGTGAGAATATCTGGTTCTTTCTCAAATATTTATTTTTAATATTTTTACGATGTATATATCACTAATTTTTAACTTATACTTCCCATGCAGCCATCACTTCGCAAAGTGTCAATAACTGAAACACACATTATTAAATATGTTGCATTCTATAACACTTAAATATTTTATAAAACTTAAGAATATTTATGCAAATGAAGGTAACATTGCTTATAAATGATGCTTTATATTGCAAGACATGCCAGTTTCTATGTACCTATCCATCATATATTACCTATAAGATAAATAGAAATCAATGATTTAAGTTTGGTAGAACAGCTTTCACATAAACATGTAAGTTCCTAATGATAACATGGGAACTAAAATTAAAACAATCTGCAATATTTAGATATTTTGGTTAAGTTTTGACAAGACAGTTGTCTCAATATTCAGTGTAGCTCTGGCAAGATGTATAATATATATATGTCATACTCAAATAGTGGTTGTATCTATTGCCTTGGTTTTGGCCACATATTACAGAATTGCCAACTAATAGCAACTAAATTCATTATTAAAATGGCATAATATTGGTGGGAGGTAATGGGATGTCTTAAATGAGCACAAGCCTGGCATGTCATTTAAACTCTCAGAGCTTCATTTTGTTTGTGTGGAAAATAGTGATGTTAAATTACACAAGCTCTTGGGTTCAAATATGCTTTAAATTATATAATTCTAATTGCATTTTAATGGTCTTAGCCATTTATAGAAATATTTTAAAGTTATGTTTCTGATTATCTTATCTTAATTGAGGTAGATTAAGGCAAAGCAGGAGGCCAGCTTTTTTCAGAATTATCTTATAGAATATGGTTATGTTTTGGGTGGAGGAACATGGGATTAACTAATGAGAGAGAGCCAACACCTCTTATATAACAGAACTGGGGGATAAAAAATCAATTTTGCTCACAGGTCATGGTGAGAAAAGATAGAGGAAGCACGAGAAGGTTTATTTCCCTCTTGGGTTTTGAAAATGTGTTTGAGAACATCCTTAGTATTCATATGAGGAGTTGCAACAGTGTTCAATATCTAATAACACTCTCCATAAGATTAGCATAATCAGTCAATAATGGGGCCATACATGCAGCCAAGTCCTTAAACCAAAAACATCAGAATTACGTAACGTGTAACAACTCCAAGAATGTCTAGATCATGAATATCTTCTAACTTTAGTCGAGGGATAACAAAAATGTGATTCTAACCTTCTCTTATTACTACCTTTTCCTTTCCTTCCATCTACAGATACAAAAAAACATTTTTTTTTCTACCTTTCATTAAAACATGGCTAATTTCAATGACATAAGAAAAGGAGAAATGGGGCCGGGCACAGTGGCTCACGCCTGTAATCCCAGCACTTTGGGAGGCTAAGGCGGGCAGTCACCTGAGGTCAGGAGTTAGAGACCAGCCTGACCAACATGGAGAAACCCCATCTCTACTAAAAATACAAAAAATAATAATAATAATAAAAATAGCTGGGAGTGGTGGTGCACACCTGTAATCCCAGCTACTCAGGAGGCAGAGGCAGGAGAATCGCTTGATCCCAGGAGGCAGAGGTTGCAGTGAGCTGAGATCATGCCACTGTACTCCAGTCTGGGCAACAAGAGCAAAACTCCATCTCAAAAAAAAAAAGAAAAGGAGAAATGAAATACAATCTCTGTAGTCAACATACACGAAGATGAAGGCAAATTTGAAACTGATATATACATGTATATATGTAAATTCATTTCAAATATTATCTATTTCCATGGGCAGTTAGTGGGAGGAAAAAGGATACACACTATATGTTTGGTTCTACCAATTTATATTTGTTGAAATATCTAAAACATGTTTGTTCCAAATTACCTATCATCTGTCTATCTAGCCATCCACAAACATACACATACTCACTCAAGATACACTCACAAATATAAGACAAATATAACTGCCAATTCATAAATAACAATATTTGAAAGCTATTATTATTTGAATATTATTTCAGTAATATTTATTATTTTAAAGTTTTTTTCAAAATATCAGTTTATATATTATACTTATGGATTTCAATCATTGAACAAATCTCTTTGAAATTTATAAATTTACATTTTCTAAGTTGAAACAAAAATATGCTAGATTTTTGTAGGTTGACAGATATAAAGAGTGAGTGATATGGTTCAGCTGTGTTCCCACCCAAATCTCATCTTGAATTCCCATGTGTTGTGGGAAAAACTGGGGGCAGGTCTTTCCCGGGCTGTTCTTGTGAGAGTGAATAAGTCTCATGAGATCTGATGGTTTTAAAAAGGGGAGTTTCCCTGCACAAGCTCTCTCTTTGCCTGCTGCCACCCATGTAAGATGTGACTTGCTCCTCCGTGCCTTCTGCCATGATTGTGAGGCCTCCCCAGCCAGTTGGAGCTGTAAGTCCATTAAACCTCTTCCTTTTGTAAATTGCCCAGTCTCAGGTATGTCTTTATCAGCAGTATGAAAACAGACTAATACAGTGAGAATAAATAAAATTTCAAATGTAAATGTATTTTATAAAGTTTCTTATTATTTTTGCTGATGATGGATATTAATTTAACCTTTCAGTTCAGGTACCAAGGCACAGCAAAATACCCTTTTTAAAAAGACAGGAAATTGTAATTAAATCAATAATTCTGTTTACAGAGTGCCAGTTAGAAAGTACTTAAAAATCACTGGTTTAACAAATGAGGCCGGGCGCGGTGGCTCAAGCCTGTAATCCCAGCACTTTGGGAGGCCGAGACGGGCGGATCACGAGGTCAGGAGATCGAGACCATCCTGGCTAACCCGGTGAAACCCCGTCTCTACTAAAAAAAAATACAAAAAACTAGCCGGGCGAGGTGGCGGGCGCCTGTAGTCCCAGCTACTCGGGAGGCTGAGGCAGGAGAATGGCGTGAACCCGGGAGGCGGAGCTTGCAGTGAGCAGAGATCCGGCCACTGCACTCCAGCCTGGGCGACAGAGCGAGACTCCGTCTCAAAAAAAAAAAAAAAAACAAATGAAATACACTTCATATTCTGAGGGAGCACATATTTATACATCCCTGTTATGTTACTTGAGTATAGATTAGACTCATAGGTCCTGAACCACATGCTGTGATGATGGATTTAACACTTCATAATAAATACTAAATAATATTTACTGTGTATCCTCATTGCATTAAGTTGATTTATGTTAGAGAAATAAGAACCTAATGTTGAGTTTATTAGAGTAGTATTAGGTTTAAGACCTCCAGACTTTTCTTTGTCTGTTAACTGAAATAACTTTTACTTGTGAAGGCAGACCAAAATAAATATTCTTCAATTAAGCTACTTGTTTTACAACCATAGAATGTGTTTTAAATTGTACATTTTCAGTCTCTGTAGGAGTTGGAGAGTATGCAGAGGTAATGATGTCTTTATTAAAGTACATGACTCCATTGAGGAAAAAATAAATATTGTTAATGAAAAGCATGTTATAAATGTTATAAATTAAAGACAAGCAAGACACAAACATTGGAAAACTTTCTGAAGTGTATAATTAATAAATCTTATATTGCATCTACTTTTAACTTTTTATATAAACATATTTTTAAGAAAAACAAGAGTTAAGGTCAGTATTTCTTCTCTGAACTGATTTTAGCGTTTCTCTTTACTCACTTAACTCAGTTGTAGTTATGGAAATTTGCAGAGTCTATTTAAAAATAGTGCTGACAAATAGCTAAATTGAGGGTAACCTTTATTTGCAAGACATATATGTCCAACTGAATTAGCAAATTAACTACATTTTATGACAATTAAATATATATGTATCCTTTAAAAAGGTTATGGGCCATAAAAAATGCTACTTCTCTACTGATGCCCTAATTCTTTCTCTTCATCATTAATATTTAATGAAAAATTTTTCTTCTAAAATCTATATAAAGCATTCAACCAACCTTTATTTTGCTATTATTGTTTGATGAATAGTTTCCAACATCCTTAGCTTAATCCCCTTTAATCTAGACCACTCAAAATCAATATAGTTTTGTTTTATACCAAAACTAACTAGCTGCTGATAACCTTGTGAACCTGGTGAAGCGTGTTTTTCAGTGACTTATTTCCTCCTTTGAAGCTATTTCCTCATTTTTCTGACTTCTAGAGCCATGATGTTCTCTGTGTTTTACCTGTAACAAAAGCTGCTGTGACAAAATATTGCCACCCTACATCATTCTACATATAAGGCCATCATATTTATGAATTAACTGTGTTTCAAGCAGGAAGAGAAATCAGCAATACACAGTTCTAATAATGAAATTTCAGAAATGGGGGACTGGTAAATGAGGTATTTTGGGGGGGTAGAAGTGCTACCTAAATCTTCGTATGTGGGTGGTATTGTACTCATTTTGTGGAAAGAATACGTTTTAATGAGAAAAATAGTGTAGTCTAGAGTGTGAAGTCATTATGTTTATATATTTGCATTATTTGGAAACTATTTAAAGAGAATTTTAGTAGAATGATTTATATTCCTCTGGGTGTATACCCAGTAATGGGATTGCTTGGTGTAATGGTAATTCTGCTTTAAACTCCTCTTTGAGAAATTACCATACTGCTTTCCATAATGGTTGAACTAATTTATACTCCCACCAACAGTGTATAAGTGTTACGTTTTCTCTGCAACCTCACCAGCATCTGTGTTTGTTTGTTTGTTTTTTGACTTGTTAATAATAGCCATTCTGACTGGTGTGAGATGGTATATTATTGTGGTTTTGATTCACATTTCTCTAACCATCAGTCATATTGTGCTTTTTTCATATGCTTGTTGGTTGTGTTAACATGCACGTGAATGTTCATTGCAACACTATTCACAGTAGCAGGGACATGGAATCAACCTAAATGCCCATCAATGACAAATTGGATAAAGAAATGTGGTACATATATACAATGGGATACTATGCAGCTATAAAAAGGAACAAAATCATGTCTTTTGCAGGAACATGGATTGAGCTAGAGGCTGTTACTCTTTTTCTTGAGACAGGCTTTCGCTCTGTTACTCAGGCTAGAGTGCAGTGTGGTGGCTGTTATTATTGGCAAACTAATGGAGGAACAGAAAACTGAATACTGCATGCTCTCACTTATAAGTGGGAGCTACATGATGAGAACTCATGAACACAAAGAAGAGAACAACAGACACTGGGGTCTACTTGAGGGAAGAGTCTGGGAGGAGGGAGAGGATCAGGAAAATTTAGGTAATAGGTTTAATACCTGATGAAATCATCTATACAACAAACCCCTGTGCATGAGTTCACCTATGTAACAAACCTTCACATTTACCCCTGAACCTAAAACAAAATTTTAAAAAATAAGAACACTTGGACACAGGGTGGGGAACATCACACACTGGGGCCTGTCATGGGGAGGGGGGAGTGGGGAGCGATAGCATTAGGAGATATACCTAATGTAAATGATGAGTTAATGGGTGGAGCACACCAACATGGCACATGTATACATATGTAACAAACCTGCATGTTGTGTACATGTACCCTAGAACTTAAAAGTATTAAAAAATAAATAAATAAAGAGAATTTTGACCTCACATTAAAGGCAACATCTACAGAATGATCATAAGGGAGAATTACTTCTATTAGACTGTGGGAGCAGTCAAGTAAAAATAGTCAGTCATTTTGTTTGAATTACATGAAACTATATCAATCAGCTCTTTATCACACATGGCCTTTATATTTATAAATTGTACTAACAAGCATGCTATGTTAAGTTGCTTAAAAAGCATGGAGACCAAGAAAAAGTTGTCTCTTTTTAAGTGAAGAATACAGAAAAATTGAATCAGTTAACAAAGATACCTATAGGGAATAGCTATTAAAATTTCAACTATGATTTGAGGAAATTGTGGCTAAATGATAATTAAACATATTTATTTTAAGAAACAAAATTAGAGTAATTTATATCATAATAAGGCTTTTATAATGCTTAATTCTGGGAAAATTTTTATTAATACTTCTAATATTCAGGTCATATTCTTAAAGGAATTTTTAAATGACTTCAACTTTGATAATACATGAAATGCACGCTTCTCTATATCTGCTTAGAACACACTGAAGATGGTTGATATCTGCTTCATGTTGGAGTATAGAAATGTCACTGCTTCCATGTTTGTTAATACAGCAACATCACAATTTAAACATGAACCCTATACATTTGGTGTGACATTTCAACCATCCCCATTGGGAAAGTTTAACTGTGCCTTCTGCTGCTGTACTATGCATTCTGGAGAAAAAAACAAAAACAACAGCAGCAACAACAACAACAACAACAAAAAACCCCAAGCAATTTTGAGAAGTGATTATCAGTCACTATAGAACTGAGGAGTTTAAGAAAAAAACTGTATAATCAGAAAAATATATATATTTTATTTCTCAACATTATACCCTGTCTTTTTGCTTTCTATAGACCTGGAGAATAATCAGAAATTGTGTCCCCATGCATGGCACTCTGTACAGACTTGGGAACTTCGTTGCTGGAAAAACTATCTGTACTTTTCTCAAAAGTGTCCAAATGGGGTTGGGGAAATTAGATTAAGTTAGTTATATTATATCTAAGAATTAGCATTAGTATCTCAGTACCATCATCTAATTTGCTTTTCGCTCACCTTTATCAGCATCTTTTATTTTATTTTTTTAAATAATTTCACTTTGTATTTTAGATTAAGGGGGTACACATGCAGGTTTGTCACACAGTGACATCAGTATCTCTTAGAATATTAGATCTATTTCTTGGTAGCATAAACCTACCACCACATCAAATTATCTGTATTTTTTTAAAGAACAATAAAATGTAGGCCACTTATAAGGTGAAGTGTAATAAAATAAAACTGAACAATTTTCCTGTGTTTTCTAAACCATAATTTACAATTTAAAAATATTTTAATATTATTTTCTTCTTATTTTGTTTTTCCATTCTAGCTCATAAAAATGAGAAAACAAGTTGGAGAAAATAATTAATGGCAATAATAATAGTGATAAAGATGATAGTAAGTTGGGCTATGTTTTGAGAGAATTTAAAATTTTTTGTGGTGTATTAGGAATGAGTAATAAGAACAATTTACTACTCCCGGTCAAAAGAACAAATGATCTTGAAAGGACTACCACTATAATTAGAAGTGTAAAACTTAGCCAGTGAGTAATATTAATCACAAAATATCTTAAAACAGATTGGATATATTTGATCACATTTTCCCCTCTTCAATGCCTTTCCTTAAGTATTTTAGCTGAGTTGTACGTGTGTCTGTATGTATTTTTGTGTGTCTGCATATGTTGACTACAAGATTGAGTGTCTAAATGGAAATCCTCTCAGTTTTAGTGCTGCAAGTCAGAGTCATGAAGCCATCTTGCCAGGCACTAGCTCCCAGACAACATTTCTAGACACACTCAGGGCCAGAAGGGAACCTGCTGCCTTGAAGGGAATGATGAAGTCCTGGAAGGATCCATCACCTGTTGACTAACAAGCCTTTGGGTCTTGAATAACCAGCATCAATACTTATGTAGTATGCTGTGGGCCTTGGGTGAGATTCTGAGACTTGCTGGCTTCAGGTGAGACTCAGCACATTCCTAGATTTGGTAACTTTGGGGAGAAACACCTTCTGCTTCAAGAAAGTGTTGAAGAGGGAAAAAGGGGACTTTGTCTTGCACATTAGATACCAGCATGGCCATGGCGGGTAGAGCACCAAGCAAGCTTTTGGAGTTGTAAAGATGTGGAGAAAAGGGAACCCTCATATAGTGTTGGTGGAAATGTAAATTAGTATAATCACTATGAAGAACAGTTTGGAGGTTCCTCAAAAAAACTAAAATAGAGCTACCATAGGGTCCAGCAATCCCACTGCTAGGTGTATGTCCAGAAAAGAGGAAATCGGGATATCATAAAGATATCTCCACTCCCGTGTTTATTGCAGCATTATTCACACTATTCAATATATACAATGGAGTACTACTCAGTCATAAAAAAGAGTGAGATCCAGTCACTTGCAACAACATGGGTGTAACTGGAGGCCATTATATTAAGTGAAATAAGCCAGGCACAGAAAGACAATCTGCATGTTCTCACTTATTTGTGGAGCTAAAAATTAAAACAATTGAGCTCGTGGAAATAGAGAGTAAAAGGACAGTTACCAGAGGCTGGGAAGGGTGGTAGATGTTGTAGGGTGGTAGTCAGGATGATTAATGATTCAAAAAATAGTTAGAATGAATGGATAAGATCTAATATGCACTAGCACAATAGGGTGACTATAGTAAAAAATAATTTAATTGTACATTTTAAAACTTAAAAAGTATAATTGAATTGTTTGTAACACAAAGGATAAATGCTTGAGGCCATGGATACCCAATTTACCCTGATGTGATTATTATGCATTGCATATCTGTATCAAAATATCTCAACCCATAAATACATACACCTACTATGTACCCACAAAAATTAAAAATTAAAAAAGGTGTGGTTACAGTGCAGATTTCTGACACCCTGGCTAGTGCTCACAGACACAATCAAAGGAATCAAGCCCTCCTCTAGTGCAAGCTCTTGTGTGGCCCTTGTGTTAAATACAGGACAGAACATAGCATGGCAGGTTCCAAACCCTGGACTCAGGCTTCCCCACCAATTTCCAGTCCTGCTACCTAACTTCTCTGTGCCTTAGTCTCCTCTGACTATAGAACTGGGATAATTATAGTACTTTGGAAGCTTGCTGTGAGAAATAAATGAATAAATGCATGTGTATATATATATATATTTAAAATAATGGGGAAAACATAAGCATGAAACACTTATTGATTTCAGACTGCTTACAATGTACATTTACATAAAATAGTACTATGTTAAGTTAACATAGCACTTTAAAAGAGGATTTCAAAATGTAAGTTCCATGGACCAGCTCAAAGATAGTGTTCCAGTGGACTGTGAACATACTGTGCTCATGAGCAAAAAATTCACATCATTGGTAATATGTTGGTTTCTCTAAGGAAAACACCCATGGTTATTATTATATTTGCAAAAGAGTCTGTGAGAGTGCCTGTATTAGCTCATTCTCACGCTGCTTTAAAGAACTGCCCAAAGCTGGGTAATTTATAAAGAAAAGAGATTTAATTGACACACAATTCCATATGGCTAGGAAGGGCTCAGGAAACTTGCAAGCATGGCAGAAGGTGAAGCAGGCACCTTCTCCACAAGGCAGCAGGAGAGAGAAGAGAGCAAAAAAGGAAAAACTTCCGCTTATAAAACCATAAGATCTCGTGAGAACTCACTATCACAAGAACAGCATGGGAGAAACTGCCCCCATAATCCAATCACTTATCTGCCTTGACATGTGGGGATTATAGGTCTCTCCCTCACCACATGGGAATTACAATTTGAGATGTAATTTGAGTGGGGACACAGAACCAAACCATATCACTGTCCCTGAAAATAATATCACCTTTGGCCCCAGAGTTCTCAAAACAACTTTGCCCTGATACTGAAAATAACACTGTATAAACAAAAAATTATAATTATTCTTGTTTACACAGAGGAGATTGGAATCTCAGGGATATTAGGTAACTGGTCAATTATACAAGTAATAATTTTAAAAATCAAGCTGAGATTCCAGGAAATACGACATCTAATACAATAATCTTTTATATAAGATTAAGAATGATGAAATTAGTTTTAAATCCACTGTCTATACCTTTTTAAAATATAACCATAGATTCAAATATTTTTTGCTAATTAAAAATAAATAATAACTTTTCTGTTCAGAGTAAGTCACTCCAATTGTCAAATAGACCTTTGGCCTAATACTATGGACCAATGTCCCTTCAGTGTTATATTTTGGATTCCAGCAAATGAAAACAATGAAGTATGAAGACTGTGAATACTGAGTTTAGTGGTGGGTCAGAGGATGAGGGGAACTTATTTGCAAAGCAGAAGGCTGGAAAAAACATTATTTCAGGTCTTTGCCCTCAATGATAAAGGAAGGTTATTTGATAAGCAAAGTCAAAGGACATCTTTCTTTTCACATAAAATGAAATACAGTGCTGATACATTCAAACAAAAGATTACACAAACCAAAAATGAGCTTTGTTTGTTTTCCTCTTTTGATTTGGTTTGACTTTTTTCCCCCTAACTGAACATCAGGCAGAATTAATAAATTAGGAAGTAACCTTTGTCACTGAGGAAAGTTAGTATATCTTCTGAATGTCATAGAGTTAGAGGAACTACATGGGATTTTAAGAAGGAAATAATTTTTAGTTAATAATAAGTTAGCTTTGACAATATTCAAATCAAAGAAATGAGAATTGCATAATGGATTGAAATAGATGATCTAGTAAAAATCTTAATACCATTTTTTTATCAGGTCTTTTATTAGGTCAGGGCAAAATTGTGTTAATAATACTACTTCTCAAGCCTCCTATAAAAAGGTTTTGACATGTTTTAATACATCCTTTCTGGGATGGAAAATAAACTCCTTTACTGGAGTGAGCTTTAACTTCTTCAGGTCACAAAGATACATGAATCTGTCAGGATTTAACCAAAATAACTGAACAAGTAGGATCCAGTCCATGGAACTTATATTTTGAACTCCTCCTTTAAAGTGCTATATTAAATATATGTATATAAAGGGATTTATTGCAAGCAATTGGCATATGCAATTATGAGGGCTGATAAGGCACGTCTGAAATCTGCAGGGCAGGCCATCAGGAAAGGCAGGCTGGAAATTTGTTATTCTTGTAATCCTCAGTTTCTTGCCTACCTACGTTATCTAGGATGACCTTCTTTACTTACCATCAGCAGATTATGGACTTTACCTCTATGAAATACCTTTACAGCAGAACCTACATTAATATTGGATTGATTGAATAACTAGGGACTTATATCCTAGTCAAGTTTGTACGTAAAACTGACCATCATAGTGCACTGTTTATTAAGTTACTACTTGGTATAATAACTAGTACTTAGACGAAGTTGATGCATTGTACCCCCAAGTATATATTATTTATTTCCATAATTGTACTGTCTAGATTGTACTAAACCGGGGTCAGCAAACTTTTCCAGTAAATATCAGGTAGTAAATATTTTAGGCTTGCAGACCATATAGTTTCTGTCAAAACAAAACTACATAAATGAATGAATATGGTCGTGTTCTCTAAAACTTTATCTAGAGAAACAGGTAGCCTTCCCTTAGGCCACAGTTTGTTGACTCCTTCTTTAAACCAGCATTTAAATTCTCAATATCATCATGGGACATTTTCTGAACCCTTGTGTACAGGATGTGTATTGATAAATGAAAACTTCAACTGAATTAAATTTAAAGGCGTTTAATTGAGAAATGAACAATTCGTGAATCAGGCAGCCCCCAGATTCACAGCGGATTCAGAGAAACTCCAGTGCAACCACATGGTGGAAGAAGATTTAGAGACAAAAAAAGGGAAATGACATACAGAAATTGGCAGTGAGGCACAGAAACAGCTGGGTTGGTTACAGGTTGGTGTTTGCCTTATTTGAACACAGTTTGTACACTTAGCAGTCTATGAGTAGTTGAAGTATGGCCACAGGGATTGGCCAAGACACAGTTATTGTTATAGGCGCATACTGCTATGTTAGGTTTTCAATTTTGTCTATTAAGCTAGGTTACAGTTCATCCACAAGGACTCAAATATAGAAGTATAGAGCCCTTCTCAGGCCATTATTTAGTTTTGCTTTAACAGTATGAGATCCTGTGTTAGAGCCTGGATGAGTTGGAAATAAGCTTAACATCTTAATATCTAGTGGGAAGAATGAATATAGAGATACTGGAATACAAATACAAAGGTAGGAAAATATTTATATAATAAGGCTATATTTAAAGTTCTCTGATAAGGCAGATAAGACTGTCCTTAAATGCACCTGCAGCAACCAAGGAGGATTTCCCCAAATAGTTCATATTATGAGTTGGCCCTCTGAGAATTCTCCAAATATTGTAGGGTGATATAATCTTTCCTTTTTTACTTTTATCTTAGGTTCATTGGTACGTGTGCAGGTTGCAGGTTTGTAATAAGGTAAACACATGTCACAGGGGTCTGTTATATAGATTATTTCATTACCCAGGTATTAAACCAGTACCCATTCGTTATTTTTCCTGATCCTCTCCATCCTCCCAATCCCCACCCTCCAATAGGCCCCCAAATCTGTTCTTCCCCTCAATGTGTCCATGCATTCTGACTATTTGGTTCCTACTTATAAGTGAGAACATGTAGTATTTGGTTTTCTATTCCTGTCTTAGTTTGCTAGGGATTATGGCCTCCAGGTTCATTCATGTGCCTGCAAAAGACATGATATCATTCTTTTTATGGCTGCATAGTACTTAGCCGCATATACTTTTATGGCTGCATATACTCAGTAATGGGATATTCAAATGTTAGTTTTGTTTTTAGGTATTTGAGGAATTGCCACACTGTTTTCCAGAATGATTGAACTAATTTACACTCTCACCAACAGTGTATAAGCTTTCCTTTTTCTCCACAACTTCACCAGCTAACTGGTGTGAGATGGTATCTCACTGTGGTTTTGATTCGCCTTTCCCTAATGATCAATGATGTTGAGCTTTTTTCCATATAATTGTTGCCCTCATGTATGTCTTCTTTTGAAAAGTGTTCATGTGCTTTGCCCATTTTTAATGTGGGTGTTTGGTTTTTTCTTATAAATTTGTTTAAGTTCCTTATAGAAGCTGAATATGAGACCTTAGTCTTTAATCCATCCTGTGCTAATTTTTGTATATGGTATAAGGAGGAGGTTCAGTTTCAGTTGTCTGCATGTGGCTACCCAGTTATCCCAATACAATTTATTGAATAGGGAGTTCTTTCCTCATTGCTTGTTTTTGTCAGCTTTCTTGAAGATCAGAGGGTTGTAAGTGTATGGCCTTATTTCTGGGCTCTCTATTCTGTTTCATTTTTCTATGGGTTTGTTTTCATACCAGCACCATACTGTTTTGGTTACTGTAGCCCTGTAGTATAGTTTGAAGTTGGGTAACATAATGCCTCTAGCCTTGTTTTGGTTTTGCTTAGGATTTCCTTGACTATTTGGGCTCCTTTTTGGTTCCATATGAATTTTAAAATAGTTTTTTTTTTCTCATTATGAGAAGACTGTCACTGGTAGTTTAATAAGAACAGCATTAAATCTATAAATTGCTTTGGGAAGTGTGGCCATTTTCGTGATACTGATTCTTCCTATACATGAGCATGGAATGATTTTCCTTTTGTTTGTGTCATCTGTACTAGATAATTGAGGCAGAAAATTAACAAAGTTATTCAGGACCTGTATCAAATGGACCTGATAGACATCTACAGAACTTACCACCTAAAACAACAGAATATATATTCTGCTTATGGCCACATGACACATACTCTAAAATAGACCACATAATCAGATATAAAATACTCCTCAGCAAATACAAAATAACTAACATCGTAACAGTCTCTCTGACCACAGCACAAATTAGAAATCAAGAATGAGAAATTCACTCAAAACCTTGCAATAATACGGGAATTAAAAAATAAGCTGCTTCTGAGTGACGTTTGGTTAAATAATGAAATTAAGGCCGAAATCAAGAAGTTCTTTGAAGTGAATGAAAACAAAGATACAACATATCAGAATCTCTAGGACACAGCTAAGGCAGTGTTAAGAGGGAAATTTATAGCACTAAATGTCCATATCATAAAGTTAGAAAGATCGCAATTTGACAACCTAACATCACAATGAAAAGAACTAAAAAAACAAGAGAAAAATCAACCCCAAAGCTATCAGAAGTCAAGAAATAACTGCAATCAGAGCTGAACTGAAGGAGATTGAGACATGAAAAAGCATTCAAACCATCAGTGAATCCAGGAGTTTGTTTTTTGAAAAAATTAATAGTTAAACCACTGGCTAAACTAACAAGAAGAGAGAAGATCCAAATAAAGAATCAGAAATGACAATGGAGATATTACAGTAGACACCACAGAAATACAAATAACCATCAGAGAATGCTATGAACACCTCTATGCACATAAACTAGAAAATTTAGAAGAGATGAATACATTCCTGGACACATACACCCTCCCAAGACTGAGCCACAAAGAAATTGAATCCCTAAACAGACCAATAATGAGCTCTGAAATTGAATCAGTAATAAATAGCCTACCAACCTAAAAAAGTCCAGGACTTCACAGCCAAATTCTACCAGATGTACAAAGAAGAGCTAGTACCATTCTTACTAAAACTATTCCAAAAAATTGAGAAGGGACTTCTCCCCAACTCATTTTATGAGGCCAGTATCATCCTGATACCAAAACCTGGCAGAGACGCAATGACAACAAAAGTCTTCAGGCCATATCCTTGATGAACATCGATGCAAAAATCCTCAACAAAATACTGGCAAACAAAATCCAGCAGTATATCAACAAACATATCCTCCACGAATAAGTAGGCTGTATTATTGAGATGCAAATTTGGTTCAACATGCACAAATCAATAAACGTGATTCATCACATAAACAGAACTAAAGACAAAAACCACATTATTATCTCAATAGATGCAGAAAAGGCTTTTGAAAAAATTCAACATCTCTTCATGTTAAAAACTCTCAACAAACTAGATATTTAAGGAACATACCTCAAAATCATAGCTATCTATGACAAACCCACAGTCAACATCACACTGAATGGGCATAAACTGAAAACATTCCACTTGAAAACTAGCAAAAGACAAGGATGCCCTCTCTCACCATTCCTATTCAAAATAGTATTGGAAGTCCTGGCCAGATCAGTCAGGCAAGATAAAAAAAGTAAAGGACATCCACATAAGAAGAGAGGAAATCAAACTATCCCGTTTGCAGATGATATGATCTTATATCTAGAAAACCCCTTAGTCTTGGTCCCAAAACTTCTTAAGCTGATAAACAACTTCAGCAAGTCTCAGGATACAAAATCAATGTACAGATACCAGCTTTCATATATACAAACAACAGTCAAGCCAAGAGCCAAGAGGAATGCAATCCCATTCACAATTGCCATGAAAAGAACAAAGTACTTAGGAATACGACTGACCAGGGAGGTGAAAGATCCATACAAGGAAAACAACGAAACACCAGATCATGCACTTTGAGGACCAGTTTCAGGAGTGAGCATGGCTGTTTTAAGAATAATCTCATCTGCCTTGCTATGGGTATAGAAAAATAAAAACAAATTAAAAAGAATGCTGTCTTATCTATAAGTAGGGATAATAAAAATACACCTTTAGTGTGCAAAGATTTCCATTGCAGATAGTTCCTACTATACCTAAAGCCTCATGCCCAGGTTATTAAAATGTTTGTCAGTTGTATTAGTCTGTTCTCACACTGTTATAAGAAAATACCCAACACTGGGTAATTTATAAAGGAAAGAGGCTTAATTGACTTAAGATTCCACATTGCTGGGGAGGCCTCAGGAAACTTATAATCATGGCCGAAGTCAAAGGAGAAGCAGGTACCTTCTTCACAGGGCAGCAGGATGGATTGAGTGCAAGCAGGGGAAATGCTGGCTCCTTATAAAACCATCTGATCTTGTGAGAACTCACCCACTATCATGAGAACAGCATGGGAAATCACCCTATGATTCAATTATCTCCACTTGGTCCTGCACTTAACACATGGGGATTATAGGGATTACAATTCAAGATAAGATTTGGGTGGGGACACAAAGCCTAACCATATCATCAGTATAGGAACTAAATGAGTGCTATGTACTAGATAGAAAATTGAGAAGTGAAGCTAAAAACAGTTAAAATATCTGTGGAAATTAAATAATTTAGTTAAATTAGGATGAAGCTTAAGCAGGAGAGAAATTGTACTATGTCTCTATTTGGTATTTTAATGTTTCTACTATAATTCTGAAATGTAAATTTTGTTTTAAAGCCAGTCTGTCACGTAAAGCAGTCCAATGGGAATACATTTACAGATAAAACTTGTTTTTATTTTGTAGAAGTACACCATGGTTCTTTTCTTTTTTTGACTACAAGGAATGAGTGTCTACCCCAGAAAAATAAATTATGCTGCTGGAAACTGTATGTAACAAATGATTTATTTAAGGTATGCTTTGAAAGTGTACAGAAAATGCTAAGAAGGCAAATAAGTATAAAAAATGGCTTAGCCCCATCTCACAAGAAATTCTGCATCTTGTAAATTTAGGGTACCTGCTGGTGTCTGTTTGCAGTTTATATTTAGCTTTTCAAGGACCAAAAAAAGAAGCTTTTGCTCTCCTAACATTGGTAATTATCTCTAATTATAGGAAGCATTCTCTATGTGTATGTCAAACAGCCCATGTTTTTTATTTCTGTTGGTTGCATATGTTAACTGGTGCTGTGCTTCCAAGCATCTGTTGGATTTAGATCATTAGCATCTCTACCAATATAGCAGTCAATGAGACCATAAGACTGTCTGCCTGCTGATAACCATGAGAAGATAAAAAAAAAACAAAAAACAAAACACACACACACACACACACACACACACACAAACTCATTTGTTTTTCATTTCCAGTCAGAATCCTATCAGTGAAACAGCTCACTATTCAGTCAGAGAATATGCACTGTTACAAAGTAAAATACGCAAAGTCAAGTTCAGGATGAATTTCTACAGAGTCTGAATGTGTTTTCTCAAGATCTACTACTCTAAAAATTACAAAAATGTTATTTGGGTTTGTTTTCATTCAGTAGATGCATATTTCTTGACACATCCAAATTCAGGGAATATGAATGTTTCCTCATTTCAGAATGACCAGGGTTTGTCAGAGCAGAAAAAAAGAGAGATTCTAGAACTTAATAGGAAAGAACTGAGAGGCATAAAAGTAGATATCAGGAATGTAGCAGGACATCCCATGATTGACTTCATAATAAGGGTCAGTTCACATAAACTCAAAAGTAAGGCTGCATCAACTTACCTCTCCCTGTTGGTCCTGGGCCTGAACTTTCCCTCTATTCCAAGATTTATAAGACCATTCACTCTGACTGGTATTGTTGATATAACTCAAAACAGAACGGAAAAATGTTAAAGCACCAACACTTTTTCAGGCTTAAACATTCAGATTTAAAATATATATATAATATATTCCATGAAAAATAAATGAACAATTGAGGTACAATTTTGATCAGCTGTCTTCTAACCAGTTGACCTGTGAGTTGGAATTATTGCATTAAAGACCTGTAAGTTGGAGTTATTGCATTAAAGATTTCATTTATTCACTCCTCCTTCTATCCATACCCATGCTCTTCAGCTGTGACATTAGGGTTGATCATGTGGTTTGCACTGATTGCAAGAATGTTAGCAAATATGCTGCAAGAAGATGTTCAAGAAACATCTGTGTTCTTCTGCTTGCTGTGTTTGTCTTCTGTCATCACTGTGAGAAAGTTTTGCTTGGGCCAGCTTACTGCAGGATGTGACATATGGAACAAAACTGAGATTCCTCCCCAATTGGTCCAGCTGAGGCTATCCTAAGATGAATCAACAGCCAGCCAGTCTCTGAAAATGCAGGTGATTCTAATCAAGAGCTACCTAGCTAACTCACAGCTTATCACAGACAGATGAACAAGTTCAGTCAAAATTGGTTGAGTCCAGTCCAGATCAATTTATCTCTGCAGACATCAACTAAACTAATGATAATTTTTGCTTGATACTCAAATATTTGGTTGTATGTTATGCAATATTATTGTGGCAATAGATAGACTTCCGTGAAAATAATGGGAATCATGTTCAGAAGATTTCCTGCATCCTGGAATCTCCATCTGTATTCAAGGTGGCTAGTCTTTACAGATACTTTGTACAATTACTTTAAAAATGTGTAGACCTGGCTGGGTCAACATCATACTGGCATCTTTACTCCTGCCTGCTCACACATCCTTGGAAAGTGATTTACACATGTCACAAGTGGCATCCATATTCTGCACTCACCCACCCCAGTTAAGATGGTTATGTCAAATTCCAAGATAGGTGGTGGTAGGCATTATGTCTTCAACAGATACTGGCAGGCAAGAGAAGTCATGCCAGAGAATATCCAGAGCAGGGTCTGGATAGAATGTAGCCCTCTGTAAATGTGTATGTTAGTTGGTAACTCTGTATGCTTTCTTCAGTGCATATAGTACCCTGTGGAGATGAGAGTTTAAATAGAAGTAGGATCTTTCTGCTGCTCCAGGTAGGAAACTATGGGACTCCACACACCCATTCTCATTTAATTTAATTAAGTCTGTAATGTGAATTGTGCCCTGTAAATGTAGAAGCCCTGTGCAGTGCACAAATGGAGAGACTGGTGTATAGCAGGCTACCTGTGAAACCTGTGATTCCATAATTGGTGAGGTTTTGCTCTATAAAAGGTGCTTATTTTTTCTGTTCATTATACTGCAGGAATTTATTGACCTTCTATTGTGCCTGGGAGTGCAAAGATAAACAAGGCACTATATCTGCCCTCAAGGATTTCAAAGCCTAATCAAGAGAAAATGCAAAACACATTTTTATATAGAATTAAGGTGGTCTTTTTGAATAATAATCGAAGTACTGTAGAGAAACAGAACAATCAGTTGTTTGGTATGGGGATACAGGTGGAGTTCATAGAAGGATTCACATTGTACAATTTTTTTAAATGAGTAGACTAAGTAGAAGTTATTTAAGAAGACAAAAGAAAGGAGGGAAAAATACTTCCTAGAGATAGGGAACAGCAAGATTATTTAAATAACTGTACAGACATAATAAAGATCAGTAAATTCAATGGTGACATGAGTCAGGGCTTCAAAAGAGATGGAGAAGGGGTAGGAAGTTAAGAGAACATAGAGGATTATAGGAGACATGGAAAGGAGTTTGACTTTATCCTGTAAGCCATGGATAAATATATAAAGCAGAGAAGTACCATGACCAGATTTGAATGTTAGAAATGTCACTTAGGTAGTAGTAGAGAATGGGCTTGTAGGGAGAGAAAGACCATGCTAATAGTTTAGATAAGTGCTACCTATATGGTAGCCACTAGTTGTGTGTGGCTACTTTGTACTTAAACATGGTAGTCAGAACTGACATATGCTATCAGTGGAAAATACCCACTGGGTACCAACAAAAAATTAAATAATGTAAAGTGTCTTATTAATAATATTTGATACTAAGTATATTATAAAATATCATTTTTTATATATTTGGTTAAACAAAATATACTATTAAGAGTAACTTCGCATGTTTTCTTTTAATTTGTTGAATGTGGCTACCAGAAATTTTAAAATTATGAATGTGGCTCACATAATATTCCAATAGGTATCTCAGTGTTACATAAGTGATGGCCTACATTATAACTATGGCATAAAGATAGAGAGAAGGTTGGACAACTACTAAAGGAGTGGAGACTGACAAGGATTTATGTAACATTGAGAGAGATGGAGAAGTCTAGAATTGCTCTGAGACTTCTGACTTGATTTACAAGGGACGAGTTGTCAAACAAGTGAGTTCAGTAAGCAGGATATAGAACTCAAAAAGGAGAGTAGAAACTGAAGAAATGAATTTAGTGGTGAATATGTTGAGTATAGGATTTGAATTTCTAACAGGTGGAGGTGGCAAATAAACAATCTACACATTTCTAACATTTAGAACAAAGATTGTGTCTAGAAATACTTAGGTTATTAACCTATGGAAGAGAAAGTAAATCATAAGCATGGGTGATATTGCCTCAGAAAAGAAGCGTGGAGACAAAGAGATGTAAACCATGAGATCTGGAGAACGTAAAAACTTAAAGGGAACAGAGAGGTAGAGGAACCCCTTAAACTAAGTCAGAAATATTAGGTGACTTTGAAGATGGTGGTTGATGAAATTAGCAGGAGAATATATCAAGAATAAAGGAAACTGAGCATTTTCTTATGGTAAAAGATACGTCATGTAAAAGTAAGACATGGATAGTCTTTGGATTTGAAAATTAGCACTCCATTGTTGAGCTTATTCTGATTCTGAGGATTTGTATCAACATTAAAAAACATTTTTTTAAACTCAGCATTAGTTATAGCTTTCACCTTCTGTTAACTTCAGTCAGTTTGTCTTCCTCTCAATTGCTATTATTCTAGCAAAAATTTCAAAATGTAGTTTCTAATAACAAATCTATGACTTGATTCTGAGGTAAAGTATGCAAGAATTCCACATTATTTTATTCTTGTGACTCACCAGTTTGGTTATTTCTTTAATTTATATAAATTATCTATAATATCCAATGTCCTTTTATGTTCAAATTTGAATTGTTGCTGGCTGTCCTTTTGCCAGGACTGTCCTCTCTAGCTATCACAATAGCCTTATTTTTTCCCAGGCAGTTGCCTTAGATTGAGTTAATTCAGAAACAGTCCTTGAGATGAGGATTTGTGTCCAAACAATTTATTAAGAATGAGTTCTGAGAGGCAAACAGTAAGTGAGAAGGGAAAGCAGGACAAGGAACAGGAGGAAGCAAAGCAAGAGTACAATCTCAAGTGATGTCCTACAGAGACCTCCTTCAGCCTTATTCCATGGGAGGATTCTGGTATGTAAGTTATACCTCTGTGTTCCTCAGACCATTGGATGCCCCAGGAGAATGTGAAGTACCAGGCATTTCTGGTTTGTGAGGGTCAAGTGGCTCCAGGAGACTAGGGGAAGTCTTCTCACAAAGAACCACAGTTGCTAACTGGTAGAAGTGAAAGCACACAGAAGAAGGAGGCACAAGAATGGACAAAGGGATTCAGTAGGTCTAGGTCAAACACCAACCATACCTCCCTAGGTAACACAATAGCCTTATATTTTTCTGGGAAGGTGACTTAGAGTTACCTTAGAAAGGTCTCATGTTACTTATATTTATATCTCTAGCACCCAGCCCAGATTCCATCCTAAAACCCCCTAAGAGCAGCAATATTAATGCTGCTCCTGGTGGAGGTAACCCAGAAACTCTACTTCCCCACTCTATCATTCAACCTTAGCCATGTTTTTGTTGTTGTTGTTGTTTTTCATCTGCTCTTGCTAAGGCTCTGATTCTTTCTCTGTGAAACCCACTTATGGCCACCATCCTTCCACCACCTGTCAAAGTATTCTTTGACCATCCTTTAAGAACGTAAGTCTCTACTGGTCATATGGGGCATTGTACCTCCTGAATTCTACTCTGGAACTGGAAGCTGTATTTAGCACCATCGAAGCCACTGACACCAACAGCTGTTTTTCATGAAATCTAGTTATCCCTTTAGCCAGGTGAAAATTGATCCACTCCAATTAAATTTATGGGGCTTTTGTAGTTATTTCTGAGTGCCTACTGTGTGCCTGAAAGATTGTTGCATTTTGAAGATGAATAAAATAGTCTTTATCTTCAAGCTTGCAGTCTACTGTCAAATTTATACATTTGAATATGCAATTAAAGAATGATGTAATAGCAGTCTTTGTGAGCAGTGTGGCTTGAGAATGTGGAAAAATGAGAAACTAACTTTGCCTGATAAATGTGGAAGGTCTTAGAGTAGATTATTAATTTCACTGTAGCTTGAAGATAAGTGAGTTGAAAAAAGCATTTGCAAGAAATAAGAGTTTGTGCAAAGGTACAAAGGCAAGAAAGACAAAGGGTTGTAGAACACTAAAACCACTTTATTATGGCTAGAAGAGTGTTAGGACATAATTATAATAGATCGCCTCCAAGGCACCTCTTCATCTTACAACTCTAAAGTGTAGGCTGCTTATTATTTCTTCACAGTCTGTAACACTGTCTCTTCTCAGTGTCACTTCCCCACCATTATTATTCCATCCTCTCAGAACAAATCCTGCTCCTTGTTGATACCTACTAGCCACCTCACCATCCTCTCACGTGAAGGCTTTGATCCTGAATCACAGCCTCCCGTTTGTCCCCTAAGTCTGTGATTATTCTCGGAAAGTTTAAGGACTTTGTGCTTATCCACAGCACACTGGCCTCTCAGCTATTGACTAGTGTCAAGGATCTTACTTCTTATAAACCCTAATACAAAAAGAGCTTTTGTTTTTAATTTTAAGAATAATAATTCCCCAAATTGTGAAAATCCTATTTCTCATGTTGTAGCAAGCATATCAGTCTATTTTCCTTCATTCCCCTTAGCTCCTCTCAGAAAATGTATTTCAGCCTAGAGTGTCTTAAATTTTGGCATCAGGTCCTATGACCCTACCCTTACTGACCATAACTTTTTCTTTTTTCAAATGAGATGGAACTGACTCAAGCCAAGCAATCCATTGCCAGCCAGCAGGCAATCAGAATACCTGTCCAGATTCTGAATTAAGGGGGTAATCACTGTATCTGGAAGACATTGAGCACTGCAACTGAGAGATCTGGTAAAGTAATATCCAGAATCAGTACTACGGCAAGCCAAAAACTTTGTGCATGCCAAAATTATGAAAGAACAAACCTTAAAACTTTTCCAACAAGGGTGGCCTTCAGAGAGGACAATGGAACAGATGTAATAAAGACACACTGAGAGAAAACTCTTTGGTAATAAAGTGGAAGAGAAAATTTGAGAGAATACATCTTTGATAACTTCCTATTCTTTGGGAGTCTCAGTAATATATTCTGCAATTGAGTTCTGTGAGGTTCTTCGATATTTTATAATAAATTCTTTGTTCACTTGAACTCATCTTAGTGAACTTCTGCTTTTGCCTCAAAATAATGTCTTGTTAATAAAGACAGTACTTCTGTTTCCTTCACTATGCTCAGATTTGTGAGACACATATATAACTGATTGAGAAGCTTCATCAGACCCAGTTATGCTAGATGAAAAAAGCAATAAAAACTAATGATGGAATTTTAGCCATACAGCTCCCAAATAAATTTCTTTTTTCCTGTGAGTCCTAAAACTAGGAAATTTATCATTTTGATCATTTAGAGAGCAATATTATCATCCTTTAAAAGTTTAATTATAAATAAATATTCTTCATGTAATGTAATGACTGTGTCTTGTAAGTGCCTAATCTATAAGTGTGCGAAATTATGGGTACCAATGATATAATTTTTAGGTTTATAATATAAAAATAATCTAATAAGTAAATATTTTTACACTTTATTTGAAAATAAGAAATAATATTTACTTAGAAGTTTATCAAGTATTTGATTTAGTAGAATATGGATCTGCAAGCCATGACCTATAGGCAAAATCTAGCTTGCCCCTTTTTTGCAATTTTATTGGAACACAGCCACATTCATTCTATCTATTGTCTATGCTACTTTTGTGCTACAGTGGCAAAGTTGAGTAATCACAACAAAGATCATATGGGCCACAAAGCCTAAAGTATTTGCTACCTAATCCCATACAGAAGAAACAGAAAAAAAAAAAAAACCCACAATGCTTACCCCTGGTATAGACATAGGGGATACATAATTTATCAACTTAACAAAATAGGCTAAACATCAGATATTAAACTTATGTGAGACTTAAATTTCTATATCTATGCTGAATTATACACTTACAAAATGTTCAAACTACTTCTAGGTGATAACTGAAATAAACTTTTTTTCTGCACAGAATTATGATAAACAGTGAAAGATGGGTAAGTTTGAATAGAAAACATCTGTAATAATAATAATAACATGGTATTTTATTATCTAGAATGAATAATTTTAACAAAACAAAGAAATCAGTTCACAGAAATAAAATTCATTAGGGAAATTAGAAATGAAGAAAACGAGATTGTATTTAAAAGTATAGATGGCTTCAAAGACATGGGAAAAATAGTAAAATAACAATTATCTAAATTTAAAATAGGAATATCTATTGAATGGAAAGTAGGCTAGGGTACTAAAAAGGAGAGCAAATATATTTCACAATTAAAATTAAGGCCAAATTGTTTAGAAATATAAAGTTGTGAAAGTGAAGAGGCAAACTAAAATATCAACTTTATGTTTCTAAAATCATGAATAGCACCGAAAAAGAAAATATCACTGAAGAAAACATACATTAACAGCATGTTAAATAAAGCACACCATCATTATATTAATAAGCTGAAAGAACGGTTCTTCAGGCATGATACATTACAATGTTCTATTAATTGTTCTCTTTGCCTCCAAATTCACTCTCCTCCAACATATAGATGATATGTTTGCCATTGTTTTGCACGTCACTCTTCCTCATCAAAATCTTCAATGACTCCCCGTTGAACCGTGGTATTTTAGGACTAAAAGCATCATTAAGTCCATCAGTTCCACTAATCGTTATCTTACACATGACAGCAATGAGAAACATCAGGTGCAATAGATTGCCTATGTGGTATAACTGAACAATGGACGTTAAAATCGAATCCTGAGCTCCCTAACAACCAGGTCAGTGTTTTTCTGCCACAGTGAGCTTTCTGCAACACAGCTCCCTTTGATCTTCACTTTCATTGATCTATTATTTGAAAACACTGCTCTAGATAGACTAGTTTTCTAGGTTGCTGGTACAATAGCATGTTTGGCTGTAAGAGTCACACACTGTCTATATTTTTCTGCATTTTATCTTTCTTTCAAGATAAGATATGGTGAAGAACTGTGCACAATGTCTATTACATAGAAAGCACTAGTGAAGTTAACTATATTTAAAGACAAAATATAAAGCCCCATTCTTCCTCTGTGAAGCTCTGTGATCTCCGTCCTTTCTAAGTTTCTTTAGAAAATGTGGCCTGATGTATTCATTTGACTTTTGGCACTTGCTCCCCTGTATTACATTTTGGTTTTTTTCTCTAGTTATAAGTCTGGTGTTATCCAACTAGATTGTGATTCCTTAATGAAGAATATGATGTGTAACACTCTAAACATAACAACTGCTCAGTAAATGCTTATTGAACACAATACAGATTAAAAGTGTGCTTTTAAACTCCACAATAATCACTATACAGTTAGTTGTGATAGCATGATAATGAACTGGAAAATAAAGAAATTACTCAAAGAATACTCTAAAAATAGTGTTTATCTACATGTAAAAATATCTTTAGTATATTTGAGAGTAAACAAAACCATAAAAGGTAATCTGCTTATTCAATTGGAATATTGTTTTTATTTTTATTTATTTAATATTTTATTTTATTTTTTTGAGATGAGGTCTCACTCTGTTGCCCAGGCTGGAGTGCAGTGGTGTGATCTTGGCTTACTGCATCCTCTGCCTCCCGGATTCAAGCAATTCTCCTGCCTCAGCCTCCCAGGTAGCTGGGGTTACAGGCGTGTGCCACCACACTCTACTAATTTTTGTATTTTTAGTAGAGACAGGGTTTCACCATGTTGGCCAGGCTGGTCTCAAACTCCTGACCTCAGGTGATCCGCCCACCTTTGCCTCCCAAAGTGCTGAGATTACAGGCGTGAGCCACCACGTCTGGCAGAATATTATTTTTATTACAGGGATAGCTAATAGACATTGTGATTCAATTCCAGACCACTGCAATAAAGTGAATACTACAATAAAGCAAGTCACATGAATTTGTTATATATCTGGTGCATCTAAAGGTTGTGTCTACACTATGGTGTATTCTACTAAGTGTGCAATAGTATTATGTATAAATATATATATAAATACCTATAAGTACTCTATTGTGAAAAAAACGCTAATGATTATTTGAGACTTCAGTGAATCATAACCTTCTTGCTGGTGGTGGATCTTGCCTCAATATGAATGGCTGCTGACTGATCGGGGTGGTGGTTGCTGAAGGTTGGCGTGGCTGAGACAATTTCTTAAAATAAGACAATTAAGTTTGCCACATCAAATGACACTTCCTTTTAAGAAAGACCTCTCTTTAGCATGCAATGCTATGTGATAGTATTTTATCCACAGTAGAACTTCATTCAAAGTGGAGTCAAAATCTGCTACTTCTTTATCAAGTAAGATCATGTAGTATTCTAAGTTCTTTGTTTTAATTTTAACACTGTTCACAACATCTTCACTGGGAGTAGAATTCATCTCAAGAAACCGCATTCTTTGCTAATCCATGAATAACAACTCCTCATCTATTCAGGTTTGATCATGAGATTCCATCAATTCAGTCAAATCTTCTAACCTCACTCCTAATTCTAGTTCTCTTGGTGTTTCCACCACATATGTGTGACCTCCTCCACTGACGGGTTGGAATCAACTTTTTCCAAACTCTTATTAATGTTGATGTTCTTAATGGCATCTAGAATGGTGAATCCTTTCCAGAAGGTTTTCAATTTGTTTTTCCCAGATCCATCAGTAGAATCACTATGTATGGCAGCTACGATCTTATGAAATTTATTTCTTAAATAACAAGACTTGAAAATAAAAATTACTCCTTCATCCATTGGCTGCAGAAAGAACATTGTAGATGTGCAGCCATATTTCTGGATTCTCTATCCTGTTCCATTGATCTATGTGCCTATTTTTGTACCAGTACCATGCTATTTGGTTACTGTAGCCCCATAGTATAGTTTGAAGTCAGGCAACTTGATGCCTCCAGCTTTGTTCTTTTTGCTTAGAATTGCCTTGGCTATTTGGGGATTTTTTTTTTTTTTTTTTTTTTTTTTTTTTTTTTTTTTTTTGCTCTATATGAATTTAAAATAGTTTTTTTCTAGTTCTGTGAAGAATGTTATTGGTAGTTTAATAGAAATATCATTGAACCTATAAATTGCTTTGGGCAGCATGGCCATTTTAACAATATTGATTCTTCCTATCTATAAACATGGAATGTTTTACCATTTGTTTGTGTCATCTCTGATTTCTTTAAGCAGTATTTTATAGTTCTCTGTGGAGAGATTTTCACCTCCCTGGTTAGCTGTATTCCTATTTTATTTGTGTGTGTGTGTGTGTGGCAATTGTGAAGGGGATTACATTCCTGATTTGGCTCTTGGCTTGACTGTTGGTGTATAAGAATGCCAGTGATCTAGGATTTTTATGGTATTAGGTCTAACATTTAAGTCTCTAATCCATCTTGAATTAATTTTTGTATAAGGAGTAAGGAAAGGATCCAGTTTCAGCTTTCTACTTATGGCTAGTCAATTTTCCCAGCACCATTTATTAAATAGGGAATCCTTTCCCCATTTCTTGTTTCTCTCAGGTTTGTCAAAGATCAGATGGCTGTAGATGTGTGGTATTATTTCTGAGGACTCTGTTCTGTTCCATTGGTCTGTATCTCTGTTTTGGTACCAGTACCATGCTGTTTTGGTTACTGTAGCCTTGTAGTATAGTTTGAAGTCAGGTAGCATGATGCCTCCAGCTTTGTTCTTTTGACTTAGGATTGTCTTGGAGATGCGGGCTCTTTTTTGGTTCCATATGAACTTTAGAGCAGTTTTTTCCAATTCTGTGAAGAAACTCATTGGTAGCTTGATGGGGATGGCATTGAATCTATAAATAACCTTGGGCAGTATGGCCATTTTCACGATATTGATTCTTCCTATCCATGAGCATGGTATGTTCTTCCATTTGTTTGTGCCTATGTACCATTCAGGACATAGGCATGGGCAAAGACTTCATGTCTAAAACACCAAAAGCAACGGCAACAAAAGCCAAAATTGACAAATGGGATCTCTTTAAACTAAAGAGCTTCTGCACAGCAAAAGAAACTACCATTAGAGTGAACAGGCAACCTACAGAATGGGAGAAAAGTTTTGCAATCTACTCATCTGACAAAGGGCTAATATCCAGAACCTACAAAGAACTCAAACAAATTTACAAGAAAAAAACAAACAACCCCATCAAAAAGTGGGCAAAGGATATGAACAGACATTTCTCAAAAGAAGACATTCATACAACCAACAGACACATGGAAAAAATGCTCATCATCACTGGCCATCAGAGAAATGCAAATCAAAACCACAATGAGATACCATCTCACACCAGTTAGAATGGCAATCATTAAAAAGTCAGGAAACAATAGGTGCTGGAGAGGATGTGGAGAAATAGGAACACTTTTACACTGTTGGTGGGATTGTAAACTAGTTCAACCATTATGGAAAACAGTATGGCGATTCCTCAAGGATCTAGAACTAGATGTACCATATGACCCAGCCATCCCATTACTGGGTATATACCCAAAGGATTATAAATCATGCTGCTATAAAGACACATGCACACGTATGTTTATTGCGGCACTATTCACAATAGCAAAGACTTGGAACCAACCCAAATGTCCATCAGTGACAGACTGGATTAAGAAAATGTGGCACATATACACCATGGAATACTATGCAGCCATAAAAAAGTATGAGTTTGTGTCCTTTGTAGGGACATGGATGTAGCTGGAAACCATCATTCTTAGCAAACTATCACAAGAACAGAAAACCAAACACCGCATGTTCTCACTCATAGGTGGGAACTGAACAATGAGATCACTTGTACTTGGGAAGGGGAACATCACACACCGGGGCCTATCGTGGGGAGGTGGGAGGGGGGAGGGATTGCACTGGGAGTTATACCTGATGTAAATGACGAGTTGATGGGTGCTGACGAGTTGATGGCTGCAGCACACCAACATGGCACAAGTATACATATGTAACAAACCTGCACGTTATGCACATGTACCCTAGAACTCAAAGTATAATAATTAAAAAAAAAAAAAAAGAATGCCAGTGATTTTTGAACATTGATTTTTGAATCCTGAGACTTTGCTGAACTTATCAGTGTAAGGAGCTTTGGGCTGAGACTATGAACTTTCTAGGGACAGGATCATGTCATCTGCAAACAGGGTTAGTTTGACTTCCTCTCTTTGTGTTTGGATGACACTTATTTCTTTCTTTTGCCTGATTGTCCTGATCAGGACTTCCAATAGTATGTTGAATAGGAGTGGTGAAAGAGGGCATCCTTGTCTTCTGCCAGTTTTCAAGGGGAATGCTTCCAGTTGATCTTCAACAAAGATGACAAAACAAGCAATGAGGAAAGGACTCCCTATTCAGTAAATGGTGCTAGGACAACTGGCTATACCTTCCTTACACCGCATACAGAAATTAACTCAAGACCAACTAAAGACTTACATGTAAAAGCCAAAACTATAAAAACCCTGGAAGACAACCTAGGCAATACCATTCTGGACATAAGAATGTGCACGGATTTCATGACAAAGATGCCAAAAGCAATTGTAAAAAAGCAAAACTTGACAAATGGGATCTAATTAAACTAAAGAGCTTCTGCACAGCAAAGGAAAACTATCAACAAGTAAACAGACAACCTACAGAATGGGAGAAAAGTTTTGCAAACTATGAATCTGACTAAGGTCTAATATTCAGCATCTATAAAGAACTTAAACAAATTTACAAGGAAAAAAAATCAAACAACCCCTTTAAAAAGTGGGCAGAGGATATAAACAGACACTTTTCAAAAGAAGACATACGTGAGGCCAACAATCATGTGAAAACAAGTACAACATCATTGATCATTAGAGAAAGGCAAATCAAAACCACAATGAGATACCATCTCACACCAGTCAGAATGGCTATTATTAAAGTCAAAAAATAACTGATGGTGGTGAGGTCGTGGAAAAAAAGGAAAGCTTATACACTGTTAGTGGGGGTGTAAATTAGTTCAACGATTGGGGAAGAGAGTGTGGCGATCCTTCAAACCCTAAAAAAAGTAATACCATTTGACCCAGCACTCCCATTACTGGGTATATACCCAAAGGAATATAAATTGTTCTATTATAAAGGCATATGCATGTGTATGTTCATTGCAACACTACTCACAACAGCAAAGACATGGAATTAACCTAAATGCCCATGAATTGTAGACTGGATAACAAAAATGTGGTATATATGTACCATGGAATACTATGCAGCCATAAAAAAAAGAATGAGATCATGTCCTTTGCAGCAAAAAGGATGAAGCTGGAGGCCATTATCTTTAGCAAACTAACACAAAACAGAAAACCAAATACCACATGTTCTCACATGTAAGTGGGAGCTAAATGATTAGAACACATGGACACATAGAAAGGAACAAAACACACTGGGGCCTCTTGGAGGGTGGAGGGCCAGAGAAATGAGAGAATCAGGAAAAATAACTAATGGTTACTAGACTTAATACATGGATAACAAAATAATCTGTACAACAGTGTCCCATGACACAAGTTTATCTGTGTAACAAACCTGCACATATACCACTGAACTTAAAAGTTAAATTAAAAAAAAAACCTAGGCTAGACAAAATTATTTTAGTAAAGAAAACAACCTTAATCTTATTGTGTATCTTCATCAGAGCTCTTGGAGGACTAGATGCATTGTCAATTAGCAGCCATAATTTTAAAGGAATTGTTTTCTTCTGAGCACTAGGTCTCAGCATTGGGCTTAAAAGATTCAGTAAACCATCCTCCAAACAGATGTGTTGTTATCCAGGCTATATTGTTTCATTTATAGAGCAATGGCAGAGTGGCATATGGCATAATTCTAAGGGTCCTAGGATTTTCAGAATGGAATATGAACATTAGCTTCAACATAAAGTCATTAGTTATGTTTGCCCCTGACAAGAGAGTTGGTCTCTCCTTTTAAGCTTTGAAGCTGGAGATGATAGCTGTCTATGAAAGTCTTAGATGGCATATTCGTCCAATAAAAGACTGTTTAATCTACATTGAAACCTTGAAAATTCATTGTTTAGTGTATCCACCTTCATCAATGGTCTTAGCCAGATCTTTTGGATAACTTGCTGCACCTTCTACATCAGCATCTGCTGCCTCACCTTGTAGTTTTAAGTTACGGAGATGGCTTCTTTCTTTAACCCCCCATGAATCAACCTCTGCTAGCCTCAAACTTTTCTTCTGCAGCTTCCTCACCTTTCTCAGCATTTATAGAATTGAAGAGAGTTAGGGACTTGGTCCAGATTATCTTTTGGCCTAAGGGAATGTCGTGGCTGGTTTGATCTTGTATTCAGACCACTAAAACTTTCTTTATATCAGCAATAATGCTGTTTTACTTTCTTATCATTCATGTGTTCACTGGAGTAGCACTTTCAGTTTCCTTTAGGACCTTTTCCTTTGCATTAACAACTTGGCTAATTTGGTGTAAGAAATCTAGATTTTGGCCTATGTGTGGGGGAAATAAAGAGAGATCAGGCTGTTACTGTGTCTATCTAGAAAAAGGAAGACATAAGAAACTCCATTTTGATCTGTACTAAGAAAAATTCTTCTGCCTTGAGATGCTGTTTATCTGTAACCCTAGCCCCAACCCTGTGCTTGCAGAAACATGTGCTGTGTTGACTTAAGGTTTAATGGATTTAGGGCTGTGCAGGATGTGCTTTGTTAAAAATGTGTTTACAGGCAGTATACTTGGTAAAAGTGTTCACCATTCTCCAGTCTCAAGTACCCAGGGACACAATGCACTGCGGAAGGCAGCAGGGACCTCTGCCCAAGAAAGCTTGGGTATTGTCCAAGGTTTCCCCCTACTGAGACAGCCTAAGATATGGCCTCATGGGAAGGGAAAGACCTAACCGTCCCCCAGCCCAACACCTGTAAACGGTATGTGCTGAGGAGGAGTAGTGAAAGAGGAAGGCCTCTTTGCAGTTGAGATAAAAGGAAGACATCTGTCTCCTGCCTGTCCCTGGGAATGGAATGTCTCCGCGTAAAACCCAATCATACATTCTACTTACTGAGATAGGAGAAAACCACCTTATGGCTGGAAGTGAGACATGTTGGCGGCAATACTGCTCTTTACTGCACAGAGATGTTTGTGTAAAGTCAAACATAAATCTGGCCTATGTGCACATCCAGACACAGCACCTTTCCTTAAACTTATTTATGACATAGAGTACTTTGCTCACATGTTTTGCTGCTGACCCACTCCCCACCATTACCCTATAGTCCTGCCACATCCCCCTTGCCGAGATGGTAGAGATAGTGATCAATAAATACTGAGGAAATTCAGAGACCAGTGCCATTGCAGGTCCTCACTTGCTGAGCGCCGGTCCTCTAGGCCCACTTTTCTTCCTCTATACTTTGGCTCTGTGTCTTACTTCTTTTCTCAGTCTCTCGTCTCTACCTTGCGAGAAATACCCACATGTATGGAGGGGCAGGCCCCCTTCACTATGTCAGCTTTTGACATGCTTTCTTCACTAACCTTCATCATTTCTAGCTTTTGATTAAAAGTGAGAGATATGTGACTCTTTCTTCCACTTGAACAGTTAGAGGCCATTGCAGGATTATTAATTGCCCTAATTTCAATGCTATTGTGTGTCAGGAAACAGGGAGGCCTAAGGAAAGGGAGAGAGACAGAGGAATAGCTGGTTAGTGTAGCAGTCAGAACATACACATTATTTGATTAGGTTTACCATCTTATGTAAGTATGGTTCGTGATACCCTGATATGGTTTGGCTCTGTCTCCACCCAAATCTCAGTTTGAATTGAAGCTCGCATAATTCCCACATGTCATGGGAGAAACCCAGTGAGAGGTAATTGAATCATTGGGGCAGGTCTTTTCTGTGCTGTTCTCATAATAGTGAATAAGTCTCATGAGATCTGATAGTTTTACAAAGGGGATTTCCCCTGCACATGCTCTCTTGCCTGCTGCCATGTAAGACGTGTATTGCTTCCCTTTTGCCTTCTGCCATGATTGTGAGGCCTCCCCAGCCATGTGGAACTGTAAATCCATTAAACCTTTTCCTTTATATATTACCTATTCTTGGGTATATCTTTATTAGCAGCATGAGAAAAGACTAATACATGCCCCAAAACAATTACAATAGAAACATCAAAGATCACTGATCATAGATGACCATAACAGATATAATAATAATGAAAACATTTGAAATATTGTGAAATTTATTCAAGTGACACAGAGAGACAGGAAGCGAGCACTTGTTGTTAGAAAAATGGTGCCAACGGACTTGCTTGAAGCAAGGTTGCCACAATCTTTAATTTGTAAAAACACAATACCTGCAAATTGCAATAAAGCAAAGGTCAATAAAATGAGGTTTGCCTATATATTTGTGTTAGTGCATTGAGCTCACCCTAGACGTTTTGGATAAAATATGCTCTAATTCTAGATTAACAAAACTCATATTTTATGAAAAATAAAAAAATATTTACAATATAGTTAATTATGAAGACTTTCTGTATGAGAGTGGCAATAACATTACTTGATTGTAATTCCATTATTTTGAAGCCCCAACTTAAGAAATTCAATGAATCAGAAGAAAGAGCAGCAGGTCAGAAAGTAGCACGTAATTAAAGGTGTTCAATACAATCTATTACCACTTCATTTAGAGGGCAGGATCATAATCTATATCTTGTGGCTTAAATGCATTTCTAGATTTGTAGCCCATTTGTACCATAATTTATTTATTTTACTTTTCTTTTCTTTTCTTTTTTTTTGAGACAAGATCTCACTCTGTTGCCCAGGCTGGAGGGCAGTGGTACAATCTCGGCTCACTGCAACCTCCACCTCCTGGGTACAAGTGATTCTCCTGCCTCAGTCTCTGGAGTAGTTGGGATTACAGGTGCCCTCCACCACGCCCAGCTAATGTTTGTGTCTTTAGTAGAGATGGGGTTTCACCATGTTGGCCAGGCTGGTCTCGAACTCTTGACCTCAAGTGATCTGCCCTCCTCAGCCTCCCAAAGTGAGATTACAGGCATTAGCCACCATGCCTGGCACATAATTTTTAATATATACATTTAAACATAATTAAGCTTAAGTCTAAAATAAACATCAGACAGATTTACATGCAAACAACTGATATATTCTTTGTATAAACCTGAGCATATTTTGTACATACAATTTCAGTTGAAAGAGAGAACAAGGTGATAATTTCAGGAACACAGCACACACACTTCTAAAATCCTACAAATTCCAAATGAGTTCTCATTATAATGTGTATATCAAATGCTTGTATTTGTCTGTCATAAAACCTTCATATTTGGGTTTATACCTAATATTCTATTCACTAATAGAAACATGGTAAAGATACCAAGAAACTAGTTTTGAGGTATTATTAATAAAATAAATTATGAGTAAAATATTAGGATTTTAACTGACCCCTCCACCCAACCAAAACTTATTTGTGAAATTAAAAATAAGTACTATTTTCATTTCCAAATTATTTTTACCCTTAATATTTTACCCTTAATGTTTTAACTTTTTAACAAGTGTGAACTTCAGAATGTTACATCAATTATCAATTCATGGCCTCATCTTTTAATTTTGGTCTTTCGTGCATATGTTGTAATTTATTACAATTGGATACCCCTGATATATCTTTTTAATAATATAAATATTGTCTTTAATGTTTCAATGAAAATGTTATGGAACAACTCTGAAATATTAAGAGAATAATTGGCTTAATGTCTCATCCTAAAATGACCAACATTTTAGTTACTTGTGATTAATGTTCTCATAAAGATATAAAATTAGATACATTTTTGGAGTTCATATAAACTTAATTACCTCTACCCTCAGGCAGCTCTTGAAACTCCAAGAATGAGCAAGATTTTCAGTGCAGAAGATGAAACTATCATAATGGCTGATCATGGTCGATAGGCCAATAGAGAACACACTGAAAACAAAAAAATGTAATAAAAAATATGAAAGGGAAATAAATCTTGGGACCCCAAACTCACTAAGCCAAAGGGAAAAGTCAAGCTGGGAACAGGGTCAAGCAAACCTGCCTCCCATTTTGTTCCTAAATAAGATATCTACAAAGATTTAAAAACAAAACAAAACAAAACAAAACTACATACCTCTCTCACAATTTGCCCACAAGGAAATTCCTTGTGGACTCCAAGAGCTTTACCCTAAAACGCTTCTGTTGAATTTCACCCTGGGAATGTAAATTGATAGCTTATCTTCACAGGTAGAGGACAAAGGACAGAACTCAAAGAGCCTGCTCACCTGAGACAAATGCATATCTGATTGCTTCTTCCTCTGCCCTATGTTTATGTTATCTTATGTAAAAATGCAGATTCACTGACCTAGATAAATGCATAAGTGACTATTCCTCTACCTTCCTTTCACATGTAAATTGTGTTTTCAGTAAACTGCTGATCAAAGACCAGAAAAAATGCAACTGCTGGCCTCCAATCTACCCACACCCTTTTGAAAAAAATTTCTTCTTCTTTCCCGGATACCTGTTCTTTTCTCTTTAAATATTAAGGTCCCCAGACACTCGGGAAAGAGCATGGACCACAATTTTTCCTGTGGTGGTGTATTCTTTCTTAGGCATGTCTTTAACCTTGGCATATAAACCTAAAATGATTGAGGCTCGCCTAGGTCATTTTCTTTGATTTACAAAAGTAATTGAAGGCCTGAGGTCCTTAATGAGAGCAACAGAACATTCAGAAAATATGGGGAAAATAGCTAAGAGAGTAAATTTCAAATGTCTCATTATCAAAAATTATAATCAAATAAAGCAATGAATACTTTAATTAGCTTGTTTTAATCATTCCATGTATACATATATCAAAACATCACATTGTACCTCATAAGTATATACAATTATGATTTGTCAATTAAAAATAATATTAATAAAAGATGGCAAAAGGGAAAATGCCAAAGAAAATTGATATAAATTATCAGTGAATAGACTAAGGTACTTCTGTTTCACCACCATGGCAGACCTGTTGCCTAACTGTACATGCATTCCATTCCCCATCACAATCCTTTCCTAATGACATACTGTATTCCACATCCAAAAATAGAGGCTGACAATACCTCAGTCTTTCTTGAAGTTATATATTGACATGCCCACCAATACTGAGGAAAAATACTTGAGTGGAACGTCACTGATGGCATTCTTGAAAGAAAAAATTCTTTCACTAAAAGGTAATTTATGAGGAGAAACTCCCTTTATGACAGATGCAGCTGTGGTGGCCGTACTGTAAACGTGTGAAGATAAAACAGAAGTGAATAGCCAACATGTTTAGAAAGGTAGTCCAAGAGATCGCTAGGGACTGGATTTTTGAAATTATAATTGACCTAAACCAACCTTACATCATCTGGTTTCCAGTCTTTTTCTAATACAAGATTATAATGAACATTTGCACTAATGAAACCGCCTTTGCAAAATTATGACCGAGACAGTTGACCTTACTTAACCAACTCCATCTTGCTTCTAACCTCCAAGCTGTCCTTGTTCATTCCTGGGCATAGGCTGAACTAACTTTGGGAGAAACTTAGTTTATAGTTCAAACAAAAACAAAGGTGTGCCCTTTTCCAAAGCCTGGGGGCTAGATTGCCTTTTTAGGACTAACAATAGCCACAAGATTAGAAATTGTGGTTTAGGAGTCATGCAGCTGGAGTCTACAACATTCTGACCCTCCCTAAACTGCTCCTAAGATCAGTGCTTGAGATATTTTGCAGACCCTGCGCATGACGGATCAGCTGGCACCACCCAGACTGATAAAGTGGCTCATCTGATCTTGAGGCCCCCCACCCAGGAAGTGACTGAGCACAAGAAAACAGCTTCAACTCCCTATGATTTCATCTCTGACCAATCAACACTCCTGGCTCACTGACTTCCCTAACCCACCAAGTTATCCTTAAAAACTGTGCTCCCTGAATGCTTGGGGAGACTGATTTGAGAAATAATAAAACTCTGGAGCTGGCTCTGTGTGAATTACTCTTTCTCTGTTGCAATTACCCTGTCTTGATGAATCGGCTCTGTCTAGGCAGCGGGCAAGGTGAACCCTTTGGGCAGTTATGCTAACTTCTATTTAATTATGCATGTTAAGAAGGAATCTTAAGGAACGTTGAGTACCGATTATCAAAGATTTTTTCATTCCAAGCATTAAAGTTGCTCTTTATTTCTGGGACTATTGAGGGAACTATGAGGTGAAGATCAAGAGTTAGAGGAAGAAGCGACTATGGAAAAAAGGCACAGAGAGATGCAATGTGGCTGGCTTGGAAGGTGAGGTCGAGGTCTAGAAATCAAGAATAGTGAGTGACCTCTAGAAGCATCTCTCCAACAGTGTATGTACAGGGGTTCCTTTTTCTCCACACCCTTCCCAACACTTGTTAGCTCCTGTCTTTTTTTATAATAGCTATCCTAACAGATGTGAGATGAGATCTCATTGTGATTTTGATTTGCATTTCAGTGATGATTAGTGACACTGAGCACCTTTTCATATACCAGTGGCCCATTTGTACACATTGAAGAAATTAAAGACAAATACATGGAAAGATACTCCATTACTCAGATCAAGGGTTCTAAGTAAAAAGTCAGAAGAGTAATGAAGATTGAAATATTGAATGAGAAAAAGAAGTCTCTTAAGGATATGAACCAATAATAAAAATTATATTTTCAAGCACCTTTTCTCAAATGTGAGGGAAGAATATACAAACAAGTTTCTTGCAATTAAGAATGAGTACTTGAAAACTCATTGTATCCTACTGCCTCCAGTTCAATGCATAAAATATCATTGATTGTTTATTTACTGTATTTTATTTACTAATTCATTTTAATGAATACTAATATGTTATTTATGGTGAGCATAGATTCATACTCCAGCTCCATTATCCATTCCAACACACACTACTTCTTCATTTCCTCATGACATCTTGAATTTTAAATCATGGGCTTACTTACACAGGGATTTTCAGGAATCTATTCCTCACAGCTTCATTGTTTTAAATTTTCCTGGAGAAAATTCAACCTCTGTCTTTTGTTTTTATTATTGCTCTCTTTGTTTTTATGTTTAAATCTGTTTAATTAAAATTCTGGAGAGACAGACAAATAGTCTTCTAACACTGTATACTTTCCCTGATGACATGTGTAGAGTAGTAAGTACAATGACAATTTATTTATTAATAATGCTGATTATAATAAATACGCTAATCCAATTACACATTGTAATTTTGCTTTATTATGTTTGGTAACATTTTTAGCATTAGAAACTGACAATGTATTTTATTCCCTATGTGCTTAAATTAGCAATGTGTTTCATTTTCAGTATTAGATTTTATTGCTGCTGTAACAAATTACTATAAACGTAGTTATTTAAAGCAACACAAATTTGTTGTTTTACAATTCTGTAGTTTGGAAGCTAAAATCGAGTTGTCAACAGGGCTACATTCCTTTCTGGAGGTTGTTGGAGAGAACCATTTCCATGTTTTTCATCTTCTAGAGGTCAGTCACATTACTTGGTTCCTGGACTTTTCCTCCATCTTCCAAGACAGAAGCATTGAATGTCTCCATACCTTTCTTCCTTAGTTACTTCTTCCTCTAACTTTCTCTTCAGCCTTCCTCTGCCACTTATCACCTTTGTGATAATACTGGACCAAACTGAGTGGTCTAAGAAAATTTCCCTACTTTAAGGTCAAATGACTGGCAATCTCATTTCTGCCGTATCCTTAATTCCCCTTTTGCCATGTGACCTAACGTATCCACAAGTTCCAGGAATAATCTGGACATCCTTAGTGGGGCCATTATTACACCTACTACTTTTCCCTTAAACCTAAAGTTCTTTTGGATTAAAAAAAAAAAAAAGCAAAAATTTTAAAATGGGGCAACATTAAAAAGCTTCTTCACAGGAAAGAAAACAACCAATACAATAAAAATGCAGCCTACAGTATAAGAGAAAATATGTATAAACTATATATCTGATAAGGGGCTAACATCTAAAATATATAAGAACCTTTAAAAATGCAATTGAAATAAAGTTTTAAATGGTCAAATGATGTGAATATTTTCCTAAAGAAGACGTAAAAATGGCTGGTAGTTGTATGAAATAGTGGTAAACATCACTAAACGTTAGAGAAACACAAATAAAAAACATAATGAAACATCACCCCATATCTGTTAACATGTCTATTGTTAAATTTAAAATAAAGTACTGTTGAGAAGTTAGAGAAAAGGATACCCTTGTTCATTGTTGGCGGGAATATAAATGAGAACAGCCACTATGGGAAACGATATGAAGATTCCTCAAAAAATTAAAAATATAATTACCATTTGACCCATGAATTCCACTTCTGCATATTTATCCAAGAGAATTAAAGTCAGTATCCCCTAAGAGATATTTGCAGTCTTATGTTCATTGAAGCATTATTCACAATACCCAAGATGTGGAAACAACCTCAGTATTCATCAATGGATAAATGGAAAAAGAAAGTATGGTATTTATATAATGTATAGCATGGTGCTATTATGTACTCCTCCCAAATTCATATTTTGAAACCTAATATCTAATATGATAGTATTAGAGAATGGGGCCCTTGGGAGGTACTTAGGTCATGAGGGTGGAGCTCTCAAAAATAAGATTCCTTTATGCTCTTTAGGCTCTTCTACCATGTAAGGAGACAGGGAATACACAATTGTCTGTAGTCCCGTAATTGGGTCCTCACTAGACGCTGAATTTGTTGGTGATTTAAATTTCTTAGCCTCAAGAATGTTAAGAAATACATTTCTGTTTTTTATGTCACTAGATCTATGGTATTTTTGTTGTTGTAGCCTGAATGAACTGACACATAGTGATTGTCGGTAAAAATACTGTACCTGATACTTGAAATCTGCTAAGAGTATAGATTCTAAGTATATTCAGCACACACACACACACACACACACACACGCACACAGGATCACTCTGTGAGGTGATGGATATGTTAATTAGTTTGATTGTGGTGATTATTTCACAATGTATATGTATATTAAGCCATCAAGTTGTTTTGTATCTTCTTTGGAAAAAAATATCTGTTGAAGTCCTTTGCCCATTTTTAAATTGGGATATTTATTTCTTTGCTATTGAGTTGTATGAGTTCCTTACATGTTTTGAATACAAACCCCTCACCACATATGTGGTTTGCAAATATCTTCCCCCATTCTGTAGGTTACATTTTCATTTTGTTGGTTGTTTACTTTTTGTTGGCCTTGTTTCTGGGCTCTCTATTCTGTTCCATTGGTCTATGTGTCTGGTTTTTTACAGTATCATACTGTTTTGACTACTATTTATTTGGAATATATATTGTTGGGATTTGTTTTGCACCCTATGATCTCTTCTGGATAATGTTCCATGTGTACCTGAGAAGAATGTGCATTCTGCTGTGGTTGGATGGAATGTTCTGAATTTGAATATGCCCGCTAGGTTCAGTTAGTCTATAGTATTCAATTCTTCTTTTTCTTTATTGATTTTCTATTTATCTAATGCTGAAAGTGGCATACTGAAGCCCCCTATCATTATTGCTTTGCTATTTATTAATACCTTTAGCTCTGCTAATATTTGCTATATATATTTAGGTGCTCTAATGTTGGGTCCATATATAATTACAATTGTTATATCCTCTTGATGAATTGACTGATTAATCATTATATAATGACCTCTTGGTCTCTTTTTACAGTTTTTGAGTAAAAGTCTATTTTGTCTAGGTATAGCCACACCTACATCTTTTGTTTACCATTTGCATGGAACATCTTTTTCCATCCGTTCACTTTCAGCCTATGTATGACTTTAAAGCTAAAGTGGATCTCTTGTAGACAGCATATACAGTTGACTCTTTAACAATGCAGGGGTTAAGGGTACCAGCCCCCTACACAGTCAAAAATTTGCATACAACTTTTGACTCCTCCCAAAACTTAGCTACTAATAGCCTACTGTTGACTGGAAGTTTTACCAATAACATGAACAGTTGATTAACACATGTTTTGTATGTTATATATATTGTATACTGTATTCTTACAATAGAGTAAGCTAGAGAAAAGAAAATGTTATTAAGAAAATCATAAAAAAGAAAAAATATATTCTCTATTTATTAAATGGAAATGGATCATCATGAAGATCTTCATTCTTATAATCTTCACATTGAGGAGGCTGAAAAGGAGAAGAAAGAGAAGTTGGTCTTACTGTTTCAGGAGTGATAGAGGCAGAAGAGGTAGAGAAGGTGGAAGGGGAGACAGAGGGGCAGGCACACTTGGTGTAACCTTAGGGAAATACATTGCAATTTCTGTCTGAACTTTTTGCCTTTTCATTTCTCTAAAATGTTTCTATATGATACCAATCCTTCTTCCACTATTTGCTTTAGTTTTAGTGCTTGTATCATAGAAGGATCTATGTTATAAAAGAAGTCAAAAACAGTCTTGAATAATCAGAACCCTTCTGCCAGATAGTCTGATGTCAATGTGTTTTCTGGCACTGCTTCTTCTACATCTTCTTCCTCATTATCTGGCACTGGTTAGGAAGCCACTTATCTCCATCAACATTTACATTTGTAGTAATTATTGATAGGTAAGCACGATTGTCATTTTAATCATTTTTCTGACTGTTTTGCAGTTTCTTTCTTCCTCTCTTGATGTCTTCCTTTGTGATTTGATTTCTTTGTTTTTGGTAATATTATGTTTTGATTCCTTTCTCTTTATCTTTTGTATATCTATTACAGATTTTTTTCATTGTGATTACCATGAAGCTTCCATAAAATATCTTATAACAATCTATAATAAGTTAGTTACAACTCAACTTCAATTATGCATGAAATCTCTATACTTTTACTTTCCCTTGCACATATTTTACTTTATTGATGTTAGTATTTACATCTTTTTATAATGTGTATCTGTATTATGCCATTTGCTAATTGCTATAGAGAAATACCTGAGACTGGGTAATTTATAAATAAAAGAGGTCTAATTAGTTCACAGTTCCACAGGCTGTACAGGAAGCATGATGCCGGCATCTGCTCAGCTTCTGAGGAGGCCTCAGGAAACTTACAATCATGGTGGAAGGCAAAGAGGGAGCAGGCAGGTCGCATGACTGAAGCAACAAGAGAGAGAGATTAGGGAGTTGCTACACACTTTTAAACAACTAGATATCACAACAACTCACTCACTATCATGAGAATAGCACCAAAGGGATGGTGCTAAACCATTCTTGCAAATATGCTCCCGTGATCCAATTACCTCCCACCAGGCCCCACCTCCAACATTAGGGATTACAATTCAGAATGAGGTTTGGGTGAGAACACAGATCCAAACCATATCAGTATCCATTAACAAATTTTTGTATCTATAGGTATTTTTACACTGTTTTCTTTTGACTTTTATACTAGTGTTAAAGTGATTTATGTACCACTATTATACTATTAGAGCATTCTGAATTTGAATATTTATACTTTCTTACCTTTATCAGTATGTTTTATATTTTCATATATTTCCATGATACCATTTAGTGTTCTTTCGTTTCAACTTCAAGAACTCCTTCTGCATTTTTGTAGGGCAAATCTAATTGTGATGAATTTGCTCAGCTTTTGTTTGCTTGGGAAAGTCTTCATCTCCCATTCATTTCTGAAGGACAGTTTGCCATTAAAATGTTCTTGGTTGACAGGTGTGTGTGTGGAGTGCTTGGGAAAGGGTATCAGCCAAGTGGGAGGGAGACAGTAGGTGAGGCATCACATTGAGTTTGTGAAAGGGCCTCTTGGTGAAGGGCTAGCCAGTTAGTAGGATCTTTGGCTGTTTAAGAACTGTGGTGTGGTTGCTATGAGCTTCCACCCCTTTCCCATGCTCCTGCCTCCCCCTGTATTATTCTGTTCCCAGTTCCTCGGTGATCTAGGTAGGGCAAGGCAGAAATGGGTCTCTTGAGCAACATCCTACAATGCTGAGGAAGCTAGGTACTCTCCGTCTTTTATTTCACCCACTTGTTGGAGAAATCATAGGACAAAGAGACCTCTCTTGGCACTGTGCAGGGCCACCTTGGGGAGGGGTGATGTAGGTAAAGAGAAACTGTTCTTCTTATCCTCTTCAATGAACTCTTTCCCAGACTTTTTGCTTAATGGGGTCCTGGAATATTCTCTCCACTGGACTCCAGGTTCCCACACAGGTATTCCCATCTGTGGATTGTTGTCAAAAATTGATGTTTCTCTCGGGTTATAAAGGCTGGAATCTTCTATTCAGCCACCTTGCTTATGACACTTTCTGATAACTTTTATTTTTTATATTGTATAATTGTGAATTGATAGTTACTTACTTTGAACATGTTTAACTTTTCTATAAAAAATAAAATTATATGCATCCAATAAAATTAATAAAATCTATAAAATTTTACTCATGTTTAAAGATTTTTGAGAAATATTGGTGAATTTTTAAAAATCTAGTCAAAAATATTTAAATAGTGTGATCTCAGTTTTGTAAAATACATGTTTAGCCTTGGAAAAAAAATCGGAATGTTAAAACATCATGTTGTGCACCTTAAATATATACAAAAAAGAAAAAATAGTTAAGATAAAATTTCAAGGAAAGAAGAAATGTCTGGCTTCCTACACAATGGATGAAGTAGAAATCTTAGAAAGGGGCTGAAGAAAGAAAAGAAGCCATGCATTCACAGAAAGGAAGAATAATATTATTAAATTTATATAATATAATATGAAAAAACATCTGAGTTCATATGTTTGTACAGGTACAAAGAAGAGACCACAACTCTGGGGGGAATGCACAGGATGGAGATGCCTATTAATGCCAGGAGAGAGGAACTTAGAAAGAAGAAGGTTAGAAATTTACAATCAACTTCCTGTTTCTCTAATTTAATCTAGTACCTGTGCTATGACATTGTTCTCATAAACTGGGAGATCATCAGAAATTATAGTAAATAGTGTAGCTGCAGCTAGTAGCTAATTCACTCTAATAAACACCGTCAGATAACTCAGGATTGTTTCTATAATGTTAGTTGTGTGAGAAATTAATGATGAGATAATTTATGTCTTTTTCATATGTTTACCTACCTTCATTAAATTTAAATCCAGGGCATTCAGATACTTTCTGTGTTACTTGTCTACTAAAAAAAAATGGCTACTGGGTTTGCTTATGTAAAATAGCATTTCATTTATAACTTTTAAAATGTGACATTTCAAACTACATAAATACAAGTCATTTAATTAAACTCTCAAAAGGCTTTTAAATCATAGGAATGCAGTACCTTAATCTAATGTTGTTCAATATGTGGACCCTAGACCAGCTGCATCAGCATGACTTGGGAATATGTTAGAAAAGAAAATTCTCAGACTCCTCCTTGGACCTACTGAATGAGAAACTTCAAGGTGGGATCTTAGCAGTCTGTGCTTTAATAGGCCTTCTAGGTGATTGTGATGCTGGCTAAAGTTTCAGTAGTACAGCTTTAATCCATAAGGATCCAAATGATGGGCAAACGGCAGGAAAAGGGACAACTGAAGACATGAATCTAACTTTTCTTTCTAAGTGATTTTGAAGCAGCATTGTTTCTTTCAGAAAATAACCAAGGTTTGTTGTCTCGTGCTAAGGAAATTGAAGACGTGGACACACACAAGAAGGTTTAAGAGCAGAAGTTTAATAGGCGAAAGAAAGAAATCTTCCTTGTGCAGAGGAAGGGAGCCAGAGTGGGCTTCCGGGTTTGGGGCAAGGTGGTGTCTAATTTACATAGGGCATAGTGGATTGGTTGGAATAGGTGTGCCATTTACATAGCATGCGAGGCGCCTGGCCATCCCACCCTGATCCTTTATTATAAAGATGGGGCCTCTACTTCACCGGCGCCATGACACCTGCACACATGGAGACAAAGAAAAGGGAAGAGAAAACCTCCATGTTAAATGTACCTGGCTTCCAGGTATCCCTTTTCTATTGGCACAGCTGCTGGCATTCACCTATGCAAACTTCCAGCTTGCTTATCTATGCTTGCAGCTTGATTTTTCAGGCTGCTTTTTGTTAGAAAGGAAATGATATGGGGGCTGCTTTTTATTAAAAGGAAATTCCACCAATAACTCTTTTATCCTTACTAACTGCCTAGATAATTTCTTATTAACTCCTATATCAATTTGAGGTTTTATAATTAGAGTAGAGGTCCGAATCCTCAACTTTCCTAGGGTTCCTAGCCAAGCCTGAAAATAAAACTGGGGGAAACTTCATCCAGGCCTGTTTGTTCAGATTCTTTCCTGTGTCTCTGTATGACCTTTCATCTCCCCATGTATGGACACAGATCACCTGTCCGTACACCTGTCACCTGAGCATCTTTAAGGGGAAAGAAGAGGTCAGAAAGTGACCTTCTCATGTTTTATGGCTTGCTTTTGGGAAGGGAAATACAAGTTTTATAACCCACTTCAAGGGGAGAAAGTAGGGAGGGTGAATGGGAGGTCAGCGACAACTTCTTCCTTCTGGGGCCTGCCCAATTTCTTTCAGCTCAAAGTACTCAGCATGCTAAGGTGCTATGCTTTGGATTATTATAGCCCAAGCTTTGACAGGCTTATCATTCCTTATATTTCAGATTCACACCTGTGAAATACTTAATTTTCATTTTTTCCCTTAGTGAGCTGAGTGTGGACAGAGCAGATTCTATTAAAAGCAAACAAACAAACAAACAAACAAAAACACTGCTGTCTTCTTTTTCACTGCTGAGATGCAGAATGGGGAAGTTGAAAGCTCTTCCTTACAATACACTGCTCTATCGCCACAGAATCTGGCAAATTATGAGCACTGGGGCTCTAGAAATTTTTTCTGTACTAATGCACAAAGCTATTTCACACCATCTGGCTGTGAGCCAAATTGCCTCAATATCAAAAGCTGATGGTTGGGTGGACACATTAAGGCTGGGTATATTGGCACTGTTCTGTGATAAATGTCCCATGGGGCAAGCTTGAGATATGTCTTATTCAATTCACAGTTATTAATGAATCCATTTCCATTATTATGAAATCCACCTGCAAAGGCTAAAAATCCAAAGTAGTTTTTTTTCTTTTTAATAAAATGTAATGTGGATATAGCCTCTTTCAAAATGCAATTTCACAATTTCTTACAAAGCAAAAAATAGTCTTACCAAATGACCTAGAAGTCTGACTGCTTCTAGGTAGCAGTTAGGTAGATACCTAACTGATTTGAAAACTAATGTCCACATGAACACCTGTACATGAATGTTTATAGCAGGTTTATTTTTAATCACCAAAAACTTGAAGCAATCTAGATGTCCGTCAAAAAAAGAAAATAGATAAATAAAATGTGTTACAACCATATGGTGGAATACTATTCAGTGATACAAAAGGGTGAGTTACCAATATAAGCAAAGACATATATGAATCTTAAATGCATATTGCTAAGTAGGAAAAAAGAGTTGAAAAGACTACATACACCACAATTCAATTTATATTACATTCGGTAAAGATGACAAGCATATCAGCACTTGGTGCCAAGAATTTGGGAATGGAGGAATGTTGAGTAGGTGAGACATAAGGGATATTTTAGGGTGGTAAAGCTATTGTGTATGACACTGTGGTGGTGGGTTCATGACCCTGTGCATTTGACAAATTCCATAGAATTTTACAACACAAAGAATGAGCCTTAATGTTTGCAAATTTTAAAAATATTTAAATGATTAGGGAAATCCCAGGATGAAATGCATACTGTTAGAGTCTGCATGTATGAAATAACCTTATTGAAGGGAGTGCGGTTGGGAGTGGAAGGTGCTGACTCACATAACTTTGGAAATGGGTAGAGAATTTAAGACTAAAGACAAAAGCAACTGTACTCTAGTACAAGTAATAAAATTATTTATCCTGGGGTATGGGTTACCAATTCTGAAATTACCATACATATATAGTGGAATTGAAAAATTAAGGACATGGATGTCAGATGGTGGGACCGAGGTTTTTCACTATTGGAGGGAGAGGATAGAGATAAGCAAGAGGGAAAAGCTAGAATAATCAATGTGGTATTGGATTGAAGTTTGAGACATTAGTATAAATTGTGTTTCCTTACTGTACATACAAATGAATACACACAGAAATATTTATAGATATGTGTGTGTGTGTGTATATATATACACACACATGCACACACAGGTTAGTACATGCACATATATTTCCTTGTTCTGTGAGCTTAAAGGGCCTGAAAATAATAACACCCATGTAACAATGAGCACATCCAGGGCCCAGATCTTGGTTTCCAATTTCATTCCCAAGAAAAGGAACCAGGGCTCCTCAGAGAAATAGCTGATTATAGAATTGAGGCTGGGAAAATACAAGATGAACCTGGTACATTTTATGGTGCCAAAAAATAAGGTAGTGCTAAAAAAAATCCACAATACGGTTATGTCAAAGTGATACAGGAGCTTACTGAAACAGCTTCCAATGGCCAAAGCCAGAACAATTTGAACAACAAAATACACAATGTAGTATTAAAGACACTGTACTGAAATAAATGATTGAATGAATAAGTAAATGGAAAAGAATAGACAAAATTTCTGTGTAGAAAAATTCCAAATAAATTCTATAGGCTTTCCTCCTCTCCAGAAAGTGGCATTGCCGGGCATGGTGGCTCACACTTGTAATTCCAGCTCTTTGGGAGGCCAAGACAAGAAGGTTACCTGAGCCCAGGAGTTTGAGGTTACAGAGCGCTATGATCGTACCACTGCACTCCAGCCTGGGCAACAGAGTGAGATTGTGTCTCTAAAAGAAGAAGAAGATGGCACATAACTTCCAACCTCTTAAGTATGGGCTGTGCATAGTGACTTCCTTCCAAAAATACAGTGTGGATAGGGGGAAAAAGAGTTACTCAACAGTGGAGATACCTGACAAATATTACCTCAACTTGGTAATCAACGTTAACATCAGCAGTGATAAGGCGTGATGATAATACCTTGAACTCTTGACATGATATGATGAGAATGACACTTTACGTCTGTGGTCTTCCTCCTAAAACCCATAACCTCAGTCTGATTGGGAGAAACACATCAGACAAAACAAAATTGAGAGATATTTTACAAAATAGCTGATCAATACTCCTCAAAACCTTCAAAGGTCAGCAAAAGCATGGGAAGTCTGAGAAACTATCACAGGGTAGAGGAGCCTAAGGACTACGTGATGACTAAATGTAATATGATAACTTGAATGGGAACCTGGGAAGTAAAAAGAACATCAGCTAAAAACCGAGGTAATCTGAATAAAGTATGGACTTTGGTTAATAACAGTGTATCAATACTAAGGGTAAAAAATATATCACACTAATGTAAGTTAATAATAGATGAAACTTAGTATGGAGTATATGAGAACTCTCTGGATGTCCTTACAACATTTTTGTAAATCTAAAATTATTCTAAACAAGATTATATTAATGTTGAGTATGAATATTTCATGTAGTTAGTGTGGATGGGACATATTAAGAATTGTGTGATTATTCTTGCCTTGTTTAGAATGGATTACATTTGGGAAATTTTGTTATACTTGTACTTACCAAGGTGGTGATCATAGCTCAGGTGCATATTTTGCAAATATGACAGGCATGGTATTGTATTAACGGGTTTTATGATCAAAATATAAATTGAAAAAACTCAGTGACTGATGAGGAAGGTAGAAAATATTTTTCCCCTTCCTGGCAGGATTTTGATTTATTTTAGATAGGAGAAGTAACCAGAGGATAGTATGATGATGGAAGTTGATCCATTAGAAAAGGGAAAAGCAATGAAGCATAAGAGAAGGAAACATCTTCAGAAAAATACCATGGAGTAAGAAAGGAGATGGAATCTAGTGTGCAAATGGAGAAATTGGCTTAGATAGAAGTACCACAGAGAGTTCAATCATAGTCAAAATGGGGAGAAAAGAATGACCAATTTAGTGGTACCAGGTCAGTGTGAAATTGTTTTCTGACTTTTTTATTTTTCAGTGAGATAAACAAAATCTTTAACTGTACTTGAGCAGCAGAGAGGATATAGGGAGGCTCAAAAGGGTGAAGGAAAGTTGTAAACTAATACAGGTAACCTAAATTGCCCTGCTTCAATTGTGGTGTTGACAGTTAAAAGGCAAGTTTAGGAACTGTATTCAAATATCCATTCCCCAAAATCTTATTGGATAAATCAAGATGAATTTATTTGTTTAATTTCTAATAAAGATTAGCAGGAAAACTTTTCTCATTGCTGTTACTCAAGGGCCCAAGTTAAAGAAAGATCCTCCTGAAGTGTTTTAGCGATCACCAAGGCAGGGGATGAGCTGAGCTGATGTGTCTCATACTGACACACATCATCGTGGCCCATTCTCATTAACCAGAACTACTCATATAGTTATATTTATCTTTAAAAAGTTGGGAAGAATAATTTTTGCATGAGGCTCAGAAGAGAAATATCCAGATGCCAGCCATTATTTGCAATATATACCACAAGAGCCATCTGATATTAATTTAAAGAAGATTTAAGTGGAAAATCCAGAGGAATATTACTTCAGAGTAAGAAGATTCTGTAGTTATTAACTTGCTAAAGTGCCTTTTTTCAGATATTTTCAAGAGTAAGAGTAGACAACCAATGATTCCTCCAATACGAATAGATTTGATTTCGAAATAAATATTCATTTTGGAAAAGAGAAGTGATGTGACAGTCATGAATCTTGTTCTTCACAACAAAGCTATGAAGTCAATATGTCCATCTAAATAAAAGAAGAGTTGATGAGATATGTGTAAAATAGCCATTCATTTAACAAATATTTATTGACAACTGTGTGGCAGTAGGAACAGAACTAAGATTTGAACACAGGGACATCTAACGCTACATCCAAAGCAGTTTCCTCTATAACATATAATTTTCCTTATTAGCAAAGTCTAGCAGATTTTATGTTCTATGTAGACTAGGGTAAATAACATAGGGCATCAGTTTTGTTTTGCAATAAACTATTTATACTACCTTAATAAAGACATATTCCCACCTCTGTGCTTCCTTTCTTATAAATTGAAGGGAAAGAACTAAATGATGTTTAGAAGGGCTGTGTATCTGATATATGGGCTGTGGGAATGAATCGAGCTAGACTCAAGCTGTTGCCTTAGTATATCCCAGCAAGTAATCGACTCTCTATTCCATTTGTATAACATTCTGGGTGTTAGTCTCTCTCTCTCTCTCTCTCTCTCTCTCTCTCCCCATATATATATGTGCGTGTGTGTATATATATGTGTATATATATGTGTGTGTATATATATACACACACGCGTGCATATATATATGTTGTATAAATTTAAATGAGTTTGTAGAAAGGCACTTAGTATAACCTCACATTCTTTCAAATATCCATGTATTACCTATTTTGTGGCAGCACTATTTTAGGCAGTTAGAACAGAGTAGTGAATAATACATACAAAACTGCTTACTTTCATGTAACATAAAAACACAAGGAAAAACTATAAAATCTTTCCTTTCCTTTTCTCCAGATACTATTGCTTTTGCTTCCAAAACTCTGCTTATATTATCTATCCTTTCCTTTCTCCAAACCCTTTCTATGTTTTTATTAGTATGGAATGATGGGTATGGTCCACATTTTTGTTAACATATAAAGATAAAATAAGACTTTATAACTTTCTAATCTCCCTATGGTATGGAAAAGGGCTGATCCATTTTAAGACTACATTTTGTAACCAAGCAGCTGAGAAAATCTGAGAGTGCCACAACATAATAATAAAAACTTTCATCAAAAGATGACTATTTTAAAACATTTAAAAACGTTTACTGGACCTGTGCCTATATCTGTGGCATCATCTTTGCTGAAGCACTTGAAATTAAATTGTAGATATGATGACAGATCATAAATACTTTATCCTGTATTTCCTAAAATTAAGGACATCCTACTACATAACCTCAGAGTACTATCACACCCAATGATACAATTGTAGTCAACACAGAGTCCATATTCAAATTTCCCCAATGCTCTTTTACAAATCTTTGTTTCTACCCCAATATCCAACTGAGGATCACTTACTGCATTTGATGATCGTATCTCCTTAGCTTCTATTAATCTAAAAAATTCCCACCACTGTTTTTGTCTTTCTTCATGGGGATATGTTAAAGAGTCCAGGTCAATTGTCTTGTAGAATGGCTCACATTCTTATTTATCTAAATGTTTCCTTGTGATTATATTCATGTTAAAGATCATTTTATAAGAATCCTACAAATATAATGTGTGTACTTTTCATTATAGTGTATCAGAAAGCACATAATGCCAGTTTGTCTCATTGTTATGGTAAGTTTGAAGACTGGATTAAGATGGTGTTTTCTAGCTCTCTTTATTATAGAGATAATTTTCTCATTGTAATTAATAAGCAACTTGTGCCTTCATACTATGAGAATATATTACTATCTTGGCCTCCTACTACACTTCGCCTAATGGTTTTAGCATCTGTTCATTATTCTTGCCTAAATCAATAGTTGTATTAGTGGTTGCAAAGGACATTGGTGATTTTCCAATTGTATGGTTTCATCTAAATTTATTAGATAGCATGTTTGTGTAATGAAGAACTTTCCCTTTTCTCATTTTGTTTTGCGTATTACTGTGGACTTAGGAATCCTTTTTTTTTTCTTAATTTTGAATCACCTAGCACATGTTTATTGAATAGAATCACATAATAAACTTTTAATAATTCAGTAAATGGTCATTCAGTATTCATTCAGACATTTTGCTTCACTTCCTGCTCTCTGGTCAATGGCAAGATGTTTCTTTCTGGCCCTTTCATAGAGACAAGGTTTGATTTCTGGCTCCATCCACAGAGTATGCTGGTGCTTTTTATTTTTAATTATTTATTTATTTATTTATTTTGAGACAGAGTCTTGCTCTGTTGCCCAGGCTGGAGTGCAGTGGTGTGATCTTGGCTCACTGTAACCTCTGCCTCCCGGGTTCAAGTGATTCTCCTGCCTCAGTCTCCTGACTAGCTGGGACTACAGGTGCATGCCACCATGCCTGGCTAATTCTTTATATTTTCAGTGGAGACAGGGTTTCACCGTGTTATCCAGGATGGTCTTGATCTCCTGACCTCGTGATCCACCCGCCTTGGCCTCCCAAAGTGTTGGGGTTACAGGCATGAGCCACCGCGCCTGGCCCACTGGTGCTTTTAGCATTGTTTAGCTGTCGACTTTGAGATGGTATCAGATATAGGTTTCTTTCTCTCCTTTACAGCAGTTTTAGAAAACAATTCCTCAAATTCATGACAATCTATAGATGGCTCTTCAATTTTTTCCCAAATAAGTGAAGCACTGGAGTCTCTTTTACTAAGTAATTGAATTCTTGTCCAGTAGAGAGGCTTCATTGGTCGACAAGGCTCTCTGGGCTGCTTCCTACTCCCTTTGTCCTGATTCATCCCTAATCTAAACAAGCCATTTGGCAATGGAGGAGGAAGAAATCCACACACCAGCGGTGTTGGTAAAATGCTCCTCCCAACTTGTGGGAGGAGTGGAGGGCCTGATGGAGGAAGCAGAGTGGGTGGGGAGATTCCTCTCTCAGGTGGAGTAGGAGGGGGAGCTGGAGCAGGTGGAATCCCCATACCTGGCAAGGGAGGAGGCGGGGGAATCCCAGCACCAGGTAGAGGGGGCAGAGGAGGTATTCCTGCTTCAGGTAGAAGGGGTGAAAGGGTTATTCCCACTCCAGGTAGAGGGGTAGAGGGGTGGAGGATGTATTCCTGCTCTGAGTAGAGGGGACAAAGGAGGTATTCCCACTCCAGGAAGTTGGGGCGGAAGAGGTATTCCCGCTTCAGGTAGAGGGGGTGGAAGGGGTATTCCCACTCTGGGTACAGGGGACAGAGAGGGTATTCCAGCTCCAGGAAGAATGGGGGGAGGCGGTATGCCCACTCTGGGGAGTGGGGCCGGGAGGTATTCCCACTCCCGGTAGAGGGGACAGAGGAGGTATTCCCACCCTGGGTTGGGGGGGGGGTGGCAGCATTTCTGTACCCAGTAGAGGAGGAGGTGGGGGAATGGCTGTACTGGGCAGAGTAAGCACTGTCATGCCAGGGAGAGGGGGAGGTGGGGGAGGCACGATGCCCAGGCCAGGCATGGAGCTGGAGAACTCTGTGCAAGGCAGAGGTGGTAAGGATGGGTTGTTACAGCTGTTTTCAAAGGCGGAGAAAACAGAGTATTCATGGCTGGTGTCAAACTTGGTAGGGAGAGAAGTATGGGGTGGCTGTGACCCATGCTGTCCTTGACCATTAGACCACAGAAGGGATGGAGGTGGTGGAGGCTGTGAGATGTTCTGTGTGGACTGATGGCTGTCGAGCTGGACTGATATTTGCTTTGAAGACACAATCAATGAAATCTCTGAACAGAATTTTGTCTGAGGTCCACTTTCAGCCCTGAGGGGGGCATGGAGGACCCCCCGGCAGCGCATCCACACGAGGCAGTGTCAGTACCCTGACTTATTCTGTCCAGGAAGCCTGTATCGATTTTGCCTCTAAAAAATGGATAGGGGCGAAGAAGGGGCCCCGCATTGGTAGTGTCCTCCAGAGGGGAACTCTCTAGGCCAGCCAAAGGGTCAGTGGGTCGGCCAGGGGTCCTCAGTAGAAGTTGTTAGTTGAGCTCATTTGGAGTTCCATTTGTAAGACCATCTATAGCTTGATGGCATCAATCCTGGAGGAGACAAATTTGACAAGGAGGTTAAAAATACAAGGCCCCCACCCAAGGCGAGTAATAACAAGATGGCTGTCATGGAACCTAGAAAGGGGAGAAGCCATGTCGCCCAACTCCAGAGGTTGGTATAAGAGTTTGAAAGACATTGTCTGATTTCAGAAGCCTTTTCCTGTAAACGCCGGGCAGCATCTCGTACTATCCCTGACTGGTTAGTGTAAAAACAACACTCTTCCCCCTAAGAAGGTGCAGAGTCCTCCTTTCTCAGCAGTGAGGAGGTCTAGGCCTCGGTGGTTTTGGAGAGTCACTGCTGCCAAAGAGTCTATTTGGGATTGTAGAGTAAGGATGGATTTTGTTATTTCTTTCGTTATTTATTTCTTCGTTATTTCTGATTTCCACAAGATTAGAAGTTATGATAATACATGTTACACTGTTAACGTTTAGCAAACTTTACTTTTGTTGAAAACCTTGTAAGTTTGGGATTTCAATTATTCTTTGCTATTAGTAAGACCTCGTTCAGTCCATATTAACTGAAAATTGGTATAGATGGCTCTTTCCTGATTCTGTAAGTACTTTAAGGCTTGGCTGAGTGCAAACAGCTGGCACGTTTGTGCAGCCCAATTATTAGGCAATTTTCCTAACTCTGCTTCTCCAAGAGTTTCCTTATCACTTACTGAATACTCATTGTGTGTTTTCCCCTTAGTCTTCTGGGAGGAACCATCTATGGTCCTGTCCTGAAGGGAGTTCCTACTGGGTCTGGTAGGACCTTTGTATGGTAACTAATTAAGATTTAGATCCCCTGTTAGGACACCTGCTGGGTTAAGGATTTTTGATAGGAAGGTTTTTAGTGACCTCAGTGCTTTCAGGCTATGCCCTTGTTTACACTAACAACAAGGTGCTATTGCAGTGTTATAGGGTCATGGAGAAGACCTTCAATTATCAATTATAGGTTTTAAATTTACCCTGGCTTTTTTTTTTAATTTTAATTTTTTATTTTTTTACCCTGGCTTTTAAAGGAATAGGATGCACTGTTTTTTCTTTACTATTCTCTCTCTTTGACTTTCTGTCTCTCTCTTTCTTTCTATCTTTGACTTTGTCTCTTTCTCTCTGACTCCCTCTTTGTCTCTCTATGTCTTCCTCTCTCTTTCCTTCTCTCTTTTACTTTCTGTCTTTCCCCTCTCTCTTTCTTTGACTTTCTGCTGGTCTTTCCCTACCTCTGCCAGCCACTTATGTTGCTCTTCTCCCTTCTCCTTCCCCTTTGGCTTTGGCTTCAGCAGTATAAGACTGCCACCTTCTTGGGTTTTTGCACTGCGTGCAATAACTGTGATTTCCTTATGGTATTTAATGGGTTTCCCCTTAGGTTAGGAACTCCCTTTCTTTGCATATTGCAGCATGGGCATGCAGGATTAGATAAGCATACTTGCTATCTGTATACACATTTATTCTTTTTCCCATTCCCAGTTCTAAGGCTCAGGTCAGTGCCACTAGTTCTGCTAACTGGGCACTGGTCCCTGGGGGAAGAGATTTACTTTCAAGTACTGTCACATCACTAACTATGGCATAACCTGCCCTTCATATCCTATTCTCCACAAATGAACTTCTATCAGTATATAGGTTAAGGTCAGGATTAGTTAAAGGGACTTCTAAGAGATCCTCTCAGGCGGCCTAAGTTTGGACGATAATTTGTTGGCAGTCATGCTCGATTGGTTCCCCATCCTCTGGGAGAAAAGCGGCAGGGTTGAGAGATGCACACATGTGTATTTGAAGCACCAGTCACTCAAGGAGTAGCACCTGGTATCCAAGCAGGTGGTTGCCTGATAACCATAAACTTGCTTTGGCACCTAGTATGCCATTTACATCATGAGTAGTCCAGGCAGTGAGATCCTTTCCTTGTATTATTTTGATAGCCTCTGAGACTAAGATGGCCACCGCCGCAACTACCCATAAACAGTGAGGCCAGCCTTTTGCTACTATATCAATTCCTTACTTAGGTATGCCATTGGTTGTTGGGTTGTTCCACGAGTCTTATAGGTAAAAAGAGAAGTTTTGTCCTGTGGGAAGTTTTGTCCTGTGAGAAGACTTAAGGCTAGAGCTTATACTAGGGCCTGCTTTAAGGTTTTGAAGGCTGTTTCTGCCTCTGGTTCCCATTCTACTAGATGAGTATTTGCCCTCTGGGTCTCCTTGATTAGAGTATAGGGGGGCCTGGCTATCTCGCTGTATCCGGGGATCCATAGTCAGCAAAAGCTGGTGATTCCAAGGAACCCCCGCAACTGTTTTAATGTCTTAGGATGAGGATAAGCCAGTATAGGCTGTATTTGTTCCTTGCTGAGAGCCCTGGTTCCTCTGACTAAGATTAGGCCTAGATATTTGACTTGTAGGCAGAACTGGGCCTTTGGTTTAGACACCTTGTACCCTTGATTAGCTAGAAAGTTTAAGAGATCTAGAGTAGCCTGCTGGCATGAGGCTTCTGAACTGGTAGCCCAAAGTAAATCATCCACATACTGAAGGACTAGAGTGCCTGGACTTGAGAAGTAGCCTAGATCTTGGGCCAGTGCCTGACTAAACAGATGAGGGTTATCCCTAAACCCTTGGGGCAAGATCATCCATTAAGTTGGGGTGTGTGGTCTGTGGGATCCTCAAAGGCAGAGAAACTGGGAGTCAGTATGCAGGGGAATACAGAAGAAGGCATCCTTGAGGTCCAGAACAGTGAACCATTCTGCTTGCTTTGGTATTTGAGAGAGCAGGGTATAGGGGTTGGGTACAACTGGATATAGAGGAATTACTGCCTCATTGATTAGTCTAAGATCTTGCACTAGTCTCCACTGACCATTCAGTTTTTGTACTCCTAGAATTGGGGTGTTGCAGGGACTGCTGCATTTTCTTACTAAGCCTTGAGCTTTTAAATGTCTAACAATATCCTGTAATCCTTTATGAGCTTCAGGCCTTAAGGGATGTTGCCTTTGATAAGAAAAAGTGGTGGGGACTTTTAGCCTGATTTGTACTGGGCAGGCATTTTTTTACCCTTCTGAATTGTCCTTCCAGTGCCCAGACTTCAGGGTTGATTCCCTTCTCAAGTAGGGAACAACAGATGGGTAACTTGTTCCCCATATTCATATAGATAATAGCTCCAGCTTTGGCTAATATGTCCCTCCCTAATAAGGGTGTGGGACTTTCAAGCATAACAAGGAAGGCATTTGAAAACAGCAAAGTTTCCCAATTACAACTAAGGAGGTGGGAGAAATACCTGGTTACAGGCTGTCCCAGGATTCCTCAGTTGGTAATGGACCTTGAGGACAGCTGTCTGGGACAGAAGCTTAACACTGATAAAGCCATGCCAGTGTCCAGGAGAAAGTCAATTTCCTGGCCCTTGATAGTTAAATGTACCTGGGGCTCAGTGAGGGTGATGACACGAGCTGGTGCTTGCCCCAGGCACCCTCAGTCCTGTTGTTGGATCATCTGGTTAGGGGCTTCTGGCCCAGAGAACCTTTGTCCTCTGGGGCAGTGTGCCTTCCAGTGATTGCCTCAGCGTAGTAGACATGGGTGAGGGGGCAGCTTGTTTCTCGTTGGAAGATCTTTTTAAAAGTGTCCTTGCAAACCACACAGATAACAAGCCCTACTGGGTGATTGGCCTGCTCCATTTTCTGTCTTCTCTGAACCACCAAGGTTTGTTTGTCTGAGGGCCATGAGTAAGGCTGCAGCCTTTCTCTGATCTCGCTTTTCCTTTTCGGCCTGTTCCTCTTGGTCCCTACTTTAGAACACCGAGGTTGCCAGGTTTAATAATGCCTCCAGATTTTGTTCAGGGCCCAGGGCTTGCTTTTAGAGCCTTCTCCTGATATCTGTGGCTGATTGGGTAATAAACTTATCTTTTAGGATCAATTGACCCTTGAGGGAGTCGGGTGACAGGGGCGTATATTTTGTTAAGGCCTCCCATAGCCACTCGAGGAAGGCAGAAGGATTTTCTTCCTTTCCCTGAGTTATGGTAGACATCATTGAATAATTCATGGGCTTTTTCCTTAATTCTCCTTAGTCCTTCTAGAACACAGGTCAGCAGATGTTTACAACTCCAGTTCCCATGATCTGAGTCAAGGTCCCTGTGGGGGTCCACACTGGGAACAGCTTGCTGACCAGTAGGGAATTTGTCCCTTTCTTCAGCTGTCATTCTGTCATTTACTTGACTAAGATACCAGTTATCTCCAAACTCTCAGGCTGCAGCTAAAGCTGCATTATTTTCATTAAAGACCAGGGTTTGATCTAACAATAGCATGACATCTCTCCAAGTGAGGTTGAAGGTTTGCCCTAGACCCTCTAGGACATCTATATACCTATCAGGATCATCTGAAAACTTTCCCAGGTCTACCTTGATCTGCTTTAAATCAGAGAGGGAGAAGGGGACATGTACCCGTGTTGGGCCAAATTCCCCTCGCCCTACAGCTTGAACAGGACATAACTGATAGCCAGGGTTTTTTTGTGGTCCTTTGGAGATTTCTTTGCTTGTTTCCTTCTGGGCGGGGGAGATTAGAGGAGGCTTATTATTAATAGGAAGGGGAGCTGTAGGAAGGCTAGGATATGGAGGTAAGCTGAGAGGTCCTCCTATGGGATGTAAATTGCAAGCTTTGCATAGATGTGGATTCTCCTTCAATGGAAAGAAAGCTTGGAAATAAGGTATTTCACTCCATTTGCCTTCCCTCTTACAGAAAAGGTCAAGCTGCAAGATAGTATTGTAATTTATACTTCCCTCAAGTGGCCATTTCTCCCCATCAGAGAGAGAATATTGGGGACAGGCCATAGTACAAAAAAAAATAATAATAAGCTGCTTCTTTTTCAGGGTTTGTGGGTCAAATTGGTCCCAATGGCTTAGGATATATTTCAAGGGTGAGCCTGTTGCTGCCTGAGTGTTTCCCATGTGAAAGAAAACACCACCTGTGGTTTTGGTTTGTTTGTCCCCCCACCCCCCGGCCCAAGAACCGGCAACGGTCCCTGGACCCTGCTGATCAGAACAACTGTGCTCACAGAAGCAGTAGCAGAAACACTAGTTTTCCTCTTAGACCACAAAGAGGACTGAGGAAGGTCAGATTTAGTGGCCCTTACCGATGCATTCTCAAAAACCTGCACCCTCGCCTTTCCTCTTAGACCACAAAGAGGATCGAGAAAAATCAGATTTAGTGGCCCTTACCGACGCATTCTCAAAAACCTGTTAGAGTCCTAAGCACTTTTTCCTATTAGTATTGGGACCTTACCCTTGTCCTCTAAAGATGATATGCCCCAAAAACTGAGTGGAGGGCCATACCCTGAGGGAGAGAAGGGATTTCTAGGGTTGGAAGAGTGATGCCTTTTGTCCTCACTTCTCATCATATGGATAGGAAGGATATCATTTCTCAGGCTTCCCATATCCTAGCTTCAGGAATAGCCTTTGTTAGGCCTGCTTGTCTGAGGAGGGATCCTAAAATTCCAGATAGTCTCCTGCCTGACGGGGCTTTGGGCAACAATTATGTCTGTCTGATTGGTAAGCCTGGGTGCCTAAAGAAGGGAACAGAGTCCTGAAGTTTATACTAGAAATCATTCTTATAGGAGAAACTAGAAAAGCACTAGAGACAGGGAGTCGTTTTTAGAAGCAGGACTGGCCTGGGAGAAGAGAGGCGAGAGGAAGTTTGTCTGACAGGCATTAGGACCCAGGAGGCAAGGGTCAGGATAGATAGGATAGATGGGTGAGTCTTGCTTGGGTGACGTGACTTTGAGAGTTCTGCTCATGGCTGCAGGGTCAACCAACTTTTTGTTGGGACCACAGAGCTGAATGGCTTTCCTCTCTCTCAACTCTCGGCTCAGCCCAGAAGTACTGGAAAAGTGGAAGCTGGTTCCAGGCAAACCAACGCTCCCAACTCTGAAGAGTTGGGGTTGTTATAGAGCCCTTTCCCAGAAAGCCTGACACCTGTGACTTTAGTCTGGCGGCCACGCTAGTTACTTTTAACTGGCCAACAGGTGCCTGATGTTTAGCTCCCAAATTCTACGGAAAAACAGGACAGAATGGTAAGCGAAAGGGGTCCAGTGGTAATTACCACTTGGTGATAGTCCCTTCCTGGTGGCCAAGATGTGTCTGGATTTGGTTCCTTCCAGTGGGTTCTTGGTCTCACTGACTTCAAGAATGAAGCCACAGACTTTTGTGGTGAGTGTTACAGCTCTTAAAAGTGGCATGGACCCAAAGAGTGAGCAACAGTGGGATTTATTGTGAAGAGCGAAAGAACAATGCTCCCACACCATGGAAGGGGACCCAAGCAGGTTGCCGCTGCTCGCTGGGTTGGCTAGCTTTTATTCCCTTATTTGTCCCTGCCCATGTCCTGCTGATCAGGCCATTTTACAGAGTGCTGATTGGTCCATTTTACAGAGCACTGATTGGTCCATTTTACAGTGTGCTGATTGGTTCACTTTACAAACCTCTAGCTAGCCACAGACTACTGATTGGTGCATTTTCACAGAGCACTGATTGGCGCATTTTACAAACCTCTAGCTAGCCTCAGAGCACTGATTAGTGTGTTTTACAATACTAGCTACAGAGTGCTGATTGGTACATTTTACAATCCTTTTGTAAGACAGAAAAGTTCTCCAAGTCCTCACCTAACCCAGAAGTCCAGCTGGCTTCACCTGTCAGGCTGATGTCTTGTTTCATCAATAATCATTTTACTTCTGTGTACAGAAGAGACTAGCCAGTTTCCATCCACATTATTTGTTGACTATGTCTGATGGATGGCTGACGTCAAATTTTCTTTTGTAGTTCATCGTATCTACAAGCATCCATGATCTTTGTATCTTGATATAAGCTTCTGTGCAAAGTTTTGTTCAAATCATCAAATGAAGCTGCACTCGTCTGGACATTCTGATTACATGGTTCCCTGAAGAAATCACTAAAAGAAAGAAAAAGACCCATGGCAATGATCCCTGAGCAAAACTTCTCTGCTTCTTCTGGAGGTCCCTTCTCCTACTGCTGAATAGCTTCTCCAACAGCATTTGCCCTCAAACTCATGAGCTCAAGCCAACCTCCTGCCTCAGCCTCCCAAGTAGCTAGAGCTACTGGCACACACCACCTCACTTAGCTCCCTTTTGGATTTAATTGGTAAATCCAGTTTTGGATTTAAATTTGGATCCAAAATGGTAAACCCTTTGAATGTAATTACATATGGTTCTTGAAGGAAGCAGTTAGTAACCCAATATGCCACCATTTCGACTCAGAAATGTCAGTGACTGACATTCATAGTCCCAATCATGGCAATGGGGAGGGGACAGAGAATGAAGAGACAAAGAGGCAGGCAAAGGCACCAACCCACATGAAGTGAGGACAGCTGGCCAGCCAAAATAAAAAGTCACTCAGAAAATGGATAAAAATTCACATTTCTCTTAGATGCTCCTTAGAAATATAACTCTAGCATAGGTCTGGACTTAAGGACCTTTTTAAAAAATTATTTTTTTACCTTAAAAAAAAGGCAAGAGAGGCATAAGAAGAAGACACTGGCTGAGGATGCTCAGGAATTCTTTTTTATATTCAATATAATATAAACCACTACCATTATTATTCTTTGTGATGTTCAAATTGTCCCAGTTTGACCAGTGGGAGCCCTGTCAAGGCAACTCTTGTTCCCCTTTGGTGTGTCCTAATATGGGTATTTTAAATATCAATGTAAAACATTATTTACTGAAACATTATAACAGATTTTATTATTCCAGCAGAAAAATGTCTGTTCCTTTGATATTTCTGATAAAAACTTAGAAATAATAAATCTAATCATAATTTCTCCATTTAATGCAACAAAACGAGTAGTGTAAAAAAATGATTTAGTCATTTCATGCATGATGAGCTATTACCAACAAACCAAACATCAAACACCTGTGTCTCAGCTGCATTCGTGTCATTGGTGGTCATTCTGAAAAAAAACTGCAACTTTCTAATGAGAGTTAATTATAAAGAGGAAATTTTTCACAGAGCTCTCAGGAAGGTTACTAATGTTCTTGAATGGTGTGTGATGGGTAATGATGATTTATCATTCTACATAGTTGCTGATAAAGCAATACTCAGTAAAGTCTTAACAATTTGTTATCCTTGATGTAAAGTATATTATTATTATTATTTGATTGGCCATATCATTCATAGCTGAGAAACAGGACACAGCATCTATCAGGCAGAAAGCTTATTTAAAATTGCTGCTGTGTGCAGTAGTGTATGTTTAATCCTTGATTTTCTGTGACTACTGAAGTTAGCTATTTCACCATTTCTGTGTTAAGAGTAAATGCTAGTGATTTTGAGTGTTTGTTTCCTGGTATTTTGTATAATTATTTAAAATTAATGTTTACCCCTTGGTCTTAGCTACATAAAATTATTTTGTCATCTGAGTATGACTTTCACAAGAAAATACGTGATTTTCTTAGTTCCAGCTCCATATCTAGCACTAATAGATAGATATTCAATAAATATTTGTGTAAGGAAACAGATGGAGAATTTACGAAAGGGAAGAAGATGGAACAGTGTGTGATAGTGTCTAATAAAGGTGTACCTTATGTTCTTGGCTGACCTTTACTGGTAGCCAAACCTCAATCCTTCATTCCTTTGTTATAAAACCTTACCCTAGGTAAGCTAAAATAGGTAATCCAACAGATATGGTGGGAGATGTAGAAAAGCTATACAAGACTTTCATTCAAGGAAAAAGAGAAAGAGTCAAGGTAAAGGCTAAGTGAGAAATAACTCATTATTGTGAGCATCTAACTTAAAGAGTACCATAGTCATACAGATTAAGTATACCAATTCAAAAGTAGGGGTTTGCTGTGGGGAAACAGCATTTACAAAATACTGAAGTTCTGAAGCCAGAGATATTTTTCATGGACACTGCTGTCCTGATTTGGTTTTCTTCCCTTGACTGAAGATGTATCCCTGCTGAGTCTGAATTTGGTGTAGAAATCCAGAAAGCCTAGAGTTTATAGTCGTTCTCCTGGACATAATCACTTGGATTATCAGAGTAAGTTCTTCTAAAACAATGAGGAAACTCTTTATATAAAAATATTAAAAAGTACTTTGAGAGAATTAGGCCTTTTTTTAACCTCAGTAAGACCCTAATTATCCAGACATCATCCCAGATGCTCCTGTAGGGAAGGAGAAAAGAAAGCTTATGCTACTGTTGCTGCTGTCAATCTAGGTTGCTGTCTTGTTTTTGTTAAAAAAAAATTAGGAGCTCACATCATGTTTCTTCCTTACCTGTAATGCTATGAGTGGTTTCTTGATAAGGATCCAATTTAATTTAGGAGCAATATCCACTCATAGCTATTGTATCTTATTGACTGAAATTATTTCATAGCACTCATCATTACCTGAATGATTAATTATATTTTAAACAATGTACATTCGTTTGATAATTTAATGATTAGTCTCATCTTCCATTAGCATACAAGTTCCATGAAGGCAAGAACTTTATCTTGTATACAATTGTGTCACCAACCCCAGGACATTTAGCCTGGTGTAAAGTAGATGGTTATTGTTGAATGAAACACTGCTGTTTACCTGATTTATGGGCTAAAAAGCATATGGACTCTGTCCTGTTCTTTACTCCATCCATTTACCCGAAGCAGAGTACAATGTTCTCCTCGCAGAAAAAGGCAACAAAGATTTATTTGGGGCATCTTTATGGGGGTGGATGATGAATTGTGGATAAAGTGAGATATTTGCCATGGTAACTGAATTCTCTGTCTTTATTATGAGCATCTTACCTCTTGCTCTACATTCTTAACCTCAAACTTCAATTTTGTCAATGAACTGAAATATAACAGTTTTGGCTTCCCTTCTCTATTATTCTTCATTGTTATTTTGCTCTTCTGTGTATCTATGGGAAGGAAAGAGCATTGGATTTCCACTTTGTAGCACTCAACATTTGCTTGGATTGAGAGATGGCTTACTCCATGAGAAATGCAAGTCATTTTTATAGGCCAGTTGAAAAAATATTTTTTCTGCTGAGTATCCTGCTGAAAGGTTTGTATAGAATTCAGTTTATTTCCATTATTATAGCCCTCAACCTATTCATAATTGGGTATCTTCTATAGTCCTGTTATTTCTAACTAGCAGGTAATTCATCCTAGCAATTTAGTCAGCAATAGTAGATATGGCTCTAAGATGTGAACTACAGAGGGAGGTAATTCAAATTGTAAAAGAGAGAAAACTCCCTTTAGAAGTTCCGTCCTCCAAAGTAAGAGATAAAAATGCTTCTAGACTTTAAACTCTGGATTTTCTCCAATAAATGAATCAAGCTCTTCTGATTTCCAACACTGCCTCACTTAGAATTACACCTAGTTATGTATTTACCCAACTTGAGTTTCATAAATAACTACCTGTGCCTTTGTAAAAATTCCTAATGTAAGAATTCCAAAGAAACGGATCTAAACTGTTTCTTTTACAATCAGTGTTAGGGCTTTTGATAGAAAGGAACCTGAAGTGAAAAGTGAGCACGAGATTGCATTTCATAATCTAGAAAAAGGAAAAAGTAAAGGCACAGGAAAGAGTACTAAATAGGAAAAGAAAATCTTCATAATGTCCTTGATGATGTTACTATTATAAATAATTTCAACATCCAAAGCCCTTCATTATCTTAAATCAAATTATGATGATAATTTTTTAGTAATGTACTCATTGTTCTGGCAATACATTGAATCATGCTTAATATGCATATGTGTGCTTACATGCATTTGCTAATAATGTTCCCTCTACCTTGAATTCTTTTCTCTCTCTCCTTTCTCCATCTAGTAAAATCATCTTAATATCTTCAGCTTATATAAAGTGTATGGTATCGTCTCGTGTATAGATATGAAAACAAAAGTTAATAAAGTTTAATTTGATTTAATTTACCAATTTAATAGCAATTGACACTAAGTCTACACTGGCATAAAATAGCATGTTTGACTTAAACATATTTCTGGATAGAGAAGCTATGGTCAAGGAAATGTTAATTATAATTTATTTATGGATCCCTCTTTCACTTAACTTTGCTCAACATCAGATTTTGTGGTGAACATAAAAAGAATGATGAGGACACTGGTGATTATCTCTCCTTTTGTTAATTGTTAAATAACAATAGGAAAAATTATCAGCTCTTGGGGCTTAGAAAAACTCATTTCAGAAGACATACTCTGAGCCCTATATAACCTGTCTGGAATCCTCTGTTTTGCCTTTAGCTTATCAACCGTGCTAACCCACCTACCTATATTATTCTCTGCTCTTTGTCCATTGTCCTATTTTATCTGTCAAATAGCTACCAAAAATCAGAATAAACTGTGCTCAGAAATATGCTACAACTCAAGCATGCCCAAGCATTTCATGTAGTCCAGAACTCCTGGGGAAAAAATCCAAATAAAAGCAAATTGACAACCATACACGATAATGACAATAGTAATGATACTAACAATAACAATGATAAACAATAAAAAATACTAAAGTGAAGGCAGAACATGTTTTTCCTAGTTATAATGTTTTCATTCTTCCCATTTCTATTTTTTCTTGAAGAAAACTCTCTTTGAGTTCTATTTGTACATTTTGGGGATAACATCTTTTCTTATCACAATGAACCAAGCATAATTAGAAAAAGTAAAACCCACATAATGACTTCAAAATAAAGAAGAGAAATTAGAGCTTGTCCTTTTAAGCAATGACTTTATTTTTAAGCACAAGTGGCAGGGTGTAAATAAATAATAGTTATGACAAGATGAAACAATGAGTTTAAACAAAGATGGGCACAGCATCCAAATAGAATTTCATCGAAGAAAAATGTAGCTGTAGGTAAATTAATCAACATTTACCTTATTTATTCTAAAGCAATCTTGTATTCTGTTTTTTTTCCATCTAGTGCTAGATTTATGCTTTTGTTTCCTATTGGAAAAGATTGACTAAATATTGCCCCAGTGTAATTTTCCTGTAGCATTAATTATAAATGTCTTGCTGGAATAATGTGAAAGCAGAAACTCATTTGGAAAGCTGATCACCTAGACTGCATACTAATAAATTAAAACCAACAGATGAGAAACTAACACCTTTCACACAAATAAAAATATCTTTCTTGGTTCAATTGAGTTCACATATCACAAATCCACAGTCTAGCATTTAATTTCCATAATACATTAATATTAGTAATATGTATTAAATGCATTTAAACTCTGTTACAAACATGCTAGGCCATAGAGTACATCACATCCACATCAAAACTGTTAAACAAATTGTGATTCTATAATTCAGATAAAATGCTCATCTACTTGATGTACAGTATTTAAATCTGAAAGTAGAAAAAAGAAGATGGAGAGGATACACACACACATATGCTCACATATATATGAGTGCAAGTAAAACTGGGGAAAACTGAAGATCATTGTGTTGTATCACTGCCAGTTTTCTGATTGTGATATTGTGTGGTTGCTTTCAAGACGTTACTTAGCATTGGGGGAAACTGGGTGAAGAATGCACAGGCTCTTTCTGTATTTTTTCTTACAACTACATGTGACTGTAAAATTGTCTCAAAATAAAAAATTTACTTAAAATATAGGATAAAAAAATTATCTTGTATTTGGCAGAGAGAAAAAGGGAGCTTTGGGCAATGGGAGTTAAAGAGAATCAAAAGAGAAGGACTTAAAATCACTGACATGTTAGGGCTGCATTCAAATGTCAAGAATGCTTATTCAAAGAAGATAGTTTAGAAGGTCCTATAAAATTTTATTTGACTCCAGCATGAAGTTTCCCTGGCTAAAGTCAACAGCTTCAACAGCTTACATAATTTTACTTTCAGGAATGTTCCCATGGATTTCCTGGTTTTGTTTTGTTTTGTTTTGTTTTGTTACTTAAGCTGTAGTAAGGTCAGTTCCAACATAAGCTTACCCTAAATCATCCATGTTGCTTTCAGCTTCAATGGCCATGACAGGAGGTAGAAATTAGCAATGTATATAATTGAGAAAAATGTGAAAGACTTATCTAATCTGTTGGTTGTATCTTTTCTATCATGTTGATAGTTTTGAAATTTATAATTGTTTAAGAAAATGTATAAAGTTTATACAGATGTACATTGTCTCTAAAATCATCTATGATTTTAATGTAATTTCAATTAAAGATACCAAGATTATTATGGAAAAGTCTCACCAATATTAATATTTTTGTTTTTGCAAAAAGGGGAGGCTTATTTTTTAAACATTTCAGATTCATGGGGTATACATGATCCTATCACTGAAGTAGTGAGCATAGTACCCAATAAGTAGTTTTTCAATCCTTGTCCCCATCTCTCCCTCCCTCCTTTTGAAATCCCATGTTTATTGTTCCCATATTTGTGTTTGTGGTGTTTAGCTCCCACTTTTTTTTTTTTTTTTTTTTGAGACAGAGTTTCACTCTTGTTGCCCAAGCTGGAGTGCAATGGCACAATCTCCGGCTCACAGCAACCTCTGCCTCCTGGGTTCAAGTGATTCTCCTGCCTCAGCCTGCCAAGTAGCTGGGATTACAGGCATGTGCCACCACACCCAGCGAATTTTGTATTTTTAGTAGAGACAGGGTTTCTCTATGTTGGTCAGGGTGGTCTCAAACTCCCGACCTCAGGCGATCCACCTGCCTTGGCCTCCCAAAGTGCTGGTATTACAGGCATGAGCGATCGTGTCTGGCCTTAGCTCCCACTTATAAGTGAGAATATACACTAGTTGGTGTTCTGTTCCTGTGTTAATTCATCTAGGATAATGGCCTGCAGCTCTATTCATGTTGCTGCAAAGGACATAATTCATTATTTTTTGTGGCTGTGTAGTATTCTATGATGTATAAGTGTCATATTTTCTTTATCCAATCCACCACTTATGGGCACTTAAGTTGATTCCATGTCTTTGGTATTGTGAATAGTGTTGCAATAAATATACACATGCAGGTGTCTTTTTGGTAGAATGATTTATTTTCCTTTGGGTATATACCTAGTAATTGGATTGCTGGGTTTAATGGTAGTTCTGTTTTTAGTTTCTTGAGAACTCTCCAAGCCACTTTCCACAGGGGCTGAACTAATTTACTGTATTAGTCCATTTTCAAACTGCTGTAAAGAATATCTGAGACTGGGTAATTTATAAGCAAAAGAGGTTTAATTGACTCACAGTTCTGCATGGCTGGGGAGGCCTCAGGAAATTTACAATCATGGCAGAAGGTAAAGATGGCAAAGCAGCCAGCTGGTTCCCACACTTGTTTAATCAAAAATATTTACTAAATATCATATCCCACCAAAGAAATAATATCACACACACAGATAATACACAGAAATGCAAACACACAGAGAACTACAAAAAATGGCAGAAAATGTAATAAAATGACTTCTTGGTATCAAGTAGAAAATCAGATGTTTATAGATTTTGGTTGTTAACTGAATGTGTGTGTTTCATATAAAAGCAGACATGAGAACTTAAGTATACATGCAAACCAGACTTAAAATTTTGTTCCATTTTTCTAACAATACTAGGAATCCTAATATTATATATTGACTAATGGTACTTACTGTTTTGCTTCCTTTCATGTTTCTTTCACCCACAATACCCCTATTTAGCCCCTGGCTTAAAGGCTGATACCTGAGACACTGGGTAAGAAGAGCCTGATGTCTTCCAGCCTGTGCACAAAAACCCTGATGCCTTGTACCTCCTGATGCCTTGTACCTCCTGATACTTGGTTGTTCTCATCTCTACAGGATGGATCTATGAAAGAAATAAAAATCTGAAACTTTCAGAAGGAAATTTTCTTTCCTCTGAATACACACACACATACAAACACACACTATACACTACACAAAACAAATATATTCTACTACAAGTATACTATACAAGTATAGTGTACAAGTATACTATATATTACACAAACTGTGTTTGTATAGTATATGTACACTACACAAACACAAATACACACATATCTTCTTTATATGTTTATATATAATTATTTATAAGTACATTCTATAATACATAATAGTATCTGTTGTATCTTCTTGATATATTTAAAAGTATTCATTTGCAAAAGTTATATGTAACTTATGGAAAGACTAGAAATAGAATAGCAATGAAAAAAGTCTAATGAAAGTAAGGAATGTAGAAAACTAAAATGATACAGTGGAAGGCCAAAAATAGAAGAAAAACAAGAATGTGTTTTTTATTATAAATAAATAAGAAATATGGGGAGCAGAAATAACAATAAGCATGTAGATAAATAAAAGAATAACAGTATTATCAGACTGTTGTGCTTTCTTTCATGTTCCTTTCACCCAAAATATCCTTACTGAGACCCTGGGTTAAAGAATGAGGTCTGGGAATTAGATAGGAAGAACTTGATAGCTTGCCCAGATGCCTTAATAAAATGAATTAATAGTCAGACCTTAATATTTGATAAAATAATAATACAAACTTTTAACACACCATTTAAAAATTTTTTTAAAGTAAATGGATGTTTTTTATTTGCTCTCTTTTATTAAATATAGATGATCTAATTCTATAGAATCCATGATTAACTTTTATTTTTCCCTCCGGTTGCTGCTCACAGAATCTTTCAGAAAGTGGCTTTTTCTGGCCTTCTCATTTCTATTGCACTTCCCCTCAATTTATTTCCCATGCTTTATCTTTAGGATCTCAATAGCACTTGGCTACTGTGTGTTTATTAATTTGTATATTCTTTGTCTTTCCTACTGGTTTGCAGTCTCCAGGATGCCGTGCTTAATCTGGCTCCTGGAGAGGGAGGGATGGCAGCTCTCTTCTGAGAAACAAAAAAAGCAGGCAATAAAATCATTCTAGGTCCTCTCTAATCCAGTGATTAATCTCCACAGGAGGTCCCATGCACTTTATTTAGCCTTTGTTGAGGGATTTTTAAGTGCCAATATCCCATTCCTACCTCCAAGCTAAAATAAAAAGGATCCAGATTTAGGGTACCAGATTCTCTTCTAGAAGCTGTCTAGACTATACATTTAAGTTTATGTGTAGAGTACCTTTTGCCTTCAAATGGGATGGAGGCATCCCTGCTATGGTATAAGGGGGTAGGAACCTCTGCTTGGTACAAAGTCAGGGAAGGCTGACCTGTGTATCTTTCACAGACAATTTTTCCTATCACTCAATTTGTACCCTTCATCTAAGCCCTGCTGTATGAATCCCCTTCCACTATTGGCAATTTCTGTGGACTCTGAACCTTTGTGCTCCCCAGAAATGCTTATTAATTAATATGATCCCATATGCTTCCTCCCCTCCAGAAATTTATCAGATCCCTACTTTCCTTCCCATTTGTCACTTTTATAAATCTATAACAATTTTTAGCTTTTTCGAAGTATATTTTATATAAAAAATACACTAAAATATGTTAAGAGGACAGATTTTATGTTGTGTTCTTACACAGACACACACACACACACACACACACACACCTCATGCTGCTAATAAAGACATACCTGAGACTGGGTAATTTATAAAGAAAAAGAAATTTAATAGACACACAGTTTCACATGGCTGGGGAGGCCTCACAATCATGGCAGAAAGTGAAGGAGGAGCAAAGACACATCTTACATGGTGGCAGGCAAATGCATTTGCAGGGCACTCCCATTTATAAAACCATCAGATCTCATGAAACTTGTTCACTGTCATGAGAACAGCATGGAAAAAACCCACCCCCATGATTCAATTACCTCCCACTGGGTCCTTCCCATGACACACAGGGATTATTACAATTCAAGGTGAGATTTGAGTGGGGACACACAGCCAAACCATATTATTCCAACCCTGGCCTCTCCCAAATCTCATGTCCTCACATTTCAAAACCAGACACACCTTCCCAACAGTTCCCCAAAGTCTTAACTCATTTCAGCATTAACTCAAAAATCCACAAGCCAAAGTGTCATCTGAGATAAGGCAAGTCCCTTCTGCCTATGAACCTGTAAAGTCAAAAGCAAGTTAGTTACTTCCTAGATACAATGGGAGTACAGGCATTGGGTAAATACACCAGTTACAAATGGGAGAAAATGGCCAAAATGAAGGCATTACCAGGCCCATGCAAGTACAAAATCCAATAGGGCAGTCATTAAACCTTAAAGTTACAAAATGATCTCCTTTAACTCCATGTCTTATATCCAAGTCATACTGATGGAAGAGGTGGGCTCCCATGGCCTTGGGAAGCTCTGCCCCGTGGCTTTGCAGGGTACAGCCTCCCTCCTGGCTGTTTTCATGGGCTGGCATTGAGTGGCTGTGGCTTTTCCAGGTGCATAGTGCAAGCTGTCCATGGATCTACCATTCTGGGGTCTGGAGGATGGTGGCCCTCTTCCCACAGCTCCACTAGGCAGTGAGCCGGTGGGGGCTCTGTGTGGGGGGCTCCAACCCCACATTTCCCTTCTGTACTGCCCTAGCAGAGGTTCTCCATGAGGGCCCTGCCCTGGCAGCAACATTCAACCTGAACATCCAGGCATTTTCAAACATCTCCTGAGATCTAGGTAGAGGTTCCCAAACCCCAGTTCTTGACTTCTGTGCACCTACAGACTCAACACCATGTGGAAGCTGCCAAGGCTTGGGGCTTGCACCCTCTGAAGCTACAGCCCGAGGTGTACCATGGCCCCATTTAGCCATGGCTGGAACTGCTGGGATGCAGGGCACCAAGCCCCTAGGCTGCACACAACAAGGAAGTCCTGGAATCAGCCCAGGAAACTTTCCAGAAAATGGGTTTTTCTTTTCTATTGCATCCTTAGGTTCCCAATTTTCTTATGCTCTGCTTTCTCTTGAGTGCTTTGCCACTTAGAAATTTCTTCCCCCAGATACCCTAAATCATATCTCTTAAGTTCAAAGTTCCACACATCTCTGGGATAGGGGCAAAATGCCACCAGTCTCTGCATAGCAAGAGTGACCTTTACTCCAGTTTCCAACAAGTTCCTCATCTCCATCTGAGACCAACTCAGTCTGGACCTTATCATCCATATCACTGTCAGCATTTTGGTCAAAGCCATTCAACAAGTCTCTAAGAAGTTCCAAACTTTCCCAAATCTTCCTGTTTTCTTCTGAGCCCTCCAAGTCTCTAGGAAGTCCCAAAGTTTCTCACATTTTCCTATCTTCTGAGTTCTCCAAACTGTTTCAACCTCTGCCTGTTACCCAGTTCCAAAGTTACTTCCACATTTATAGCAGCAACCTGCTAACTAGTACCAATTTACTGTATTAGTCTGTTCTCATGCTGCTATTAAAGACATACCCAAAGCTGGGTAATTTATAAAGAAAAAGAGGTTTAATGGACTCACAGTTTCACATGGCTGGGGAGGCGTCACAATCATGGTAGAAAGTGCAGGAGGAGCAAAGGCACATCTTACATGGTGGCAGGCAAGAACATGTGCAGGACACTCCCCTTTATAAAACCATCAGATTTCATGAGACCGATTCACTATCACAAGAACATCACAGGAAAAGACTACCCCCATGATTCAATTACCTCCCACTGGGTCCCTCCCATGACACATGGGGAATATTACAATTCAACATGAAATTTGGGTAGGGACACACAGCCAAATCATATCACACACACATGCACATACCACAAGAGAACACAAGAAAATTTCGGAATCTACAACTTATGAATATCTTCTATCTGTATGTATTTTCTGTCATTTTTTGTAATGTCTACTGTACCAGGTTGTGTACTTTGTTTTTTTGTTTTGTTTAGTTTTGACAAGGAGGTGAAGCAAATGCATGCAATTGTCCACCATCTTAAATAGAAAGTCTCTTGCAGTAAAAAAAGGTTCTTCTTATTTATAAATATATACTTGATACTTTTGGTTTCTCTCATTTTACCCTCGAGTAGACTGGCAAAGAATGCATTCTACTACTAATTCAAAATTCATCTTATGGTTTCCTGCTTCTGTCTTTGTTAATTTCGTTTCTGAGATTCTTTTGTATATCTGAAATATTTTTTATTAATTTTTAGAGTTAAATGCATTATTAAATTATTACCATTTTACTGTTCAATAATGAAAACATTTAGATACATTAAGTATTATTTAAAGTTTGTTATACATGTAGCTCTATGACATTACTTCAGGCATGTAACACTGTCATTGTCTTTACTCACCAAGGAGTCTAACATTTTACATTTTTCCTAATTTTCCAAAGTATTATTTGGTTACTTCTTTCAGACTATTTTTCTTCAAAGTATATGATGGCTTAATTCAATTTGTTACTATTGAATTTTATTCTTGTACATTATGAACATTTTCCCTGGGAAATTACATTTTTTATCATATTTAGTGAACATATTTTCAACATATATCTAAACTTAATTCTATTTATGAATGGTTTTAAAACCAGCCAAACTTTCTTTTAAAATTCACTTTCTTTTTTATTGTTTTTATACTGACTTATCTCTTAGAAATGGTTTTGTTTTTCTCAAGAGAAATTTATGATGGTATTATGTTTTCTGGTCTTTTTCCTACCTGAGATTATAAAACTTTTATGAGTTTTAATTTTGTGGTCACGTTCTCCCCTCAAACATGATAGAAGTCAGAGATGGAGACATGAAGTTGGAAGTCATCATGATGAGACCATGTGTGCAGTTGAAATTTTATGTAAAGGGTAAGTACTGAGAGACTAGAATAAGGCTAAAAGATGAAACCATAAGAAACAACTTTTAAAAAGTTGAAAGAAGACCATGATCCTTGGAAGGTATAGAGGGGTAAAAGTGATCAAAGAACAAAGAGGAGACTAAAGATTTAAAAAAATATCTGGTCAGCAATGTCAATATCTGTTGAAAAGTCAAGAAAGGTAAAGACAGAAAAGGCTTCAAGGAAGCTAAAAATTGGGAGGCCTGTGGCTACTATAGCAAGATCAATAAAAGTAGAGCAAGAATAAAGTCAGATCGCAGGGTATGAAGAGATGAATGTGAATCAAGGTAGAATATATTGCAATTTCAAGAAATAAGTCTGCATTATGAAACAAATATTTGGGAAAGGTAAATAGATCTGCTCAAGAGAGCAATTATATTTGTTGTTCTTAAGGTTCTGTTGGGTTTGGTTGGTTTTAAGACAAGAAAGTTTTGAGCACAAATCCTTTCCTGAGACCTCAGGAAAAAAGCCAGGAAGAGGATCAGGTTGAAGAAATGTGGAGATGGTTACTTTGAGATTTTTGAAGAGGTGAGAGCAAGAGTATAGCTATTGATTAGTAGCAATACCTTAAGAAAGGAGAAGAAAATCCCCTTCTCTTAGATGGCTGGGGTACATTTTACAATGGTTGCAAATGCAGATAGTTTGGGTGGTGAAATGACTGGTAAATTCAAGTCTGAAAAACTCAGGTTTCTGCATAAGGTACAAAGGTGAATTATCTGATAAAGACAGAGGCATAAGTGAGGTTTAGAATTAACATTTTTGGAAATTATAATAGCAAAAAGCATACAGTATATTTCTGAATGGCTCTGAAACATCACTTGACATTAGAGATTGCAAATTTCTTAGAGGCACCAGGACACACCAATTGCTTTTCTTCAGTAAAGCTGAGGAATCCAAGAGTAGTAACAGAGAAAGCAGGATTGTGAATTTATCTGAAATTAGTGTTTGCAAGGTATATATAGGTGTTAGACAAAGAGATAACGGTGTTGATGATGCTAGTAAGATGTGGTTTATCATTCACCATGGAATCTGAACCTACAAAAGAATGATATGAAGCCAGAAGTTGGGTGATAGATTAATGTAATGAGTTAATAGACTAGACACAACAGAGAAAAAAAAGTAAGTACGGTGAGATTAAACTATGAGAAAACTAGAGGAATAAGGAATTACAGGCAAAGGCTGTACATTATGCCAGTTCTTCTCAAACTTAATGAGCATATGAATTACATGGGGATCAAGTTAAAATGCAGATTCCAATTCACTAGATGGGGGATTGAGCAGAAGTATTTGCAATTCTAGCAAGCTCCCAGGTGATGGTCTGGTTCCATGGACCACATTTTGAATAGCCAGAATCTAAGTGATCTATTCATGTCAGACTTTTGAATTCATTATTAATAAAAAGTAATTGGTTTGATAGTTCTTGAACTCAGTATTTTCTGTAAGCATATACTATAAGTAATTCATTTTGATCCTTCTGGAAGGTAATAGACAACTGGAAATTTTTCCTTTTATAACATCTTTATTGATAAATAATTCATTAATGTGTCATAAAATTCACCAATTAACAGGCATAATTTGATGGCTTTTGGTAAATTTAGAGTTGCACAATTATCCCCATAAGTTTCGAGTATTTTTATCACTCACAAAAGAAATTCTATATATAAGCAATCACTCTTCATCCCATTCCCCTTAACTCCAAATCCCCCAACCCTTGAGAACTATACTTCATATATATATATAACTTCATATATATGAAGTACAGTTTGCTTATTTTGTTTTACCCTTTGAAGAACTGCCAGACTGTTTTCCAAAGATGCTGTACTACTTTACATTCCCACCAGCCATGTACAGGGCTCTACATCCTCTCTACCACACGATATTGTCAGTCTTTTTGGTTATGGCCATCCTAATGGTTGTGAAGTGGTATCTCATTTTTGTTTGATGTGCATTTCCCTAATGACCAATGGCACTTACTGTCTTTTCATGTTCTTATTGGTCATTCTGTATATATTGCTTGCAAAAACATCTATTGAAATCTTTTGCCCTTTTTAATATTTTCTGTCCATTTATTATTGAGTTGTGAGCATTCTTTATATATTCTGGATACAGATCCTTATCACAGATAACATTTGCAAATATTTTCTCCCATATTTTGGGTTATCTTTTGACTTTCTTGGTGGTATTCTTTGGAGCACAACAGTTTTAAGATTTTGATGAACTCCAATTTATTCCTTTTTCATTGCTGGTGCTTTTGGTGTCATAACTAAGAAACAATTGCTTAAACCAAGGTTACAAAGTTTTCTCACATATTTTCTAAGGATTTTATTACATTTATAGCTGTAATCCATTTTTTTGTATGGTCTGAGGTAAGAACCCAACTTCATTTGTTCTCATGTTGATATCTAGTTGTCTTTGCACCATTTGTTGAAGAGATTGTTTTTTCTCTAGTGAATGGTCTTGGCACTCCTGTAGAAAATCAGGTGGCCATATATGTATGAATTTATTTCTGACCTCAGTTCTATTCCATTTATCTATTTGTTTGTCTGTCCTTATGCCAATACTACATTGCTTTGATTACTGTAGCTCTGCAGTAAGTTTTGAAATGGAGGAGTGTGAGTCCTCCAACTTCTTTTGCATGATTGTTCTGGGTATTCAGGGACCTTGGCATTTCCACATGAATTTTATAATCAAGTCTTCAGTGTTTACAAAAAAAGCCTGCTGAGATTTTGATGGAGATTGTGTTGAAACCGTAGATCAATCTGGGAAACATTTTCATATTTTAAAAATTTACCTCTTATGATCCATGTGCATGAAATTTTTTCAATTTGTTTAGATCTTTAATTTCTTTCAACAACTTTTTAAAAAAAGTTTTAAGTGTACCAGTCTTGCACTACTTTTTAAAATCTTTTCTAAGCATTCAGTTCTCTTTGATGTTATATAAAAGTGTTTCTTTAATTTCAGTTTGGGATTACAGAAATACAATTTATGTTTTACATGAATCTCACAACATTGCTGAACTCATTTATAAATTTTACTAGTTTTTGGTGAATTCCTTAAAATTTATTTTGACCTTTTTTTTTTCAGAGGTAACTTTTGATGAGTCTGGAGAAAATGAAGAAAGGTCATAGTCTTGGCCCAGAAGCATTTCTCAATATAAGAATATGATGCTGCCTCTAGAGTTAGTGGTGAACGACTTGCTTCCTCCAGAGAGGTATTTGGGTGTTTACATCTGACGATCTGAGAGATATGGAAATAATCAGTATCACTTAATGCTTTCTAAATGCAGCATTTTTTTTGCAGTGTCATAACCTTTGAAGGGAGTCACTGATGTGGAAAAACAGTAAAGCTTATTTGGAGTGAGAATGTCAAAAATTGTTGGATATTGAAATCCAAATGTGACTTTCTATCAGTAAGAATGCATTCATTCTGATAGTGACCTGGTCTGTATTTCGTGCTTTCCTACACATTGTAGGAAAGAGTAGATGAATTAGACATCTTTAGGATATAATTCTATTAAAGAACAAGCTCCCTTGAGCACAGAGATGCATAATTAGTTTTTGGATCTTCACAGCATCTGTTTCTGATTTTCATATATTTCAGTCATCAAGAGTGCCTATTGACTGAATCAAATAAAAAGTTATCATGCACCTTAATTTAAGTACTGATGATTTTTCTTTTCTTTTTTTTACTTCAAGCATTTTCTTTTTTTTTTAAAAAAAAAAAACTTTTATTTTGGGTTCAGAGGTACATGTGCAAGTTTGTTATATAGGTAAACTTGTGTCATGGGAGTTTGTTGTACAGATTGTTTCAAGACCCAGGTACTAAGCCTAGTACCCATTAGTTATTTTTTTCTGATCCTCTCCCTCCTCCCACCCTTCACCTTCAGGTAGGCCCCAGTGTCTATTGTCTCCCTCTTTCTATCCATGTCTTCTCATCATTTAGCTCCGACTTACAAGTGAGAACATGTGGTATTTGATTGTCTGTTCTTGCATTAGTTTGCTAAGGATAATGGCCTCCAGCTCCATCTATGTTCCTGCAAAAGGCATGATCTCGTTCCTTTTTATGGTTACATAGTGATCCATGGTGTCTATGTATCACATTTTCTTTATCCAGTCTTCCATTGATGGGCATTTAGGTTGATTCTATGTCTTTGCTATTGTAAATACTGCGGCAATGAACATACGCGTGCATTTCTTTATGACAGAACAATTTATATTCCTTTGGGCATATACCCAGTAATGGGATTGCTGGGTTGAGTGGTAGTTCTGTTTTTAGCTCTTTGAGGAATTGCCACACTGCTTTCCACAATGGTTGAACTAATTTACAATCCCACCAACAGTATATAAGTGTTCTCCTTTCTCTGCAACCTTGCCAGCAACTGTTATTTTTTGACTTTTTAATAATAGCCATTCTGACTGGTATGAGATAGTCTCATTGTAGATTTGATTTGCATTTCTCTAATGATCAGTGATATCGAGCTTTTTTGCATATGCTTGTTGGCTGCATGTATGTCTTCTTATCAACAGTGTCTACTCATGTCCTTTGCCCACTTTTTAATTGGGTAGTTTATTTTCTTGTAAATTTGTTTAAGTTCCTTACAGATGCTAGATATTAGACCTTCGTCAGATGCATAGTTTGCAAATATTTCCCCCATTCTATACATTGTCTGTTCACTTGTTGACAGTTTGTTTTGTGTGCAGAAGCTCTTTTGTTTAATTAGATCCCATTTGTGAGTTTTTGCTTTTCTTGCAATTGCTTTTGCCATCTTCATCATGAAATCGTTGGCCGTTCCTATGTCCAGAAGGCTATTGCGTCAGTTATCTTCCAGAGTTTTACAGTTTGGTGTTTTACATTTAAGTCTTTAATACACTGATGATTTTTCTTAATAATAAAATTGCTTTGGACTTTTACACATATACACAGTCTTTTTATTAGACATTTTAACTCATATTTATTCAACTGACAAACAAGAATTACATATATTCATCCTGTACAGCATGTAATTTTGAAATATGTATACATTGTGGAACGGCTAAATCAAGCTAATTAACATATGTATTTCTTTACATACTTTTTTTATGAGAACCCTTAAAATCTACTCTTTTACTGGTTTTCAGTAATATAATACATTGTTATTAATTATAGTCATCATATTGTACAATAAAACTCTTGAACTTATTTCTACTATCTACCTAAAATTTTGAATCTCTTGACAAACATCTCCCCAATGTGATCCCTAGCCACTGGTTTAAGTACATTTTACTCTCTGTTTCCATTGAAATCAGCTTTTATAGATTCCACAGGTAGTATTTGTCTTTCTGTGCCTGGCTTATTGGAATTAACGTAATGTCCTCCAGGTTTATTCATGTTATCACAAATGACAGAATTTTCTTATTTTCTAAGGCCTAATAGTATTCCACTGTGTATGTATACCATATACCCTCAATGATCTGAGCATGGGAAGTCGAGGCTGCAGTGAGCGGAGATCGAGCCACTGCACTACAGCCTGGGTGACAGAGTGAGACCCAGTCTCACAAAATAAATAAATAATTAATTTAATTAAATAGCATTTTATACTAGTGTTGACAACCATGTTCACATACATATGTAAAGAAATATTTTAGCCATTCAAGTATTTAATTCATTGTAATTTGTATACAAAAATAAACTAATGATCCACCGTCATATATTATTTTAATGGCCTATTAGCTGACAACTTCATTAGATTCACCTTAAACTTCCTGGAAAGCAATGAAGTGGAAACCACTTGCCTCACAAGACAATTTGTTATCCAATAATTAGAGTCATTAACTTTCTCCAAACCAATATAATTATAGGAAATTGTCCCTTTGTTCCATATCCTAGAGGCTTTTTCCACCTGGGGCAATGTTTTGGAATAGGGTGGAGATATTCTTTCTTTTACATGGGTCAAAGGGAGTTGTGAAAGGAAAGGAGGGAAAGAACCACCAGCATCTCCATCAGATGTGTGCCCTTCATAGGTAGATTCATTTTCAGAAAAGCTATGGAAGCTTAAGATCTAGAAATCAAGATTTTGTGCAATGCATTTATTTATATTGTAGGGAAGTCTTTGCCAGAGCCAAGGTTGCACATATTCTATATTGAAGACTTCTGACTTAAGTCAAAATGACATTCATTGTTTATTTGACCAGAAGTCCTAAGATTAGGAGTTTCTGGGTTGGTTATGTGGTTTTACAGTGTCTTCTGGTACCCACAGTCTTTCCACCCTTCACTAATAGTATTTTGATGGCTAAGGTAGTTCCAAGCACCATAGTCTTAAGTGGTGACAAAAAAAAGCGGAGAATAAGGAAAGAAGGATTCCACCTTTTTAGGGAGAAAAATCATTCCCAGAGGCTTCAAGCAGATTTTCTATTTACCATACAAGATGAAGTTATCATGCTCAAATTAAGATCAATCAAAGGCAAAGGAAATAGTATTCTTGTAAATATAACAGACCAATTGTGATCTAGCCCCTGATTATCTGGGGCTAGAGATGTTGCCACCTCATGCCCCCACCAACTTAGAATTTTTAAGCAAATAATCACGATATAGTCGCAGAATTGTCAGTGCTTTGGGCATATCCCCTATAATTATTTTATCATTTTTGTATCCTTTATCATTTTTATGTATACCACATGCTTATGTGCCTTCACGCCCAATCACCAGTACCTGTGTCTTTTTGTTTTGAGAACTGTCCTCAAACTGGCAGAACCTGCTTTGCTCATATGCGTGAATAGCCAGAAGTGCCTAAGAATTTATTGTTGCCTTCTCTATACCCTGCCGGGAGAGGTTTAATCAATCACTGACTGGTATGGGGAGTATTAATATTCCAGCCCCTTGTGCCATGATGGAGACAGCTGTCAACTGTGATCCACATTATCATTAAAGCCAAAGTCACCCTCCATGGGCCTTTGCTTGATATTGCACCCTTGCTTAAGCCCCTCCTCATACTGGCCCCTCTTTCCCACTCTCCTAACATTTTTTCCCAGGTATAGTTTCTAGCAAATAACTTTTACGTGAGTCCTTGCCTCAGGATCTGCTTCTGTAATATGCTGCCTAATACAAAAGAGTGGGCTCTTGTCAAGTAATCAGTGTTTTCTGGATAGCCCAGAACTGAGGATCTTGCAATAGAGAGACCTGGGAAAAGAGCATATAAATAGTTCACTGCTTGCAAAATAGAGCCTACCAATGAGTCTTCAGGCAGCAAATAAATGTCAGCTTACTTTCTTAACATGTATAACTTTTAGACAAATTCATTCCCTAAAGATTCCTCAGTTTGGAATAGATAATTGTTAAAATAAATTCCAAACCTATAGTGCTATGGTTTATGAAATATAGCTGATATAATTTTATCGCATAACTCCCTGAGCTGGTTAAATGAGAGATTTTAAAATTGAGGCATTTATGAAAGTAGAACTTTGCATATTTAGACTATAAAAAATACATTAGAATTACTTTGTAGTTCCCCAGTAGGACTTAGAGTAGAAGAATTATCTCTCCATGTTATACAAACTATGTCCCTAAAATGATAAGATCGATTCTCCAACTACATGTGAAAATCTGTTTTATTATTTAAAATCTATCTTATTACTTGATAGTAACATTTTATACAAGAGAATCTCTATGTACATTGGAACATCCAGTGGAAATGTTTACATTTAAAATATATTAAAATAACTTTTTAAATTATTTTAGTTAGAAAGAGTCAATTAATAGGTAGAACTAGCTAGCTAGCTAAATGGGAGAGACAGAGAGAGAGAGAAAGAGCACTCATGAATTGCTGATGAACAAAAAATCCCTGCATTTTAAAGCATACATGTAGCACAAATGTTGACTATGCCAACATGGAAAATTGGTGAATGGAATGGTAACCGATAAAATTATCTTTATAAATTCATTTGTTCAGTCTATGCAATGCACTGAATTTAATTTAATCTTAAATTCTTTTAATTTAAGACTCATAATAGCTTCCTATAAATTAAATGTAATTATTCCCATTTTGCATATGGACAAAATGAGATTCAACGAGATTAAGGTACTTTTCCAAAGACATACAACAAACCAGCTGAGATATAAACACAGGTCTGTATAAACCATAAGTATATGATACTATGCCATTGTGTCTGTGTTGTTTTATGAGAAAAGAAATTTATCTTTTTGGGGGGAATCACCTTGTATTGTTCTGCTGATGTTATGTTAGGGAACGCATGGTGTACTTTCACTCCCGTCTATAGATGTAATCTGTAAGAACATGAATTGGGAAATAAGGAAAGAAACCAGACTAGCAGTGATGGATCCAGGAAAAAAAATTCATAACTGCTCTTACCAAAGCAGTTCATGACCTCTCAGGGTGTTCGTCACATTTGTGTTAGTTTCCATGTATTCGGGAACATGGCAGAAAAGTCAGAGACTAATTCCCCACACAAGGTAATAAGCCACAGGATGGAGGTTCTTCCAGACTCCAGCTGGTAAATCAAAACCATTACCTGAATTTCACAGAGCCAGAGTACAAAATTGTTACCTCTAAGGAAGAGAGACTTGGTTAAATGTGTGCAACTTTTTTTATCAAGGAATGAGTCTTTTTCCCTTTGTGCTGCTATAACAAAATACCATAGACTGGATAGTTTCTAAATAAAATTTATTTCCCACGGTTTTAAAGACTGAGAAGTCCAACATCAAGGCACCAGCAGTTTTGGCATCTGGCCTGTTCCTCATACAGTGCCTTCTCCCTGCATCCTCACATGGTGAAAAGGGCTAGTTATCATACCAGGGTCTCTTTTATAAAGGCATTAATCCCATTCATAAGGGCGCCATCCCCATAAATCAATCACTTCTCAAAAGGCTGCGCTTCTTAATACTGTCTCATTGGGGATTTGTTTTCAACATATCAATTTTAGAAGCACACATCCTGACAAGAGTATGTCATAGTGACATTACTTCCAGTGCTAAGTTACAAAGAAAAAGTGAGATATTCATTATCCACGAGAAAAAAGAAAGAAATGGCTAGTTGTAGAAGTAATGTATTGATATAAGAAAGAAAATAGTTCATGCTACATTATCTATATTTTCATAATAAAGTAGCAAACTTAAAAATTGTACCTCGCTTAAACATTCTTAAAATTCCTTTGCTAATTTTGTATTAGGAATTTTTCACTTGCTATGTTTTATCCTTTGGCCTCAGAATCCAGCCATAATCCTAGAATTTGTCCTTCCTTGTCTGTGTCTTTTTTCCCCTTGGCTACTCTGGGGTTCTTAATAGGTGACTAATCAGAGTCAAAATGTCCCCAGCTTCTTCTCTTAACAATTTCATGGATATATAATTTACACTGTACAAAATTCACTCATTATAAGCATACAATTTAATGATTTGTAGTAAATTTACTGACTCGTGCAACACACAACCCAGTTTCAGAGCATTTACATCACCCTCCAGAAAATCCCTCATGTTCATGTATAGTCAACTCCCATTTCAATTGCTAGCACCAGATAACTACTAATTTGCTTTCCATCCCTATATATTTGCCTTTTATGGTCATTTCTTGTGATGGATTTATATGATGGATAGTCTTTTGAATATGTTTTATTTCACTTGGCAAAATATTTTTGAGATTCTTCCATGTTGTAGCATGCATCAGTGCTCTGTAACTTTTGACTGATAGTGTTCCATTGTATAGAATGTCACATGTTGTTTACCCATTCACCAATCAATGAGCATTTGGATTATTTCCAGTTTTCAGCCATTATTGTCAGAGACATGTGAACCAGAGCAACTCCATCTTGAATAGGAAGAGGTAAAATGAAGCTGAAACCTACTGGGCTGCATTCCCAGAGGGTTAAGGCATTCAAAGTCACAGGATGACATAGGAGGTCTGCACAAAATACAGGTCACAAAGACCTTGCTGATAGAACAGGTTGTAGTATAGAAGTCAGCTAAAACCCACCAAAATCAAGATGATGATGAGAGTGACCTCTGGTAGTCCTCACTGCTACACTCTCATTAGTGCCATGACAGTTTACAAATGCCATGGCAACTTCTGGAAGCTACCCTATATGGTCTAAAAGGAGAGGCATGAATAATCCACCCCTTGTTTAGCATGTAATCAAGAAATAACCATAAAAATGGGCAGTCAGCAGCCCTCAGAGCTGCTCTGTCTATGGACTAGCTATTTTTTTATTCCTTTACTTTCCTAATAAACTTGCTTTCACTTTACTGCACAGACTCGCCCTGCATTCTTTCTTGTGCAAGATCAAAGAACCCTCTCTTGGGGTCTGGATCCAGACCCCTTTCCTCTAACACCTTTCTGGAGACCACAGAAGGGACTATAGAAAGAGATAGATAGAAAGACTATCTAGAGATAGATAGAAAGACTATCTCTCATAAAATCCATCACAAGAAATGACCATAAAAGGCAAATATATAGGGATGGAAAGCAAATTAGTAGTTATCTGGTGCTAGCAATTGAAATGGGAATTGACTATACATGAACATGAGGGATTTTCTGGAGGGTGATGTAAATGCTCTGAAACTGGGTTGTGTGTTGCACGAGTCCATAAATTTACTACAAATCATTAAATTGTACGCTTACAATGAGTGAATTTTGTACGATGTAAATCATATATCAATGAAATTGTTAAGGGAAGAAGCTGGGGACATTTTGACTCTGATTAGTCACCTGATTGGTCATAATGCAGAAACCTCTGACCCAAAGGCTAACTTTGGGTAAGTGGTGGGGTCTTGTAGCATCTTTCTGGCAACCACGTAATCGACTATAGTGTGGAAACCCCTGACCCAAAAACTAACTTTGGGTAAGTGATGGGGTCTCGTAAGATCTTTTTGGTGAACACTGAAGGGACGATACTGAGGAACTCACCCACATCCAAAGGAAATAGACTGCAGCACTGATTGGACGACTTTGAGTAAGTGGTGGGGTAATCAAGTAAAGAATGGGATTGAGTTAGAGCCCCAACTTAGGGGAGTTAGAGTCTCACCTAAGACAGAGAGGGTTAAAGCCTCCTCTCAATAAAGAGCAAGGATGCTTGACTGAACTTGGGTTATAGGCCTGACTTAGGAGGGCTAGAGTCCCTTCTAAGAGTTAGGGATTTAGAGGGCTTAGGGGCTCCTCTCAGTAAAGTCCCTCTCAGTAAATTCCCTCTTGGTTAAGAATGGGTTTGGCACTACAGGATGTTAACTGCTATTCTCCTTTGATTAATCTGCCTTGTACTCTTTGCTGACAGCTGTGGGTGACAGGATTAGGCATGTACAAGATCATCAGACATGGGGAACTATTTCTTTCCTAAAAGGGGAAACTTGAGAGCTGATGGGACTGCTGGAAAAGATCCCTTCATGACTGACAAGCAATTGCCTGAACTTTTCAGTGTCGCTGCAATGGGTGGGTCTTTCTCTAGCCTCCCTGAGTGCCTCGCCTTCCCTGCCCTGCCACAGGCAATGCTTTCTCTCTCTCTCTCTCTCTCTCTCTTTCTCTGTGCAAACTGGTTGAATGGTAAAAATCACTATTTATCTCCTGTAAAGTTTAATTAATGGAAGAAAGGACTTGTGAGGTTAATCTTAAACTGTAGCAAATTTGGTGTGCTTTGTGTGTCTTTCTGTATTATTCTGTCATAAAATAGATGTACCTTAGGACAGAACACAGGCCTAGGACACCTGTAATCCTGCTTTTCAAGATTGCCCAGCAAACTGGTCAGTTACAAACTTTGCTGCAGGTCCCTGAAAAAACTGGATGAGGTTTCCCTCTTGTCTTGTATGTCCTTGGGAGCTCAACCTTGAATCATGTGGCCATGCTTTCTCTTTTCACAATGGCAGCCCGGGTTCAGGATTCAATTCTCTGCTTAGGGGATGAGTCCTTTATCTTCTGTCTGTGTATTTATATGTATTATGTATGTGATGTTTATATATGAAAGAGCTTTAATTGGTTTAATAATAATAAGAGATGAAATCAGATATTTTGTCAGAAAAGTAAAAGTGTAATGCCTTTTATTTAGTTCATGTGACTTTAGTACTGGAGCATATTTGTTTATTTCTACCTGATTTCTCCAGAATTTGGAAACTATTTGTGAGTATTCTTAAATTATGGCAATACAGTTATTTGCATAAGTGCAATAAGAATCTGTTTTATTTTACAACAGGACACAATTAGAGAAATTGGTTATTTTACCAAGACTTTGACTGGAATGGTGTGTTTTCCTTTAAGGAATTAAACTTGACTTACAGAGCCAATAAAATCCCCTTGGGGAACTGGCCTCATACCTTGCCTACACAGTCTCTTTATAGGGTTTAGGACCTGTGATAAGTAAAGAATGTCACTTTCTCACAGGTCCAGGAGCCCCAACTTATCTTGGGACCTCAAAAGGAGAGGAATTTACTCAACTCATAGGTATTTGAGGGTACAAACCCATGGTAGGACTTGGCTCTAAAAAGGTCTTATCTAAGATTCCTTCTATGGAACAGAGTTCCATCAAAGCCAATTTATAAAGAGCTTATGTAAAAAATAATTATTCTTGCTACACTTTATACAAATAATCAGGCCAAACATAATAAAGCAAATCAGTCTTACCATGATTTATTTTCAGTAAAAATGAGAAATTGGAGGGAGAAACATTATGTTTCAAAAACTATGGTACACTTATTAGATTCTAGTATCTTTGGTTGTTTTTAAGTTTGTTTCTGCAATTTAGTCTGACTGCTTATTCCTGTGAACCAACTAGTGATCTCTGGCTACTACTCAGAAGAAAAAAGAGGGAAGGGTAATGTAAAAATCTGAACTAATATTATAATTCTGGGCACATTAGAATCAGGTAGCAACCCCATGTCAGATTGGTTCCAACAGCTGTCCGGTTCATAGAAAGCCTTCTAATTTAGTTTACTTGGGATAATTTTACTTCTTTTGCTTTGCTGTTGTAGAATATATTGCAGCTGTACTCTTTGTATAGGAAGGCAGAATAAGCTTACTGCATGTTTTCTTAAATTGAACACTTATTAATCTTTCAGATAGCACCTCTTGCTGAAACTCATTGTTATGAATGGCCCTCACCATACTGATGCTTGCTTTCTTTCTTTTTTTCTTTTCTTTTTTTTTTTTGAGACAGAATCTTGCTCTGTCACCACGCTGCTGGAGTGCAGTGGTGCGATCTTGGCTCACTGCAACCTCCGCCTCCCAGGTTCAAGCGATTCTCCTGCCTCAACCTCTCAAGTAGCTGGGACTACAGGTGTGCGCCATCACACCCAGCTAATTTTTGTATTTTTAGTAGAGATGGTTTCACCACGTTGGCCAGGATAGTCTCAATCTCTTGACCTCATGATCCACCCACCACAGATTCCCAAATTGCTGGGATTACAGGCATGAGCCACTGTGCTGGGCCCATACTGATGCTTTCTGACTGAGCTTCTCTCTACCCTGAAGACAAGAGACGCTCATAGTTAGGTGGGAGTATCATTGGCCCCATTCAGCCTGAAAAAGTTACAGAAGATGGATCTTCATCCCTCTGCAACCCTTAGGATTAAGAGTTCTCTTATAAAAGAGAGGGGGGAAATGTCAGAGGTATGTGAACCAGAACAATTCCATCTTGAATAGGAGCTAGGTAAAATGAGGCTGAAACCTACTGGGCTGCATTCCCAGATGGTTAAGGCATTCTAAGTCACAGGATAAGATAAGAGATTGGCACAAAATACAGGTCATAAAGACCTTGCTGATAAAAAAGATTGTAGTAAATAAGCCAGCTAAAACCCACAAAACCAAGATGGTGACCTCTGGTCATCCTCACTGCTACACTTTCATTAGCACCACAACAATTTACAAATGCCATGACATGTCAGAAAGTTACCCTATATGGTCTAAAAAAGGGAGGCATGAGTAATCCACCCCTTGTTTAGCATGTAATCAAGAAATAACCATAAAAATGGGCAGCTAGCAGCCCTTGGGGTTGCTCTGTCTATGGAGTAGCCATTCTTTTATTCCTTTACTTTCCTAATAAACTTGCTTTGACTTTACTCTCTGGACTCACCCTGAATTCTTTTTTGCATGAGATCCAAGAATCCTCTGTTGGGGTCTGGATCTGGACCCCTTTCCTGTAACATTATGAATAATGTTGCTATGGCCATTTGTGTGGAAATCTTTATGAAGATATAAATTTTTATTTCTTTTTGGTGGATACATAGGAGTAGAATTACTGAGTCGTATAGTAAGTTTAACATTAACATTTTAAGAAATGTCAAACTGCTGAAACTAATTAAAGTCTATTAGATGAGGATTATGGGAGGTACCTACATTCTGCTAAGATGTAGGCATAGCTTCTTATAATCTCTTACTGCTCAGGAGGCAGTTATGTGGCCAGAGATCACAAGATTTGCAACTTCTCCAATTGCTCCTATAGATAACATGGCTATTTTAGAACCTAAGATTGGTCTTTTGAGATATTTTTCAGCCTTTTGCATTCTCGCAACCAGCTGACCCCACCCAAACTCATGACTCATGATTCAACCAGTCCTGTGGCCCCCACCCAGAGGCAGACTTAGAGCATGAGAAGCATTTTTCACACACTTTTGATTTTACCCCCCACCAATCAGTAGCACCCATTCTCTAGCCCCTTGACCACCAAATTAACAATAAAAGCCCTGGCCTCTGAGTTCTCACAGAGACTAATTTTAGTAATAAACTCCATCTTCTACATGGCTGCCTTCCATTAATTAAACTCTTCCTTTACGACAATAGCTTGACCTCAGTGAATTGGTTTTGTCTATGCAGCAGGCAGGAATAATCCATCTGATGGTTTGTAACTAAGAAACAGTAGCTAAGTTTAAAATGTCCCCCTATTAAAAGTCCACTAAATATACCTTTTTGGTATTTCACTAGCTATCTTAAAACACTTTTGTAAAATAAATTTACATCTGTACAGGAAATTTCCATTTGTAATGTTGTCTGAGTGGAAGAACTGGGTAACTAGAAACCCTTACTATTGTTTTAAATTTACATAACAAGGCTTCCCTTGTTTAAGGTAATTTCTGTGGCCATTTTGTCTTAATTGGGCCTTTATGAGCCTTTATGTACAATTTTTCTCCTTGGTTTGAGCACATGATGGTACAATATTTAGGTCAAAAGTCTCAACTGTGTGCTTTTGAGATATAAATTTTCCACCTTGTTCCACCTAAGAGGCATCCCTTTAGAAGACAGATTGTGGCATAGTTAACAATTACTTACAGTAATAAAACAAGTAGTTGCAAAACTGATAGACTACATGTGGAAAAGAAAAACTATTTGAAAGATGACAATTGAGAATTCATTATGGAAGCTATAAGACTTGCTTGTGTTTGTTATGTCTATATGTGTTGTGCATATGAGATAATACTTGGTAAATAAATCTAGTTTTTTTTTTGTTTTGTTTTGTTTTTTTTTTTTTTTGAGACGGAGTCTCGCTCTGTCGCCCAGGCTGGAGTGCAGTGGCGCAATCTCGGCTCACTGCAAGCTCCGCCTCCCGGGTTCACGCCATTCTCCTGCCTCAGCCTCCCGAGTAGCTGGGACTACAGGCGCCCGCCACTGCGCCCGGCTAATTTTTTTCTATTTTTTAGTAGAGACGGGGTTTCACCATGGTCTCGATCTCCTGACCTTGTGATCCGCCCGCCTCGGCCTCCCAAAGTGCTGGGATTACAGGCGTGAGCCACCGCGCCCGGCCAAATCTAGTTTTAAAATTGTGGTGGATCCACAGCAATTTTGGTCCTTGCCTCCCCAGAGGAAATAATTCAGTTGAGAAGGCAGAGATGGGTTTTACGGGACAGGTAAAGGTTTATTGAAAGAAGCAAAGTACACTTGGAAGAGGGCCAAGAAGGCAACTTGAAAGATCAAGTGCCCCACTCAGTTCTTGACTTGAGATTTCTATGCATTGGGCTTAGTTCTAGGGTTTTCTTTTCTCCTCCCCTGGTCCCTCCCTTGGGTCAGACTGTTGCTTAATTGCTGCATGTACAATAATTGCCAGTATCTGGGGGTTATATACATCTGCTGTGGGTTAGCTGATGTTGTACACATGCTCACTTGTATCAAGTGCCCCCAAAGGAAGGTCGTATACTTGTCAAACTCCACCATTTTGCCCCTTACTTCACATGCTTAAGACCTTATCGGGAATTGCAGTTTGCTGGCTCCAGATGTCTACAATCTGTTGGGAAGCTCCCCTTCCTATTGATACCAGTCATGGCCACTTATCATTTCAGACGGACAGTTTTATGACTGCTTGACCGTCACCTGAAGAGCACCTACCATTTCTGGAGGTCCTTTCCTGCCCTGCTTATATCTGTCTAACTATCTACTCTAACATTTGCACCATTTTACGTTCCAATTGCAATGTGTTAGGGTTATAGTTTTTCCAAATTCTTGCCAAAACTGAGTTTTTTTAGTAGTGTGATCTGAAGCCCAAAAGTTTTAAATATTCTGTCTAAATTATCATTTATTTATTTATTTTTGAAGTAGAGTCTCACTCAGTCACCGAGGCTGGAGTGCAATGGCATGATCTCGGCTTACTGCAATGTCCGCCTCCAGGTTCAAGCGATTCTCCTGCTTTAGCCTCCTGAGTAGCTGGGATTACAGGCATGCACTACCATGCCTAGCTAATATTTGTATTATTAGTAGAGATGGGGTTTCACCATGTTGGCCAGGCTGGTCTTGAACTCCTGACCTCAGGTGGTCCACCCTCCTTGGCCTCCCAAAGGGCTGGGGTTATAGGCATGAGCCACTGAACCCGGCCATCATTTTTTTTATTTTATCAATTTTGCTTCTGGTGTCTTGTCTAAGAAATCTTGGGCTAGCTCAAGTTCATAAAGATTTTGTTTTTTCTATGTTCTCACCTAGAAATTTTATAATTTTGATAATGGAGGAGGTCCCAAAATGCCAGTGGGACATTGACTCCAGCTGGTATCCAGGTTCGTGACACCATCACAGAAGGAATTCAAGGATGAGTCATAAAATAGTGATGATATGGAGATTTATTGCAAAGTAAAATTACACACTTAAGAAAGGAGCATGGGCATACTCAAAAGAGTCATGTGCAGAGGGTTTAGGGGTTGCTACCTTTATGAATTGCTTTATCCAAGGGGTAAAATATTCATGAAGATTCCTGGAAGAAGGTGGAGATTTCTCAGAACTGTGGTGCCACCCATGTTTGCACCAAATATGAGTGTTCCTAGAACTGTCATGGTGCTGGTGGCTGTGTGATTTAGTATATTAATATATATAGTATAGTATATATAATATAGTATATATAATATACTATATTAGTATAATATTAATATACTAAATATATTAATATACTAAATCATACAGCCCCCAGCATATAATAAGCTCTTATTATTTTTATTATTTTTTATTTTGTTATTTCTAACATGGTTCAGTATGAATCATCATATAAACATACAAACATTTATATAAACATAAATATAAGAGCCTGTCTCATTTCTGGCTCTTATATTCAGATCAACAATCCTTTTTTTTTTGAGATGGAGTCTTTGCTCTGTTGCCCAGGCTGGAGTGTAGTGGTACAATCTCAGCTCACTGCAACCTTCTCCTCCTGGGTTCAAGCAATTCTCCTACCTCAGCTTCCCCAGTACCTGGGATGACAGGCGCATGCCACCATACCCAGGTAATTTTTGTGTTTTTAGTAGACTCGGGGTTTTACCATGTTGGCCAGACTGGTCTCGAACTCCTGGCCTCAAGTGATCTGCCCACCTTGGCCTCCCAAAGTGCTGGGATTACAGGCATGAACCATAGCGCCCAACCTTACAATCCATTTTGAGTTCATTTTTGATGTGATGTAAAGTAAGGGTCTAAATTAATCATTTGTATGTGTATATCAAATTGTCTTATAATCATTTGCTGAAAAGATTGCCCTTTCTCAATTGAATTGCCTTGGCACTTTGATAAATGGTCAATTGTTTATGTTGAAGTATAATGATTCGTTTCTGAATTTTTAATTCTGTTTCACAAATCTATATGCCCATCCTTATGCCAATACCACATTGCCTCAATCACTGTGTCTTTATAATAAGTTTGAAAATGGGAAGTTTAAGTCTTCCAATTTTGTTCTTCTTTCAAGATTTTTTAGCCTATTCTAGATCTTTAAATTTTCATATACATTTGAGGGTCAGCTTGCTTGTCAATTTCTACCAAAAAAAAAAAGGCCTCCTAGCATAAGGATTGTGTTGAATTTATAGATAAATTTAGGGAGAATCACCACCATAATAATGTGGTATTTTCCAATACATGACTACAGCAAACTTTCTCATAAGGAAGAGTGAGTATACTCAATACAAGAAGAGAAATGATTGGCATTAGATTTATAGACAGTCCATCCCTTCTACCAACATTAAGGCCCATTATAGTGAGCAGTTTGATAGAAGAACGAGAAGATTTTGTTCTGATCCCTTTCATTTTTCTCAGATAGATTAGTAACAAGGTCATCACATGAGAGATAGAACAAGGAATGGAAAGAATTTATGAAATGGTCTTCAGGGAGTGAAGAATGAATTGACTAAAGGCATATGAGAGTATTAAGAATACACTGTTACCACTTTGAGAAATCTTGTGACTATTGCCATGTGAATTGGCCCAAGCAAGCTGGCTATATTCTCTTACCCCTATCATCTTGAGCAACAGCCAGCGCCTGCTACAAGATATGTGAGGCCAAGTAAATTCACACGAGTGAGCCCTTCCAAGACCAGCAGAACTGTTCACCTGAGTTCAACCCAAATCACTGACCCACAAAATCATAAGCTAAAAAGAATGTTTACTGGTTTAAAATTTTGAGATTTGTTTCCCAGATTGATTATTAATCAATATAATATAATACTTACTATGAGTTAAGCATCATTTTGACTACATTGATTAGCTTGTTCAAAGGTGACCAATTTATCCTAGTTTGTTCAGAAACTGGTTTTAGGGATGAAAGCTACATATCCCAAGAAACCCCTCAGTCTTGGATAAACTGAAACAGTTGGTAACCCTATATTTAGCCATCTCTCATCTTCTTATGACTTCAATCTACTGTGTTGCATGCAATGTACATAGAAACGTAAATGTAGACATATAGGACAGAGCCTTTGATATACCCTCTCCATCATCATCTGGATAAACTTGGGCAATTAAGTTAAACATAGGGTCTCAGTTTCCTTGTCTGTATCTTGGTGATAATGATAGTACCTACTCACAGCACTGTGGGGGAAGTAAATGAGGTGAAGTGTGCTTAGAAGAGTTCCTGGGTCTATATCTATTAAATATTATCAAAACTGCTGTTAGTTTTGGTCAAGTCTCTGTATTGATAGAGTATGGGCAAATTTGAAGATGGTGCTACTTTAAGTACCATGGGTACTGCTTTCAATAGCATGCAAATAATTATTTACAGATAAACTGGCATTTTAGCTTTAGTTGAAATCTAGTATTTCAGATCTCTGGTAGTGGTAAATTGAGTTAATTTAGGAGGAGGAAAGACTTTGATTCAATACTTGATAAGCCTATCTCAGAGACTGCACATGGCACAATTTGTTCATGTGTGCCTGGTTAGTGAAAGTTATGAATTTTAACTAATAAAATGTAGTCTTAATCATAGTAACTCATCTATTGTGGACTAAATATTAATAGTAATTTTGAACAAAATAAAATTATTTTTGGTAGGGGTATCAGTAGCATTTTAATATTTTTAACATATCTTTCAAGGGAAATAATAACTGATTTAAGAAAAAAAACATGAAAGTCCCTATTATTTTAGAGAGGAATAGTGAATGTAAATTTTTCCATGTTACTGATATTATTTAAATAGAATCATAATTAAAATCTGCCTTCTGGAAGAAATATTTTACCTCACTCACAATGCTAGCCAGTGATTATGTGTGTTTGACTTGTTCACAGACTATAACCTAACAACAAGAAAATAGAAAGTAACTACTTCTGCCAATTAAGAAGGGTCCAGGGGAAAAAAGAAAAAAAAAAGATATTACAGAAAAATAAAAGTGGATATATATTGAACATTTTTATATTGGCTATTTTAAGAGGAAGAATCATGGTAGAATTATACAATACTCAATTAAATCTCTCTCCCATTCCATAGATTTGGCATTCTCCAAAGCAACATACAATTTGTTCTGATCTTTACCTAGTTTTCCTGAATTAGAAGTTCCATGAAATAGCAGAAGCACTGAGGATGTATTGTCTTCTGCATTGTGAAGAGAATGCCTATTCTACTCAAGATGGGGGTAAAAAAAGAAAAGATGTAAAGTTCATATGTGAAAAATTTAGGCAAATAATAAAAATTTAAGTACATACATGCATGCACGCGTGCGCGCGCGTGTGCGTGTGTGTGTGTGTGTTTGCCACTGATTTCATGAGCTAGCCATTCATGAACTGATTTATTGCCATGAATATTACGTAGAGTTTGCTTCACATCTTAGGACAGCCTCAGCATGATTGCAGCATTCTTCACCTTACTTTGTTTCAGTAGATGGACCATAATGATCAGTTAGCTCTCTTCAAATAAGGGTGGCATTATGGTGTACCAAGGTATATTTTCCTCCAAACTTTTCTGATTGTAATTTCCTTTCTGCAGATTTTACTTTGTCTTTCTCAAGTCCCTTTGGAATATTAGTGTTTGCTTTACCCATTTTTCAATATATTAACAAGGTATCTAGAGTTGTAAATGTAGAATTTCTAAAGACACATATAAAAATCCTTGCTTTAAAAATCTCCTATTAATGAATGTTTACTCTATTGTTTTAAAGGTTCTTAAACATACATTATTTTGATCTGTTCGACGACAAAGTAGATTTCTAAATAATATGGAAAATTGATTGCCTCGGTCACTGCTGTGTAATGTTTGCTGAGATTAATAAAATATATTAGTTTTCTGGCAATGAAAGAAACATGGTTATTTTGGAAAACTAACAAAAATCTATATATATATTTGTAAAAAAAAGTAAGTGTAAAAATAGAAATAATTTAATTTCCATTACATGATGTTTTATGCCTTTTTTCTGCATATTTCCCCACAAATTGGAATGGTATCACATGTAATTACTCATAACATAGGTTTTTCTGACTTTACATGTCACAGATTATGCTTCTAATATTATAGTGTTAGTTTCACCATGATAACAATAGCCACAATATTCTGAGTGCCAAGTTCTAATTTAAATAATTTGCAAGCACATTTCAATAATCTGCACACTAATACCTTGAGACCAGTAATATTATCTTCATTTTAAAGATAGAAAATTACATCTTTAAGAGAATAAGTAACTTGGTCCTGGACACGCAGATAAAATGTGGTAGAGAACTGACTCAAATACTGAAATTATGGTTTATAAAATACGCATTTTTCATAACTCTCTTTTAAAGCCTTCTGCTAACATTAAATTAGATGAATAAAGAAGAATGTGTTTTACCAGTCTTCTTGTGATGGCTATTTAGTGCTGTTTCAAAGTTTTCAATGTTGCAATTTGCCTTGTATTGAGCATTATTTATAAGAACCCGTATTCACAATTCTGGTTATCTCATTGGGATAAATTCATAGACATATAAATACAAAGTTACACCTGTGAATGGTTTTCAGACTTTTAATGTATATTGCCAAAATGTACTAAGTAAATATTTTTTAAAAATAAATACCATTCCACTGGCAATGTTTTATTTTTTTTTGCAAATGTCACTTTAAACTCTTTTAAGGTGATCTATATTTATACAGATGAATATTCATAATTCTATCATCCACAACACTGGGGATATATATATCATTGGTCCAAACCAATGATAGCCTGTTATTTACATTATATGTCTTTCATCACTTAAAATTTGTTGACTGTAGTTCTTTTTTTACATTTTCTGTTTGTATGCTTTGCTTTTTCTATAATAATGTATTTATCTTTTTTTAACTGATTTTAAAAACAAACTCTTGTTGAATTAAAATTAATTGATGTTTAGGATCATTTTGCCCTTTCACAGTATTATAAAATTAACAGGGCAAATAACCTTTCAGAATAAAGAAAACTTGTCTCTTGCAGCTGATCACAGAAATGTAACTAATTTCTGATCAGCAAGGTATAGTGAAAACACTGTGTGGTAGACTCTTGGAACCTTCTCTCGGTGACTCAGTTCTGTCATGTGATTTTCAGATCCATTCTCAAAACTGCAGCTTATTAGTCAACTTTTGCTCAAAATTTCAGTTGTGTAGCTTACTTTGTTCCTCATGGGTTTGTGAGTTGGTTGTGGCAGCTTTTTTTCAGGCAGCATATCAGGTTCAATTATACTTCACAGAGCTATCATTCTGAGATCCAGGCTGAAGCAGCAGCAACGCCCTAGGGCATATTCTCCTCCTGATGGATGGCAGGAAGGCAAGAGAATGAGTCAAAATCCAAGATTCATCTTAAAGCAACTACTCAAAACTGGCATAGTGTCACCTTCATTTGGTCAAAGTAAAAGAGTTGGAGACATATTCTCTGCCTGTTCTATTGGGAGATACTTCAATATCACAGACATAGAGTTTAGATATACAATCCTATAAGTTGGAGGGAGCAAAGAGTTGGCAACAATAAAACAATATACTTCACTCAGATTGTATTCTGTTTTTACGAACCTCCCCCAAATACTGTGAGGCATTGAATTTCCTATAAAACATTCATTTCTTACTTAATCTAGCTTGAGTTGCTTTTCTTCTCTCACTCTCTATGGGATGGGCTTTGAGTGGAATAGCCATCCTACCAGGATATCACCTGAAATCAAACAAGAATAATACATATTTAAATACAATGGAGTTGCAGGCAGTCTTATAGATTCCATAATTAAAATTCATGAATACCTCAAGAAATAATTAAACGAATAGAATGATGACGACTAAAGAAGACAGAGCGCTATTCTGAATATGATGGACAGATATTTATGTGAAGTAAACGTGGTAAATGGGAATATCTTTAGGGTCAGTGGGAGATCTAGCCTCAGCGGGAGATCTAGGCTAGATCTCCCATCAGTAATGATGGGTATACTTATTGATAAATTGTGGCTTTCTGAAAGTGAGTGGAAAGACTGCTGAAGAAAATTTACAAGTAGATATGCATGTGAGCATTTATATACACACTATTTTCTTTATATAAAAATATTGAATTTGTTTTTCAGAATGATTGTTTTTTATTAGTTCTTCAAAAATCAGCTAAAAAGGAGCAGATGGGGAATATTTTAAATGAGGCAGAAAAAGATTAGTGAAAGGAAGAATGACTCAAAGTCATAGGGTAGCAATAGATTTCATTCAATTCAGATTGTTATGAATGGAGAAAATTAACTTGGGAGGTTTTTTTTTCACTTTCAATTTAGGGAAATTGATTTTCTCCCCCCCAAAATTCTGTTTTTTTCTTGTATCAACTTCATCTATTCTTTTTGTAGTACTACATTTTCCCCTTGTACTCATTGCCCACTTCAAGGGAACTCAATACGATTTCCAATCAAAATTATGTGAGATTCTACTAAGTGTAGCTTGAGACACAATATGAAATAACTTTCAAAATGATCCTGTCTAAGTATTTGAGAGGATAGATACTCCATCTTCCATGATGTGATTATTATGCATCATTGCATGTCTGTATCAAAACATTTCATGTACCCCCAAAATATATACACCTACTATGTACCCACGAAAACTAAAAATTAAAAATATGATCCTTTGGCATGTACTTTTTTTCTCAAACACATGTTATATTTCTAGAAGCATATCTAGAGAGTGGAATAAGATTTTTTTCAGTAATACAAATAATTGATGTCATGTTCAGGGACATTTTTCCTGTAACTTATTCCACTGCAGCAGTTATCCACGTGAATTTCTACTTTGTTCTTTGTGGTGACTGATGTATCCATAAACAATTTAAACCTATTAGATTCAATAACCTCATTTTGGAAAACTAAATTCTATATGTTCTCAATTGGGAGATACAATGTATCATTGAAAACCATAGAAAATTTTCTTTTTTACTATTATTTGGAAACAAGACAATAAGAGCTCACCAGGAGAGCTCAAGGCAATGAGTTGTGTTAAAATGTGTTGAAAGAGAAAAGAGGAGACAGATATAGTGTTTCCCATGTGTACTGTACAGTAGGAGGATCATTGGACAAATAAAAAATGTTACTAGAGCCGTGAAGAAATAGCCTAATGTCATTACATCTAAAATAAAAGAGACAGAGTAGCAGGATATAGGGACATCAGGATAAGAAAGTAAGAGACAAGTGAGCTAGATTTCAGGCACATTGTTTTGTAACAAAGGTAGAAATGGAAACTCTGGATAAATAGGCAGAGTCTAGAAACCAGTTTTGAGTCACAATCATTATACACCAGCTGCGAGAAATACACTAGATTTTGTGGCTATTAAAAAAATTAATTTTTATAAGTTGGTTTTTTTTTTGTTTTTTTTGTTTTTTTTTTTTTTTTTTTTTTTTAAAGACAGGATCTTGCTCTGTTGCCAGGCTGGAGTGTAGTGGTGTGATCTCGGCTCACTGCAACCTCCACTTCCTGGGTTCAAGTGATTCTCCTGCCTCAGCCTCCCGAGCAGCTGGGACTACAGGCGCGCACCACCAAGCCCAGCTAATTTTTTGTATTTTTAGTAGAGACGGGGTTTCACCATGTTGGCCAGGATGGTCTCGATCTCTTGACCTCGTGATTTGCCCACCTCAGCCTCCCAAACTGCTCGCATTACAGGTGTGAGCCACCGTGCCCCACAATTTTTATAAGTTTTAAGTGGAAATTAGTCTCATTACATTAAAATTTCTGACCAGAGTTAGAATCAGTCCCAAAGAATAAATTATCCTGAGCCCATGGGTTGAAACAACTACAACTCTACCTTCATCTTTTCTAGTTTGGATTTGAAACTGCTATGTTTATGGTCCTTGATCTCTAACTCAGATACTACTATAACAGGCTTTAAATTCATCTTTAAATACATTTACATTTAGAATTTTATCATTTCAAATATTACTTAAAAATAAGTCAGGCCGGGCGTGGTGGCTCACGCCTGTAATCCCAGCACTTTGGGAGGCCGAGGCGGGCGGATCACGAGGTCAAGAGATCGAGACCATCCTGGCTAACATGGTGCAACCCCGTCTCTACTAAAAATACAAAAAATTAGCCGGGCGTGGTGGTGGGCGCCTGTAGCCCCAGCTACTCGGGAGGCTGAGGCAGGAGAATGGCATGAACCCAGGAGGTGGAGCTTGCAGTGAGCCAAGATCGTGCCACTGCATTCCAGCCTGGGTGACAGAGCGAGACTCCATCTCAAAAAAAAAAAAAAAAATCAATAATTAGAAGGATTTTACCTTTAATAATGTTTAGAAAAGCTATTTAGAACATTCTTATTGTACCAAAACATGTCTTGTAGCTATACTTTTTCTCCAGTGAAGCTCTGTATTTATCTTCAAATACGAAATTATGTATTCCCATTGGTATGTGCATAGTACACTAAGCCCCCTTTAAGTCTATTCATTCAATGGCTTAATATCTTCTTCTGTTTTCATGCATTTTATTTTTATGGTCTTAGGCTGTATACTATTTTAATTTTTCATCTTCTTAATGTTAATAAACAAGTTAATTAAAACCGACACACTTGTATTAAGTCCATCCTCTACAAGATCGTATGTCTCCACCAGCAGGAGTCAAGTTAGAGATGTAGAATTTTGCAGACCCCTGGCAAGAATCTCCCACTTTTTTTCCCCTTGACAGATCAGATATCTTCTGACTTGAGAAAGTCAACAATGATCTCTTTATATCATTGATCCTTTTCTTGGAAGTCATGATAGGAATCCTTGGTCATCCTGGTAATTAGACTCAATGTACAGCTCTGTTCTGACTCCATACCATAGTGAGGGAATTAGTGAGGGAACTTACCATGAAACAGAATTCCATTCAGATGGTTCAACTAAAGAGATATCATGAAGGGGTAATTTACAGAGATCTAGGGAGACCTAAGGGAACTAACACCAGGTTTCGATGGACCAAGAAACAAACAACCAAAAGAAACCAAGCCATTATAAGGACAATGAAAAGAAAGAGTGTTCATAGAGCTTAGTAAATGCTGGACAGAAGAGAATAGTGAGGCTCTAAAGTGATGAAGGGGAGCAGACATTGACAGAACAATAGCCTAAAGTAGAAACAGAATGGAGAAGAAAAGCATGAATATCCCTGTCCTCCACTGTTAGGAGATTGGATGGTGGGAGGGATATCCTCTCCACCCACAATCCAATCTCCTCATAGTGCTTTCTTGTGGTCCTGGCTGATTTGGTTTGGCTGTGTCCCCACCTAAATATCATCTAGAATTGTAACTCCCACAATTCCCACATGTCCTGGGAAGAACCTGGTGGGAGGTGATTGAATTATGGGGATGGGTCTTTCCTGTGCTGTTCTCATTATAGTGAATGAATCTCACGAGATCTGATGGTTTTAAAAACGGGAGTTTCTCTGCACATGCTCTCTCTTTACCTGCCGCCATCCACATAAGATGTGACTTGCTCTTCCTTGCCTCTCAGTTCTGATTCACCAATCTACTTTCCACTCTCCTGCTAATGTTATGTATTTATTTTTCTATATATTTTATCAGACTCAATTATCATAGTTTCTGGATATATAATGAGAGAAGAAATATACAAAACAGATGCTTTCCAGAAGCTTTTATAATTAATATTCTTATAGTTCGAGTAGTATAAAGAAAGGTCAATTGGTGGCTCTTAACTAATTAAATGTTTGTGTATACACTTTTCAAGAGACTAGCCATTACACATGCAAGATTTGCTCCTCTGAGCTCTTCAGTCTCCTTCAGTTAATGCTCAGAATGACAAGTTTAAAGCATCTGAACTTCATTAGCTCCCCACCTATTTTCAAATCGTTATCAAACAGCAAAACAAACAGAAAATCAATCACTTCATTTTTCTATACCACAGGAAAAGATAGTTTGAGAAACAGTCACCAGTATCCAATTGAGATCAGCATTTTATGGCAACATACTATTTCTAAGCTAACATTTGTTTCAATTACCTGAAAAATTTGAGTAAGGTTAGATTTGAGAAAGGATGTCTAATCAATGTAGGCTTTATTTCACTTTTAGCAGTATAGATATTACTGCATACATGAATAAAGAAGTGATTAAAATGCCAGGTAAAATTATTTTAACAGTAGAAATTAATACCTTATAATTGGAATATATGTCCATTGTTAATGAATATGTATGTAAATTTATTTCTAAAGATAGAAAAATGGCTTCATATCAATTAATGCTATATGTCTATTTTTAAGTTACATCCTACCTTGTTTTTAAAGTGGAGGACTTATCCTGAAGCAGTTTTCTTAATTTCCTAAAAAATATGATCATACCTTCTTCTTATAAATCATACTTCTGTAACACCTAACAAAGCTTTGTATTTTTCTAAAAATATCTTATATATATATAAAATCTTCTGAAACATACTAATTTCTTATATTCGAACAAAATATTTAACATTTAAAATACAATCCCTTTCTTTTTACATACAAGAAAAAGGGTTTTAATACAGTTGCTAAGATTCTGTTTCTTAGAACCCCAGTTTGTGGGGAATTGGGGAGAATATGCTCTACTCGTTCTGTTTATTCCATGGTTACACACTATTATCCACTTTTTTTTTTTGTTTTTTGAGACAGAGTCTTGCTCTGTTGTCCCAGCTGGAGTGCAGTGGCTTGCTCTCAACTCACTGCAGCATCCTTCTCCCAGGTTCAAGTGATTCTCGTGCCTCATGCTCCGGAGTAACTCCCGGGATTACAGGGGCATGCCACCACTCCTGGCTAATTTTTGCATTTTCAGTAAAGTTTGGGTTTCACCATGTTGGCCAGGCTGGTCTCAAACTCCTGATCTCAGGTGATCCACCCACTTCACCCTCCCAAAGTGCTGGGATTACAGGCGTGAGCCACCATGCCCCACCCCTTTAGCCTAGTTATAAAACAGGTATCTTATCTTCAGTTAAGTCCTCAACACAATGAATAGGGGACCAAATACATGTAAAATGAGGAATGCTGTGTTGATCTAATGAAAGGAAAACTTAAACTATTTTTTATTGTTATAGTATCAAGCATAAAGTTAATATTTCATTTTTGTTGGTATAAAGGCATAGTTTTAGCTATATGTTTTTCTTAAGGCTTCTTATTTACCTGTCTCTCTATGATTTTTCTCATAGTTCTAAAACTTTTTCTTACCTGGATGTTGGAACAGAATATAAATTCCAGTTAAAGTAATATGCTTGATAATTATCTTGAGTTACGTTGCTATCGTCAAGGGAATGTAAAAGGAATGTGACCCAAAATCAGCTAATGTTCACTTATCAAATATTAGTACAGTGGGTATTCAAGAAATATTATATTTTTTTCGTGAGGAAATTTGAGAAAGGAAATAGAAGAAAAAAAACCCCATACTTTAGCATTAAAACTCTACTTCAACACTGTAAAATGTGATAAAGGTCAAAAACTGTGGGCACATCAATTCATACCCATTAGGATGGCTATTGATAAAACAAAAAAATAAAGAAAATTAGCAAGTGTTGTTGAGGGTATGGAAAAACTGAAACCTTTGTGGATTGCTAATGGAAATGTAAAATAGTGTGCCCCTGGGGAAAAGAGTTTGGCCACTGCTCAGCAAGTTAAACGTAGAATTACTATATGATTCAAAACTGAACTTTTAGGTTTATATCCAAAAGTATTGAAAGCAGAAATGCAGATATTTGTATGTCAATGTTCAAGCATTCTGCTAAGTAAAATAAGCCAGACAAAAAAGGGACAAATATTACATCATTCCACTTGTATGAAATATCTAAAGTAATCAAATTCATAGAGGCATAAAGTAGAAGGATGGTTGCCAAGGGATGGCAGAAGGGGAAAATGGGAGTTCTTGTTTAATGTGTACAAAGTTTCTGTCTTAGATATGAAACAGAATTGGATAAGAATATTCTGGAGCGAGTTAGAATGGCAATCATTAAAAAGTCAGGAAACAACAGATGCTGGACAGGATGTGGAGAAATAGGAACACTTTTACACTGTTGGTGGGAGTGTAAATTAGTTCAATCATTGTGGAAAACAGTGTGGCGATTCCTCAAGGATCTAGTACCAGAAATACCATTTGACCCAGCAATCCCATTACTGGGTATATACCCAAAAGATTATAAATCATTCTACTATAAAGACACATGCACATGTATGTTTGTTGCAGCACTGTTCACAATAGCAAAGACTTGGAACCAACCCAAATGCCCATCATCAATGATAGACTGCATAAAGAAAATGTGGCACATATATAGCATGGAATACTATGCAGCCATAAAAAATCATGAGTTCATGTCCTTTGTAGGGACATGGATGAAGCTGGAAACCATTATTCTCAGCAAACTAACACAGGAACAGAAAACCAAACACTGCATGTTCTCACTCATAAGTGGGTGTTGAACAATGAGAACACATAGACACAGGGAAGGGAACATCACACACCGGGGCCTGTCAGGGTTTGGTGGGCTAAGGGAGGGATAACATTAGGAGAAATACCTAATGTAGATGACAGGTTGATGGGTGCAGCAAACCACCCTGGCACGTGTATACCTATGTAACAAACCTGCACGTTCTGCACATGTATCCCAGCATTTAAAATATAATTTAAAAAAATTTTTAAAGCAATACATTTTATATTTTAAAATTGCTAGAAGACTTGAAATGTTTCCAACAGAAAGAAATGATAAATGTTTGAGGTTATGGATACTCTAAATATTCTGATTTGATTATTACACATTGTATGCATGTATCAAAATATCACCTGTACTTCATATGTACAAATGGTGTACAATATGTACAAATATGTATAATTATTGTGGATGAATAAAAAATTTAAAACCTTTTTTTAATTAAAAAATAGAACATTCTGGAGATAGTGGTGACAGTTGTAAAACATTGCGAATGTACTTAATGTCACTGAATATGACAATTAAAAATGGCTTAAATGGCAAATTTTATGTTAACTACATAACAGTCAAGGAGGAAATGAAAACTTGTGTGCACAGGAACTAATGTGCTTCCTCATATAAAACTTTAATAAAGTCAGAGGATCATTTTCAGGAAATATTTTTCAAAATGGCATATTCTCCCATTCCCAGCACTTCTGGGAATAACTGTTAGGCACAGAGAATAAGCCCTCTTACTACAGAGTTATAGTGATAACAAATTAAGAGCAGCTTTCTCTCACCACTTATTAGCAACAGTAAAATCACGTAGAAAAATGGCCAGCGAGGAGCTTTGTGACAGTGGTACCACATTTGATGCATGTCCATTGTACCCCACCCCCAGCCTTAAATCCTAAATTCCAGGAATCAGATATATTAAAAACAGAAACCATTTGGCAAACAAGATATTAAGATGTCTTATTGACAGGTAGCCTCCATTGTACATTGAAGAAACTACTTCCCAGAGCAAGTAAATCTCAGAGAAGAAGCTTTCAAAATGATTTTTTTTTTTTTGAGATGGAGTCTTGCTCTGTTGCCCAGGCTGGAGTGCAATGGTGCGATCTCGGCTCACTGTAACCTCCACCTCCTGGGTTCAAGCGATTCTCCTGCCTCAGCCTCCTGAGTAGCTGGGATTACAGGTGTGTGCCACCATGCCTGGCTAATTTTTCTTTTTTTAGTAGAGACGGGGTTTTACCATGTTGGTCAGACTGGTCTCGAACTCCTGACCTCGTGATCCGTCTGCCTTGGCCTCCCAAAGTGCTGGGATTACAGGCTTGAAAACGATTTTTAAAGCTAGAATTAAATCTTTTCTTTTCCACCAATTCATTTTCCCTTTCAACAAAATATTCCCATTCACAAGAAGTGTGGTGGGGTTTATAACGCATTTTGTTAGACATGACAGGGAAAAACTATTTCAATGTTGCAACCATTTACCTTTTGTCCTGAGAGCTTTATTATAATAACTAGTCCAATGTATTTATCTCATTCTTTGCAATTCTTTATAGGTCATAATCAGATTAACTGGTGTCCCATGGTAGGCTTTAGTAATCAAAAATATACTTCATAGACTTTCCAACTTTTATTCTATTTACAAGTAGGGAGGGTATCTACATGAAGGTAATGTTTGTTGTGTGTGTATACATGTATACACACACACACACCCCACATATATATCACATATTATATGTACATGTGGTGTATATACCTTACACAAACACGCACACAGAGTTCCTAGCACATCTCCTCATATCTTAATACAAGGGTGCCATGGAATTAGCTGGGAATGAGAAGAAGAAATAATAACTCGTATGCAGACGCCTGAATATTCAAAACCTGTTTGACTCGAATAGCTTTTATAGGTAGAGAGAAAAAAAAACTCTATACATGAGAAGTTTCTAACTGCATGACTATTAATATACAATTCAATGGACCATAAATCCAATTTGGAAAAGAAATGAGTGAGGGCATAAATGCCTTAATGGACAAAGAGGCAATGCCTAAGGAATAGATAAGTGTTTATTGGATGTTCATCTACCCTCTATCCCAAGGAACAGGCCATAGTCTAGTGTCATATAATACAAGAGAAAATTTAAAAGCTCATTAAAAAAAAACTCTTAATTCTCTTGATTTTAATATATTTTCAATATCTTTAGATTTTCCTCCATTAAACAAACATGATTAATTTTTAAAGAAATAACGTGTATGCATACTAATTATTATTTATAACCCATCTGCTACATTAAGGTCAAAAATAAACTAATAGGAATGTAAACCAAAGGTTAAAAGCACATTTTTAAAAACTAAAATTAACAAAAAATTTTTATTTAAAAAATGATATCACAAAAATAATTACTGTTTTAATTCTTTTGTCATCTTTTGGAATAGCTGTTATTGTATATTCTCTATTGAAAATCTTGAAATTATCATTTGTCTTTCCCCATGTTTAATGTTAATTTTCTGCTTTGAAATGGTTTCCCTTCATGAAGCTTTATGAGTTTTTTTTTTTTATTTTAGGGTGAGAGTTATATATGTGTGTACTATTTATCCTGTCTTTTTTGAAAATCCCAAAGGAATTTAAATTATATATTGGCATCAAAGCAAATCCCTCTCTTAAAAGTAACTGTATTATTCATCTGATGTGCATTTTTAATTACTATTAACTTGATTCCTTAAAAAATATATCTTCTTCCATGATCATGCTATTTACTGAAGCAATAGAAACCACTTTTTATTTGTCTAATCTACATCAGCTCAATACGTTGAAGAATACTAAAATTTGTGTATTTTAAAACCCCAATTTAAGACTATTTTATGTATACATTTGATGCTTATTCTCATTAAAATAAAGGATCTAAATTTACTTTTCTAAACAAATGAAATAATTTTAAAGACCAATTAAACTGTTTTAACTAAAAACAACTAGAATGCTCAATAATTCACAGTTTTTAATATAATTCATTTTTTACTACAACTTTATTGGCTGTAAATATACAGGTACACATCATAGTTCTATGGCATAATATCACATGATACCATGCTTTCTGTATATATGTTCATGACTATTTTAAAAAGCAGAAATGAGATTTTAGAAGAAAGTTTGAAATAACGGTGCATGTATTATCACATTACAGATATGTCCTGGGAATTTAGTAGGAATTTTGTTTGAAGACACTAATGCTTTTAACATTATGAAGGGAAATAACAAACTTACAATGCATTATAATCTGGTGTAGTTTGATATAACTTTCTGAAAAACTGTGTATCATATTGCACATGTACTTACATTTGTGTATGAACTAGGAGGGCATTCATATATAGATAGGATAATGCTCAAGTCAAAGCTTTCGTGGCTTTTGGGTTTACTCTTATCTGTGCGTATCTAAAGAATAGGTAGGGCTGGACGTGGTGACTCACACCTGTAATCTCAGAACTTTGGGAGGCCAAGATGGGGGGATCACTTGAGGCCAGGAGTTCAAGACCAGCCTGGTCAGCATAGTGAGACCCCATCTTTAAATAAACAAACACACACAAAAAAGAATAGCTAGAGGTAGGCTTATCAATTATCCTTCTAGGAAAGATTAAGAAGGAAAAACTGAGGTATACATATCGAGCTCAAGGCCAGGAGAGATAGAATAAGGCAGGGCTAATATGCTGTTTAGATTGTGTTCCTTTCCAACCCCTTAGATACTTGATAAGTCCTAGCATAGTTTAACAAACTGCAATCAGAGAACAAATAAAGTACTAAAGTCAAATTTGCACAAAAATCAGATGCATTATTACAGCAGTTTTTTGTTCTTCTGAAGAAATGAAGCAAGTGGTGGTTTCCAAAACATGATATTGGCATGTCTGTAGCTTTGCCAATGACAGGAAAATATATTCTCATCTCAGACATTAGTCACTCTCAATACCAGGTGTTAGCCAACATAAGAGAAGCATCAGCAGTCACTGATCACTGCAACATTGCCTTTGGCAGGCATGAACAACAGCAGTAACTTTTGGGGGAAATGACAAAATTGTTGCTGCCTATTAGTGTCAACAGAAAGAGGAAACTTCAATATAGGGAATTAAAATTAATAGTAAGATAATCATTGCTGCCACCCTTTGGTCAAAGAGACAGAAGTCACTCTCTAGGTATTCTTGGAATCATTTTGAAGTACTTTTCAATGTTATGGGTTTCCCACAAATGGATGGGGGTAGAGACTGACAAACACTAATTCGTGCCTGCTATTTTGATAATATTTTTCTTCTCAGGGTTTTGTAATCTAAAAAAAAAGGTTACATAGTCTTAAATATACTCAATATGTGCATTCTTAAAAAGTGTGCTATATATTGAATATATTATTTCCATTCTTTAAAAAACGGCAATACATAGCTATTTATTTGTTTTCCAAGCATAAAATTTTTTATTTTTTAAATTTTTAATTAGAAATACTTTATTTTGGCTGGGCATGGTGGTTCACGCCTGTAATCTCAGCACTTTGGGAGGCCAAGGCAGGTGGATCATGAGGTCAGGAGTTCAAGACCAGCCTGACCAACATGGTGAAACCCCATCTCTACTAAAAATACAAAAATTAGCCTGGTGTGGTGGCACACGCCTGTAATCCCAGCTACTCAGGAGGCTGAGGCAGAAGAATTGCTTGAACTCAGGAGGCGGAGGTTGCAATGAGCCAAGATCACCCCACTGCAGTCCAGCCTGTGCGATAGAAGGAGACATCGTCTCAAAAAAAAAAAAAAGGGCCGGGCGCTGTGGCTCACGCCTGTAATCCCAGCACTTTGGGAGGCCAAGACGGGCGGATCACGAGGTCAGGAGATCGAGACCATCCTGGCTAACATGGTGAAACCCCATCTCTACTAAAAATACAAAAAATTAGCCGGGCGTGGTGGCGGGCGCCTGTAGTCCCAGCTACTCGGGAGGCTGAGGCAGGAGAATGACGTAAACCCGGGAGGCAGTTTCATTCTCTTTCAATTCATTCATCAAATCACTTCACAAATATTTCTTGATTATATTCTGCATTTCAGGCACATACTACGTCTGCCAACGACATACTGATCTTCTTTGTATAAATATTTTAAAATAACCTTAAACTTGCAGGAAAGTTACAAGTACAACTACCTTTTTAATCCTTAACTATGAGACAGTAGGTTGTTAAATCAATTCCCTTAACACTCCCAAAATGTTTCTATTTCTACATAAATGACATAGAGGAATGCCTTTTTTTGTAGCATTGAAGTCAGAAAATTAACATTATTAAATAGTCACTATATAATTTTCAGGTCCTATTTAAATAATAATTGTTTCAATCATGTTCTTTATAATAAAAGGATCCAGTTGGTAATCAGGTATTGTACTAATTTATCATATCTCTTTAGTCTTCTTTAGTCTGAAGTAGCTCCTTAATCATTGACTTACATGATCTTGACATTTTTGATAATTACGGGCCACTGAATTTGTAGAATTTCTCTCAATTTGGGTTTGTTTGGTGTTTCCTTACAATTGGATTTAAGTTATCAAGTGTTATTCTCAATGCTTCCTAACAGGAGGTGCACAGTTTTGATTTGACTCATTACTGATGATGCTGATTTACTTCACTTGAGTAAAATGTCATCTGCCAGGCACTAGATAATTACTCTTTCCCCTTTTTAGCTAATAAGTATTTTGTGGAGTAGGTACTTAGAGACTATGTAAATGTCTTGTTCAGCATTAAATGTTAAATTTATTTATTCATTTATATTAGTTTGGACTCATACTCCCCATATATCCCAGATTTGGCTAATGGGAGCCTCTTCAATCTGTGTCCTTTTGAAATGTCCCCACCATGCTTTAAGCACTTTCTTGCTTCCTGACACAAAAGGATATTCCAGGTTCCTCTTGTGTTTTCTCTGCCTTAGCTTTCAAATAATCCACTTTGCAAAAGGCTTGGTTTCTTTCGGTGGAGATTGGTATTTAAAAAGCATTATGTGGGTGCCAATAGCTTGATGCGATTGGGTGGGTTGTTGCTCCAAAGTGTGTGTGTGTGTGTGTGCGCATGTTTGTGTAAGAGATATACACCAAATGCACATACAATATATGATATATATGCGGGATGTGTATGTATGTGTATATATATGCATGTATACACACACACAACAAACGTGACCCTCATGTGGATACCCTCCGCATCCTGTTCTTGCTCTCAAACTCCTCACAGTGCTGTTTTCCATGTGGATTATCTCCTTACCCTACTTCTATTCTGACACCTGTGCTGGGCAGCTCCCACTCATGAAGGCCCTCTTTACCCCACACTGGCCCACTTTCCTGCACATGGAAGCACTTCTTAGCCCACATAAGCTCTGATACCCCACTCCAGACTGCTCACAGGCATGGATGCATTCTCACTCTGCTCAGGAAATAGTCCCCCATGCCACTTCCCCCTACATGGATAACCTTATCAATTTGCTTGTGTTCTGACTCCTCAGGCCAGAATATCCCTCATTACTAACCTAGCTTTCTCAAAAGCCACCCAATGGCTTCAGAACTAAATTGATCAGGAAAGTAAGGGGAAGGGAAAGGATAAATTGGTGATAAGATGAAGTAGAAGGGAAAGGCCTTTATTAATTTTCACCATTCGGTTGTATCTGTGAGTCTACTGCAAATATTTGAATGGTAGAAAGACCTGTAGCGGTCAAGAGGTGAAAACTAGAGTGTCAGTGATATCAGAAGCAATCAGCATATTATAGTAGCCATGAAAAGTGTACATTATAGTATAATATACATATTATACTATATTATAGATGTTCCTCCTTTGCTATCATTTGCTTCTAATACAAAAATGGGAAATAAGGTCATTAATGAATTTATCATGTATTCATAGATTTTTTTTCCTTTTATAATTGTCTATAACATTTTACAACAAACATATTATTGAACATTTTACTGACTTGAAGAAAAGTAAAGGGGTTTCCAACAGGGAAAAGTGTGAAGAGGGGTTTGTGAGCTGAAAATAAGAAAGTAAGATATTTGTGCCCTCCATAAAGTGGAGGAGTGGAACCCGAGACTTCACAGTAGCAAAGCATCTTTAAAGGAGGAGAAGATGTTCCAGTTTGGTTTTGGCCTCTGAATCCACATTTTGGTCGTTGATATTTCTTTTGTTCCAAACACTAGGTATAATCTCATACACAAATATCACCCAAAACGCGAGTAAAAAGCTGTAATGAGATAGAATCAGCAGAAACAATACATAACAGATTTAGACCTCCCAAAGGACTTAATATATTGGAATCACCAAATGAAGAATTTTTGATGATCAAATGGAGAACTTTAAATAGCTTTGTATTAAATATTTAAAAAACTAAACACTAAAAAAAGAATGAGCACTAAGAGAATGTCAAATAATACCAATTTTTATAATAATAAAATGTAGCTTATTCTAAATTAAAAAGCCATTAAGTTATCAGCTTAAGAAGACATAAAATAACTCAAATATAGTCATTAGGGAAATTAAATAGTTTTTTTTTTCTTAAAGAAATCATCAATCCCAGATGTATAGGCAAATTATTCGACTTTCAATTAAAAGATAGTTGTAGTTTTCTATAAATTATACAGAAGATAAATAAGATCCACTAATGCACTGATTCTATAAGACTTATATTGCATAAAGATAATAAAAATATATACAATCTAGTTATCTATTTAAAAATACTCAATGTTCCTTTTGAGTTAATACCAGTAACACAACAGTTAACTGCATGTGCTCACTTTGTATCTCTGTGTCCCATTTCGTTAAGTGTCACAATATTTCAAACTATTTATTATTGTTATATCTGTTTTGGTAATCTGTGATCAGTGACCTTTGATGTTATTATTGGAACTGTACCCATAATAAGATGGTGGAATTAATCGATAAATGTTTTGTATGTTCTGACTGCTCCACTGACCAGCTGTTCTCCCATCTCTTTCCTTTACCTGTGGCCTCTATATTCTCTGAGACACAACAGTATTGAACTTAGGCCAGTTAATAATCCTACAATGGCCTCTAAGTATTCAAATGAAAGGAAGAGTTGCAAGTCTCTCCCTTTAAATAGAAAGCTATAAATTATTAAGTTTAATGAGGATGGCATGTCAAAAGCTGACGGTGGCCAAATGCTAGGCCTCTTGTGCCAAATAGGTAGCCAAATTGTGAATGCAAAGGAAAAGTTCTTGAAATAAAAGTGCTACTCTGGTGAATACACAAATGATAAAAATGTGAAACAGCCTTATTACTGCTATGAAGGAAGTTTGAATGGTCTGGATAGCAGATTAAACCAACCACATATGCTACAGAGAAATCTTTCATGAAAGGAACAGGCAATCAATGTAGCAAATTTCATTGTTGTCTTATTTTTAAGAAATTGCCACAGCCACCCCAATCTTCAGCAACCACCACCTTGATCAGGAAACAGATATCCACATTGAGGTAAGACTCTACAATAAGCAAAAAATTGTAACTCACTGAAGGCTCAGATGATCATTCTCATTTTTAGCAATAAAATATTTTTAATTAAGGTATTCATACTTTTTTTTAGACATAATGCTATTACACATTTAATAGACTACAGTATAGTTTAAACATAACTTTTTTTCTTTTTCTTTTTGAGACGGAGTCTCGCTCTGTCACCCAGGCTGGAGTGCAATGGCACGTGCTGCTGTTTGATACCATTTTACCCACAGTAGAAGTTCTTTAAAAATTGGAGTTAATCCTTTCAAACCTTGCCATGGTTAATTAACTAAGTTTACATCATATTCTAAATTCTTTGCTCTCATTTCAACAATGTTCACAGCATCTTTACTAAGAGTAGATTCTATCTCAAGCAACTATATTCTTTGCTAATCCGTGATAAATAACTCCGTATCCATTCTAGTTTTATCATGAGATTCTATCAATTCAGTCACGCCTTCAGGCTCCACTTCTAATTCTAGTTCTCTTGCTCTTTCTACCACATCTGCAGTGACTTCCTCCACTGAAATCTTGAACTCCTCAAAATACTTTTAATGTATTTCATGAAGAAGCTTGCCAAATTTATAAGCAGAAGCAAAGGCCAAAGAATTGGCAACATATTATTGAAAACAAAGACTCGTTGGCATTGGTATATGCTTTTGGCAATAAGACAATGTGGTAATTTTAAAGTTACATCATATTGTTGTGTGAAGCCGAATGCAGATACCAAAGATACTAGCAAGTGTGTATCCAAGTATGTGTGTGTGACTCTCACAGGGAGAAAGAGAGAGGGGGAGAGAGAGAGAGAGAGAGAGAGAGAGAGAGAGAGACAGAGAGAGAGAGAGAGAAGCATAGGTACCAAGAAAGATCTGTGGAGAATAGTCTTTTAAAGTAATGGGACAATTGATGCTCCATGTGAGAAACAAAAATAATTTTCACCTTACAGTACACACAAAAAATATTTAGATGGATTACTTTTTTAAATGTTAAAGTGAAACTTAAAATATTTAGAAGAAAATATAGGAGAATTATATAATTCAAAGGTGAAGAAAAATTTTCTGAACCATACTTAAAAAAACACTACAACAGAAGAGATAAAATCTAATATACTGGAATTAGGAACTTACATTTCTTAGAATATATCATAAGTAAAGTAAAAAGATAAATGGAGGCTTCAATATTTATAACACTTTGATTAACAAAAATAGTAAAATCAATATGTCTCTCCGTTTTTCTCTTCATATAAATAAGTAAAATTCACAGTATTAGAAAATGGCTAAATCAGTAAAATCTATACAAGATATTATAAACTGTAATCTATAAGATCTATAAAAAACGTATTTTAACAAAAATAAAAATGAAAGCAATGTGCTCAATTGCATTACAGAGCTTAAAATATCATACAATATCATTTTATATCAACTAGAACTAAGTTGTCAAAAATTCTGAGGTCAAAGTATCTGTCTCATACCCTCTCCTCCTAAAAATCTACCCATTCCCCTGGGAACCCACATACAGAATGAGATTAGTCCTCTGAGCAGACAACTAACCTGTTACCTGGAGGAGCAATGTCTCTGTTCAACTCCGGTTAGCGCAGACAGCTTCAAAGATGGAGGCTCCTGATGCATTAATTGGATCCAAAAGAGAACAAACTTTCTCATTTGTCACCCTCCCCCCTTCAGGAGAAGGGAGTAGCTGGGATGCAGAGAATGCGAAAATGTTCCTTCTAATATATTACAGACTGTGGTCTGATTTTATGGTTTGAGTTATAAAAGACAGTAATTTTCTCTACATATGTCTTTTCATATTTATGTCTCTTTTTAAACATTTCTCCATTTTGTGCTCCAAGCAGATATAAGCCTTTAAGATAATATGATTTTAAGGGATTAAAATACCATATGCATTCCATTCTATGTTCTAGTGGATACCAACAGGGGCTTTCTCAGGATTAAAATAGGCATTATGGAGAAAGAAGCCCAAATGGTTTTAGCCATGTGAATAGTAGAGTAAGTAAGTCAGCGAATAGTGAGAAATATATGTGCATATGAGTGTGTGATCAGTGAAGTGAGGAAAAGGGCTTCTGCAACTTTCACGTGGGTCAATTATTTGAAGGAGGTAATTCAAGGCAACTCTTTTGCTACCTTTTTAAAAATGAATCTGCTGAGATGATGCACATGATAAAATAACTCATTTTTCGGTTGGTTGTTTTGATAGTGTTGAGTCACAGCCAAAAAGTTACAACTTAATGCAAAAATCATCAGGGGTTAGTAAATTTTAAAGAAAATTCTTCTCCTTTGATATTTTTTTCCTTTGCTTTGCCATGCCAGCACCCTTGATTTCTTGTTCTTAGGTACTTAATATGGAATTATTTGAAGTGTTTAACTTCAACCTTTCCTTCTTCAGTCTTATAATTGAAGTTATTTTACTCTTAGAAAAACCATCTATTATAAATAGGGATTGTATTTTAAATGAGGACTATAATGAAGAGGGGGTAAATGGATGGATTGAATTAGGAAAGGAAGACTGATTGAGGCTTAAATTAAAAATGAAATATAAATGACATAAAAGTGATACATTTTCTAGATCTTGTACTTTATATTTGAAGAGAGCTTTTAGTGTTCTGTCTGCTTCTGTAATTGCTGAAAAGAATATATCCATTTGGAGGGCTAAAAGGGTAGGCAGCCTTTTCAATTTTCTTTTCAAACTTTGTTAATATCCATTTTATCTCTCTTAAATTGCTTTAGATAACTCTACTTCCAAGATATTAATTTGGGTTCCTAAAAATACCTGTATTCTAAACTACATTGCAATATTTACTTAGTTTTCCAAAGCAAAATGATCATTTATAATACACTAAGCATTCACTTACTGTATCAAATATTATGTGAATACACGTGGTTATTACTTTATTTAGTGGAAAAAGTTATTCAGCTACGAATATATGGCAGATTGCATTTTGCTAAAATGACTAGAATCTTGCTCCTTCCCCATCAGGAGATGAAGTCCATTTCCCTCCCCTTGAACTGGGTGCATGGTAAAGAGGCTTTGTGTCTGCCTCCATGAATATAATGAAATGGAAGTAATGCTGTGTCACTTCTAAAGCTAGGTCGTAAAAAGAGATATGGCTTCTGCCAGGCTCTCTTTCCCTTGGGACACAAGTCTTGGGAACCCTGAACTGATATGAAACAAATCTAGCTACCCTGAGGCTACCATGCTGGAGAGATCTTGTGGAGAGTCCACTTAGGGATAAAGAAAGAAGCCAAAGGAGCTTCATCTGTTTCAGCCCTTAAATATTCTATTTTTCTAAGGCCAGGCACCAGACAGTATGAGGGAATAAGCCTTCAGATGATTCTAGCTCCCAGCCTTTGAGTTGCTATAGCTGATGCTTCATGAAACAGAAATAAGTTGTTCCTGTCAAGCCCTACCTACACTGTGGATTTGTGAGCAAACTAAATGTTGTTGTTTTAAGCAACTATGTGCTGGAGTGGTCGGATATACACCAGTTGATAATTGGAAAAACTCTTGAACTTCAGACACGTTAATTTATTGTTTGCATCTTAAAGACAAAGCCACAAGACCACTTTGTAAAGCTAATGACCCTCACAGAATATATAAATATTGAAAAAAAGGCCCCTCAGCCCATTATGTGGGAAACTCATAGGGAAATTAAGAGGAAGGAACCGGAATATGCCTTCCTACAAACCGTTTCTCACTATTTCCCACCCAAATGATATCCTCAATATTTGCCATACTATGTGACAAAGATTGTTTCAGTCAATATTTGTAAACCACGGCAAAATTGGCCAAAACAAATAATGAGAGGTTTTTTCCCCCTAGGAACATAAATATAGGAACTGTACTAGACATCAAACTGTACAAAACTGCACTTACCAAAAATAGCTTATACAAAATTATGTACAAACTGTGCATACCTGTACTAAACATCAAAATAGGGATATGTCAGTAGGCAGGAAGTCAGTCAGGTAGAGGACTCAAACCTTAGTTGCAGCTCATGATTGTTAAGGACCCATCAAAGAGAGAGATATATCAAAAGAGATCCATAAGTATAAATCTTGGGAAGGTAAAGTTACTAGGAGTTGTAAAGATTTTGAATAATATTCCAGAAAGGTAGAATCAGCCAAAGAAATTGAGATGAATTGGCCAGATAGGTTCAAAGAAAAGTACTATTGCATGATGTCATGGAAACCAGTATATATAAACAACTTAATACTGCTTCAGTGTTGAGGTCAGAGAAGTGTCTACTTGATTTTGTCAACTTGACCTTTGCAAGAGCAATTTCAATAGAGTGATGAGGCTATAAGACAGAATGGAATTAATGGCACAAAATTAGTGACTGTAATATAGACAATTGAACAAAGAACCATTTGAGTTCTGGGGCAGTTAGATTAGAAATGTAGAAATGTCTTTCATTACTGTGACATCTCATTTCCCTCACACTTGTAGTTTGGATTTGAAAATGAGTAAAAAGAGGAACTTAAAAACATGTGAGAGGAAAACAGAAGAGTAAAATAAATGGGAAAAGGTACTGCTAATAGTTTATGCATTCTCAGAACTTGAGCAGATGAGAAGCCACTCTCCCCAAAGTAGAAACACTAGCCCTGACTTTTGCTTTCACGCCTCTCAAGCACTAAATACTCCATACTTCAACTTTGCATTTATAAGCAGAGCATTTACTTAATCTTCTTAAGCAAATTTAGCTGGAGAACTCTTTTCAAATTCACTTTAAGTCCTCCCAAAATTCAAAGAAAAAAAATGTTTTTCAAAGGTCAGCCATCAATATTAGAATGCATATATACTTATTTAAAGAATCACAGAATGCCACTGTATAGCAAATGGCTTCATCTGTGATTCCAGAATGGCAGTTGCATTGTGTGAATATTTAAAAGTAAGGCATTCTGCTAGTTCATGCCAAAATATATAAATCATTTTTTGATAAAATGTTGAATGCATTCAAACTTGATAGATTTAGGTGTATGTTTCTGATGGATTATTCAACCTAATCCTATTTAATCTAACTCCTAAATAGCATTTGAATGTGACTACAGGCTACGATTTCTGGAATATATCACATACCTCTTGTCAGCCCTACTCCCACTGCCCCCTGTACCTAAATGCCAACTCTACACAGTTGCAAATCCTTAACATGGTGTACAAAAGCCCCAAGGACCTTTCCAGTTTTATGTCCTGTCACTGCACACTTTATACTTTACAGTGCTTGCAGTCCTTTACTTGTATTCCCAGTAGTAAAGTGCAGCTTGCTTTTTTGCAACACGTGTCACAGAACCTCACTCTTAAAAAATGCTCCACAAGAAAACCAAAAAAAGGTTATGTAATTAAAAAAAAGAAATATTACTTATTATATCTTCTTCCTGAAAACTCACACTGCATATCAGCAAATAAAGTTTCCAAAAAGCTTAAATTAACATGACGCAAAATTTTTAGACTATGAACATTTTACAGCACTCTTTAACTTTAGAAAATGCTGACTTAGCAGTCCCCGCACCCCTCTCCACCGCAAAAAAATTAGAAACCAGTTCTCACACATCAATATTTAAATTGGAAAATGTCGCTGAAAACAAATCTTTCCAAGATTACTTTAGAAAGAATTGTTGGAAGAAGTTATTTTGTACAAATCACAAATGTATACCAATGAAAAATGGTTTTTCTCTGTAATATTCAAATAGAACACCTTCAATAAAGATGTTTATTTTCAGTAAATCTCAAAAACGTGTTGTGTCTCAAATAACTTAGACTGAAATGGTGAATGTATGCTTTAGAAAATTGTGTTGGAGGATACAGAAAAAGGATCAAGGAGATGAGAGGACACTGATGTTGCAGTTAGAGTTGAAGCATTTTAAGATAATCATGTCATTAAGTGTGAGTGGAATACAGAAATACCTCAAAATTATAATATTATTTATGATACTTAAATACATGCAACTTAATAAAATTAAAATATAAATATTTGACTTTTCTATCTTTATCTAAGGTTTTGTATTTAAATTGACTGAAATACTTATACATGAATGCATGCATGTGTGTGTGTTTTTCTCATTGAGATAATGGAGGACTGACTTATATTTGTACTTATATAGTATACTTCAATATTCACTACAATTGTGAAGCTCTCTCTTAACTCCTGTCCTCATTTTCCTTATCTCTTTACCTGGGTCCCTGAGTTTATGTGGTTACAAGAATAAAGATCACCGAGTTTTGCAAATCTCTTCTCTACCTATTCAAATCCTTAGGTTTTATACATATTTGGATCTACCCACTGGGGAGCAAGCACAGTGTCTCACTGGATTATTTATTCCCAAGGATTATTACCTTGTCTAGCATAATGCTCAAGGAATACTTGTTAAATTTATTTATTTATTTATTTTTGAGATGGAGTTTCACTCTTGTTGCCCAGACTGGAGTGCAATGGTGCAATCTTGGCTCACTGCAACCTCTGCCTCCTGGGTTCAAGTGATTCTCCTGCCTCAGCCTCCAGAGTAGCTGGGATTATAGGCGCATGCCACCACACCCAGCTAATTTTGTAGGATTGCTTGTTAAATAAAATAATAATATTACTTTTCAAATTAACTAATTTATTAACCCCAGATTTCACTTTCTTTTGTTTTAAAATCTGGTTGAGTGCATACATTATTTATTCAGTAAGTCAATTCATATGCTAAAAACTATTCAGCAAGTTGATCCATATGCTCAAAACTATTATTTATTATGTTTTAATAATGAGAACATTATTCAGTAAGTTGATTCATATGCTAAAAGTCCTAAGATGAAAGGTAGTATAAAACAGCCTTGTAGATGAGAATAATCCTTTATCCTACAAACTTCCACTAGTTCTTTTGATACATCCCAGTTTCAGAAAAATAATATCAGTAAATTTTTGTGATATCAGTAAAAATCTGAACCTGTAAAGGATATTCATTTTTGTTTCATTTCTATGAAAATATTTTTGTTACAAACTCACTTTTGTGTACACATTACATTCTTTCAGATCCTCAACAGAAATCATTCTGTGCCATTGCTATAAACATGCAAATTTATTGTTCTTTATCATCAATGTAGTAAATTTCAGAATAATTAAAAATTGGATGGGGATAAAAAAACTGTTAGCCTTTCACTCTGTCAATTTACACATTACAAAAGTTATGATTAAGATTTTAGCATGTGGAAAGAGCTCTAGTAACTGTACTAACCATTAATTTATGTAATTTATGAGCTTGATTCAGCATTGAATTTAGTGACTATAAAGGGAAAATAAAGCTTCAGAGAAATATTGTAAATGGTCTGTTCATGGTCTGTATAAATCAGCCAGGTGTAAAGCATTATAAAAATTTAAACTTGTATAATGTAACTGGCTCTGTTATCTAAAAACATGATCATAAAATTGAATACATTTCTTGAACTCAAATATAAAATCTACTAAAATATTTACAATTTTTTGGGTAAATTAAGAAAACAAATAACAAAGCAATTTCTATAAATTTCACCATTAAAAGATACCATATTTTCAATGTAAATGCTTACTTTTACACAAGATAGAATTTTATTGCTTAAGCACAACTTTGCTGGATTTTAAATGTCCTCATTGACTAATGCTTTTTTAACACTAGAAACTTTGCCTTACATTTTAAAATTATTTTATTTTAGTTCATCAATAGCATTATTATTATTATTTAATATTTTAAACTATTTCTTTCCCAATAACTGATTTATACTTCAACTTATCGTGTTCGATTATCTTGAAACAATGACTGCAAATAATTAGTATTCATAACCCTCAGCTAAGAGTCAGGCAATAAAGACACTGAGGTTTCCATCAGAATTTAATTAAATTTAGCAAGTTATATCTTGGTGCTTCTCAGCATATAAAGAAGAGTTGACAAATATCATCTTAATTACTTCCTCTCTCTCCTCCATGATGGTTCAATAATTTGTTACAAAACCTCATTACCAAGTATCAGTCATTAATTTTGACATAAATTTATTAAAATGGGTATTGTTTTGTAATATTTTCTGTTATTGGTGCGGGAGAATGAGTGGGGGCTAGGCACTCCTTTGTACCTCATTCCTTTGAAATTATGTCGTTTTCTTCTTTTGTAAAGTTATCTATATTTTTGTGTATGATGCAACCCACATTTAATACATTGCCTTGACACCTGGCCTATGTTCTTCCAAAAACAAAACAAAATACTGTGCTTTACCAACAGATTGTAGTATCAATTTCATTAGACACATTCAGTTGATATCTGTGACATTGCAGAGAAAGAAAACAAAATTTTGTTCTGCAATGACATGTTAATAAGCCCTTAGTATTTATTTTATATTTATGTAAAATAGACTTAAAATTGTCCACATCTAACTGAAGGCCAGGTCTTCAATGTTTAGTAGTGCAGCAGCTCCCTCTATAGGAGACTTGGAACTGTGTGTTGCTGTGCCGATGCAGAGTAGCAAAGCAGGTTGTTAGGATTTTCCTTTTTTCCTAAGCATCTTAAGTGATCATTTTATTCAGCTATCTGTTGATTTATTTTTCACCAATATATCTTTAAAGTAATTTTCCTTTTAAAATAGAAGAAGGGAGGGAGGGAGAAAGAAATAGAAAAAGAGAATGAATAGTGTGTGTGCACCAATGGCAGAGCTTTTAAGAAAAAACATTCATATCTGTCACCCCTAAAAGAGAAATCTAAATAAAAAGTAGTGTCTGTGAAATGTAATTTTTGACTTTCTAGTTTTCTTTTGTTAGTCAAAATTATATGCAAATGTACACTGACAACAGGCAAGCTACAATTTCATGTACATATATGTTCGGTTCAAAAGGCTATACAGTAATGGTAGATACCAATGACTACAAATCTCTTATGAATGGATTTAGATGTCAGAATATTTTGGTAAATGTGATGTACATATCTTAAATTAATTAAAAAATGAAATTGTGGATTAGAGGAAAGTTTAAATTAACATAAATAACTACTGTTAGAAATATAATGTTACATCCCCAGCTTACACATTTAAGAAACAAACTTTGATATTACTGCTAAGTTATAATATTATTGGACACAACAGACTAATTAGCGTGTGTTTCTTATTTGACACTGTGCAAATATAATGTGGTTCTTCCTTTATAGAAGTCAGTTATTCCAAATTCTTGCATGGTGATTTTACTATCTTGATAAATAGTGCAGAAGCCCAGCTCAATTCGGTGCAGCATAATTCAAATTATCATTAACTTCCAATGACTGAGGTTCAAATGAATTGGGATTTTGCTATAATAATAATATGCTCTGGTACTCACAGTAAGTTTACATTACCAGAAAATCAAAGTATTTTATAAAATAGTACTAGTAGCCTGAATTATGTATTCAGCTTCTTAATCCAACCTAAGTACTTTGTGAATACCCATTCATGATATCATTTAGAATTACCTCAATTCAGATACCAATTACTCATTCTCTCATTATCTTAAGAAGTAAAGAGATGATGAGTTAGTCTCACCCCAGTTTGAGTATGTGGTTCGAATACAGTATGTATAAAAATGTAATATGCATGAATCAATGTCATTTTGCCTTGATAAGCCTGTGTCATGAGCATTTGCTGCCCAATATTTGCAAACATTCATGGCAGTGATAAGATATGAAGAGAAAGTGTATCATCTGTATGGTTGTTTACCCAATTTCTCTTAAATGTGTTTGTGTGTATGGATATGGATTAACAAATATTTCTTTTGGTCAAACATGTTGATATCTCAAAAACCCTTCTGAATAGACTTTTCTATGAGAAACAATAAAATAACTCTTCAAATTATACCAGGTTATGCTGTATAAAACATTTCTGCCAAGGTAACACTAGTGACAGAAGGGAATGGCCATGTTCCCCTGGCAGCAAAGTGTTATTATACATAGGGGCTCACCAGCAGAATGGAATAATTTTGAAGTCACATGTCTCATCAAAAAGACTTTTATTCAATAATACATTGATATTTAACATGTTTTAATTTAAAATAAATATAAAATTATTTGCAATTAAGTTACTTGATTTTCTTCTCTTCATAGCTTTAAGTAGAATGGAATTGACACAAGATGTGTCATACTTATCTTGAACTTTTTGTCCATTTGGTACTCCCTGAGATATACCTTCAGAGCTCCAATCTGAGAAGGATAGCCAAAATAAGAATTCTTCTATAAACCTCACATCTATCCCCTAATAAGGGGACTCATAAAGTAGGTTAAAACCTGTGTTCAACTTTTAGAATGCCTTTCTGAAGTCCTCCATATTCTGCTCTTAGAAATTGTATATTCTGAAATATATAGTAAAGCTTTTGTCTCTAAATAGGAAGAAATTTGACCCAAATAGCTTACAATATGATTCACAATTTCGTTTTACTTGCTATGTATTGCAGAAGGATAATCCTATATTATTCATGGAATCATTTACTAGTTTTCCAAAAGTAGGGACAGGGGATAAAGTATTCTATTAAACTGTCTCTTCTGTGGAAAAACAATGACAAAAAGTTCTCCTGACAGACCTTTTCAGAAATCTCTTAACCAAGAATATCACGTTGGTCCAAAGCAATGTGACCATTTAGATAATTCTATCTTCACCATGTACACCAGCCCATTCTTCAGGAGCATATACAGATAATGTGGATGTTTCAGCATTGGAAGAGACAGTCAAAATCAATCTTAAAGAAAATACTGAGAGTGCTGATATTAATGAAAGTATCAAGTTAATCAGATATTCCCAAGGTTTATTATAACCTTTGATCACTTTGCTAACACTCCATCACCAGTCACATAGCCATTATTTGGGTGCTTTAAGTCTGTTCCTCAACTAAGCTAAATGGCACAAATAAAAGAAAGATGATATAATTGGAGGAAATGAAGACTCTGAGAACTCTTCTGCAGCAAGAAAGGGAGGATGGTTTTCTTCAACCACATTGAGATATAAATGGCCATATCCTTAGAATTGCAAACTTAGAGTAAGATGGACAACTTGGAAACTTTTCACATTCTCTCAGAACAGACTGTTTTTAACCAAGATTTTTAGTCAAGTAAACATGCAACAAATTAAATACCCGAAGAAAGCAATTAAATAAAACACATGTAAATAAACCGGGCAGTAACTTGGATTTAAAACCAATGAAAACCTAAGTATCCATTCCCCAAAGCCCGCAGTTACACAGATGGGGATAATAGTGGGAAAGGAAATAAGTATGGAGTGAAACGATTTGAACATATGGCATTCTTAAAGGTTCATATGAATTAGAGAGCAGAGAGCATTTGGGCTGTAAAGGAGGCTAACAGATCACCAACATAATTGGCTGGCTAATGGGGTATCTTTGAACATAGGAACTGTGATCATTATACCTGCAGGATGTTATGCATGATAAAGAATTCTATAATGCACAAAGATGCCTGTTCCTGTTTTAGAAGAGGAGAATGGAATAAGTGCCTACTAGCTCTTATAATAGAGGACGTTATCATTCAGTGCTAAGAGAAGATGTCATAGCAGACCTCACTCTGTGGTGGCTGGACTCTACTAGAAAGAAGATTGTGATCAGAAAGAAGCTTGCGTGTTACTAGAAATAAGCTTGTGGGTTATGTACAACATAGTTTGCTTTACCACAGATGTTCAAAGTTCACAACTACTTCCAAATGTGGATAGGGATGAAGTTGGTATTTATTGACTGTTTACTAAGTACTAGGTTTTCTAGATATGAAAATCTCATTTAAGCCTGAAAATCTCCTTACAGTGGAATATTATTACTGAAATTTTGTAGACAGAACAACTGAGATTTAAAGAGAGATTATAACTTACCTCAGAATCCTCATCTAATAAGTGTGAAAACATGGATTTGAACTCTCTCAAGTCTCTCCTCTTTCTTTTATATCCTGATTCTTAACAAGTAAAATTTGTGGGCTAATCATGTTTACTCATCGCTCACGTGCACATGACTTTCACCTGATTACAATGCTTTTTTTAACCAAGTCAAAATATGGCCCTATGTTCCTCTTTTGAGTGTGCCAGTCAGTCACCTCTGCTGAAATTGATAGTTTTTTGCTACATGAAATTAATGTATCAAGTAGAGAGTAAACACCCTTAAATATAGAATCTTTAGACAATGATGTGAACTTTTAAAGTTTTCCTTTAATCTTAGGCACCAAACAGAATTTAGAATATTATTTCTTCTGGTCTCTATTATGTTACTCAAATGTTTGTTTCTAATTTATTAAAATTCAGTCAGTATTTGGCAGGTCTACTTTCTTTCAAATTTGTGTCTAACTTTTTGAGATTCCATGGTTTTACAATTAATGGTAATTAACTGTTTTGGCTCAACATGTTTCCTCTACACAGAGGCAAATAAATTTACCATGAAGGCCAGAAAAGTAAATATGGGTTCAGAGACTGTCACTTCCATGGGCTTTTCCCTAGGGGATGGGTTCTTGATGTTGCAATATATGGAAGATTTTCTAAATTTGTAATTGTTATTCTCTTTTTCATTTTAAATATTAACTCTTATATTTAAGTTTGTTTTGTTATTAAAGATACATTTTCTTAAAGGAGGGCTCCAAAAATTGTACAAGACTCAAGACCTACAAAACCCAAGTATCCCTTCCTCTACTAGGAATAAAGCAGTGGTTACCTTAGTACCGGCATGATTCATTTTGAAAGCTCAGTTTCCATGTTTTTTGTATATTTTTGTCCATTTTAAAGTTGTGATGTCAAATGAGAAAATTTTTGTTCTACTGTGGCAGTTAAAAATAACATTTATTCTTTCTAACTATGATTGACATGATGTAAATATTAAAGCATATATTGCCACCTTTTTGACAGTGGAATGAAAATAAGATTATAAAGATCAAGGTGTACTATTTAAAATATGGAGAATATTTTATGAAACATACCATAATCTTTAACTGTACATACTGGCTTGAGATTTATTTATTTGTTTGTGTATTTATTTGCAGATTTTAAAATTTTCTTCATGAATACATAAACCCTACAAAGAGAGGAATCTCTGTCTGCTTGTTCTCCAGAGTATCTCCACCATTTAGAACAGGGCCTGGCACACGGTAAATGTGAAATAAATATTTGATGAGTGACTAACTGACTGACTGAATAAATGAATGGCATGTGCTTAGAACCTCAAAATATACTAATTAGTGGAAGTCATCGCTAAAAAAGGACCCGATTGATCAAGCTGAGTCTTCCAGAAGTATTCACACATTCACAAAATTATACTAATTTTTACTCAACACTCATCATTTCTATACACCAAGTTTCAGCCAGATGTTATTTAAAGTATCTGAATTATAGACCCTTGAAAGCTGGGTTTGTAATGGAAGTGCTGACAGCCACTTAACCAGATAATAGCGCCAGTTCACTTGGTGTGTATATATAGTGTCACTGCTAATATGGCTGTGCCATCTGTTCTGAGAGTTGTAAAAGATTTGAGCTTCAAACAACTGATTTCAAAAGTGTACTGGATAAATTGGATCCTAAAAGGTGAAATGATAAAATGATACTTTAATTACATCGCTTTGGCTACTACCTAAGCACAAACAGGGCATCAAGATTGGAAAACGGCATGTCACCTTGAAAACTATCAGGTATTTCAGTTTACACTTCTGTTCTTGCTAGGCAAGGTAGGAAAACATTTTGCAACCCCTATGATTTTTTAACAGCCTGCAGGTGTGTGGTCAACAATGTATGGTGAAAATATGTTTTTTAACTGCCTAATGGCTCTGCCTCTGCTGACCCCTAACTTGAAGAGAAAGGTCAGAGAAACTCCAGATGGCCATCACAAACTCTGCAGGAATAGCTTTCTCTCATTACTGACACTTGACAAGTTTTTGTTTGTTTGTTTGTTTGTTTGTTTGTTTGTTTTTCCAGAATGGAGGCTTCACAGACACCAGAAATTATCAGAATTAATTCTTTAAATCTGTATTATCAGGGACTGGCAGCCTGGGGAAAATTCCCTTATGACTTTCAGCTAAATGCCTGGGAGAGCCATTCATTTACCCTTCCAACCTCCTAGCTATTTGATAACAAAAATAGGATGAGAAATATACTCACTGGAAAACCTCAGAGGCCACAAGGCAAGAATCCCCATTCTCTTAAAATAGCTGTGGAGTATCAGATAGACATAGGCTTCTTCTGCTACAATAGTAACATCTGTCCAGTTGAGCTGACTAATATATGTAGCCAGACATGGGTTACTGGTTTTGAGTGAAAATTTCTGGTGATCTTAAAATCTGTCTATAGTTTCCTGGACAGCATAAATTTGACACTCACTAAAAACTTCTACACCTCCTGCTACAGGCATTCAACTCTTTTGTTTTACTGCTTGTTTTTAACAGTTTCTTAAGAACCAGTATCATGGCAAATTTTCAAGTGTCTTTTGTTCTCTCTTACCTTTCATTAATTTCTCAATCTCCAAATTTTCACTCTAAAAACTGCAAAGATCATATAAATGCAAAGATCAAATAAATATTATCTTCAATTATATGATCATTGAAGATCATGTAAAGGCAGACGATACAGATGAAGGGAAGAATTTTGAGGAACATGTATTTGAGCATTTTTATAGCATCATGTGCCATTTTTTGAACACTTTCATGGAATATTAATATCTGTGGTAGAAAGAGGGAAACAATATTAAATGTTATATCAGTGTTAATTAAAATGCAAATTAAGGAAAAAATCAGAAATATGTTTTATATCATATTAAGTCATTCATTTATATTTATTTATTTATTTATTAAATATTTATTTCACACTTACCATGTTCCAGGCTCTGTTCTAAGTGATGAAGATACTCTGGAGAGCGAGCAGATAGAGTTATTTCTCTTCATAAGGCTTACCGATTTGTGAAGAAAATAGAAAACCAACAAAAAAATAGGCACATAAACAAAGTACAAGCCAAAATGTATAGTTAGGGATTAGGACATGTTTCATAAAGTATTCTCAATATTTTAAATAGTATATCTCAATGCTTCTCATCTATTTTCATCTTGCTGTCAATTGAAATTCATGTAATTAAATGAAATAGATAATATATGGTGGTGAAGAAGTATTTGGCAAAGTGATTTGCTGTTATAGAAAAAGCATTATTTGGGGGTTATGTATGTAGTCTGGTGTTCAATTTCTGGTTTACTGCTAATTCTGTAGCTTTGGACAAATTACTTAACTTTGCCAGTGATTAGTTTTGTCACCTGCAAAATTATGCTAATGATAGTGTCTCCTGTGGATTATTAAAAATAAATGAAGAAATGCACATAGAATATTCAGAAAAGTGTCTGACATGGAGCAAGCACTCAGTAACATGCAGATATTTGTATTGTGGTTTACATTAAAAACAAGTAAAATGTCTTTACCTCAAAAATCTTTCACAAGCAATGTTTGATATTAAATAATTTCTAAAAATGTTTTACCGTCATAGTAATAATTATATTTAGGAATACTTTGAAGTCAAACTTTTTTTCTTCAATGACTTCAGTGGTGCAGTTAAGCTGACATCAACTAGCATTGATTGCAACTACAGTGTGTGGACTTCCTGCTCAAGTTCTAGCTCATTTTTTTTCTGACAGGCGTCATCCCCTTGCTAGCACTTAAATCAAAGTCTGAAGGAATAATCTTACCAAGAATCTGTTCAAGGAGATTCTGGTTTGTAGTGCAGCAGCGCATCAACCTTTGCTTTAACTTTAAAATACCTAATGGCTAAACTTAATGAACTTTCATATTTGAAAATACACCATTATGGAGGGAGAGCTATTTATCCATGAATTTTAGTAATTGGAAGTGTGGCTTTTGATATCTGTAAAAACTTTCAAGCCTCTTATTCCATAGCTATTGACTCTATTACCAGAAACAACTTGACCAGGCTCTCTGTTTAGGGTCTTGAATCCTTGAATTTGTTGCCACAGGAAACAATGGAAACTAAGGTGTAATATCATTCATGGGCAGCAGGTCTAATATCTGAACTCTCTTTCTTCCATTTGCCCAAACTAGAGAAATTCATCATCCAAACTCAGTACTGAGAATGGCCCACTTATAATTTTACTGTTTTCAGCTATTTCTTATTTATCTTCAGACTTTATGATCATAATTATAAAGAAATAGCAAAAGGAATTGTCAATTAGAAAAGTACCAAACCAACCTCAGCTAACACAGAAAAAAAGAGAAAGAAGGTTGGAGAGTGCGTGGAAAATGAAGAAATGCTACGTGAAATCTCAGCATCTCTCAGTATGCCATTCTTAGTATAAATGTGCAAGAGTTTGGAAATTATTGCTAAAATAACTCAAACTATTAATACAAATTTTAGGATGCCCTGAGGCCACTGAACACATGGAAGAATTGACAGTGAAGGACATAGTTTATGAGCTACTTTAAAAAAAATACAGTTTATTTTTAAAAATGTTTTTTTTGGTTCACAGCAAAATTGAGAATGTACAAAGATTTCTTATATATCCACTGCCCCTACACATGCATAGCCTCCCCCATTATGAACATCCTTCAAAGTTGTATGTTTGTTACAACTGATGAACCTATACTGACACATTATAATCGCCCAGAGTCCGTAGTTTACATTAGGGTTACATTTTATGGGTGTAGACAAACATAATGACAGATATCCACTATTATAGTATCATAAAGAGCAGTTTCAGTGCCCTAAAAATCCTCTGTGCTCTTCCTATTCAACCCTCCTGCCGACTCCTGAAAACCACTGATCTTTTTATTGTCTTCATAGTTTTGCCTTTTCCACAATGTCATATAGTTGGAATCATACAGTATGTAGCCCTTTTAGACAGCCTTCTTTCACTTAGCAATATGCATTTAAGTTTCCTCTGTGTCTTTTCATGGCTTGGTAGCTCACTTATTTTTAGCACTTAATGAGACCAATTATGAATAAAGTTGCTATAAACATCTTGGGGCAGGTTTTTATGTTGGACATAAGTTTTCAATTCCTTTGGCTAAATAGCAAGAAGCATGATTGCTGGATCATATCATAGGGATCTGTTTAGTTTTGTAAGAAGCCACCATATTGTCTTTCAAAGTGACTGTACTACTTTGCATTTCCAGTGGCAAAGAATGAAAGTTCCTGTTGCTTCACTTCCCTGGCAACATTTGGGACTGTCATTTGGGGCAAAGTGTTGTGGACTCTGGCCATTCTAATAGGTGTGTAGTGGTATATCATTGTCATTTTAATTTGCATTTATCTGATGATATATGATGTGGAACCTCTTTTACTGTACTTACTTGCTCTCTGTATATTTTCTTTGATGAGGTGTCTGTTAATGTCTTTGGCCCATTTTTAAATCTTTTTTATTGTTGAGTTTTAATAGTTCTTTGTGTGTTTTAGATAATAGTCCTTCATCAGAAATGGCTTTTGCAAGTATTTTCTCCCACTCTGTGGCTTCTCTTTTTATTCACCTAACAGTGTCTTCCATAGAGCAGACATGTTTAATTTTAATGAAGTCCAGATTATTAATTATTTCTTTCATGAAAATAAGTTTTTATATATGCCTTGAGGGTCATATATAAAAAGTTACTGCCAAATCCTAGGTAATCTAGATTTTATCTTATGTTATCTTCTAGGAGTTGTATAGTTTTGCATTTAGGTCTGTAATCCATTTTGAGTTAGTTTTTATGAAGGGTGCAACATCTCTGTCAGTTTTTTGCATGTCGATGTGTAACTAGTTGCTCCAGCACCATTCATTGAAAAACTATCTTTTTTCCATTATATTGTCTTTGCTGCTTTGTCAGATTAGTTGACTATATTCTTTGGAGTCTACTTCTGAGCTCTCTATTCTGTTGTGTTAATCTATTTGTCTATTTTTTTCCAATACCACACTGTCTTGATTACTATAGCTCTATACTAATTCTTGAAATTGGATAGTTTCAGTCCTCCAGCTTTGTTCCTCTCCTTCAACATTATGTTGGCAATTCTGAGTCTTTTGCTTCTCTATGTAAGCTTTAGAGTCAGTTTACCAGTACCCACAAAATAACTTGCTGGGAATTTGATTGTGATTGCATTGAATCTCTACATCAATTTGGAAAAAAAACTGACATTTTGACAATATTGAGTCTTTCTATCCATGAACATGGAATATCTGTCCATTTATTTAGTTCTTCTTTGCTTTTGTTCATAAGTTTCATTCTCTTATAGTTTTCCTTGTTGTACCTATTTTGTCAGATTTATACCTAAGTATTTCATTTTGGGTGTTAATGTAAATGATTTTGTGTTTTAAACTTCAAATTCCACTTTCTCATTGCTGTATATATAAGAATGGTTGACTTTTGTATATTAACTGTTATCAGCTACCTTTTTAATGAATTCACAAGAAGAATGAGAGAGTCAGGTTTGAAAATTGCTCCATTCTACACACATTGTCTCTAGGCTTAGCTAAGATTTTCTTTGTGACAGCACTTACCCTTGCCTTCGGAGTTCCCATGTGAATTGAGCAGTAACTTGCTCAAAACACCACCTCTCAGAGACTTTCAGACCGACTATTAAAGAAGGATTCTGGAAAACCCATTTGAGCATGCACACACACATATACACATTAAAATCTAACTGTTACTATATCACATATTCCTGCCATTGCTTGATTTTATAATCACTTTTTTATTCTCAATATTTCATATTTTATTTTGTTTTTCATGATTTTAAAGCTTTACTGACTTCACACACATACACAGACACATACACAATGAATTAGATTTAAAAGCTGCAATAGCTGTACAATGTTTTCCTTCCGCTCCTATTATCTGACCACCCAATTCCTTTCTATAAAGGCAAATGCTATTAACAGTGCCTTATATTTCCTTCCAAAAACACAGAAATAAATTTTCAAACATATACATATGTTTCATATATATATGTTTAAAATTTATTCTGTATCTATACACATTATACACAAACACACAAACATTTCTTTCTCAGAAAAGATGGTATACTCTAAGTACTTCTCTGCACTTTTCTTTTTACCTCAAATCCTTTATAAATTTGAAAACTATATCTTGTTATTAAAATAGCATTCCAGATCCCTGAGGAGAAGCAAAGCAAGATGGTGGAATAGAAGCCTACACCTATCATTCCCCCAACAAAGACACCAAGTTAACAACTATCGACACACAAAAACCACTTTCACAAGAACCAAAAATCAGGTGAACTCTCATAGTTACCTGATTTTAACTTTGTATCACTTAAAGGGCACTATAAAGATAGTGAGAACAGTCTTGAATTGCTGATGACACCTTTTCCCCACCCATAGCAGCAGTGGGGTGCACTGAGAACATCTCTGGGTGCTGGGGGAGGAAGAGCACAACAATTGTGAGCCATCGAACTCACTGTTGTCCTGTTAGAGCAAAAAGGAAAACCAGACCAAATTCACCTGATGCCTGCCCATGGAGGGAGCATTTAAACCAACCCAAGCCAGAGGGGAATTGGTGATTCTAGTGATCAGAACTTGAGTTCCTGCAAACCTCACCACCAAGGGCTAAAATTCTCTGGGTTTCTAAGTAAACTTGAAAGGCAGTCTAGGCCATAAAGATTGCAGCTTTTGAATACTAGTGCTAAAACCCCCAGACTCAGCCTCACAGATGGCTACCTGCTTTCAGGGTCTTATCTCACAGCTGAGAACTTTCCTTCCGTTGGTCAGTAAAATTCTTTTCTGCCTTATGATGTCTGCGTATCTTATTCCTCTTGGTCGCAGGACAAGAACCCTGAATACGCTGAGCTGCCAATGGCAAGAGGAAAAGAGCTGTAACCCTCCTGTTTGCTGAGCTGCAGGCAGTGGGAATAAAAGAGCTGTAACCCTCCCTCTCACTTGCCAAATTATGGGAGCAAAATGATTGCTGGGTTCCACTCCCTCCTGCTTGCCAAACTACAAAAGCCACAACAATCTCACATACCCTATAAATATATATATATATACCTACTATGTACCCACAAAAATATAAAATTAAAAAATTAAAAAAAGAGCATTCCATTGTTTCCAGGGTATCATATATTCTGCTGAAAATCAACTTTCAGTCTAATTATTTTTAGTTTGAGGCGTAACTTATCTTTTCATCTGCCATCTTTAATGTTTCCTCTTTATATTTGACTTTAAGCAATTAAATGACAATGTGCTTTTTAAAGCCTTTTTTTATACCTGTCATGCTTTGGGTTTAGATTTTGTTGAAGCTGTATTGTATTCACTTTTCTAGGTTTTCTCATCTCTAAACCTTGGACTCTTGTGTTTTAGCCAGTCCAGTTAAGACAGTGTCCATCTTTGATAGTCTTAACTCCAGTTTTCTTTTGTACAGTTTTATTGCCTCCTGAAATATTTGAGCCACAATTTTCTGCTTAATCACTCTGCTTTTACCTTCTTAAGCACTGGCATATGTCCTGCGGTACCCTCAGTATTTGCTCTGCCCATTTCCCCATCTCACTTTTCTTGGATTCCTACTTTTCAAACTCCTCAATAATCTTTCACCATGGGCTCTCTTTTCAAGTAAACACAGCATAGGGCACTTAAAATCATGTTTAACCAGCTTCTCTGGGGGTTTTACTGATACTTTTGAAAATTTTTCTGAGTGCTAATGGCCAAGCAAAGCACTGCTGTCATTTCCTCTGAGTGCTGTCATACCCATGGTCACTACAATTGAAGCAAAATTTTACTGAAAAACAATTGAGCAAAAGTCCTTCAGTGAGAATAACCCTCAAATGACATATGCACAGAAATAAATAAAAAACACTTGAAGTTAATTGGTATTTTCATAACTTAAATTTCCAGTGAAGAAGAATAGAATATCATTTTTAAAATATAGACTTTTAAAATTAAAGTATGAGGCCGGGCACAGTGGCTCAAGCCTGTAATCCCAGGACTTTGGGAGGCTGAGGCAGGCAGATCACCTGAGGTCAAGAGTTTGAGACCAGCCTGACCAACGTGGTGAAACCCCAGCTCTACTAAAAATACAAAAATTGCCAGGTGTGGTGGCGCATGCCTGTAATCCCAGCTACTTGGGAGGCTGAGGCGGGAGAATTTTTGAACCCAGGAGGCGGAGGTTGCAGTGAGCTGAAATTGCGCCATTGCACTCCAGCCTGGGCGACAAGAGCAAAACTCCATCTCAAAAAAAAAAAAAAAAAAAAAAATTAAAATATGAATTTTATGTGTAGATGTTTTAAGATTTGAATGCCAGTTTTCCAGTCTGAACTTTCAAGGATATGAGAAAATTAAATGCAGATGAAGCTGGTTTTAGGTATTGCTTCAGAAATGATTCATGTGAATGTAGCCAGATATTCACATTTGGATGGTAATGGGATTAAATTCTTGGATATAAATATGTGTGTATATTTTTGTATATGTGCATATGTTTTGTATATGTTTTTGTAAGTATGCATAAGTCCATTGGGTGTGTGCTGACCTTTTTAAAAAAAATGTCCCTAATTATAATTTTAAGAGAAAAACCTGTAACTTCATTCCTTTCTTCAGTCCCTTACACAATTACAATACTGCAATTGTTGTCGCTCTCCATAGTGACCAGTTTCCAAGCCTCTGATATACCTAGATAAGTGTAAATTTTGTGAATGAAGACAAAGTAGTTAAAGTTTGGATTTCTGATATATTATTAACACTATTATTTAAAATCACTGCCAAAATGTTGCATTTTAAACTAAGCAAAATCTTGCATTGCGGGCCATATCTAGTCTGTTGTGAGATGTCCTTTCTCACAAACCTATGTCTTTTTTAAACCCTTATATATTTTCAAGGAGTTTAAAGTAGAGATTCTGAACCTTTTAAAAGTCAGCAAATCTCTGAAAGTCTGGTGATGCATATATATTCTATCTCAGAATAACATTATTAAATGCATAGATAATAGGATTATAAGGAATCACTTACATTTAAATACATTTATAAAATATCAAATTCATGATATAAGGATGCATATGTTTTCATTAATGTTTTGCATAACAATATCTATTGGCAAGTTTAATAACTACAGCAATTTTGAAGTCATTATAGCTATAAAGTATATTTTAAGAGGTCTACAACTGTAATATGATTATAATACTATCTAACTGGCTTCTATTGATGAGAATAAGTCATGATAAAAGAAAAAGATACATTTTATTTAGACTTCAGTGAAAATTTTTGTTTTTTCCCCATTCAATATCATGGATTCCCTAAATTCTATCCACAGAGCCCTTGTGCTTCTGTGGACACCAGATTAACCCCTGGTTTAAAGGGAAGCTATTTCTAGGATCCTGATAATACAATAGAAGCATAATAAATGTTATTTACTAAAGGCAAAATATTAGAATATTCTTGAATCTGTAATGCTCTGGCCTCCAAACACTATAGCCACTTGGTTTCTCCTTTGGGGCCTAGACCTATGTCCCTGTCCATACTTGCTTGTTTGGTTTGAATAAAGTCTCTTATAGTCTGTGTCAGATTCCCACTGACAAAACACTCTGTTCCAAAGGATCTCCCGTAAGAAAAGATAGAGAGGAGGGGAGAAGGTTTCCACAAGTATAGATTGGTATACCATATGCTGGAATAAATTTGCCATATGTTGGATGTGAAATCCATACTCCCAAAATGGCTATGACTGTATATTTGTGTCCAGGAACAATTCCTGGTATTGCCTTCAGTTTATAAAGCCCTTATGAATTGAATTGAGTCCTGGCTCTGTAGTTTTTATTTGTTTGTTTTCTTTTGTTTTGTTTTACTCTTTCCTGCAATCTTCCCCTTACAGTATCAAGTCATCCATGGTTCAAATGTAAATTGCTTCAATTTTCAATTTAAAGAAAGCGAAAGCAGTTTGCTTTTATTGTTGATCATCTTGTAGATGTGCTTTAGAGGTTTTTTGTGCAGTTTTATTTTTATTTTTAATTGTATCATTGTATGTGTATAATAGTAGTTGTGAGTCTGTCAGCAGAGAACTTTTATAGGATGCCTTCTTTGGTCAGTCAGTATTTATTGAGGGGTCATTACAAGCTGTCTGAAATTAGATAGACTATTCAAAAAATAAAGTTAAAGCATTAAAACACTTTGATTATGAATATAAAACACATCGATTAAAATAGGGACCTATAATGTAGAGTGTGTATTTCATACGTTTTGATAAATTAACAAAAGGCATTATTATCCTGAATCTAAATGCAGCTCCCACCAAAATACAGCACAATAATAAAAAGGTTTCTTCCAGTTATATATTTTGGATGTGTTAGTAGCATGCAATGGTCATTGGCATGAAAATTTTAATACCTTTTGGCTTGATATCTATTTAATTAATACCTTTAGTTCATTTTAAGTGAACCTCTGTTATTTATCTCCAACTCATGACTTGTTTATTTTAATTAAACCGCAACAGCTTTCTCCTTCTGAATACAATAAAGAGCCGGTCCTCTCTAAGTAAACAACAGCTCTTATAAAGCTATATTTAAATTATCTTTTATGCATATCAGCATAAGCAACTACAACAATTACTCGTGAAAAACAGACTGAGCTTCTTATCTTTCAGATGCTAGTTTTTAGATGGCCTTAAAATGATGTATTTTTAAAGAAGTTTTCCTTTTGTAAAATTTTCTTCAACAGCACACCGGCAGAAGATTACTAGCACTCTAGCTTAAAGAAACCCTCAATTAGTTTTTTATTCAAATATATGTGTGTATCACTATATTTGTGTGTAGAGAGGAAGGTGGTGGTTTTCAGAATAAGACAGTGTTTACGTATGTAGGAATCAAGAATGTTTTAGTTAAGTGCAGAAACAACACTAAGAAGATGAAAAGGTTCATTGAATGGCAGGACAGATTTTGTGGACTAATGGGCAGATGTTGACGCACAGAGTCTTGCAGGGTTCTTACAAGACAGTGGAGAAAGATCAAAGTGGTTGAGCCAATGTACAGACTTAATTATGCACCTGGTTTACAAAATACAAAACTGAGCTCCATTATGTGAAGTCATTGACTTGAAGCCTAGCCATCCTGCAGACCTAAATCAAAATGAGAAGCCAAGAATATTTAAATACAGCTTTTAAAAAATTGGAGAGGTTTCCAGGAATGGGCTGAAGGCTTTATTAAGGTTTATGTGAAAAATATTTATGCTAACAATGTACAAATTCCATACTTGTATTTCTGCCTATAAATGTGTATGTATTATTTTCCAGAAGTTTATAGCTCTTTGACAAACAACTTTTAAGTTCTCAGCCCCTTAGAAAGGTTCCATAAATATGAGTGAAGTATCTCCTCAAAGTCCAGAGCAATATATACTTTTCAAAATTGGGCTTTTATTTCATTTTTATTTTTTGCCAAATGGTAGTTCCATCATTTTTTCCTATTTTAATGAGGTAATATTCAAAATAATGGCAGGATCAAAATTAATTACAGTGTGTAGAGTGACTTGCTACAATTAACAAAGAGAAATATCTAAAAGGGTTTTTTTTACTTAAAAACCTGGGAAAATTGCCTGTTCTATTAAATAAATATTGGAAGTTGTAATTTGAAGCTTACAGACCCCTTTGTGGTGAAAACTTTCCCCTTTTCATCTTCTTCACCCCAGTATTAAGTGATAGAATCAATGAATGAAAGAATTGCACCATTCTCTTCACTATAAAGTGTATATCCTATATCAAAGCATTGAGGTTTCATATAGCGGTAAAGCCTGAGCAACCTCTATAGTCACACTGTATTTGTATTCAGGGGATGACATTTATGAGCTGTAAGCTTAGGAAAGTTACTTAATCTCTCTCTCCTTCCTTCAGTTTCCTAATCTGTAAAATAGGAAAATATCTGAGCCTCCTATAAAAAGTTATGGTAAGACTTATTGTTAAAAATATATAAGTGCTCAGTAAGTATGAGTCGTTTTTGGTATTAGTGATATCCATTTTCTGTATCAATAGTTAAGGGTCACGGAAGGAAATCAAAACATTAATTACAGTTTGTAAAACGTGACTTAAAATATGTTTTATTTTGATTCTTGAAAGCTGTTATTGTTTTATTTTCTTTGTGTAAGTCTTCTAGGCTAAAATAACAAAACTTATTTTCATTTGAAACTTGTATTGGTAAACCTGCCTAAATACCATCAAAGTCTTGATTTATCCTCAAAGGTATTGTTAGACCTTTTTTTTATAATCTAGAATAATTTTTTTCATAGATTTTTTAGTTTTAGTTTTAGTTTTGTTTTTTTGTTTTGTTTTGTTTTGTTTCTGTAAAGTAAATGTTACAGTGAAAATCATTCTGGATTAAGAAACAGAGGATTTGGCCTTAACTGTTAACTCAGCCACAGCTGGCTAAAAAATTTTGGTCAGATGATTCAGTCTCTCAGCTCACAGATAGTAAGTTTCAGGGCTAGCAAATGATGGTAAGGTTAGCTTTTTTCAGCTTCACAGGATTGTTGTGATGTAGATCCAGAAAATGAAAGCATTTAAAAAATTAAATTTTAATACACATACAAATATTTAGATTTAAATTATTTTAAAACTGTAACATGCTGTCATTATTCAGTCATATGTAGAACACTCTTGATATTGAAGTTATTCAAGGTATCTAAATCCTATGTTACAACGTTAAGTTAGGCATTTTGTAAATTGTTTTCCAATTGTTTTATAGTTCTTTTGTTCCATTCTTCCTCTCCTTCTATCTTCCTTTGCAATATTAAATTGATTTTTAATTTTTTTGTTTACAAAAGGAATGATGAGAGTGTGAATCAAGTGTATAGTTGGTATGTCTTTGAAAATAAACCTTAATGACAATTTACTGTGGGATTTTTCACCAATAACTCATAAGGAGTTAAAAGAACTGTGTGATCTATCAATCTGTCTGTCTATCTATCTACGTATCTATCTATCATCTACTTAAACTTCTGCCTTTTCATGTGAATAAGATTTTTCAGTGCTTACATTTTTAGAATTTAAAAACAGGAAGAAAAAATGAATGTTAACTTTTAAGTATATTGATTCTATAAAACAAAGTGGAATCCAATGGCTTTCTTGTTTAAATATGATAGATAATGTAGATCAAGAATTTCCTAAAAATTAAACAATGGATTAGCTTCTCTTCTAAGAATTGAATATTTCTTAGGTTCAAAAGTGGATATTAGCTGGCACTGTTAGTTTTGGTGAATGAATTTGGATTTCTTGCCATTCATTCTTATTTTTAAATAACTGCCATTAGTTTTCAATTATATGGAAATACAATTTTTGCTTATCAGCTAATAAAATGTACAGAGTACCACCTTGCACATCAATAGCAATGTGCTATATTGAATTTTGGTAAATTATAATTAAACTTCCATTAACCTAAGGACTTAAAGACAGAAGTCTATTAGGTATGCCAGTTGACTTTGTTTTTTAAAATTTATTTTAGTTTTTAACTGATACACAATAATTGTACATATTTATGGTATGCAATGTGATATTTTGAAATACATGTACACTATATAATAATAAAAATTAAGGTAATTAGCATATCTATCAACTCAGACATTTATCTTTTTTGTTTTGTTTTGTTTTGTTTTGAGACAGGGTTTCACTCTTGCTGCCAAGGCTGGAGTGCAATGGCACGATCTTGGTTCACCACAACCTCTGCCTCCCAGGTTCAAGCAATTCTCCTGCCTCAGCCTCCCAAGTAACTGGGATTATAGGCATGCACCACCACGCCAGGCTAATTTTGTATTTTTAGTAGAGATGGGGTTTCTCCATGTTGATTAGGCTGGTCTCAAACTCCTGACCTCAGGTGATCCACCTGCCTCGGCCTCCCAAATTGCTGGGATTACAGGTGTGAGCCACCACACCTGGCCCAGACATTTATCTTTTCTTTGTGATGGAAACATTCCAAATCCTCTATCCTAGCTATTTTGAAATGCTGTCATCACTTGGTATCCATGGGGGACTTGTTCCAGTAGCCCCTGAGAATGCCAAAATCCATGGACGCTCAAGTCTCTTATATGAAATGGGATAGTATTTGCATATAATCTACACACATTCTCCTGTATACTTTAAAACATCCCTAGATTACTTATAACACCTAATACAATATAAATGCTATATACATAGTTTTTATACTGTACTTTTAAGGGAATAATGACAAGAAAAAATCTGTACTTGTTCAGTACAGACATGACCATCCATTATTTTCTGAATATATTTGATGTTCTGTTGGTTGAATTGAAAGATGCACAACCAAAGTTATAGACAGTTGACTATGTAGCATATATTATTGTTAACTATAGTCACCCTGCTGTGCAATACAACCAGAACTTAATCCTCCTAACAGTAAATTTCTTACCCATTGACCAACCTCTTCCCATTCCTCACACTTTCAAAATATTATCTCTATATATTGTAATAATATATATTTCTTCTTTGGGTTTAAAATCTATCTTACCATTTAAGCATGAGTTGTGATAATTGCAGATTTTAAAATATCTTTTGCTTTTTATATAGGAACTTGTTCAAGCTGGAAAAGGATGTAGAGGTGAATTGAAACCTGGAAACAAAACAATACCCAAACAAGTTAAATGAATTGACTACAAAATAATTAATAAAAGAACCAGAAAAAAAAAGATATTGGAACTCCTGTTTTTTAATGATTGATATAAGCTGTAATTACATTTTCTTTAATCCACAATGATAGCATATTCTTTGATTTGTATCTGGCCTATATCTGTGTTGACAGAAACTAGTTTAGAATGCAGAGACATCTAACCATGGCATAGATAAATCATTCATTCTGTCTCTCAAGTCTGATTATTCAGGATTTATAATCAAAGAGTTGATTTATTTTATGGGCTTTGAAGAAAAAGAAAAAGACTGTATGTACTTTGGAAAATTGATAGAATAATTGATCTTAAAATCTGGCCCTTAAACAAAGATTATCTGAACCAGTAATGCTGTATTACCCACTTCACATTTTTACTCTAATTTATATTTTTACTCTAATTCTCATAATTTCCTGGCAAGTATTATCAGCCATTTGATTATTAATAACAAAAAGAATTTTAAAAAATATATATTCAAGGGTCAATATGAAAGAAAATGATTTAGCTTTTTAATCCCATTCACTAACAACTAGATTACTTATAACTGTAAAAGTACTGGTACACTTGCTAAATTAGTTTCCTAGGGCTGCTATAAGAAAACACCAGAAACTGAGTGGTTTAAAACAACATAAATGTATTCTTTCGTAGTTCCAGAGTCTTTAAGTCTGATCCTGATGTCGACAGAGCCACATAAGGCTACAATGGAATAATCTTTCCTCTGCTCTCCCAACGTCTGGTGGCTCATGACATTTCTTCATGTGTGAAAGCATAACTCCAGTCTCTGCCTATAACTTTGTGTGGACTTCTTTTCTCTGGGTCTGTGTTCTTTATATCTGCATGTCTCTCTGTGTTCAAATCTCCCTGTCCTGTCTCTTATAAAATCACCAGTCATTGCTCACCTAAATACAGGATGGTTGAATCTTGAGATTCTTAACTAATTTCATCCGCAAAAACCTTTTCCTCAATAAGGTCACATTCTGAAGTTCTGGGAGAACATGAATTTTGGGGGGAAACTATTCAACTCACTATAGTTGATTTTATTATTATAGCCTATGTTGGGTATTTTTACTTATTGTTGCATTATTAACCGGGGAATATTTCTTATGAATTCACATGTACAGGAAGAAAATATTACAAGAGGAGATATGCAATTAGCTAATGGAAAGACTAATGAATAACACTCACTGTTCAGAACAGACTACAACAAATATTAAATTCCCCACTGATTTTCCTGTATTGAAGTAAAAATTTCTTAATTATTAAATGCAACAAATAGCTTGGAGATCAAATTATAAACATAAACTAAATTCAATGTAATCTGAGATCTATCATCCATTTTTGGATAATATACTCTCTTTGCTAATTCTAGGACAAAAATAATCATGGATAATTAAAAGTAGAAGCTGAATTTTGAATAGATGCAATACCATCTATCTTGAATGACTTTGAACATGTAAAGGTAGTTCTATTTTTAGTAACATATATGTTTATTCAATTGAGAATTGAAGGCAAGTCTTAAACTGGATTTATTCCACTTGAGCTAAGTCTTGAGGTGGAACTAACTGTTGGCTTATTTACATCATCACTGAATAATTTAATCAGTAAATAATTTTAATAAAACTCTACTTCATTAAAAAAATCTAAAGGATGATCTAGGAAGTGGCTTCTAAACAAATGTACTCTTTGTGCTGTGTTTGAAATTACTGCATAGAATTTAACAATATGCCTTAATTTTTCAATATATTCGAGGATTTATCACAGTTAAGTTCCAAGCATTCTTTGCGTTCCTCTTGTGTGACAACATCAGTATAGAGATAATTTATTTTTACTTCATTATTTTATTATTAATCTATTTTTTCTACACTTTATTATTTCTCTCATTACTTCAGTGCACTGAAGCTTAACATTCAGGCTATTTACAGTTGGTATAGGGTCAAGGGGAAGAGTGTTAGTTTGTAAATAGATATTTTTGAAACAACATTAAACTGTTATTATTATTATTAATATTTTTTGAGAAAGAATCTCACTCTTTCACCCAGCCTTGACCTCCCAGACTCAAGCAACCCTGCCACCTCAGCCTCCGGAGTAGCTGGGACCACGAGTGTACAACACCACGCCTGGATAATTTTTTGTAGAGACAGGGTTTTGCCACCATTGCCAAGGCTGGTCTCGAACTCTAGACTTCAAGTGATCCACCTGCCTTGGCCTCCCAAACTGTTGGTATCGCAGGCATGAGCCATTGTGCCCGGCCTAACATTAAATCATTAAGACTAGCAACCGTGGTAGTATATGAAACATATTGAATTCACTTAAGAATTTTTTATGAAAGATTGCCTTGTACTATGTTACAGTGGTGTATACTATTAGATTATCATTTTGAATCAAGGTGCTGGTAAAAAACATTATCTGGAGGAATCTACTACTCTCAAGAAATCATATCAAACTTATGCTTACATATCTTCTAATTATTTAAATTATGCCTCACAACCCTCCTTGACCTGAACAAAATAGTCTGATAGGTAATTTGTCTTTTTAATGCTGAACAGGATGATGATCACTGGGAAATTTACATAGCTGCCTCCAATTAATTGGATGTTATATATTAAAAAGATAACAATAGTCATATTTAACTGAACATTTTAGTTTTAATTCCCAAATTAACATAATTCCATTAAAAAGAATCAATTCAAAATTTTGACATCTCTTCTATATTTATAATAGTGGAGATGGTCCAACAACATACATATGACATCACCAAAAATTCAATGAAAGTATTAACTTATTAGGTTTGGATTAACTATCCATGGATACTTTTCAATATTTAAAGAAGTCAAATATTTTAAAAGAATATTAAAGGAACATTTTAAGTGAATTCTGACAATTGCTGACTGATTTATAATAATTTTAGTAAATCCCACTCATATATTCCTAAAGATAGAATTGTGAAGTTTTTGTATTAGGGTAATGAAATGGAATAATTGGTAAGTTCCATGCTTCACTGAATTGATGAAGGATAGTGAAAACTAATGTTTGGTTTTTCTGTTCTAAATTTTGAAGTATTAGTATAAGTATAATATTGTCTCTACTGAAATTGAATTGAAAACTGGGATATTTATTCAGGATAATAAGAAAGATGATCGATGTCATAATAGGAAAATAAGTTTAGTTTCTAAATAGATTTTATTTTATACATAATATGTAGTATCAACATACAGTTTCATTTTATTGAATGTTTTTTCAGTTGGAATTATGACTCTGAATTCAAACAACATAAGTATTTCTTTTTACAAATATCTTTACTTCATAAGGATGCTATATAGATAAATTATGTTTACAAATCAAATTGCTAAAAATTATCTATAACATAGATACATATGTATATAGTGCATTATCAGTTATTCCATTAGAGAGTGGCCATAAAGAGATTTTAGAGTTTGGGGTGTATGCTGTCATATGATTTCTTGAATAAAGAAATCGTTTGTAAATTATGTAATTTTATAAGATCAGCAGCCATTTTCTATCTAGCAAAGGTAAAAACTTGAAATAATAAAGAAAAACGTTACCAGGAAGAAAAAAATTTAAAACATGAATACATGAATCCTTCTCTCTGAAACCTATCTTTAAATAAAAAACTTTGCCATACTAATGTTAGAGAAATGTCATTGCTTTGCTAGTTTTTAAAGTTTTTAAATTATTATTCAAGTTATATATGTTCATTATAGAAAATGAATAAAATAAAGATACACTCAAATAAAGATGAGAATATATAATAAATTAAAAATTAACTAAAATCTCAGTTTTGCCATCCTTTTTTTGAATTTTTGAATCATCCCAATCTTTTTTTCTTTGGCAAAATCTATGTGGTAAAAATATCTAGCTGTATAATTACACTCCATATACTTCTTTAAAACTACTTTTTTTTTATACGCCACCATTACGGTATTATTCTAAATTTGACTGTGTACTTTCTTTTACCAGTAAGTTTAATACTTTCAGATGTTTTTGTGTTATTCATTAGCATCATTCTCTTTTAGCCTGATGAACTCATTTTAACATTTTTTTTTATTATTATACTTTCAATTTTGGGATACATGTGCAGAATGTGCAGGTTTGTTACATAGGTATACACGTTCCATGGTGGTTTGCTGCACCCATCAACCCGTCATCTACATTAGGTATTTCTCCTAATGCTATCCCTCCCCTAGCCCCCCATCTCCCAAAAAAGCCCCAGTGTATGATGTTCCCCTCCCTGTGTCCATGTGTTCTCATTGTTCAACTCCCACTTATGAGTGAGAACATGAGGTGTTTGGTTTTCTATTCCTGTGTTAGGTTGCTGAGAATGATGGTTTCCAGCTTCATCCATGTCCCTGCAAAGGACAGAACTCATTCTTTTTTATGGCTGCATAGTATTCCATGCTATATATGTGCCACATTTTCTTTTTGCAGTCTATCATTGATGGGCATTTGGGTTGGTTCCAAGTCTTTGCTATTGTGAATAGTGCTGCAATAAGCATATGTGTGCATGTGTCTTTATAGCAGCATGATTAATAATCCTTTGGGTATATACCCAGTAATGGGATTGCTGGGTCAAATGATATTTCTAGTTCTAGATCCTTGAGGAATCACCACACTGTCTTCCACAATGGTTGAACTAATTTACACTCCCACCAACAGTGTAAAAGTGTTCCTATTTCTCCACATCCTCTACAGCATCTGTTGTTTCCTGACTTTTTAATGATTGCCATTCTATGTGACGTGAGATGGTATCTCATTGTGGTTTTGTTTGCATTTCTCTAATGAACAGTGATGATGAGCTTTTTTTCATGCATTTGTTGGCCGCATAAATGTATTCCTTTGAGAAGTGTCTGTTCATATCCTTTGCCCACTTTTCAATGGGATTGGGTTTTTTTTCTTGTAAATTTGTTTAAGTTCCTTGTAGATTCTGGATATTAGCCCTTTGTCAGATGGACAGATTGCAGAAATTTTCTCCCATTCTGTAGGTTGCCTGTTCACTCTGATGATAGTTTCTTTTGCTGTGCAGAAGCTCTTTAGTTTAATTAGATCCCATTTGTCAATTTTGGCTTTTGTTGCCATTGCTTTTGGTGATTTAGACATGAAGCCTTTGCCCATGCCTATGTCATGAATGGTTTTGCCTAGGGTTTCTTCTATGGTTTTTATGGTCTAGGACAAGATGACCGAATAGGAACAGCTCCAGTCTGCAGCTCCCAGTGAGATCAATGCAGAAGGTGGGTGATTTCTGCATTTCCAACTGAGGTACCCAGCTCATCTCATTGGGACTGGTTAGACAGTGGGTGCAGCCCACCAAGGGTGAGCAGAAGCAGGGTGGGGTGTTGCCTCACCCAGGAAGCACAGGGGGTCAGGGAGTTCCCTCCCCTAGCCAAGGGAAACCATGAGGAACTATGCCATGAGGAACAGTGCATTCTGGCCCAGATACTACACCTTTCCTACGGTCTTCGCAACCCACAGATGAGAAGATTCCTTCAGGTGTCTACATCACCAGGACCCTGGGTTTCAAGCACAAAACTGGGCGGCCATTTGGGCAGACTCTGAGCCAGCTGCAGGAGTCTATTTTTCATACTGTAGTGGCACCTGGAATGACAGCAAGATAGAATTGTTCACTCCCCTGGAAAGGGGGCTGAAGCCAGGGAGCCAAGTGGTCTAGTTCAGCAGATCTCACCCCCACGGAGACCAGCAAGCTAAGATCTACTGGACTGAAATTCTTGTTGCCAGCATAGCAGTCTGAAGTCAACCTGGGATGCTCGAGCTTGGTGGGGGGAGGAGTGTCCACCATTACTGAGGCTTGAGTAGGCGACTTTCCCCTCACAGTGTAAACAAAACTGCCTGGAAGTTTGAAATGGGTGGAGCCCACCGCAGTTTGGCCAAGCCACTGTAGTCAGACTGCCTCTCTAGATTCTTCCTCTCTGGGCAGGTAATCTCTGAAAGAAAGGCAACAGCCCGAGTCAGGGGCTTATAGATAAAAGTCTCATCTCCCTGGGATAGAGCACCTGGGGGAAGGGGCGGCTGTGGGTGCAGCTTCAGCAGACTTAAACGGTCCTGCTTGCCAGCTCTGAAGAGAGCAGCAGATCTTGCAGCACAGCACTTGAGCTCTGCTAAGGGACAGACTGCCTCCTCAAATGGGTCCCTGACCTTTATGCCTCCTGACTGGGAGACACCTCCCAGCAGGGGTCGATAGAAACTTCATACAGGAGAGCTCCACTAACATCTTTTTTTTTTTTTTTTTTTTTTGAGACGGAGTCTCGCTCTGTTGCCCAGGCTGGAGTGCAGTGGCCGGATCTCAGCTCACTGCAAGCTCCGCCTCCCGGGTTTACGCCGTTCTCCTGCCTCAGCCTCCCGAGTAGCTGGGACTACAGGCGCCGCCACCACGCCCGGCTAGTTTTTTGTATTTTTTAGTAGAGACAGAGTTTCACCGTGTTAGCCAGGATGGTCTCGATCTCCTGACCTCGTGATCCGCCCGTCTCGGCCTCCCAAAGTGCTGGGATTACAGGCTTGAGCCACCGCACCCGGCCTCCACTAACATCTTGTGGGTGCCCCTCCAGGACAAAGTTTCCAGAGGAAAGAACAGGCAGCAATCTTTGCTGTTCTGCAGTCTCCACTGGTGATACCCAGGTAAACAGAGTCTGGAGTGGACCTCCAGCAAACTCCACCAGACCTGCAGCAGAGGAACCTGACTGTTAGAAGAAAAACTAACAAATGGAAAGGAATAGCATCAACATGAACAAAAAGGACATCCACACAAAACTCCCATCCGAAGGTCACCAACATAAAAGATGAAAGGTAGATAAAGCCACAAAGATGAGGAAAAACCAGGGCAAAAGGCTGAAAATTCCCAAAACCAGAGTGCCTCTTCTCCTCCAAAGGATCACAACTCCTCACCAGCAAGGGAACAAAACTGGATGGAGAATGAGTTTGACAAATGGACAAAAGTAGGCTTCAGAAGGTGGGTAATAACAAACTCCTCCGAGCTATAGAAGCATGTTCTAACCCAATGCAAGGAAGCTAAGAACCTTGAAAAAAAGATGAATTGCTAACTAGAATAACCAGTTTAGAGAAGAACATAAATGACCTGATTGAGCTGAAAAACACTGAATGAGAACTTTGAGAAGCATATACATGTATCAATAGCTGAATTGATCAAGCGGAAGAAAGGATATCAGAGATTGAAGATCAACTTAATGAAATAAAGTGTGAAGACAAGATTAGAGAAAAAAGAATGAAAAGGAATGAACAAAGCCTCCAAGACATATGGGGCTATGTGAAAAGACCAAACCTACATTTAATTGGTGTACCTGAAAGTGATGAGGAGAATAAAACCAAGTTGGAAAACACTCTTGAGGATATTATCCAGGAGAACTTCCCCAACCTAGCAAGACAGGCCAACATTCAAATTCAGGAAATACAGAGAACACAACAAAGATACTCCTCGAGAAGAGCAATCCCAAGACACATAATCATCCGATTCACCAAGGTTGAAAGGAAGGGAAAAATGTTAAGGGCAGCCAGAGACAAAGGTTAGGTTACCCACAAAGGGAAGCCCATCAGACTAACAGCAGCTCTCTCTGCAGAAACCCTACAAGCCAGAGAGAGTGGGCACCAATATTCAACATTCTTAAAGAAAAGAATTTTCAACCCAGAATTTCATATCCAGCCAGACTAAGCTTCATAAGTGAAGGAGAAATAAAATCCTTCACAGCCAAGCAAATGCTGAGAGATTTTGTCACCACCAGGCTTGCCTTACAAGAACTCCCAAAGGAAGCACTAAATATGGAAAGGAAAAACCTGTATCAGCCACTGCAAAAACATACCAAATTGTAAAGACCATCGACACTATGAAGAAACTGATCAACTAACAGGCAAAATAACCAGCTAGCATCATAATGACAGGACCAGATTCACATATAACAATATTAACCTTAAATGTAAATGGGCTAAATACTCCAATTAAAAGACACAGACTGGGAAATTGGATAAAGAATCAACACTCAACGGTGTGCTATATTCAGGAGACCCATCTCACATGCAAAGACACACATAGGCTCAAAATAAAAGAATGGAGGAATATTTACCAAGCAAATGGAAAGAAAAAAAAAAGCAGGGGTTGCAATCGTAGTCCCTGACAAAACAGACTTTAAAACCAACCAAAGTCAAAAAAGACAAAGAAGGGCATTACATAATGGTAAAGGGATCAATTCAACAAGAAGAACTAACTATCCTAAATATACATGCACCCAATACAGGAGCACCCAGATCCATAAAGCAAGTTCTTAGAGACCTACAAAGAGACTTAGACTCTCACACAATAATAATAGGAGACTTTAATACCCCACTGTCAATATTAGACAGATCGATGAGACAGAAAATTAAGAAGGATATTCAGGACTTGAACTCAGATCTGGGCCAACCGAACCTAAAATGCATCTACAGAACTCTCCACCCCAAATCAACAGAATACACATTTTCCTCAGCACCACGTCGCACTTATTCTAAAATAGACCACATAATTGGAAGTAAAACACTCCTCAGAAAATGCAAAAGAAAAGAAATAACAAACAGTCCCTCAGACCACCGTGCAATCAAATTAGAACTCAGGATTAAGAAACTCACTCAAAACTGCACAACGACGTGGAAACTATATAACTTGCTCCTGAATGACTACTGGGTATATAATGAAATGAAAGCAGAGATAAAGAAGTTTTCTGAAACCAATGAGAACAAAGACACAATGTACCAGGATCTCTGGGACACAGCTAAAGTGGTGTTTAGAGGGAAATGTGTAGCACTAAATGCTCACAGCGGAAAGCAGGAAAGATCTAAAATCAACACCCTAACATCACAATTAAAAGAGCTAGAGAAACAAGAACAAACAAAATCAAAAGCTAGCAGAGACAAGAAATAACTAAGATCAGAGCAGAACTGAAGGAGATAGAGACACAAAAAACTCTTCAAAAAATCAATGAATCCAGGAGCTGGTTTTTTGAAAAGATCAACAAAATAGATAGACCCCTAGCCAGACTAATAAAGAAGAAAAGAGAGAAGAATCAAATAGACACAATAAAAAATGATAAAGGGGATATCACCACTGATCCCACAGAAGTACAAACTACCATCAGAGAATGCTATAAACACCTCTATGCAAATAAACTAGAAAATCTAGAAGAAATTGATAAATTCCTGGACATATACACCCTCCCAAGGCTAAACCAGGAAGAAGTTGAATCCCTGAGTAGACCAGTAGCAAGTTCTGAAATTGTGGCAGTAGTCACCAGCCTACCAACCAAAAAAGCCCAGGACCAGATGGATTCACAACCGAATTCTACCAGAGGTACAAAGAGTAGCTGGTACCATTCCTTCTGAAACTATTTCAAACAATAGAAAAAGAGGGACTCCTCCCTAACTCATTGTATGAGGCCAGCATCATCCTGATACCAAAACCTGGCAGAGACACTGCAAAAACAGAAAATTTCAGGCCAATATCCCTGATGAACATCGATGTGAAAATCTTCAATAAAATACTGGCAATCTAAATCTAGCAGCACATCAAAAAGCTCATCCACCATGATCAAGTCGGCTTCATCCATGGGCTGTAAGGCTAGTTCAATATATGGAAATCAATAAACATAATCCATCACATAAACAGAACCAATGACAAAAACCACATGATTATCTCAATAGATGCAAAAAAGGCCTTTGAGTAAAACATTTTTGAGTTGAAATTTCTGTACATTGGAAACCTACAAGGTAGAGTTCAACAACTGACAGCAGTAGTTCCTCTTTTGGAATAGGCAATAATATTTATTTCATATTTGTTAATAACTTTCAATATTGTTACTCAATAATTGTATTACTCAATAAATAATGAATAAATATACCAAAATTTCAAAATACAGAAAAGAATCTTAGTAGCTTATATTAAAAGTGAAGTAAATGGAAGACAAAGTCTAAAATGAGGTCAAACTAAATCCCTGGTTGCATTGTAGCTAATATACTGTGGTATTTGGAATCATGATTGAGTTCATATGCAGTGAAATTAGTATTTGTTTGAATACTTAGTTAAAACCAACAAAAAAAGAAAGAACATCTTCATTTGAAGGTTAAACTTTGGTCCTCTCACTCAATTTCTCATTTTGTAAAGATTGCAGAAATTATTTGTAAATATTGTAAATATATTCTGATATTTCTACAGATCTTGAAGATCTCTCTTCCTTTACTTTCTTCTCTTCCTTCTCTGATATGGGTGTCTCTATTTCTATAATTAGATATTCTCATTCCCCTTCTTTCTTCCATTTCTTGACTATGGTTGTTACTCAGATATAATTACTTTTCTTTTTAAAATTTCTGTAAACTTTTCCCCTTACATTGTCCTTTGAAAAATGTGCTGATCCTCTTACTCTTTTAATGGCTTACTATAAATTGAAATCTTCACACTTACTTTTCTTTGAGTCCAAATTCTTACAGAGCATCATATTTGAATGTGGCCCTTTAATTCAAATAATTCAGGATTTGTAGAGATTAATTAATAATTTACTGTACAAACTCTGTCCCATCCCAACTCCTTATTCCTATCACAGACAGCATTATTCAGCCACTCGCCAAACACTGATTTCAATTTCCCTTTTCCTCCATCTTCTCTAGCTAAATAATTCTGAAATTATTATTTCCTTTTTATTAAAAAATAAAATGTAGATCTTTCTCTTCTTTTTCATGCCCACTGCTAGGCTCTTAGTCAAAGGATTTCTTACCTAACACATGAGAAATCGCAAAACATAAATGTCTGTCATCTCTAATCTCTCTGAAGAGCTGTTCATTTTATGGTACCCTGCTGATATGATTTGGCTCTGTGTCCCCACCCAAATCTCATCTCAAAGCGTAATCCCTATGTGTCAAGGGAGGGACGTGGTGGAAGGTGATTGGATCATGGGGGTGGTTTCCCCCATGCTGTTCTTGTGATTATGAGGGAGTTCTCAGGAGATATGATGGCTTAAAAGTGGCAATTTGCCCTGGGCTCTCTCTCTCTCCTGCCACCTTGTGAAGCGCTTACTCCCCCTTCACCTTTCACCATGATTGTAAGGCCTCCCCAGCCATGCAAAACTGTGAGTCAGTTAAACCTCTTTTCTTTGTAAATTACCCAGTCTGAGGCAGTTCTTTATAGCAGAGTGAGAATGGACTAACATACCTGCTATATGATTTATTTTCCTAAAGAATGTTAATTAAGTAACATTTCTACCATATTTAAACATTTTACTAGGACTTCACTGTGACAGAATTAATCCAAGTACCTAAGCTTAGAATTTAAGAAGTTTCAAATCATACTCTTTTTTATCTTTATGTTGATGCACAATTTATAAAGATCTTCTATGTATTTTAATCATTTATTTTTATACCAACTTTGGTTTGTGTGTGAAAAAAATTAGAAAAGAATGTCTCAGAGATTCTACATAAGTCATGAAGTCCTGATTGGGAGCAGGTCTTCTGGAAAAAAAAAAAAATCTCTGTTTAGCATCTTCTTTATCTATTGCTCCTTATATCGTCTAACAAAGAATCAAGTGTAACATTTGAGGAATATAAAATGAGTTTAATCATTGTTATTAGTCTTGTGAGGGCCTAGTTTCTTTGACTTTGCAAGAGATCCGTGAGTATGATTCTTGTCAAAAATACTTAAGAATTTATTGAAGTCATCAAATTTAATGTCTGGATACCAACTAGTCAAAAGCAAAATTCACTTGCTCATCAGAAAGATGAAAACTGGACTAGGATGGAAAATCTCTGAGCAGCTAAGTAAATACAAGAGACCCTGGATTTCTTCTACTCTGCATGCTGGCTTTAGGCTTAAGCACTCCACCTGGAACAAGGCTGCCAGCGGGCCACCCAGATGAAAGAAGAGACAAGCCTGAGATAGTTCAGGGTAAAGGATTAGGAGAGTGAAATTATTTTTATACTCTGTGTTCAGTGTGTAATTTATGTTCTCTCTTTAGCATTTGAGAAGAATTATTGTATCTCATGTGGAAACTCTCAGATTTATTTTCTTTTGCCTTAGCCTTTCTGAAAAAGTACAATCCCATCATTTTAAAGAATTGTTGGCATATGTTTTATTTTTAATATGTTTTTCTTATAAAAGGATGATTCTAATTTATTCTTAAAAATGTACTTAATTACCTCCTCCCCGGATTAGTTTTGATTCCCCAGAAGAACTCTGACAAGGACATTGGTGCAGGTGGATTATTTGAGAGGTGAACCCCGAAAGCACAAGTAAATAAGTGGGAAACTGAAATGGAAAAGGGATAAAATCAAAACTGTATTAAGAAAAGATTCCTGTTGGAGGTAACTGGAGGTCAATCCCACTGGGGAAACTCTCAGATATTGTGTAGAACACGACTCAGAATTGTCCCACGGAGGAATAAGGAAACTGGCACACTTATTTATTACTCCTGTTCATCACTGGTTGAGGGATATTCATAGAGGTATTTAAACCCTGGCATTTCTTAGCTGCCCCTGGTAGGGGCTGGTCAAGAGCTACCTGCCCACCTCAGGGTAAAAAAAGAGACAAATACTGTGGGTGAAAATCATACAGTGTGTCCAGAAGCTGGCTACTGTGGCTATAGTTGAACTCAAAAGAGGTTCTGGGAGAAATATCTTAGTCAATCAGCAATATCTGGTAATTTATTTATGCTTATTTTAAAGAAATATCTCCTTGGCACCTATTATGTAATAAGCATTGGCAAACATGTAAATTGACAAAGTAAATTGACCTGGCCTTCATTGTATCTGTCTTTCTCTCCTTCAGTCTCACATCAAATGATCTTCATCCATATAAATCTTATTTCAAAATACTTTCCCTTCCTCTCTGTTTTCGTTTCCTGCCAATGTTCTAGTTTAAGCTCTCACCATAATTATTCATATGGGTTACTGAAGGAATCTCTTAACTCATCGCCCTGCTTTCAGTTTCACCCTGCTTAAAACCATTTAAAGGTTCTCCGTGAGCTTCGGATTAATATTTAAAGTCTGTCTCCATGCCTGGTTTGCTGATCTTCCCAGAATCAGTGGTCACTTTTCTTCCCTTCATCTCATATGCAATATATGGTTCATCCATGCCAGGATACTTTCTGTTTCTCGACTTCACCAGGTTATATAGTCTATGACTGTGCACATTCTGACCTCCTTTTAAAAATGAGTCTCTACCCTTGAGTAGAAACTTCTGATACACTTTATTTTCTAGTTCTACTGTCAAATAAGGTGACCTCTTCGAATACCTTTCTTTCCCTTTCTTTATGTCTATGTAGTCCTTGCTTGTTTTCCAATAATTTATATATATTAACATAATACTTTATTGCTTTGTATTGTAGATATTCTATTGTCTGTCTGTCTCTCCAACTAGCCTGTGAATTCCTTGCCAACAAAGATTTCTGTACTTCCTGTCTGTATCCATGACCCAAAGCCTGAAATTGTTTGTTTTCAATAATGTTAAGTGAACAAATATGTATTAATGAAAGACAACACCTGTAACTCCAAGAATTTCAGAGAGTAAGGCATGGTGTGTGTGTTCCGTTAAGAAACTTGCAGTATGATGGCCTCTTAAGTTCTGGAAATTTAATTATATGCCAGACAGTATATGCAATAACTGCAAGTGCCTCCCCTTGAGAGAGTGCATATAAATTCCCAAGTGAGTTTACATGACCTTAGAAAGCATGATCTAGTCTGAAATATTCATGATAAAGCAAATTTCCTTGGTATTAGCTATAGGCTCTATTCTGGGTAATTATGATTCTAATTTCATCCAATTATTCCTGCTGAGTCCCTCTACAACCTTCCATATCTCCAGGCCCTACATCCCCTGAATCTGATGAAAATCTAACATTTAACTCTGAGGAGTGACACCGGTTTAGTATTCTATGGTCTTCTCTCTCTTCGCCTCATTTTGTAGATGCTTATAATACAGGCTTAAAAAGGCAATGAGACAGCTGGAAAAAGGTTTCTTTCTCTGTGCCTTTATTTAGCGATTGCTTCGTAAAGCAGGAAAATAGCATCATTTTCATGATTCATCATCTTTTTTCTCTATATTAGCATCAAAAGGAAATAAGATGTCAGTGGATTTATAGCAATGGAAATTTGTGATTGGCAGTACTGTGTGTTCTTTTATTGGATTTGCAAATCCAAAAAGTTTTAAATGGGAAGACTATTCAAGTATGACAAATCTGCTAAGACTAAAACAGGGATTAGTGAGAGGGTCACTGTGCTGATAAAGACTCTTCTTGACCAGGCTTTAGACAGGTTTCTCCAAGTTTTCTTTGTAACTAGGCCTTGTCCTTGGGCCCTGATTTTGGTCTGCCTAGTTTAGTTGTAGCAAGAATCCTGCTAAGTCAGTTTAATGTGAATCCTCCCACCCTTGATGTGTGATCACTGTGGCCTGCCTTTAGCAAGAAACCTGCTAAGTCAGTTTAGCAAGAACACTCTTCCCCTTGATATCTTCTCTTAGTCATTTTCTATTCAGTGAAACCCATGCCAACTCTGCTTTTTAGCTCTAAATTCCTGTCTGTCTTTCCTGTATTCAGAGTTGAGCTCAATCTCTCTTTCTTATTGCTGTAGTATTTATACCTATCACAACAATCCTGAGTAAAGCCTTTATTACCATTTTAACAAGTGTTGGAATAATTTTTAACAGTATTAAATAAATGGCCAGTGTGTTTAAATATTTTAAACTATCTTAGTGTTTTCTGAAATAAATCAAAATTATTAAGCTTGCAGTTTTTTTTCTTCTAAAGTATGTATGTAAATAGTGGTGTAGAAGCATGTGTGGTGAAATCTTTCCAGTTTATCCTAATAATATTGCTAATAATAAACCGTCTAATGCCATCTTCCCCATCTGTGCCTTTCTTCACACTGTTTCTTCTTTCTTGAACATTCTTCCTCTCCCTTGTCACATGGCTGACTTTGTCTCTGAGATTCTGTCTCAGCTCAACTATCTCAGTTAAGAGTATTCTAACCAGCTTGTCTAAATAATGCCCATCCTTATTTCCTATCACTATATTTGTATAGAATTTAAAATAATTAATTGGTTTACATTTACATCCAAATTTAATAGCTGATTGCCTTTTTCCCATTTCAATAAGTTATATTCATTAATCTATAACCAAATAGTAATGATACTAATCCTATAATTAATTTTTGTTGAATTAATGACCTTTTGACAAGTAACTATGGAATTATTATTGTTATATTTGGGTATAAGAAAGTTAATAAAATTAATAAAATATTAACATATTTAACACTATATTGTGAAAATCACACATTAGCTCTAGTTTAAAACAAACAAACAAAAAACCTAAAAGGCATACATATATGATGTTAGGTCCATTAAGCAGATTAAAATACAAAGTTCCAAAAAGTTTGAGAAGCTTACAGAAAAGTATATGACTAGTATGCTCTTTTAGTCATATGCTAAAATGACTAGAGCTGAGATTTAAGGGCAGATCATTTTGATTCAGACTCTTTATACATGGCCTGTTTGTTCATCTTGCGAGAATCAGTGACCACTCTTCTCCCCCTTCGTCTCACATAGGATGTATTATTCAACCCTTCTACCAAAGCATCTCTCCAGGAGAAATAAACAGGCATTACTTTTTGATGAACTAGAACTATGTGAGTACCCATCTGTTTCTCTGCCATGCGTTCTACTCATATTTGCAGGCTGCAGTTGACATGAGTGCAAAACAAAAATCTCGTGGAAGAGGCATGACACGCAGACCATAAACAACGTGGTTTTTTTTTTGTTTTTTTGTTTTTTGTTTTCTTTTTTCCAGTTTGGTTCCTCTAAGGCTGTCCAGGGAGATTATGTAACTAACTGCCCTGATGGCTGGTTCTCACTGATAACAGGAACAGCTTTGTAAAGGCCAAATGAGGTTAGAAATACACAAACATGTACAGTTCAGGAATTAAAAGGAGACCATCATTTTCATTTTTGTCCTTTTATTCTAAATATTCTTATGCCAAAAATAAACATAGACTAGTCAAGAATAGCATAAAAGACTGCTAGACATTTCAGAAGAAAATAAAACATACAGAATTTTGAGATTTAAAGGAACCAAACATTCGTAAGATGACTCTTATCATCTGTCCACTCTAAAGGGTTGAGGGTAGAACTCAGAATCACTTATAGAGAATTGTCCACATCACTGTGCATGAACTATTTTGATGTTTTTGGTTTATTCAGTTTCTTCTTTATTAAAATAGCAAAGGGATTTTAGATGCCTCTTTTTATTTTTGATTATATAGTTAAATCAGTCCATGACATGAGTTTTCATCCACAACCTCTATTGTGCAAAGGTTAAAAAGAAAAATGACATGGAAAAAATCCATTTTAATTTCTTTCACAACTATCATATTTATGTAGCAAGTTAAATCACAGCCACTTGAGATCCAAATTAGTCTATCATCATGAGGTGTCAATCTCCAATGGAAATGCATAATGTATACCTTATACTCTAAGGCCTTAGATGTTTCTAAATAAATTTTTAAAAATTGCTTTTACTGGTAGATATTTTTGCAAAAGTCATTCACCAATAAAAACATATGAAGTAAATCAATGTGCTAGTGCCAATAAAATCCTACCTTTCAATTTATAATTATATTTTTAAAAATGTGTATGAGGTACAAGTGTAATTTTCCTACATGAATAGATTGTGTAGGGCTAAAGTAGGGTTTTTAGGATATACATCACCTGAATAATGTACCTTGTAATGTTATGCCCAGACCGTTTATTCCCCGAAGAAGACCACCAGAGTCCAGAGTCAAAGCTAAGCAGCAAGGATCTTTATTACAGGTTCGAACCTGGAACTCTCACTCGCTCGTGAAACGAGACGGGCAGGAGAGCTCCCCCACTGAGCTCTGAACAGTGTTATATAGTCTAAGAAAAGTGGGCATAGAATTATTATACAAATCAGACGTATGATTGGCTAGTGTTTGAACAAGGCGATTTGGCTAACTATGATTGGTTCCCGCCATTTCTGATATTTCGGTTCAACCCTTGAGGCGGGAGAGCAGTTTCACACAAAGGCAGTTAATTATATTGCGTCAGGTTGCACAACCGGTTTATGGCAGCATGGGTGTATCTTACTTAAACACGTCTTGTGACCCGGCCTCAGAAAGAAAAACAGGTACTTACAGAACTTACGAAATCTCTGGTACGTGCAGAGATTAGAGAGCAGAACAAAAGGGTTTAGCAATAGGGTGTAGCGGGGGAGCGGTACGCATTTTTGTGTCTTTGTGTCCTTTCAGTAACATATTGTCATGCGCGTCCGTGTGAAGAGACCACCAAACAGGCTTTGTGTGAGCAATAAAGCTTTTTAATCACCTGGGTGCAGGCGGGCTGAGTCCAAAAAGAGTCAGCGAAGGGAGATAAGGGGGGGCCGTTTATAGGATTTGGGTAGATAAAGGAAAATTACAGTCAAAGGGGATTTATTCTCTGGCGGGCAGGAGTAGGGGTCGCAAGGTGCTCAGTGGGGGAGCTTTTTGAGCCAGGATGAGCCAGGAAAAGGACTTTCACAAGGTAATGTCATCACTTAAGGCAAGGACCGGCCATTTTCACTTCTTTTGTGGTAGAATGTCATCAGTTAAGGCAAGGACCAGCCATTTTCACTTCTTTTGTGATGGAATGTCATCAGTTAAGGTGGGGCAGGGCATTTTCACTTCTTTTGTGATTCTTCAGTTATTTCAGGCCATCTGGTCGTATATGTGCAAGTCACAGGGGATGCGATGGCTTGGCTTGGGCTCAGAGGCCTGACACATATAATACTCTTTTTAACTTTTATTCTATTTTATTCATTTATTTTTTGAGATGGAGTCTCACTGTATTGTCCAGGCTAGAGTGCAGTGGCACAATCTCAGCTCACCACAACCCTCTGCTGCCCAGGTTCAGCGATTCTCCTGCCTCAGCCTCCCAAATAGCTGGGATTACAGGCACCTGCTACCACACCTGGCTAATTTTTGTATTTGTAGTAGAGATGGGGTTTCGCCATGTTGGCCAGGCTGGTCTCGAACTTCTCACCTCAGGTGATCTGCCCACCTCGGCCTCCCAAAGTGCTGGGATTACAGGCGTGAGTCACCACTCCCAGACTGTTACTCTTTTTTTTTTTAAATCACCTTTAACAATTTTTTTATTGTATAGTTTTAGATCTCTTATGTACTTAACATTTTATTTTTTCAAAAAATTTTATGTGTTAAATCAAACTAATGATACGGCATTTTGAGTTTCATTTTACTTCTTGCTAGTGTCTTTTTCCCCTTTTAAGTGGAAAGTACTATTTGTGAGTAATATTGGAATGCACATTTCAGAAAGTATTTTCTAATTTAACCAAGTAAGCTTGACTCTGACTTCGATCTATCATATCAGTAAAATATTCTGGGGCTCAGAAGACAGGCTTCAGATATGGGGCAATATGCAAAACAAAACAGGGAAAGCTGGATGATCAGATAAGCAACTAGTTCCAAGGAAGACTGCTTGGGCATATTATCTAACCTAGTGGTTCTCAAATTCCAGCCTCCAGACCAGCATTATCACTATGATTTAAAGCTCATTAGAAGTGCAAATTATTGAGCCATATCCCAGACCTACTAAATTAAAACTGCTGGTGGAACTCAGCAACCCACGTTTTCACAAACCCTCTGGGTCATGCAAATGCAAACTGAAATTTGAGAACCACTGCCCTAGCCCAGTCATTAGTTTGTTTATTCATTCATCCATCACATATTTCTCAGCTTTTACTATCTGCTAGGTGCTAGCTGAGTAGCAGGAGCAGAAACAAGGATTAATGATCAACAGCAAACATTTCTTGTGAGCTTATTCTTTGACAAGACATTTTCATAACTAAAATCATTTAGCCTTTATAATAACCTCATAACTGAGATATTATTTGCATTGGAATGTTCAAAATTCCCACTTAAGAGGGCAATAGGAGCACATGGCAGCAACCTGCTTTGTTGAAAAAGTACCTGGCTCGGCCTGAGACAATCTAAGGTGGTTACCCAAAGATAATATCTGAATTGCCTCCAAATTTGAATTGAATTTCTGAAAAATAAGCAAGTTAAAGGAAAGTAAAGAAAAAGTAAAGGAGTAATTGTATATCAGGTAATTTTCAAGGCGATTCATATTCTGTAATTATTTTAATCACAACAACTCCCTGGGGAAAGTATTAGCAATCCTCTTTAAAAAAATAACTTAAAACTACATGGATAATTAATTATCTAAACTTACTCAATTTTGAAGTGGCAGAGAAGAGACTTGAGCCCTGGCCTAAACCCACAGCACCTACAAATCCTCTGAGGTGTGAAAGAATATAAGATGGTCAGGAAAATTAAGATGTTAAGAGAGATTGGAGTGTTGGGTCTGCGAAGGGTGACCTTAAGGCTGACTTTAGATGGGAGTGACTGTTTGGAAACAGATTCTGAAGAGTTCTGATTACTCACATGATGAGTTCAGATTTTTGTCCTTCCAAGTTAAGATCTCAGTAGAAGTATATACACAATAAAATGATATGACACCCGTGAATTAGTGTAAACTTCTTAGTTCTTGTGTTGGCCAGCTTTTCTTGTAAAGGTCCAGATGCTGCATATTTTCTGCTTATCAGGCCAATTCAGTCTTCATCACAACTACTCAACTCTGTGTTTGTAGCACAAAAGTACCCATAGAAAATATGTACATGAGTGGACATGACTGTGTTCCAATAAAACTTTATTTACAGACACTGAAATTTGAATTCCATATAATTTCCACATGTCGAACTAGTATTACTTAATTTGTTTCAACCATTTAAAATGTAAAAAACTTATTTTTTTTAGCTTCCAGAGCATACAAAAGCAAAAGACACAAACGTGTGCTGGACTTAGGCCCACAACATTGTTTGCTGACCAGTATAGTAGCTCATTACTTCAGAACTCTCAGTAACTCAGAGGAAGTTATGAGTCAAGGGGATTAAAACCGGAAGAGAAGAAGAAAAGAGAGATAAAGGGGAAAAATACCAGCCTAAATAATTGAGAGAATGGTTAAAATGTTTTGGTGCATTTATTTGCTCTGGAAAGAAATAAACACAACAATCTGCCTCCTACAAACCAGGATATACCCTTATGGTATCTTAGAGAGATTTAGAAAAATGCCCGTCTTTCCAGGTGGAAGCATGGACTCTAAAACCTAAATCAAAGTGAATTTCAGCCTCACTTGCTCCAATGACAAACCCTTTTGGTCATTCTTGCACAATTGTTTATGGCGGCCCTGGATTCTTTATTATTCCATTATCTATTTTTTAACCTCTCATTTATGTTTGTAAATAAACTCTCTCACAAAACAAGTCTCCCATTAGCAGAATACAAAATAGTAAGTAAATGATATCTTTATTTTCTGTCAAGCAACAATCATTAGTCATTATCTATGAAGGCTTGGGTACACTAAATATTAAAGCTATGTCTTCCATCTTTCGTTTAAGTTTGGTAACTATTGCATAGTCCTCTCAAGAGAAAAAGTATGCTCAAGTCCTTTTTGCTAAGCAGCTACAGAGAGTAATTTGAGGTCAGATTACAGTTAAAAGAATAAATGCTAGAGAAGGAGTTATAACTAAGAATATTGACATGCTCCAAAAAAATAAAATACAGCAAAAAAAAATAAGTGAAGAAAAGAGTGAATCTGAGGGGGAAGAACTGAGCTTCATATTTATGGTCTGAAAAAAGTAGAACTATAATGTAGATGATTAGCAGAGAGACATTGTTATCTTAAATTATTGCCCGTAGTTGATGCTGATTATCAAGATACTTTCTGAGATTTTTTTTTTAATTTTGTTACACATAACATGTTCAATGAATGTATACACTCTTTATCCTCCATTTTGAAACACTCAAGACAGATAAAATTAAATTGTTTTATCTTTTATATAACATTACAATGTTTATTATGTTTATTTCTTCAACAAAGTCAAATGATTTTTTTTTTTTTTTTTTTTTTTTTTTTTGAGAGATGGGGTCTCACTCTGTTCCCCAGGCTGGAATGCAGTGGCACAGTCACGGTTCACTGCAGCCTCAACCTCCCCAGGTTCAGGTAATCCTCCCACTTCAGCCTCCCAAGCAGCTGGGACTGCAGATGTGCACCACCACACCTGGCTAATTTTTTTGTAAAGACGGAGTTTTGCCTTGTTGCCCAGACTGTTCTCAAACCCCTGGGCTCAAGCAATCTGCCCACCTCGGCCTCCCAAAGTGCTGGTAATTCAGGCATGAGCAGCCACACTTGGCCCCAAAATGTTTTGATTTTCCTTGCTTCTTCCATTCTGGAGGCTCCATGACTGTATAACAAAAGTAGTCATCTCACATTAGTTCAGAGAAGCATCATGGAATTGCAGGTTCCAGTAGACATGCTTTCAAATTTTAGTTCTACCCTCATGATTATGTAACTTTGGGCAAGTTGCTTGTTTTTGTCAAGCAATAAATTCTTTATTCGTAAAACAGGAATCATAATTTTGATTTTACAGCTGTTTGAGGGAGGATTGAAAGTGGATATAATCAAAATAAAGATTAAATTATAGGTATTGTAATGAAGCTCACAAACAAAAAGTAATTGTTGCACAAATATACTAAGAACTTTCAAATCATTATGAAAAGGGTAAGCATTTATCATTATAAGTGAATCTTATTCATTGCTTGAATTATTGATACTGTTTTTCCAGCTCTGACATATGACATGCTTGACATTTATGTGCTTTGGAAACTCAACCACACTTCCATTTGCTTATGAAATTGAATGGCCTTTCCAAACAACAGAATACCTTGTATAATATAATTATATTATAAGATGTACCAATAAAAGCACTAACAAAATTTCTATTTAGAAATTTACAATTAGTTTTTCTTAAACCACTTTTATAACCTAACCTTAGGTATAGGCAAACCAGATATATTATAAAATAATTTGACATAATACCCTGTAACATATTCAGCCCAATGCATTTTCTCCACAGTAACTGAAATTTTACCAAGGAGACTGAGTTTTTGGAATTAAGCTTTTCTCTCTAACTCAGATTACTGGATTTTTCATAAATATAGCATACTAAGGCACAAATAACTGAATAAGAGTGATTTTATCAAATTGTTCAGAGATAGGATATGGTTAGCATGAGGATGAAGGGTCATAAAAATTTGGAGAGTGAGACAGAGCTAAAGGTGGGTTTGGACCATAGCTCTACTGTGAATAAACATACTTCTCATGGAATTTTAGACTAATTAATCTCTCTTTGCTTCATTTGTAATATGAGAATGGGTATTTCCTACCACATTTGTTGTGAAAATTAAATGAGGTAATGACTCATTTAAAGAACTTGACTATTTAAAGAACTTAAGAGAGTACCTTCCCATACAAATTACTCAATAAATGCCATCTGTGATTATGATTATTATATCCACATGAATGTCCAACGGGAAATTTAATGCCATCTTAGAAAAAAAAATGTATCGCCTTTCCCTCTTAACCTTGCTCCTTCTCCTTTATCATTATTTCTGGTCTCACTATTTTCTTTATCACTCAAACCTAAAACCTGAGAGTCATTTGGGTTTCTTTCTGCACCCATATCCTCCATATCCAATCAGGCACGATATTTGTGAATTCTATGATTCTCACACATACACACACACACACACACAATATTCCATCTTCGTTCTTTTTAATATGCTCTTTTTTCTTTTTGGAATATCCACATGAGCTTTTCTTACCTGAATACTTCTCAACAAAAGTATCATCTTTACTCCACAACCTTTCTGAATTTCCTCAGGTAAATGTTTGTCAATCAATCATTATATCCTTTTCTAAATAGGGCCCCTTCTCTTCACCCCCGTTTCATGTGAGTAGGATTGTGAGTCAGAAAGTCATAATTTCTTATCTTGATTTTCACAATTACTTTATATCTGGTGTGGTTGCCTCGAGCCTTAGACCTTTTCTCTGGTGACTGCAGCCAGGATGGTTCCCAATGATTGTCATCTCTTTTAGGCATTTTTTGGTGAAGGCTACTCCTATACGGAATCAGACTTGTTGTTTACCAATAGAATATGGTGGAAGTTATAGTGTGTGACTTCCTAGCCTGAGTTATAAAAGGCATTATAGCTTCCGCCTTGGTCCCTTGGCCTATAGCCATGATGTTGTGAGGATGCACACAGTCTTATGGAGACTTAAGGACTACTTAAGGAGCAACTGAGATCTCTGGCCAACAGTCAGAAAGAATTTGCCAATCATGTGAGAGTGTCACCTGAATGTGTCTTTTCTGAGTTCAGCACCAATCAACATTCTGAATGCAACCACATGAGGACCCTGAGTCAGGTCCACTGAGTCAAGCTGCTCTGGAATTCCTGACCTACAGAAACTGTGAGTGATAATAAACCATTATTGGTTTTTCAAGCTATTGTGTTTGGGGGTGATTTGTTATGCAGTGTCTCTCTTGGAACCACTAAACCAACAGACTAAATCAGAAAACACAAATTCAGTCATGTTGCCTCTGTGAAAACCTTCAATAAGCCCTATTTGCCTACCAAATTAAAGCCAAAACTTTTAGTAATATGAGGACTTTAAGGATCTCCTCCTGTATATTTGTTCTCTCTTATCTCTATACAATTTATATTCCATACACACAGCCCCCCCCCACACACACACACACACACACACAAACATGCACATATAATATTCCAACATCATCCTTTTGAACATGTTATTTTTTCTCTTTGTAATATACACATGAGCTTATTCTACCTGAATATTTCTTGTCCAAAGTATCATCTTTATTCCACAACCTTCCTGGATTTCCCCAGGCATATGTCCTTTAAGCTATTGTTATACCCTCAGTATATTCCCTAAAACAGTAATTACCATATTTAAAGTAATTTGTTTGTGTTTGTTAACACCATAAACATCTGACCATTAAAAAGTAAAATACTTTAAGGTCATGCTTAACACTTAATAAGCATCAATAAATAATTGCTGAATAGTTGAAATTTTAAATAAATTGTTTCTCATAAAAGGTTTTACTGAAGTAATATCCCCCTAAATTCCTCTTGGGACATGTTACCTACACACTTGAACTAACCCTTCAATTTCAATAATGCATATCTCCACATGAGAATAATTTTCTATGTGTTTAAGAATATGCTGAACAAAGACCTTGATGTTGGCCTCACTAACCTTTGGGTTCTAACAAATTTTCATTGAACAAGATTACATATAAATTTATGATCATATTACAATTTCATTTGTTTCTTTTATAATATTGCCATGGTTTGGAAGTTCTCATTAGTTTATTATATTTGATTGTCCCTTTGGAACTTAAATGTTTTGATTTTGGCAGAGATTTTTGTGAAGTTTCACAGCTAATTCTTGGCAGCCAATTTGTAAGCTTGAAAAGGGAATGTTACCCAGAATTTGAATCTCTTTCATTTTATTGCATTTTAATGATTTAAAATACTTAATCTTCTCTAATGTACATGATGTGAAAAAATTGTCATGACAATTATGAACAGCAGAACTTATTAAGAAAACTTAACTTGTGAAAGGAAAATATTTAAAAATTGATGATTACATTAATGTGAAAAAAGAAGTTGATTAGAACAAAAGTTGTTTCCAGATTGAATTAAGATTATTTTAGTCAGCTGCCAAGTATATATCTTAGATTAACTGAAAAATTTCATCTGTTTCAGTCAAGATATGAAAACATTCACAAATCTCTCATTTAAAGACACCAAACATCTTAGAAGTCTAACTTATTCATTAACACACTGCTTTTCATAAGTATGTGAACTAAAGTATATGAATGAAAGTTATTTTTCATGTAGGCAAAGAATATTTACTGGTTTTCAGCAGATGGAAGCAATACAAGTTCATATAACTAGAAAAAAGAGACTTAGGGGTGGAATGGTTTTGTACATATCATAGTACAAACAGAATTTTCTTCAAAATGCTGAAACATTAGTGGACATGCCTTATGAGCTCTCAGAACACTAATTAAATTCTAGTCAATAAAGAATTGAAGTAGAAAAATATTACCTTCTGTAAATGTCATTTATTTCAGATTTCTTGTTATGTATGTTTACATGCTAATTTTTATCTGCAAAACACAGCCAGAGATCAATTCATTATTCAATTTTTCAAAATATGTGGGTGAAAATACAGGATTAATGAAAGCTATTACTATTAAGTTTGTATATCTAAAAGCAAGGTTATGTTTCTAAATCACATGAAAAGAAAGGTGTGGAAAATATTTTTAAAAATCATTAAACAATTCTAAATTGGCTATTTTCAGGGTTAAGGAAAAATTACATAGCAGAACTTACAGCACCCAAAAATGCAATTATTTTCACATTACTTTCACATATAAATATGTTTAACAGTTTAGTTTCTTCATTAAATCAAGCAGAACAATAAACATTGAGCAAATAAAATACACCTGTTACTATAACACTTTCTAATCTGTATTCAGAGCACTTACAAAATAGAAAGTTGAAATAGCATCAGTGTAACAACTGCTTCATTTAATTATTTTTCTGGACTTGGGGCTATTCAGGATGCTTATAACTTGTCAAAAGTCAACCTTTGGCTGTAAACTTCAGAGTAACCTACTGGATACAAATTTATTATATAGTTATCTATAGTTCCACTTTGGTTACTCATATAGAAAAACTCAAGGAAACTTACCTGTAATCTCAGTTCATTTTTGCTGCTGTAAGAGAATACCGGAGACTCGGTAATTTATATTGAACAGTGATATGGTTTGTCTCTGTGTCCGCACCCAAATCTCACCTTGAATTGTAATAATTCCCATGTGTCAAGGGTGGGACCAGGGGGAGATCATTGAATCGTGGGAGCAGTTCTCCCATACTATTCTCGTGATAGTGAGTGAGTTATCGCGAGATCTGATGGTTTTATGAGGGGTTTTCCACTTCACTCAACTCTCATTCTATCTCCTGCTGCCCTGTGAATAGGCACCTTCTGCCATGATTGTACATTTCCTGAGGCCTCCCCAGTCATGTGGAGCTGTGAGTCAATTAAACCTCTTTTGTTTATTAATTACCCAGTCTCAAGTATTTCTTCATAGTAGCATGAGAATGGACTAATATAAACAGAAATTAATTGGCTCACAGTTATGGAGACTGGGAAGTCCAAGAAGGAAGAGCCAGCATCTGGTAAGGGTCTTCTTCCTGTGTCATTCCATGGAAGAAGGCAGAAGGGCAAGAGAGGGGAAGAGAGGGAGCCACTCTCAGAAGCCATTTTTTAAAATAGTGGAGCCCTCGTGGCCTAATTGCCCCTTAAAGCTGTCACATCTTAATACTGTTACAATGCCAATTACATTTCAGCTTGAGTTTTGGAGGGGACAAACATTCAACCCATATTATTCTGCCCCTGACCCCCAAAACTTATGTTTTTCTCACATACAAAATGCATTCATTTCATCTCAGTAGCCCCAAAAGTCTTAACTCATTTCAGTATCAACTCAAAAGTCCATAGTCCAGAGTATCACCTAAATCAGATATAGTTGCAACTCAAGGCATGATTCATCCTGAGAAAAATTCCCTTCCAGCTGTGAGTCTATGAAATTAAACAAGTTACATGCTTATAAAATACAATGGTGAGACAGGTGTAAGATAGACATTTCCATTCCAAAGGGAGAAATAGGACAGAAGAAAGGAGTTACAAGTCCCAAGCAAGTCTAAAACCCCCAAAGGCAAACAATACCAAATCCTAAGCCTTGAGAATAATCTTCTTTGACTCCAGGTCCCACCTTCTATACACACTGAGGTGGGGTTGGGCACCCAAGGCCTCAGGCAGCCTCACTCCTATGGCTTTGTAAGGTTCAACCCATGCAGCAGCTCTCACAGGTTGGTGTGTCATGACTGTGGCTCTCCCTGGCTAGTGTTGTATACTGGTAGTTTTACAGTTGTGGGGTTTCAGGCATGGCCCCACTCCCATGGTTGCATTAGGCATTGTCCTAGTGGGGACACTGTGCAGCGGCCTCACTCCCATAGTTTTGGTCCACATTGCCCTAGTGGGGACTCTCTGCAGTGGCTCCATATCAGTGAAAAGTTTCTGCCTGGACCCTTCAGGCTGTCCATGATATCATTTGAAATATAGGTGGGGAAAGCCATGCATCCATAGCTCTTGCACTCCGTACACCTGAAGAATGAGCACTGCATGGACGCCACCAAGCTTTATGGCTTGTACCTTCCAGAGTGGCAGGTCAAGCCACACCGGGGTCTGCTTGTGCCATGACTGGAGCAGCCAAGGAGTGCTGCACTACAGGGCAGGAAGCAGACACTTAAGGTTACACAGGGGAATAAATACTTAGGTCTCTTGGACACTCTAGGTCTGTCTTTTGGCATATTTCTCTACCCCAAGCCTTGGTAGTCTTGGCCTGTGATGGGAGGGGTAGCACTGGTATTCTCAAATGCCTTCAAGATTATTCTTTCATTGGTGAATAGCCTGATGAATAGCCTGTGGTTTTATTCTACTTATACTAATCTCCTTATCCAAGAGTTCCTTGGCCACAGCCTTGGTTTTCTCTTTTGAAAATGCTCTTTCATTCTCTACCACAGGGCCAGGCTTCTGTTTCCCTTTTAATTACATATTCTCTTTAAATTATTTCTTTCTTCTCACATTTTACTATATGCAGTTGAAAGAAGCCATGCAGCATACTGAAGGTTTTGCTGCTTAGATATTTCTTCTGCCAAATATCCTAGTTCATTTCTCTTAAATTCTGCCTTCCACAAAAGCCCATGGGCATGGACACGATTCCACCAATTTTCTTGCCACTTTATAAAAAGGATGGATTTTACTCTAGTTTCCAATACCTTTTCCCTCATTTCTGTCTGAGACCTCATCAGAATTGACTTCTCTACCCATTTTTTTTAACTAACATTCTGATCATGAACACTTAAGTAATCTCTAAGAAGTTTCAGACATTTCCATCAGTTCTCTTTCTGATCCCTCACCAGAATTGTCTTTAATGCTCTATTTATGGCAATCTAGGCTTTTTCTACCCTGCTCATCCAAACTTTTCCAGTCTCTACACATTACCCAGTTTCAAAGTTGCTTCCACATTTTTAGGTATTTGTTATAGCAACAGCCCGACTTCTCATTACCAATTTTCTGTCTTAGTCCATTTTCGGTGCTGTAACAGAATACTTGAGATTGAGTAATCTATAATGAACAGAAATGTATTGGCTCGCTGTTCTGGAGGCTGGAAAATCCAAAATCAAGGGGCCAGTATCTTTCAAGGGCCCTCTTGCTGTGCCATCCCATGGCAGAAGGCCATGAGATGGGAAGAGCAAGAGCCCACTTCTGGAAGCCCTTTTTATAATATAAGGCATTAAACCCATCCATGACAGTGGAGCCCTCATGGCCTAATCACCTGGTAAGGGCCCCACTTTTTAATACTGTTACAGTGGCAATTAAATTTTAACATGAGTTTTGGAGGGGAAAAATGTTCAAACCATAAAAGCTATCATGAAGTGCAGAATGTTAGATGGCTAAAACATGGTTAAAAACAGGATTAGTTGTAAAAATGTAAATTGGAGCCATTTGCTAATTAGCTATTTGCTTTCAGACTACTTGAAGAATATATAAAATATGATGAGGAAAATGGTTCTCTTTTGTTCACTTATGCATTACAAATGCCCACAACAGTGCCTGGTACATGACTGATACCTAATAAGTATTTGATGAATTAATGGAATTAGGGGGTGAGCAGACAATTACTTATATCTAACTTGGTTGCTTTATAGTCAATGGCTTAGGGATTGTATGGCAATGATTTAAATGACTAAATATTCACCAAGAGGTATACTTTAAAAGGGCAAATACATGTTCTAATGTTGGGTGAGAGGATTTTGATTTAAATTGGTTTAGACATGAAAAAATACTTGTGTTCCTGCTATGTGCCAGGCAAAACCACAAGCCTATAATTTCTAAAAGATCCCATCCAGAATTAGGTTATGGTAATATCTCTGAAAACATCTACAACCAGAGACTGGATAGACTTTTTTGGATGGCTATATCCAAATATGTAACTGATTAGGTGCCAGCTCTTGCTTATTTAAGCCTATTTATCTCTTAATTACAGTGTATTTGCCTAAGAATTATGAGTTAGCTGTTTTAGAAACCGGTTGGTATATGTACTCTGACCTCTGTGAGGATATGTATTATAGAAACGAATGTATGGTTGAGCCAAGTTCTCTAGATATCTAAATTCAGACACTGTCAAGAGGAAATGCTACAAATCTAACTTTAGTATCCTTCAACTGTTTTTTGTAAAGGCACCTTGGAAAGTTTGCCCTGAATCAAATAAAAGCCAAAAGGCCTATATTCTACCTCAGTGTACAGCAAAGCTGTGCTGGGGTTATGGTGGAATTAATATTGCATAGAATTCCTCTCATAATTGGCCATTCACTGAATTAATTTTCACCTAGCTGATTCAGCCTGCTGTCTCTTCTGCGTACACTTTAAAGGTTCTGAGCAAGAGTCACCCGAAGTTATATGCAAAAGATTGGGACAAAAAATACCATTGTAGGTTGGCTTCAGCTCTTGTTCAGTTTTCCCACAGGATAAAGGAGAGCCCTACTTACAGGCGTCACTTCCTCCCATCCTTCAGGTATCCAGGATCAAGTCCAAAAGACTTAACCTAGACACTCATCTATCCTCTTGGGAATTACTCTAATGGAGAATGGTCATATCAACCATTCTTATTTGTTTACTTTTATCAATAGGGTTAAGTTACTTTCTAGAAAGAACCCTAGGTTAAAAACAATAATTATTATATTGAAGTAGATTATTTTAGAGTTCCTTAAATCCTACTGATTGAGGCACTGACAACACCGTGGGGCCTTTAGACTCCTAGCTCAGTTTGATGTTCCAAAAAATAGAATAACATTTCACTGGTTTATATTGACCAATCACACAATCTTTACCACCTTGTGATTATCAGTTTGAGATAGACTCACATAAATCCACAACTCCAAAAGTTCTCTTTCTTTATGGCTTTATTTGACAGCAAAATTGATGACACTTTATTCTCTTTGACATTTAGTTATTCTAGTATTGCTGCCAAAGCTGGAGTCTTCAATCTAGATTGCCTTCCTCACACATCTATTCTATCATCCTCGCCAATATTTGTTCTCTTTACTGGCCTTGCTCTTTCCAGACTAAGATTACTCATTCTTTGTTCTCAGTGCAGATTTAGTTAAAAATTCAGCTTAGTTGAGAATATTTAAAATTAACATAAATATTCATAGAGGAGCAATGAACGAGGTAAAGTATTTCCAGTTTATTTGCAAATAACAATAAGTTTTTATGCATCTGTGCTTTAGAGATATAAGAGAAAGGAGATGTTGGGATGAATTGTTACCCAAAATGTGTGTACAAATGTATGTATACCCACATATGTAGTTACATATTTTGAGAAGTTTTAAAGTCTCTCGTATAAAGAATTATACCAATGAGTTTTTGAGGATTATTTTATATTTACAGTTTATATCTGATTGCTGTGGTTTAGGCATTAAAAGACTTGTGAAAATAGACTAAAATATCTCCTCAATTATCAGAAACTCTATCAAAATGTTCCAAAGCCAAGCTGTCAGGGAATCATAAATATTTATTATGTTTCTTCTAACCTTCATAGATAAGTACGTAGGGCTTTGCCAACACATCCAAAGGATTTGGGATATTGCTGCATTCAAAACATGAATGGGCTCATCCAGTGAAGATTGCATTTTTTAGTATTTGTTTTAGAAATGGAAAATCTCACTTGGCAACATTTAGGGAGCACACATTTAACAAACTAATATGCACAAGTAATACTGTTGCAAAGAAAAGTAAAACCCAAATGTTCGTACCTTCTTTTAAAATAAGGATTTTATACAGGATTCTATATTCTCTTTCCTTGCTGCTCTAACAAAGAGCTGAGCCTAGAGGTACATTACCTGTGCTCATTCTTCAGAATCTTTACTGTCCAATTTTTGTTGATGAGTCTATTTTAATTCATTTCAGCAGTTTGGTAGCTGATCTATCTCTAAAATTGTTAAGCTTTTCCTTATGAATAATTCAAACCTTTCCTGGTTATAAAATTGCATCTTTGGCACTCTCCACAGCCAACTGTTTCTTTCAAGTATCAGATTCCAATCTATGAGTTTGTATCATGGGTCTGACATCTGGGGGAAAAATAAAATCCAAGATTTGTTTTAGAAAACCTTTTATTTTCCCTTCACCCAGTGCCAGGATTTGCTTTTTATTGTTGTTCATCAGAAAATAAAGTAGTTGATATTATATCCAGATTCTGTATTCTGGGCTTCTTTTTGTAGGCTGAAGTTTAAAAAAAGGACAAAACAGGAACAGAGAGCTGTAAATAAATTACTTAGGATTGAGAACATCTGCAAAATTTGGATGATAATATATTTATATTTTTGTCCCATGTGGAGAAAGAACTGCTAATTTTGACAAATAGTATTCTACTATTTTAAAATGTATTTGGAAAATTAATTTTGCATAGATGAGATACATTTCTTACTCTTAGGCACACTTTTTATTTTTAAACATTTTTAAAGATATTATTCAGATGAGCATTGGAACTTAGGTAAAATTTTCAAAATTGATATTTAAGTGGTCCCAATGTCTTTTTTGAATTAGAGTATATATACATCACTGACTTTTAAAAAATGGTGTGCATAAATTGTTCAGTATTTATATATTTTTCACTTGAATGAATACATGTAAAAGTCATTCCTTTTTAAAATAGTATATTTAATAGTTAAACTTCTATCAGCTTCTTTTAATGTTGGCTTAATGTCTAATTCAGTTTCAATTTACTTAAAAAATAAATTTAAAAAGTTTTCAATTGCATACTTCATACATTCTTCTGTTTTTCCCATTTAATTCTTGTTTGTCACATAGACGAAGAGTTATCTTTAACCCATGAGGGAGACCAATATTAACTCAGGCTTCAAAGGAATTATGGGACAGCATGTTATATAATGGTACTGTCACTGTTAAACCTGCTAGGGATTGCTGTGTGTAGAATAGTCTTACTTATCTTAATTTTGATGTTAACTGTTCATCAAAATTCCCTACATTTGTGTGCCAATGATAATAGGATATGGTTAGTAAAGAGATCCATTCTATACTGTGTTTTATGCTGGAATCAATTGTTTCTGACTATTATTGTAATATACATCTTGTTCAATTCTACCTTTAAAATACAAGATATTCCAATTATGGACAGTGCAAACATATTCCAAGTCGATTTATTAAAGGTAAGGTAAGGCAGTTAGGGCCAAAAGATATTTGAAAATACATTGTTTTTATTCTTACTTTGGATAAGGGAATTTTTTGTTTTGTTTTGGATTTTAGCATTTTGGTTACTATTCTATTTGATCCCATTTTTTTTCACTGCTATATGTAGAACAGAACAGATTTACTTTCTCTGAACACAACTCAAATGCTCTTCTTTCCAGCATATCATTCTTAATGAAAGCAAAGCTTTTGTGGCATGTTTGTAGACTGCAGTCAAGAAAATCATCCATGACATTAAGAGGTAATCATTATTGCTGGTCTTCTCTTGAGCCCCTCTAGATTAGTTCCTAATAGTGTTCTACACTGAATACTCCTTTATGACATACATTATGCTAAAGTAGTATACAGGGGTCCTCAAAGTGTTAATATGTTGTGTATGTGTGTATCTATGTTTCGTATGTCGAATAGTACAAAATCTGTTTTCTCCAGTGGAAAATAAAACAAAATGAACAAACCCAAAACAATCCAAAACAAAACAAGCAAATCTTTTTAACATTTTAGTTAGGGAGGAAGAGTCAGGTTTAAGGAGAAATCTGTGTGGTATTAATTCACAGAGTGTATTGACTCTACTAGTTGGGAAAATAAAAACCACATTTTCAGGAGACTAAATCAGCCAATTGAGTCAGCACTTGGAGTGAGAAAATCAAACAGTTACATATGTATAATTTCTATCAGGCAATACAAAATTGAGGCACTTAATTATCTTATTTAGCTTAATTAGCTTCACACCAGAATTTTTTTAAAAGTGAAAACATAATTTTACTTCTTATTTCAAATATGTGGTAACATGTTTCGCCTTCTCTCACCATATCTTCTTGTGATAGTATTTTCCAACTCCACCAGTGTCCATAGAGGTGAGGTCAATGATGAAAAGCATGCATGGGTTGTGGAGTTATATTGTGTGGGCATGTGTTGAAGTAGATGTTGTGTGGCACTGGTCAAGGTTCACACACTCAGAAAGCCTCAACCTTAGTTAGTGTTATCTATAAAAGAGAAAAAAGTTGCATTCCTCTCATGTTTTGTTTTGTATCTCCAAGAATTAACTGGGATAATGTATGTAAAACACTCTTAAACTCTTGGACATAAAGCAAATGTGCAATATCTGTGGGCTATTATTATTAACACCTCTTTATAACATGATTTCAGTGTTGCAAGTCTAAAAGGCTTCTTCTCCATATGTGCTTATGTTACATGAACTATTTGTTGCACAAGGAAAAAAGACTAAAATTGTTAAACAGCCTCTACTAGCAGCATTTTTTTTTAACATAAGGTTTACTAAATGACAGGAGAACATGCATTATCTGTTCCCTCTGGGTATTAGGAATTAGCTGGAATTCTTGGTAATTTTTCTTATTTGGTTTGAACTATTAATTAAAGTATTAACTCATTTTGGAAGACAATTTCAAGCATCTGGGATGGTCAAATTAGGAAAACCTTTTTTTTTTCCTAGTTGCTGCCTTTTTTTCTTAATTGTGGTGCTTATTTTGCATCTAGAAAGATATTGCTAGGGGGAAGTTCTAAATCCCTCTTCTGCCAATAATTAGATGATTGTAAACAAGATAATTAGTATTTGCTGTCTTTTCTACAGCATTGGAAGCAAAATGAATGTGAAAAATAGAAAGATGTTTCTACTTTTGTGTCCTTCACATCATGTTGCATTTGTGAGAAATTGGAACAACTAATAGTGAATTCAAAAACCAGTGCCAAAGAAAACATAATTAAATGATTTGACACAAAATTTAAGTCAAGGTCTCTAGATGACTTAAATTTGAATTCATTGTTTGATAAAGATACATTAACTCTATTCTTATCCTCCAAACCTAACCAACATCTACTTGGCCAACTCCCTTCCTTTATTATTATGTTTAATTAACCAGAAAAATCATAAAAATATTCTTTTGATTTTCTTTCAGATAACATAATAATGAGCAATGTACGCCCTCTGCAAAAAGACCTATGGGAGTGAGCAGGCCTAGTGTGACAAAAAAGACATGTTGCAGTCTATTTTGTTACAGGACAAATATGTTTCCAACAATGGATTTACTCTATTGTTTCTATTTATAAACACAAGATAACAAATAGTTGCATTTTTTGTCCATATCCTTGTAACTGAAAATTTAATTAGTATTTACATCTTATTTATTCTGCTCCCTTCATTCACTTGGATAAAAATATATATGTTGAACATTTACTATGTGGCAGAAATAGGTACTGGGGACTCAGAAATGCAAAGGAAGAAGTTCTCATTCTACAGGTGACTGCTGTCTAGACCAGGAGTCAGATGTTGATTGATTAAATGTTCTACAGGAATACCAGGATAGAGAGAAAGAGAAGCCACAATGATACCACAGAAAGAAATCTAGGCATCTTCATTCAGGTGAGAGAAAGAGTGGAAGAAGAGAAAACTAATCCAGGTAAAACAATTTCAACACGGTGATTTCAAACTACGTATACTACAGAGGAAGTATAACAGCTGGATAAAATGCTGATTGTAAGCTAGATTGCTAGGGAATTATAATAGGGAATTATTGACCAAAATAAAAATTTTGAGTTGCAGTTCTAATTTTCTATCATTAATAGCAGGAGTAATTTTATTTCAACATATTTAATTAATGGCCATTATACATAAGGCACTGGGCCAAGCATTAGGAATATGTGGGAGATAGGAAAGATATGGCTCCAGCCTCCGTGAAGCCTATTTATTTATAAAAAATTTTTAAGTTATAATAGCTGCTCTTTATTGAGTAACTACTATGCTGCTATGGATCGTATCATTAATTATAACAAGTTAGAGGCTCGTGATGTTTAATATTAGGTGTCAACTTGATCGGATGGAAGGACGCCTAGATGGCTGGTAAAGTATTGTTTCTGGATGTTTATGTGAGGGTGTTGCCAGAGGAGACTGACATTTGAATCAGTGGACTGGGAGATGAAAACCCACCCTCAATGTGGGCGGGCACCGTCCAACTGGCTGCCAGCGCAGCTAGAATAAAGCAGGAGGAAGAAGGTGGGATACCCTTGCTCTCTGAGTCTTCTGGTTTCCTTCTTTTTCCCTGGTGTTGGATGGTTCCTTCTGCTCCTACTGCCCTTTGACATCATATTCAAGGTTCTTTGGCCTCTGGACTTGGGACTTGCACCAGTGGCTTGCCAGGGGCTCTTGGGCCTTTGGCCACAGACTGAAGGCTGCACTGTCAGCTTCCCTGGTTTTGAGGCTTTCAGACTTTGACTGAGCCACTACTGGCTTCTCTCTTCCCTAGCTTACAGACAGCCTGTTGTGGGACTTTGCCTTATAATTATGTGAGCCAATTTTCCCTAATAAACTCTCTTTCATATATACAAATATCCTATTAATTCTGTCCCTCTAGAGAACCCTGACTAATATATGAGATTTGGGTAGGGACCATAAGATCCAAACCATATCAAGGCCTAAAAGAAGGAAAGTAAATATAAGAATAAAGCATATACTTGGGATTGTTTTGGGGATTCATTTACTGAGGATCCTCTTGTCCCTAGTTTTATTGCATTTGTGAGGAAACTGCAGGACAGAGAAGGTCAATGCTGTCCCTAAGGCAATACTGCTAAGGGTAAGTTACTCCAAATGCCCTGGTATTTCCATTACACTATATTATCTTCAGCAGTTTTCAAATAAATCTTAGTATTTATACATTAGGATTTTGAAGCATTCACTAGTTTAAGGTTATAATAGATTTTAAAGCTAAAGGGAACTTTAATAAGCATCTGATCTCTCATTTTCTTCTCATATCTGAGGTTCAATGATGTTAATGAATTGCTCTAGGGTTGGGCAATGGAGTACTTTGACTCTCCAGTAAGAAGCCTTTCTTGCACACCTTACAGTTCATACAAATCCAGTTATTTCAGCCCCAAGATATAAAGATACACTAGTAAGCAAAGCAGACATCTACTTTGTCATCATGAAACTTAAAGAGTCTAGTTGGAGAGACAAGATCATTCTTGGGGTAAAACAATGTTATGTTTTTCTGTGAAACCTACTACCTGACATATTACACTGTAATTAGAGAGAGTAAGACAACCTTTAAGATGTTGCCATGAATATTGTCCTCTGAACCCTACTAATTGCCAGTGACCCTGAGTAACGTCTTTTTCTGATGAGGTCACCTATGTGTTCTCTTTCCATAGAATCCATGTGAAATGACACATTCTTTGTTCCAGTCCCATTTCTTCTTCCAACTACCAACTATGCCCCCCCAGTTTTATATTCAAAGGCTATAAAAAAAGTACTGGGTTTTAGTTGCTTTGATGGTATTAAAGTGTTACTTGAGAAAGTATGTCTCTCTGCGTATGAAATAGAAAACATGAATTGATTTTCAATTGTTCTCAATATAATGCATGTAACATTGGCCAAGCAAGGACTTTGGATTCAAATTGGTATAAAACTTAAGCCTTTTCAGTATTACTATATTTTTACTAAAGATGAATAAAAGCTTGTGAAATGATTTAAGTGTTAAACTCAAGAAAAATAATGTTTTCAATTTAAATACTCATCTGTCAGAAGATGAGTATTAGGCAGAGGAAAAAAGACAGAGCTAATTGGTGTTTTGCTCTCTTATTTGTCTTACTCTCTCTGATTAGAGTGTAATATGTCAGGTAGTAGGTTTCATAGAAAAACATAACATTGTTTTACCCCAAGAATGATCTAGTCTCTCCAACTAGACTCTAAGCTTCATGATGACGAAGTATATGTCTGCATTGCTTACTAGCGTGTTTTTATATCTAGGGGCTTAAATAACTGTCTATAAGTATTCTTGAAGAAGTAATTTTAGGTCTGTAGAGGACTAGAGAACTAACGTATTTCACATATTTTCTCCATTCATTGCTACACCCAAGAGTCTAAGAGGCTCAAGATCAGAAAGATTACTACTGACAAGCTGAAAAGCTCAGTGGCCTATGGATAACATATGTTGAGAGAATTTGCTGTTGAAGTGTGACATGCTGAGAAATTATTGGAAATATACAGTTAAGAATTTCCATCTCAAGGCACCAAATGTTATACAAGTTGAGTATCCCCTATACTAGATGTTTGGGACCAGAAGAGTTCTGGATTTCATATTATTCTTTGGATTTTAAAATATTTGCATGTACATAATGAGATGTCTTGGGGATGGGATGCAAGCCTGAACATGAAATTTATTCATTATACACAGTCTGCAGGTAATTTTATACAATATTTTCAGTAATATTTGTGCATGAAACAAAGTGCGTGTATATTGAACAAACAGAAAGCAAAAGTGTCACTATCTCAGCCACCCATGTGGACAATCTGTGATTGTTTGGCATCACCATCATTTCTGACTCTGAATTTACATGCTACTGATAAGCAATTATTTTCTTACACTTATTTACAGATAAGTATATAACAGTAAAAAATGTGAAATGCCATTAATACAATGAAAAAATTATATGTTTAAGGTCACTAAGCAGCACAGTAGCATCATCAGAATACCTGCATCAGCTGTTAAACGAAAGCAACAACAAACAATGGCATGCATGCCTTCAGTAACCACCTAAGATGCTGTGTTTTGAGTAAAAGGATATTGTACAATGTATTCTTTTTAAGTGAGAAGAAATATTCAAAGCAGTTCAGGGACCAGTAAGTGGGTCCTCTAGGGGCATTCTGCTGAATGGTTTTTTAAAGATATTTCCTCCAAGATTATCTGCCTCATTTACAATGGTTTTTGTCTTAGAAGTCTCTTTGATTTTATAAACTGACCATGCCTTATTCTGTAAAGAATGCATGATACTCTACTCTGGTCCTTCAATAAGCCTATTACACATTTTCACCATGTTGTCTACAGGTGCTTTTCTGCAGTATTAACAATGTCATCTTTATCATTACTATTATCATGATCATTTTATTTAGAACCATTTTGGCTTCTTCACCATCAGTCGATGAATTAACAACTGGAACCTCATTATCAATGTTAAATACTTCTTCGATATCTAATCTAATCCTTTCAGTTTACTGAAGGACTCTAAAGGTATAGTTTTTGCATATGTAAGGTCAGACATCATTTTTTTCTCACTTGACACATGAAATCCTTCAAAGTCACCACCTTGTTCATTATTAACATTGAACATAATCCCAGGCCAGAGGTTGTGCCAGGCATGCACAACTGTGTCTTTAGTCATGGTCTTCTAAGCAATGGCAACAAAATACATGGCATTCTTCATGCTAAACTCCTTTTGAAAACCTTCCACACCCATGCCTTTGTTCACTGCTGCTAGAATACTGTTCTGCAAAGTATTTTTATATTTACTCTTCATTGATCTAAAGATTCCCTGTTTACATAGCTGAATTAATGAAATCACATTTGTGGGAAACTGCATGACATAAAAATTATTTTTGATGAGAATTTCACCTGGAGCATGAGCATAAGAGTTGTGAAATAATGACAAATTTTTGTAGTTATTATCCAGTTCATCCTTCTTGCAGTGAGCATGGGCCACTTGTACAAAATGTTTGTGAAACCAATCAGAAAAGATGTTCCTGGTGATCCATGCCCTTTTGTTAGCATAATATTGCAGTGGTAAACAAAATTCATTCCTTGAAAACATTAAGGATGCAAGAGTTTGCCTATCACAACAAGTTTGCACTTACATGTGTCTGCTATATCAGCACATCCCAGCACAGTTTAGTTCATCCTTGGCACCCTTGATTTCTGTAGGTGCTGGCTTATCTGCTGTAGCCAGTGTCTTTCTGGGACAATAACACCAAAACAGTGATGTTTCATCAACATTATAGACTTGCTCTGATGTCAGATTTTCATCAGCAATTACCTTGACAAACTCATCAGTGAATTTCTCCACTGCTTCATGATCAGCAAATGCCTTATACACACAAATCTTTAAAAATGTTATGCCATGCCTTTTACATTTCTACAACCAGTCTGTTGGCTATTCACAGTTCCCTTCCATTTTAAGTTCCTTGTGATAGATCTTTGCTTGTTCCAAGAACAGCATACCATTAAATGGCATGTGTTCACTTCAACATTGATGGATCCATTCTTTCAGTACACAATCAAGATCTTCATTTTTAGCTTTATGCACTGTTTTTCTATATTTCATTACCTTCTATTTGTCGCTATCAGAACAGAACTTCAGCAGTTTGTCTTTTGATTCTTCAGGTCACATACGGTGACCATTTCATCACAATACTCTTCTATAAGACATTTTACACTTACACTGCTGTCCAGATTCTTCAATAGCTTGACTCTCTATGACATAAATAAACATAAACGCTTCTTCCTTTACTTATTACTATTACTCAGAGGGTTATCTGCAGGTCTCTTCACACTTTCAGCAATATCTTTACACCAGTACAACAATATATCCACAGAAAACAGAGATGCCAGAAAACACAGTGAATAATGCATGTATGTCTTGGGTCTGTGTGCAGCATCATGGGGAACCTGCTATTGGCACAACTACCTACACATTTGCCATTTTATTACCCTTCATAGTCATACTTGAGTCAGGGAAGCTGAGTGTTCATGGAAAAGTTATATTGCCATAGGGCCTTGGAAGCATTATTTCCCCTTGAGGGCACTGAGTAAACTGTGTGTTATGTTGTGTCTGAGGCTTGACTGAGACCTTTCACATGAGGTCAGGTGTGGCATTTTCCACTTACAGCATCAAGTTGGTGCTCAAAAAGTTTTGGATTTTGGAACATTGTAGATTTTTAATTTTCAAATAAGGGATGCTCAACCTCTATAGACACTTCAATGTAAATAATTAATGTCAAGATAGCAAAGGGGTTGCTGTTGATGGATAGCTATGCCATGAAAATAACAAGGAAGATGCAAAAGTTTTAAACTTGCCGCAGCAAAACTAAACAGACTGAAAAATCTCTAAATTTGTGTGACAATTCAGATTAGATGTGATCTTTTCTTCTTGCTAAACAAGATTGTGTTCAGAGACAGGTTTTCTGCTGCCTGGACAATGTATAAGTGACCAAGTAACTGAATGAGATAAGATATTTAACATTTCCAATTTACATATTATTTGTGTTATTTTATGTTCTATGGGTTTGTTCCTTTTTAGATGGAAAGAGAGTCGTCATTGTTTTAGATATTGGGAGAGTTCCAAATTTAATTAGTTTATGTATTTTCTGTTAGTATGGAAAAAACATACACTTAGCTATCAAATTTGATCCTGCCACACATATATCCCTCACTTATAAATAAGAAAGGATGCTTATATTATTTATAATATTAATATAAACATATGGATTACTTTTTCCAAATGTTGTGTTATTTCCATGATGTTATCAGCATAGCTCTTTAAAAATGTTAAGTTGATATAGGTTTAGGTTGCTTTGTTTACAACTTTCTCAAAGTCTTTCTCTGATGACCTTTACAATGCATGAATTAGTTATATTTGTGCTGTTTTTCCTCTGTAAGGGATGTTCTCAGAAACTAGAAAACAAAGTTATTCCTTTTCAGAATTTGAAATCTGGTCATAAATATTGTTGTATGTACAAGGACCAGCATACTTCTGAAACATCAGGATTATGAGGAGATTTTGCTGTCAAGTTAATATATATTACGCTTTGCTGTGGTCAACTTACCACAATGTTAAATCTATAGCTCTGAGCACAGTAAATGTAAACCATAGTCACTTAATAAGTATTTCTTAGATGAATGAATGCATTGGCAATTTATTTAATCAATTCAATATAATTTTATCAATACAGAGTGAAACTATAATAGTGGAAAAAATAGGTGAAACAACTGTTTTGAGACATTGGCAACAGAAAATACAGATTCAGTAAAAATTTTTATTAATAGAACAATAGAGTTTTTACAAATCTACACATTTATTTATAAGGCCTATCTGATCAAATTTACCATAGATAAACATCTTCACCTTTGGCTTCAAAATAAATATTAATAGGAGATTTAAAAAATTCCAAAGCCCAGGCCACACCCCAGATCAACTTAAAACAGGAAATTTGAGATAGGGCCTACGCATCAGTACCTTTTAGAGCTCCCCCGGGGTTTCCAATGTTGCAGCCATAGTTGAGATTCATTATCTTAGAGAGTACCACAAAACTTCACTTTGGCCTGGATAAAATTTATAATAAAAATTTTCCTTTTGCTTCTATCCATAGCACTTACTTTTAAGTCTTCCTTTTCTATAAATGTCACATTGCATTGATGTTACTTTTATTTAGTACATCTCTACTCCAGTAGACTGAAAGTTCCTTAAAGGCAGGGAAGGTTTCTCATTTATCTGTGTGTCTCCGGTGTTTACCGTTATAAATATCTGTACAGGGAGATAATGAACTGATTTTAAAATGGGGTTAAATATAACCAAGTTTCTGCATCCAACCATGGTGAAGTGACTGGTAATGGAATAGCCCGCTTAACATAAGAAAATAAACTATAAGATTTAACAAAATATATAAAACTTCTGTTTGCAGACATTGGATAATAGGCAAGGCAGGACTGATATAACTGAGAAAAGGCAAACCAACAAAGTGATGGGATTTTTCCAGATTGTAGCATAGGGCTGGAGCCCAAACAGATCATAAAGATCCTTTGCTGAGCTAGGGAGACACAGATTGTTGTTAAGGGCTACTGAAGTAACTGGAATATGTGGAGCAGGATATCAGATAGTAAGACTGCAAAGAGAATGAACTCCAAAAATCTCCTTAGGGGTCTGCTTAAATCTTTGACTGAATAAAAAGATCTACATGTGCAAGGACAGAATTTTCTACATCATGAAAAGAAGAAGAAAATTGTGACATACAACTAGACAAAATTAATCAATACAAAAAGATGTAGAAATAGTATTAACAGAAAGAGGCATTTGAAAAGCTAATATATTTACTTTTAATAATTTGAAGGAAAAATGTGAACATAAGAATCTCATGGAGAAATGGAAATTACGAAAAAAATATAATTTCTATAAATTTTCCTTACGTATCTAAAATGAAAAATTAATAGTATGGACTCAACAGCAGATTAGAAAGATCAATGTGGAAAAATATATCAATGAACCAAAGAGAGGGCAATAGAAACTATCCAAATTAAAGCATTGTGACAAAAAAGATGTTAGAAGATAGGTAGGTAGATAGATATGTTTGTGTGTATATACACACAAATGTGTATATATGTATAACAACAATAGCACAAAAGGCATGAAGGAGATAAGTAGAAGTTGATTGGCATAATGTTTTTACATTATATATGAAGTTTTATAGTATTTTTGTTATGAATATGATAAGGATGCACTATAAAATATAGAGCAATGATTGAAAAACAGAAATAGTTACTTAAATAATGAATGATATAGAAAATAAAATACCCCCAAAATTCAATACAAAGTAGAAAAGAAACAAACAGGGAATGCATGGGTCAAATAGGGAATAAATAGCAAAATGGTGGAGTGAATTCCAAGCTTATCAATTATTAAGATAAGTGTAGATTGACTAAAAAGTTCATTAAATACACAAATTTTGAAAGAAAAAAATATTAACAAGACTCAACTATATGCTGTTTACAAACTATGAACATGATTCTTGAGTATAAACATACAGATGGGTTAAAAATAAAATGGTAGACAAAGATAAAGCATTCAAATTACAATGTGAATGCTGGAAAATCTATATTAATGTCAGACAAAGTAGACTTCAGGAAAAGGAATGTTATCAGAGTTAAATAAAGTTATTTCATAATGATAAAAGGGCAAATTAGTAAAAAATACATAACAATCCTAAAACTAAATGGCCCAATAGTAGAACTAAACAATACATGATGTAAACACTAACAGAACTAAAGAAATAAATAGAAAAATCCACAATTACAGTTGTAGTTTTAACACTTTTTTTTCAGTGATTTATAGAACAATTTGAGATAAAAGCAGTAAGGGTATATAGTATTTGAGTGTACTAACATTAAACTTTATCAAATTAACATTTTTTAGAACGATACACCAAACATCTACAGAATACATTTTTTTTTCATGTATACATTGCATGTTCTTCAAGATCAACTATATCCTGGGGCATAAAATAAACCTCAAAGGATTGAAAAAATACAAGGTATGTTTTCTGACCAAACAGATATAAACTGGAAATCAACAGCAAAAGATATCAGGAAAAAAAAAAAGAAATTAAGCAATATACTTCTACATAACCCACAGGTATAACAGGAAATCATGAGTGAAATTAGAACATATTTTGAACTAAATTAAAATAAACTGAGCATATCAAAATTTATGGAATTCAATAAAGCAGTTTCTTAAATGAAATTTATAGCTTGCTGTGGTTTGCATGTCCCCACCAAAACTCATGTTGAAATTTAATTGCCGATGTAACAGTATTGTGAGTACATTAGTCTGTTTTCACACTGCTATAACGAACTTCCCTAGGACTGGGTAATTTATAAAGGAAAGAGGTTTAATTGATCACAGTTCAGCATGGCTGGGGAGGCCTCAGGAAACTTACAATCATGGAGGAAGGGGAAGCAGGCTCCTTCTTCACAAGGTGGAAAGAGAGAGAAGAGCAGCGGGAAATGCCACTTATGAGACCATCAGATCTCATTATAACTCACTCACTATCATGAGAACAGTATGTGGGAAACCACTCCCATGATCCAGTTACCTCCCACCAGGTCCCTCCCTTGACATGTGGAAATTACAATTTGAGATGAGATTTGGGTGGGGACACAGAGCCAAACCATATAATTTCACCACTGGTCTCCCTCCCAGATCTCATCGTTTTTACATTTCAAAACCAATCATGGCTTCCAAACACTCCCCCAAACTCTTAACTCATTTCAGCATTAACTCAAAAGTCCACAGTCCAAAGTCTTATCTGAAACTAGTCAAGTCCCTTCTGTCTATAAGCCAGTAAAATGAAAAAGTTCCGTTTTTCCAAGATACAATGGGGGTACAGGCATTGGGTAAAATAGCCTTTTCCAAGTGGGAGAAATTGGCCAAAATGAAGGGGCTACCAGCCTCCAGCAAGTCCAAAATCCAGCAGGGCACTCATTAAATCTTAAAGCTCCAAAATTATTTCCTTTGACCCCATGTCTCACATCTGCAGCACAGTAATGCAAAAGGTGGGCTCCCAAGACCTTGAATAGCTCTGCCACTGTGGCTTTCCAGGGTTCAGCCCCACTCCTGGCTGCTTTCACAGGCTGCTATTGAGTATCTGCAGCTTTTCAAGGTACACGGTGCAAGCTGTCAGAGGATCCACCATTCTGGGGTCTGGAGGATGGTAGCCCTCTTCTCACAGATTCACTAGGCAGTGCCCCACATTTCCCTTTCACATTGACCTAGCAGAGGTTCTCCATGAGGGCTCTGCCCCTGTAGCAGACTTCTTCCTGGACATCTAGGCATTTCCATACATCCTCTGACATCTAAGTGGAGATTCCCAACCTTAATTCTTGACTTCTGTGCACCCACAGGCCCAACACCACATGGAAGCCACCAAGGCTTGAACTCTGTAAACACTATCTCACCTCAGGACCTTTGCATCTGTTGTTGCCTCTTCCTGTATTGATTTTCTTCAGATACACACATGCCTCATTCCCTCACTTACTTTTCATTTTATTTAAATGTCACTCTCTAAGTAAGGCCTTTCTTCCCCATCCTTTTAAAAACCATCAAATCTTTCTTGATACTCATTCCTCTTTCTTGGTTTATGTTTCTTTGAAAAACTTACCACCATTTAACAACAGATTATATTTTACTTATTTATTTTCCATATTGTCTCTTTTCTCTCAATAGATTGAAGTTCCATAAGAATAGGAAATTGATAGATACTAAAGACTTTTTTTTTTCATTATTGCTATTAGCATATCTATCACATTGTGTCACAAAGTATGTCCTAAGTAAACATTATTTAAATGAATGTGGTTCAATCCCTGAATTTGAAGCAGTAGTTTACTTAGGCTCTTTCTTTTGTAATAGTGTGTTTAAATTGATTTACTTTTCATTGAATCTTGATATAAAAGCACAGTGGAGTCAATTTAATTTACTGTTTTATTTTTATACATTAATGTAATAAATTATATAGTATACTTCACATGAAGTAAAAATAAGGGTCGTTGGTTTACAGGAGAAAGCAATAGCTTCTTCAATACTACAACAGATGTATCAATTTTACACCTTTAATTTAACGAAATTAATTTTAAAATATGATTGTAAACTGACAGTGTAAGTCTGTGAAATCACTGTATCCAATTTTGTAAACTTCAAGCAATCCAAATTTAAACTATAAATACTGAAAGCAATATCTTACCTTAAGCAGCACAGATTGAACCGCTGTGATAATCACATTCATACTTATCTCAGCAAGTAGATGAAGCAAAAATAAGAATAGTGCATATTATTCACGATCTTTCAACAAGGGAAATTAAACCATGCTTTAAACTGTAAATAAACATGTAAGATGTTACGTTTGTTTGCTTTTTCAACCATTAACATTCAGGTCTTAATTCACACAAACTTAAAACTGAATAATATTTTTGGCATTCATTTAATAGAGCAAGGGAGATCATATATGTGCACATGTATATTCATAAATAAATGTAAAAACTATACATTTTTAAATGTTTAGAGTTGTCCAACTAATTTAAGACTATTCTAAGGAGAGGAATCAATATTGAGTTAGTAATCAGAATGCCTACATTGCATTTTTTAACTCTGACACTGTTTGAATTTAACCTATTACAACTAGAGCACATCATAAAGTATCTTAGGTCTCCAGTCTTTTTATCTGTAAATGTTAAACCAGCTGGTATCTTAAATCTCATCTAATTGCTATATAAATGTTATTTTTACCACATTCACAAATTTTTCATCTCTGAAATAAAATTGCACATTTTCCAAGTAATCATTTATTTATTTTTTATCTCAATGACAAATCTAATAAACTAGAAGTTCATAATGTTTCATGAGAAAAGGTACTTTCCTTATTTTTCCCAGAATTTCTCTTCACCTAGTTAATTCTTGCTCATCTTTTGGTTCTTAATTGCCACTTCCTAGTGGAAGCTTTCTCTGATCTCATTTTATATTATTATTATATATCAGTGCTGTCCAAGATAACTTTCTTCAATAATAGAAATGTTCCATATTTTGCAATCCAATATGGTAGCCAATAGTCACATGTAGAAAGCAATGACTTCTTCAGTATTACAACATATGTGAGTATCAATTTTACACATGTAGCTATTGAGGATTTGAAATATGGCTAGTGTAACTGAAGAATTCAATTTTTAACTTTATTCAATTTTATTAAATTTAAATTTACCCATTCTTATATCATTTGCTTATATAATATAAATTTAATAAATCATGTTTTTATATATTATATAAATTTAATCAATCTGATATAGCTAATGGCTACCATATTGGATAGCACAGTTCTGAACGATGGACATCTCCTTCATTGCATTTGTAATCTATTTCTTTGTGTAATTACTTGACTAATATCACACTCCACAATTAGATTTTAATCTTCACAATTAATTGGGGCTATATATGAATATTTTTGATCATCTTAGAATCTTCAGGACCTAGTCAAATGTGTGGGCAAAAGGAAGTGCTTAATAAACCAAGGATCATGGTGGGGTTACTACTGCATTGTGCAAGTTAAGGCGTGACATCAATATTTTAATCGATATGAATGACACTTTAGTGGAATTGTTCAATGCCTTGTGACCTAGGTAGTGACACAATGAAGTGGCTTTGCACCAGGATAGAGAAGAGGGGAGTTTACTCACAATAGAACTTACAATACAAAACGGTCATTGTGCATCATCAGCTTTGTCAGGGAGTCAGTGACTAACAATGATGCATTAATTTAAATTTTGTATTTTATGACTACTTTTAATTACTATAATGCTGAAATATTGCCTATTTTTACTCTCAGAAACACCCTTTATTCTCTTTCCAGTTTTAAAAACTACTAAATATCATTTTATCTATAGTTTGATTTACTAATTAAGAATCCACGATTATGAGGGGGCGGAGCAAGATGGCTGAATAGGAACAGCTCCAGTCTCCAACTCCCAGCGCAAGCCACACAGGAGACCGGTGATTTCTGCATTTTCAACTGAGGTACTGGGTTCATCTCACTGGGGAGTGCCGGACAATCGGTGCTGCTCAGCTGCTGCAGCCCGACCAGCCAGAGCTGAAGCAGGGTGAGGCATCGCCTCACCTGGGAAGCGCAAGGGGGAAGGGAATCCCTTTTCCTAGCCAGGGGAACTGAGACACACAACACCTGGAAAATCGGGTAACTCCCACCCCAATACTGCGCCTTAAGGAAACGGGCACACCAGGAGATTATATCCCACACCTGGCCGGGAGGGTCCCACGCCCACGGAGCCTCCCTCATTGCTAGCACAGCAGTCTGTGATCTACCGGCAAGGCAGCACTGAGGTTGGGGGAGGGGCGCCCGCCATTGCTGAGGCTTAAGTAGGTAAACAAAGCTGCTGGGAAGCTCGAACTGGGTGGAGCTCACAGCAGCTCAAGGAAACCTGCCTGTCTCTGTAGACTCCACCTCTGGGGACAGGGCACAGTAAACAATAACAAACGCAGCAGAAACCTCTGCGTACGCAAATGACTCTGTCTGACAGCTTTGAAGAGAGCAGTGGATCTCCCAACACAGAGGTTGAGATCTGAGAAGGGACAGACTGCCTGCTCAAGTGAGTCCCTGACCCCTGAGTAGCCTAACTGGGAGACATCTCCCACTAGGGGCAGTCTGACACCCCACACCTCACAGGGTGGAGTACCCCCCTGAGAGGAAGCTTCCAAAGCAAGAATCAGACAGGTACACTCGCTGTTCAGCAATATTCTATCTTCTGCAGCCTCTGCTGCTGATACCCAGGCAAACAGGGTCTGGAGTGGACCTCAAGCAATCTCCAACAGACCTACAGCTGAGGGTCCTGACTGTTAAAGGAAAACTATCAAACAGGAAGGACACCTACACCAAAACCCCATCAGTACATCACCATCATCAAAGACCAGAGGCAGATAAAACCACAAAGATGGGGAAAAAGCAGGGCAGAAAAGCTGGAAATTCAAAAAATAAGAGCATATCTCCCCCGGCAAAGGAGCACAGCTCATCGCCAGCAACGGATCAAAGCTGGACGGAGAATGACTTTGACGAGATGAGAGAAGAAGGCTTCAGTCCATCAAACTTCTCAGAGCTAAAGGAGGAATTACGTACCCAGCGCAAAGAAACTAAAAATCTTGAAAAAAAAGTGGAAGAATCGATGGCTAGAGTAATTAATGCAGAGAAGGTCATAAACGAAATGAAAGAGATGAAAACCATGACACGAGAAATACGTGACAAATGCACAAGCTTCAGTAACCGACTCGATCAACTGGAAGAAAGAATGTCAGCGATTGAGGATCAAATGAATGAAATGAAGCGAGAAGAGAAACCAAAAGAAAAAAGAAGAAAAAGAAATGAACAAAGCCTGCAAGAAGTATGGGATTATGTAAAAAGACCAAATCTACGTCTGATTGGGGTGCCTGAAAGTGAGGGGGAAAATGGAACCAAGTTGGAAAACACTCTTCAGGATATCATCCAGGAGAACTTCCCCAACCTAGTAGGGCAGGCCAACATTCAAATCCAGGAAATACAGAGAACGCCACAAAGATACTCCTCGAGAAGAGCAACTCCAAGACACATAATTGCCAGATTCACCAAAGTTGAAATGAAGCAAAAAATCTTAAGGGCAGCCAGAGAGAAAGGTCGGGTTACCCACAAAGGGAAGCCCATCAGACTAACAGCAGATCTCTCGGCAGAAACTCTACAAGCCAGAAGAGAGTGGGGGCCAATATTCAACATTCTTAAAGAAAAGAATTTTAAACCCAGAATTTCATATCCAGCCAAACTAAGTTTCATAAGTGAAGGAGAAATAAAATCCTTTACAGATAAGCAAATGCTTAGAGATTTTGTCACCACCAGGCCTGCCTTACAAGAGACCCTGAAGGAAGCACTAAACATGGAAAGGAACAACCGGTACCAGCCATTGCAAAAACATGCCAAAATGTAAAGACCATCGAGGCTAGGAAGAAACTGCATCAACTAACGAGCAAAATAACCAGTTAATATCATAATGGCAGGATCAAGTTCACACATAACAATCTTAACCTTAAATGTAAATGGACTAAATGCTCCAATTAAAAGACACAGACTGGCAAACTGGATAAAGAGTCAAGACCCATCAGTCTGCTGTATTCAGGAGACCCATCTCACATGCAGAGACATACATAGCCTCAAAATAAAGGGATGGAGGAAGATTTACCAAGCAAATGGAGAACGAAAAAAAGCAGGGGTTGCAATACTAGTCTCTGATAAAACAGACTTTAAACCATCAAAGATCAAAAGAGACAAAGAAGGCCATTACATAATGGTAAAGGGATCAATTCAACAGGAAGAGCTAACTATCCTAAATATATATGCACCCAATACAGGAGCACCCAGATTCATAAAGCAAGTCCTTAGAGACTTACAAAGAGACTTAGACTCCCATACAATAATAATGGGAGACTTCAACACTCCACTGTCAACATTAGACAGATCAACGAGACAGAAAGTTAACAAGGATATCCAGGAATTGAACTCATCTCTGCAGCAAGCAGACCTAATAGACATCTATAGAACTCTCCACCCCAAATCAACAGAATATACATTCTTCTCAGCACCACATCGCACTTACTCCAAAATTGACCACATAATTGGATGTAAAGCACTCCTCAGCAAATGTACAAGAACAGAAATTAAAACAAACTGTCTCTCAGACCACAGTGCAATCAAACTAGAACTCAGGACTAAGAAACTCAATCAAAACTGCTCAACTACATGGAAACTGAACAACCTGCTCCTGAATAACTACTGGGTACATAACGAAATGAAGGCAGAAATAAAGATGTTCTTTGAAACCAATGAGAACAAAGATACAACATACCAGAATCTCTGGGACACATTTAAAGCAGTGTATAGAGGGAAATTTATAGCACTAAATGCCCACAAGAGAAAGCAGGAAAGATCTAAAATTGACACTCTAACATCGCAATTAAAAGAACTAGAGAAGCAAGAGCAAACACATTCGAAAGCTAGCAGAAGGCAAGAAATAACTAAGATCAGAGCAGAACTGAAGGAGATAGAAACACAAAAAACCCTCCAAAAAATCAATGAATCCAGGAGTTGGTTTTTTGAAAAGATCAACAAAATTGACAGACCGCTAGCAAGACTAATAAAGAAGAAAAGAGAGAAGAATCAAATTGACGCAATAAAAAATGATAAAGGGGATATCACCACCGACCCCACAGAAATACAAACTACCATCAGAGAATACTATAAACACCTCTATGCAAATAAACTGGAAAATCTAGAAGAAATGGATAATTTCCTGGACACTTACACTCTTCCAAGACTAAACCAGGAAGAAGTTGAATCCCTGAATAGACCAATAGCAGGCTCTGAAATTGAGGCAATAATTAATAGCCTACCAACCAAAAAAAGTCCAGGACCAGATGGATTCACAGTCGAATTCTACCAGAGGTACAAGGAGGAGCTGGTACCATTCCTTCTGAAACTATTCCAAACAATAGAAAAAGAGGGAATCCTCCCTAACTCATTTTATGAGGCCAACATCATCCTGATACCAAAGCCTGGCAGAGACACAACAAAAAAAGAGAATTTTAGACCAATATCCCTGATGAACATCGATGCAAAAATCCTCAATAAAATACTGGCAAACCGGATTCAGCAACACATCAAAAAGCTTATCCACCATGATCAAGTGGGCTTCATCCCTGGGATGCAAGGCTGGTTCAACATTTGCAAATCAATAAACATAATCCAGCATATAAACAGAACCAAAGACAAGAACCACATGATTATCTCAATAGATGCAGAAAAGGCTTTTGACAAAATTCAACAGCCCTTCATGCTAAAAACGCTCAATAAATTTGGTATTAAGGGAATGTACCTCAAAATAATAAGAGCTATTTATGACAAACCCACAGCCAATATCATACTGAATGGGCAAAACCTGGAAAAATTCCCTTTGAAAACTGGCACAAGACAGGGATGCCCTCTCTCACCACTCCTATTCAACATAGTGTTGGAAGTTCTGGCTAGGGCAATCAGGCAAGAGAAAGAAATCAAGGGGATTCAGTTAGGAAAAGAAGAAGTCAAATTGTCCCTGTTTGCAGATGACATGATTGTATATTTAGAAAACCCCATTGTCTCAGCCCAAAATCTCCTTAAGCTGATAAGCAACTTCAGCAAAGTCTCAGGATACAAAATTAATGTGCAAAAATCACAAGCATTCTTATACACCAGTAACAGACAAACAGAGAGCCAAATCAGGAATGAACTTCCATTCACAATTGCTTCAAAGAGAATAAAATACCTAGGATTCCAACTTACAAGGGATGTAAAGGACCTCTTCAAGGAGAACTACAAACCACTGCTCAGTGAAATCAAAGAGGACACAAACAAATGGAAGAACATACCATGCTCATGGATAGGAAGAATCAATATCGTGAAAATGGCCATACTGCCCAAGGTAATTTATAGATTCAGTGCCATCCCCATCAAGCTACCAATGAGTTTCTTCACAGAATTGGAAAATACTGCTTTAAAGTTCATATGGAACCAAAAAAGAGCCCGCATCTCCAAGACAATCCTAAGTCAAAAGAACAAAGCTGGAGGCATCACGATACCTGACTTCAAACTATACTACAAGGCTACAGTAACCAAAACAGCATGGTACTGGTACCAAAACAGAGATCTAGACCAATGGAACAGAACAGAGTCCTCAGAAATAATACCACACATCTACAGCCATCTGATCTTTGACAAACCTGAGAGAAACAAGAAATGGGGAAAGGATTCCCTATTTTATAAATGGTGCTGGGAAAATTGGCTAGCCATAAGTAGAAAGCTGAAACTGGATCCTTTCCTTACTCCTTATACGAAAATTAATTCAAGATGGATTAGAGACTTAAATATTAGACCTAATACCATAAAAGTCCTAGAGGAAAACCTAGGTAGTACCATTCAGGACATAGGCATGGGCAAAGACTTCATGTCTAAAACACCAAAAGCAACAGCAGCAAAAGCCAAAATTGACAAATGGGATCTCATTAAACTAAAGAGCTTCTGCACAGCAAAAGAAACTACCATCAGAGTGAACAGGCAACCTACAGAATGGGAGAAAAGTTTTGCAATCTACTCATCTGACAAAGGGCTAATATCCAGAACCTACAAAGAACTCAAACAAATTTACAAGAAAAAAACAAACAACCCCATCAAAAAGTGGGCAAAGGATATGAACAGACATTTCTCAAAAGAAGACATTCATACAGCCAACAGACACATGAAAAAATGCTCATCATCACTGGTCATCAGAGAAATGCAAATCAAAACCACAATGAGATACCATCTCACACCAGTTAGAATGGCGATCATTAAAAAGTCAGGAAACAACAGGTGCTGGAGAGGATGTGGAGAAATAGGAACACTTTTACACTGTTGGTGGGATTGTAAACTAGTTCAACCATTATGGAAAACAGTATGGTGATTTCTCAAGGATCTAGAACTAGATGTACCATATGACCCAGCCATCCCATTACTGGGTATATACCCAAAGGATTATAAATCATGCTGCTATAAAGATATATGCACACGTATGTTTATTGCAGCACATTCACAATAGCAAAGACTTGGAACCAACCCAAATGTCCATCAGTGACAGACTGGATTAAGAAAATGTGGCACATATACACCATGGAATACTATGCAGCCATAAAAAAGGATGAGTTGGTGTCCTTTTTAGGAACATGGATGCAGCTGGAAACCATCATTCTTAGCAAACTATCACAAGAACAGAAAACCAAACACCGCATGTTCTCACTCATAGGTGGGAACTGAACAATGAGATCACTTGGACTCGGGAAGGGGAACATCACACACCGGGGCCTATCATGGGGAGGGGGGAGGGGGGAGGGATTGCATTGGGAGTTATACCTGAAGTAAATGACTAGTTGATGGGTGCTGACGAGTTGATGGCTGCAGCACAGCAACATGGCACAAGTATACATATGTAACAAACCTGCACGTTATGCACATGTACCCCAGAACTCAAAGTATAATAATAATAGAAAAAAAAAGAAAAAAAAGAAAATCTAAGATTACTTAGAGTTTGGTTGTGAATTATCCATTCATTGACTTACATAGATAAATTCTTTTGTATATTGACAGTCAACAATTCTAGGACATGTTTTGATTTAGGAATTTTCATTAGACATCGACTGAAAAACTCAGGAGATGAGTTAGGGCTTTCATTAGCATATTGTATGTAACAGCCAATCATAAACTATTTGGCATGTGTCCTTTGTGTTTGTACACAGTTTCCACTAGAGAAAACTAAATTATTGAAATAGAAAATCCAAAGGAATTTCCATATAGGTAAACAAGTGTTATTAAAAGATGCGAAGCTGTATTACTTAAACCTTAAATATACATATGTCCACATATAAAATCCAGCATTAGTTTTCTTTTTTTTTTTTTTGCTGTTTTTAATAAAATCTCTTTAATTCAATAAACACGTTTTTCACATAGAATAAAAATTAAGTTACTGAATAGATGCCCTTTTCAGTGACTGTTAATTTTCCAAGAGGTAAGAAGTAAGCATTTTTTTTTCCTCTTTAGGCTACTTGTAGCAAATCTATTGGTTCCAACTTTCTCCTTTTTGACCCTTCTCTCTGACTCATTCTACCATCACCCACCAGATCTGTCAAGAAGGGAAAGTTAATAACAAGGTTCCCAGAATGAGATTAGATTCACACTCAAGCAAGGGAAGGTGAGTTTTGAATTTTGAAAAGAAGACCTTCAAGGGTCATGTAATTACTAGGGTGTTATCAAAAAATTATTACTGCTGTATGTTCCTCATTTGGGAGGCAGTTGCCACGATGCCACAGGGCAGTCGAAAGTTATAAATGGTGACATGCAAATGAGTCAGGAAAGCACATACATTGGATTTCTGCTGCCCCACTTACTAATGGAAAATGCAACATCAGAAAGCATGCTTTTCATGGAGAATGACATATCTAGGACATTGGCTGGGATTGATAGTCAACCATCTTTCTGCTGCTTCATTGGCTTTTACAATTCATTTCAATTTCCACTTATAGAAAAAAATCGTGGTGCATAGATTAGCATATATCCCTGTCATGCTTCTTTTGGCTGCTTCTTTTACTTGTGATTAATTTTTAAAATTCAACTAATTTATTTATGTGATAGTTCATGAGAATCATGACTTGGAAAATAATTTTGCATTCATCAACACTTGTCTCCATAACAATACTCTTATGTGCTTGTGCTAAGCAATTGCTCTGCTCTTTAAATTCTATCTTGACTTAAACACCTCCTCTCTTATTTTTTAACTAAAGAGTACAATTTCAATTTTTTTATTGCCTAGAGAAAGGGAAAAATAATAAATTTAAAAATGGCATGCTTCAGGGCTAATATATAAAAGGCTGAAAATTACAAACCATTTAGTGCTTTCTATATTAGAGTGTTAATTCTTAGGGAAAAAGTTTTACTCAGTTTTAATCAGCACCTTAGAGATGTCATCTAAATCTTTTGAGATTTTTGAACCCTTATTGTGACCCAGTTTTTATATTCTTCAGGTGTTAATGAACTACTACTTTCTGCCTGTAAATAGAAAATCAAAACCACCTGGGACGGGTTAGCTCTTGTTATCTATTTGACTGATAGATTTAAACATTTTATTTTATTTTTACCTGAAGTAATGACAATGCCACAAATTATATGTCCTGAGACCAAAAGATGAAAATGTGAAGAGACTAATTTCACTTACAGGGGCTTTTTACAAAGTTCTGTGAATATATAAATATAAAATTATTTAAAATATAATTTAATGCAAATATGATGCCAAATTTCATTAATAGCTGTAAAGTGCAAGCCACTGACAATAGAAATGTTGTATTTTGATAGCTACTTTTAATAAATGTAATGCTGAAATATTGCCTATTTTCACTCTAAAAAACACACTGTTCTCTTTCCAGTTTTAAAACCTACTAAACATCATTTGTCTATAGTTTATAAAGCTTACAAAATCTTTCATTACAGTCATCAAACATTTCTTCTAGGACCAAACATAAAACCAGAGAGCATTTTCCTATGCCACAGATCAGGTGGGGAGTCTGTGAGTGTGTGTTTATTATCACTCAATACAAGAACCCATTTGTTTTGTTGTTGTTGTTGTTATTTTGAGACAAGGTCTCACTCTGTTGCCCAGGCTGGAGTGCAGTGGTGCAATCTTGGCTCACTGCAGCTTCTGCTTCCTGGAATAACCCATTTGTATTTGTCTCTATACAGTGTTAGACTTTTACACCAAAACAGCAGTGTTCCTTTAATGCGGTGATAATCAAACTTTAAAATGGAGAGTTTGTTCAGACAGATTGCTGCCCTCCCTCTTTAGAGTTTCTGAGTCCGTGGATTTGAGTGGATGTGTTTCAGGAAAGGGGTCCCGAAACAGACCCCAAGAGATGGTTCTTGGACCTTGCACTAGAAAGAATTTGGGGCAAATCCATAAAGTGAACTCAGGTCTATAAAGACACATGGATGAATATGTTTATTGTGGCATTATTCACAATAGCAAAGATTTGGAACCAACCCAAATGTCCATCAATGATAGACTGGGTTAAGAAAATGTGGCACATATACACCATGGAATACTATGCAGCCATAAAAAAGGATGATTTCATGTCCTTTGTAGGGACATGGATGAAGCTGGAAACCATCATTCTGAGCAAACTATCACAAGGACAGAAAACCAAACACCGCGTGTTCTAACTCATAGGTGGGAATTGAACAATGAGAACAGTTGGACACAGGGTGGGGAACATCACACACCAGGGCCTGTCATGGGGAGTGGGGAGGGGGCAGGGATAGCGTTATGAGATATACCTAACGTAAATGATGAGTTAATGGGTGCAGCACACCAACATGGCACATGTATACATATGTAAAAAACCTGCACTTTGTGCACATGTACCCTAGAACTTAAAGTATAATAAAAAAAAAAAGAAGAAGAAAAGAAAGAATGGTTATTCTACAGGCAGAGCAGCCCTGAGGGCTGCTGGTTGGCTATTTTTATGGTTACTTCTTGATTATATGCTAAACAAGGAGTGGATTATTCATGAGTTTTCAAAAAAAGGTGTGGGAAATTCCCAGATCTGAGGGCTTCTCCCCCTTTTAGATCATTTGGGGTAACTTCCTGACATTGCCATGGCATTTGTAAACTGTCATGGGACTGGTAGGACTATGTTTTAACATGTTAATGCATTATAATTAGCATATAATGAGCAATGACGATAACCAGAGTTCACTTTCATTGCCATCTTGATTTTGGTAGGTTTGGCTATCTTCTTTACCACCACCTGTTTTATCAGCAAGGTGTTTGTGACCTGTATCTTGTGCTGACCTCTTATCTCACCCTGTGACTAAGAATGCATTCCCCTTGAATTGTGAATTTGTAACTCCTATTTCTACTTCATGAATGTGGAATGACCTTGTGAATTGCTTTGACCAAAAGAACACTGCAAAAAAGATATTGTACCAGTTCCGAGCATAGGCATCAAGAGATCTTGTACTCTTTTCCTAGTTTTCTTGGACTTTGCTTAGCAGCTGTGTGATAAAATGCAGGCTAGTCTCCTAGGTGAGGCAATTCAGTCACTCCCTTCACTGAAGTAGACAGTCAGCCAGTCCCACAGTAGTAAAGCTTAGACGTGACTGGCAGCTGATTTCAGACTTCTAAATAAGCTCAGATAAATCCAGAGGAATTGCCCAGCTGAGCAAATAAAGGGTTGCTATTTTAAATGTATAAGTTTTGGATTTAATAGGATGCAAAAGTAAACTGAAAAGTGGCCTCTAAAGAGGCAAATATAAAATACCTAGAATCAATCCTACATTAGATACAGAGAGAGACGACTTAAGATTGTTTTTCAAGGCCGGGCGCAGTGGCTCACGCCTGTAATCCCAGCACTTTGGGAGGCCGAGGCGGGTGGATCACCTGAGGTTGGGAGTTCGAGACCAGCCTGACCAACATGGAGAAACCCTGTCTCTACTAAAAATACAAAATTAGCTGGGCCTGGTGGCACATGCCTATAATCCCAGCTACTAGGGAGGCTGAGGCAGGAGAATTGCTTGAACCTGGGAGGCAGAGGTTGCGGTGAGCCGAGATCGTGCCATTGCACTCCAGCCTGGACAACAAGAGTGAAACTCCGCCTCAAAAAAAAAAAAAAAGATTGTTTTTCAGTCTAATTACTGCTAATTCCTATAGGATCTACAGATTATTTTTTTCTTTATCCCAGAAAGGTTTAAAATAACTTCATGCAAAATATACAAAGTGAACTTATTTTGTAATTAGCAACTTTTAAAATATTTTTGATTTCATGAAAGCAAAGTGAAACACATTTAAAAAGAATGAAATCATCCTTGTGTGAACCTTTACTCTTTAATCACATAAATCAACTAAGATAGAATATTAAAATAACATTAGAAATTATAGGCACAATATGTTGTTTCTTGGGTACAAATTTTCACAGCAATATTATACTGTTACAACAACCCTATGGGCATCAGAGGTGTTTGAACCAGAGCAACTCCATCTTGAATAGGAGCTGGGTAAAATAAGGCTGAGACCTACTGGGCTGCATTCCCAAGAGGTTAGGCATTCTAAGTCACAGGATGAGATGGGAGGTCGGCACAAGATACAGTTCACAAAGACCTTGCTGATAAAACAGATGTAGTGAAGAAACTGGCCAAAACCCACCAAAACCAAGATGGCAATGAAAGTGATCTCTGGTTGTACTCACTGCTCGTTATATGCTAATTATAATGCATTGGCATGCTCAAATATACTCCTACCAGTGCCATGACAATTTACAAGTGCCACAACAATGTTAGGAAGTTACCCCAATATGGTGTAAAAGGGGGACAAGCCCTCAGTTCTGGAAATTGCCCGCCCCTTTCCTGGAAAACTCATGAATAATCTACATGTTGTTTAGCATAGAAAAAAGACATCACCATAAAAATAACCAAACGGCGGCCATCAGAGCTGCTCTGCCTATGGAGTAGCCAGTCTTTATTCCTTTACTTTCTTAATAAACTTGCTTTCACTTTATGGATTTGCCTTTAATTATTTCTTGTGTGAGGTGCAAGACTCCTGTCTTGGGGTCTGGATCACGACCCCTTTCTGGTAGCATCTTTCTGGCCTGCCATGAAGGGGTGATACTGAGGAGACCCCCGACAAAGGAAATAGACTGCAGCACTGATTTGCTGACTTTGGGTAAGTGATGGGGTACTGGGGTAAAGGATGGGATTGGATTAGAGGCCCAACTTAGGGGAGTTAGAGTCTCCCCTAAGACAGAGCGGGTTAAAGGCCCCTCTTCATAAAAGGCAAAGAACTTGACCGAACTTGGGATTAAAGCCCAATTTAGGAAGGTCAGAGTCCCTTCTAAGATTTAGACTTAGAGGCCCCTCTCAGTAAAGTCCCTCTCAGCTAAGAATGGATTTGGCATTATGGGACATTAACTACTATTCTCTTTGGATTAATCTCTTATATTCTTTGCGGATGGCTGTGGGTGACAGGATTAGGCATGTACAGGATTATGGAACATGATAACTTCTTTTTCCCCAAAGGGGGACACTTGAGAGCTGATGGGACTGCTGGAAAAAAATCCCTTTGCAACTGACAAGAGGCCGCCTGAACTTTCCATTCAGTGTGGGCGCAATGGGTGGGTCTTTCTCTGGCATCTGAGCTCCTCACCTTTCCCACCCCACCACAGGCAATGCTTTTCTCCTTATCTCTTCTTTCTCTTTTCTATCTTTTCTGTTACTCAGGGCGACTATCTTGCCCACAGACAACATGTTGAATCTTTTGCTTGGAGGTTGGATTAAATATGATGGGGCCCATCTCAGGGCAAATTTGAGCCTTGCCAGTTCAATATTGTGTGTTAAGTGGAGTGGCTATCTAGTGAATCCGGTATACTTTGTGCTATAAATTTGTCTTTCCATATTGTATGAAGATGAATGCCTTAAGACAGTGAGACAGCCAAATACCTAGGCAGATAAAAGGTGTCTCCAGAGAATCTCTGACCCACCCCATAAGTATTTATATCAGATGCTTTTGTGTAGATGAGGAAACCTGCCCAGGGATTGTCTGGGCATGCCCACAGCAGACTGGAGTCCAACTTGCGCACTGGGGGAAATGGGTGGAGCCATGGGGAATTTGCACCTTAGGCAGGGGAGGAGCCTGCTCTCTTCAGCTCCTGTGGTGACCTAGAAATCAGTCAGTGAAGTGAAGGGCCTGTTAGCAGTACTCCATCTCACTTTGCTGAGTTTTTTTCTTTTTTTTTTTTCCTTTTCACCCAATAAATTCTGCTCCTCACTCTCCTATGTGCCTGCCAGCCTAATCTTTCTTGGCCGCATGACAAGAACCCAGGTTTAGCTGAACTAAGGAGAAAGTTCTGCAACAATAGAACATGGGCTTAGGACCCCATAAACCCACTGTTACCTGGCCCAGCGAACTGGTCAGTCACGAACTTTGTTGCAGGTCCCCACCCCCACAAAAAGCAACTGGAAGAAGTTTCCCTCTTGTTGTGTTCTGTGTCCTTGGAAACTTGACCTTGTAACCACAAGGTCCTTTTGTCGGAACTCAGTGTTGTGAATGGCCCTCAGCATACTGATGCCTTCTGACGGAGCTCCTCTCTACCCCAAATACAAGAGACCCTAATAGTTAGGCAGGAATATCATCACCAATATTCAGCCTGAAGAAGTTACGGAAGATGGACCTTTGTCCCTCTACAACCCTTAGGATTAAGGATTCCCTTGTAAAAAGGAGGGGTGAATATGTCAGATGCGTTCAAACCAGAGCAACTCCATCTTGAATAGGGGCTGGGTAAAATAAGGCTAAGACCTACTGGGCTATATTCCACGGAGGTTAGGCATTCTAAGTCACAGGATGAGACAGAAGGTTGACACAAGATACAGATCACAAAGACCTTGCTGAAAACACAGGTTGTAGTAAAGAAGATGGCCAAAACCCACCAAAACCAAGACGGCAATGAAAGTAACCTTTGGTCATCCTCATTGCTCATTATATGCTAATTATAATGTATTAGCATGCTGAAAGACACTCCCACCAGTGCCATAATGGTTTACAAATGCCATGGCAATGCCAGGAAGTTACCCCATATGGTCTAAAAGGGAATTCTTTATTGTGTGAGGTCCAAGAACTCTCTTTTGGGGTCTGGATTGGGACCCTTTCTGGTAACATTGATATAAAATCAGCTTAAAGTATACACATTATAAAACTGATGTTTAGTTCAAATGATACTTTCAAGAACTGCATCTATGAAGTAGCCGAGGTGGAAGCCATACCCATGTGTATTGGACTCCAGAGCTTACGCTCTTATCCACTCTCTTATATCAAGGTCTCCATCTTTGCTTTGGATCAAGAACTCAGCATGATTCAATATTTTAAGAGACTGACAGCTGTATCATAGCAGCTCTATCATAGCATTTTTGTATTGCTGAAATTAGGTTGTCACGGTAGAGCTAAAAATAGGAGGCTCATCATATGACTTGCTAAAAGTGATTCTGTTTCATAGATGTTAGATCAGTGGTATAACTTTTATAAAGAGAAATATTTCAAGAAAAAGTAAGGAATACCCAAGACTTAAGGAATAGAATGATACTTGAGAGCAGTGACAAATGCAAATATGAGATCATTCCCAGTCTTCTAAAAGGGAACTTCCATTCTTAGTGTCAGTTTGGTCCAACAAAAACTTGGCCATATTTCTGATGGTTTCGTATAAGCCCTGGTCCATCAGTAATCCTCCTTCTCTAGTGCCTTTAATTGTTCTTACAAAACAAACACTCTCCCATAACCACAATATGCTCAAATATCCCCAGGCCTAGAAATTTATTTTTGAGCCAGTGACACCATATATTGTTTTCTATTAAATAGTAGGTTCTTAAAAATAGTAATTGATTATTGCAATTTATTCCTCAATCTACTGCAATTAGGGAGCAAACCCAGCACTTTATGCTGTAAAATCTATCCAGAAGAAATCTAATAACTTTCAATCTAATTCCATTCCCAACCTCTGCCCTACCATCTCGTTTATTAAATACGTTCATAAGGAATTTCATATTATTGAGCATTACATTATACAATTTATTTAATGAAAGCAGAGTGCTAACAAGAGTTTTGACTCAAGTGAAAATCTTTTCCCTAGAAAGATTTTAAATAATACATATGTTTGCTTTAATTGTATGTATATAGCTATAAAATCTAGACATCATTGTATAAATCCAAAACTTTTGTAATTTAGCAGTTGCTTATTAAAATTAAACAAAACAAGCAGACAAAAAATAAGAAAGATAAACTAATTTAGCCAATATCACTCAGTGTTAGATCCAAGATTCAAACTAATGAAATCTTAATTCTAGTTTGATCTAGTTGTTCATTAAGATCTCATTTATTTTCCTATCAATACTATGACATTAATAATTCTTTTCTGCACACTGTAATCATGCTTATAATCATCCATTGTATTTATACATCTCTAGACATTGTTTCTGTTTCACTCATCTAGCCAAGCCATAGGTTAGACACTGATGTTAATTCAGAGTCTAACACAATGGTCAGCTTATTTCAGATTTTACTGTTTCATTTGTTAATTATGTTTTTGCCCAGCTCTTACTGGGACACCTACTGAAGAAAAATTCTTATATGGTATTGCATACTACTGTTTATCACATTTCTCCACTTGAATCATCCCTTGCTTTGCCTAACATTACTCCCTACTAATTACCTTCAGAAAATCAAACTCCTCTTGGCCAATCTCATTCAATGCCTTATTTTCCTAAGATAGCACTTAAACTCAAGTGATTGTCAAATTAATTTTCTTTATCTTCTTAAGCAAGCTTGCTGCAGTCAGAAGGGATGGAATGTGTTGTAAAATAATTTGGATATGCAATCTATCTATGCTAATAACTAACTGAGCTTCCTTGAACTAGTCAATTAGACCTCTCAGTATCAGTTTCTTAATCAAAAATTTGAGATACTATTAACCTATCTCATAAGATGGCTGGGAATCTCAAAAGAGATGATGCATACCAGGGTACTTTGCATTTAATGAAGATTTGTATGAGCGCTATCATTACTTTGAATCTATAACCCCCTTGGGTAACCTAGTATTTCGCCCATTTAACTACCTATTTACTATCTACTTTTCACTTGAGATACCCGTAAGTCATCTCCACCACAAGTACTCCAAATGGGGAAAAACAAAACAAACAAACAAAGAACTCCTAAAGTATGACAGGGTGAAAGGACACTGTGCAAGTGTCAGGGGCTATTGGTAGAAGGAAGAGTTGTAATTGGAGCCAACACAATTTTTTGAACGTAATTGTTATATGACTAATTTAGTTTTAAAACGATGTCTAAGAAATGTAAAGAGAAAGAGACTAGAATTTGTCTCCAGAAAAGAAATACTATGTTTTAATCTGTACCCATCATTGAATATATAGGAAAGGAAGTTGAAGAGAAAAATCTTGCATTATGTTGACTTGATGTACCAAAATATAAGAAGAAGCTCTAACTATAGAATAACTTTCAAGCTCCAGTACTGAGTGACAAGATGATAGTGATTCTATTAAGCTGGATTGTGTGTTGATGTTACAAGTTGAATTGTGATCTTCGAAAAGCTATATTTAGGTCCTAACCCTCAGTACCTGTGAATATGACCTTAGTGGAAATAGGGTCTTTGCAGATGTAATCAAATTTAAATGAGGTCATTAGGCTGAACCTTAATCTACTATGACCATTGTCCTTATAAGAAGAAAAAAACACCATGTGAAGACAGAAACACATAGGCACATCGTCATGTGACAGCAAATGTAGAGATTAGAGTGATGCAGCTGCAAACCAATGAATGCCAAGGATTGATAATTACCACCCAAACCTAGGAATAAGAAAAGAATTATACTCCCCTACAGATTTCAGAGGGAGAATGGCCTTGCAAACACCTTTATTTTAGATTTCTAGCCTCCAGAACTGTGAGACAATAAATTTCTGTTGTCATAAGCCACCCAGTTTGTGGGAGTTTGTTATAGTAGCCATAGGAAACTAGTGAAGTTGATAACCTTAGTTTCTATTTGGTAAATGCTAGGTTTGAGAGGCCTTGTAATACCCATGGAGAGATGTACAATAAAGAGTAAGAAATACAAATCTAATACTCAGGGAAAAGGTCAAAGATAGAGACATTGCTATGAGAGTCTTCAATATAATAATCAGAGTTGAAGTCATCTTATAAGGGGAACATAACACATTACATTAATCAAAGTCATTAGTGCTAGCTGATATAACAACAATAATCTAAAAATCTATAATAATATAGTCAAATTTTCTAATGTACTTCACATTTGAAATAGGTTGCCTGCAAGAAGCCTTCTGTATAGTAATGAAGGCATCTCAGTCCTTACATCTTATGGCTTCACTATCTTACAAGGACTCCTTAGATTCTTCATTGAATTTTCTGTAGTCAGTAGTACAATGAATGAAAAAAGAGAAAGACTAATGAAAATTACCTTATGAACCAAGCCTGTCCACATTTTATCAACTAGAACCCAGTCATTTGTCCCAAACCTAACTTCACAGGAATCTGAGAAATGTGGTCTCATAGTTTGGTCAGATGAACATCTCTTTAGATTCTATCACAGATGCACACAGAAATAAATGCATACAAAATGGAAAATCATCTATATACTTAAGGAAGTGCAGACGAAATTTTATTATTTCCAGAGGACAGAAAGATAAAGACCATTTTTCATGATATAAAATCAGACAGTATAGCAATATTTGTCTAGACTTTAAAAACTATGGCTGGGAATGGTGGCTCACACCTGTAATCTCAGCACTTTGGGAGGCTGAGGTGGGCAGATCACCTGAGGTCAGGAGTTTGAGACCAGCCTTGTAGGAGATTGGTCAGGGTGGTGGGAAAAATTATAGGGAAAGACACAAACCTTCTTGGAAGGCTGGGAGGCTTTGCAAAAGCTTTGGGAGAGAATGAAGCTGAAGGCAGCTGATTCTCTTATCTGGAGGCTAAGGACAAAGGGTAGATAACAAGGTAGTGAAAGGAACTTATCTAAATAAACTGGTTTACTTATGTCTCCAGAAACCAACCTTTGATCATTCACGTGCAGGACTACTCTCTACATCAGGGGTCAACAATGTTAATTACCCACATATTGTGTTTGCTCTAAGCCCTTGTCATTAAATCTGTACTAAATAAATATAAACAGCTCTGGCTTATTGGGGCTGCACTCTTGTCAGCAGTGCTAAGTGGTGCAGTCCCCTAGCTGTGCTGTCAGGTAAAGTGCCTGTGTCTGCATACTTCTTTCATCCATCGCTTGGTCAGATTCTGCAGGACAGACTTGTCATAGCCTGGCCAATATGGTGAAACCCCCATCTCTACTAAAAATTCAAGAATTAGCCAGGTGTGGTGGCGCACACATGTAGTTCCAGCTACTCAGGAGGCAAGGCATGAGAATCACTTGAATCCAGGAGGCAGAGGTTGCAGTGAGCCAAGATCATGCCACTGTACTCCAGCCTGGGTGACAGAGCAAGACTCTGTCTCAAACAAACAAACAAACAACAATAACAATGAAACTGGAGAATTTGGAGAATGATCGAAGAAAAATGCCCTTAGAAAAGAAAGAGAATCAAATAAGCAGAATCACAGAGTCAGAGAATTCCACAATTTCTTCTGAAAATAGCATTTGGCCAGTTTGGTCAAGGTGTATGAAAAGAAACAGAAAATACAATACTAAAATTCATATGGCACTGCAGAAGACCTCCAACAGCCAAAGCAATATTGAGCAAGAATAACATAACTGGATGCACCACACTTTCTGATTTCAAATTATATTAATTACAAAGCTATGATAATCAAAACAGCATGATACCGACATAAAAACAGACACAATGTAACACATTAGAGAGCCCAGAAATAAACCCATACTTACACAATCAATTAATTTTTGACAAAAGGCACCAAGAATATACAATGGGAAAGGATAGTCTCTTCAATAAATGGTATTGGTAAAACTGGATATACACATGCAAAAGAATGAAATTGGACACTTGCCTTATACTGTAACCCAAAAATCGACTCAAAATGGATTATAAAGATTTAAACATAAGACCTATAACCATAAAAGTCCTAGAAAAAAACACAGGGAAAAAACTCCTTGACATTAGTCTTGGCAATAACACTTTGCATATGACCCCCAAAATACAGGCAACAAAAGTGAGAATAAACAAGTGACATTACATCAAACTAAACAGATTCTGCACAGCAAAGGAAACAATCAACAAAATAAAAAGGCAACCTATGGAACGGGAGACTATACTTTCAAACCATATATCTAAAAAGAGATTAATCTTTAAAATATACAAGGAACTCATACAACTAAACAGTAAAAACACAAGTGATCCAATTAAAAAATGACCTAAGGACCTGAGTAGACATTTCTCCAAATAAGGCATACAGATGGCCAACAAGTATATGAAAAGGTGCACAGTGTCACTAATCAAGAAAATGCAAATCAAAACTACAATGAGATGTCACCTCACACCTGTTAGAATGGCTACTATTAAAACAAAGAAAGATAACTAGGGTTGGTGAGGATATGGAGAACAGGGAACTTTGGTACAGGGAACTTTGGTACACTGTTGGTGGGAATGCAGATTGGTAAAGCCATTATGAAAAACAGTGTAGAGGTTCTTCATAAAATTAAAAACAGAACTACTATATAATCCAACAATTTTTCTTCTAGATATATTTGCAAAATAATTGAAACCAGGATCTTGAAATATATCTGCACTCCCGTGTTCATTGCAGCATTATTCATTACAGGCAAGATGTGAAAACAGCTAAATGTCCATGGGCAGATGAATGGATAAAGAAAATGTGGTATATACATAAAATGGTATATCATTCAGCCTTAAAAATGAAGGAAATCCCACAATGAGATACCATCTCATGCCAGTCAGAATGGCTATTATTAAAAAGTAAAAAAATAGTAGAAGCTGGCAAGGTTGTAGAGAAAGGGGAACACTTATACACTGCTGATAGGAATGTAAATTAGTTCAGCCATTGTGGAAAGCAGCGTGGCAATTTATCAAAGTACTTAAAAGAGAATTACCGTTTGATCCAGCAATTCCATCATTGGATATATACCTAAAGGAATATAAATCACTGTACCGTAAGATATATGCATGGATACATTCATTGCAGCACTATTCACAATAGCAAAGACATGGAAGCAACCCAGGTGCCTACCAATAGTAAACTAGATTAAAAACTGTGGTACATATACACAATGGAGTACTCTGCAGCCATAAAAATGAGAGTGAGCTCATGTCCTTTGCGGCAACATGGATTAAGCTGGAGGCCATTATCCTGAGCAAACTGACACAGAAACAGAAAACCAAATACCACATGTTCTCACTTATAAATGGATATTACCTGAGTGACAAAACAATCTGTACACCAAACCCCCATGACACACAATACCTGTATAACAAACCTGTACATATACCCCTGAACGTAAAATAAAAGTTAAAAAATAAACCAAAATAAAAAGAAGGAAATCCCACTATTTTTGACAATATAGATGGACCTAGAGGGCATTGTGCTAAATCAAATAAGCCAGACACAGAAAGACAATACCACATGATCTCACTTACATGTAAAATATAAAATAGTCAGACTTATAGAAATGGAGATGAGATTGGCAGTTGTTGGAGCCTAGTGGATGGGGCAATGGAGAAGTAATGGCTAAAGGATACAAAATTTCCATTATGTAAGAAAAAACATTCTGGAGATCTACTATACAACATAATGCCTATAGCTAACAATGCTGTATTGTATACTTAAAGTGCCAAGGCAGTAGATCTTATGTTAACTATTATTACCATAATGAAATAATAATAATAATAGAGGCAGGAGGAATTTTAGGAAGTGATACATATGTTTATTATCTTGACGGTGGTGATGATTTCATGTGTGTATACTTACCCCCCTACTCACTGAGATGTATATATTAAATATGCAGAGATTTTATATGTCAGTTACATCTCAGTAAAGTGGCTTTTAAGAAACCATATAATCCAGTTCACATAGGAGCAGAATATTTATGTATCTCTAGTTCACACTCAAATCAGTAATAGACTCGCCATTTCACTTTATCTTTGCCAAGTGGATTTAAAACTCTGTAGACTAATTTATTAAAATTTACTATTGAAGTGAGAATGACAGTTATTTCTTTCCACTTCTCAGTGCAGGACCACAGTTTTATTAGAATGCTTGCCCTCTGGGCTCAGCAAGGAGCATGTTATAATTAGATGAGTATTACAATAGAGATTGTGTTAATGGGATTTTTGAGAAATAATAAAAAAGAAAACCTACAAGAGTGTCTCCATTAGATTCTGTATAAGTAAGGAAAACCTGTCTTAGGGGATCACTAAAGAAATCAGCATGAGTTAGTTAACCGAAGGTCAAACAAAATGACATGATAAGCCTTGGGGGATACCGTTAAAGTAATCATTGCAGATAAGGGACTGACTGATTGTCAGAGGTACCTATGCATATTTCTAATGTGAAAATGAAAATGGGAATTAAAACAGTAGTGATGACTTCTTTATTTTTGTATAAACTTAAATACCATCAATCTGTAAACACTATTAAAATATATGTTTTGTGTATGTTGAAAGTGTAAAATCACAGGGCATCCTATAATGGAAACATTTCCATATATAGTATTTAAAATGATTCTCTCTTGAGGTCAAGTAAACTATGTCTACTTCTTTAAGTATATATATTTTTCTGAATTTGTTGTTTAAAAACTTAGAAAATAAAGGAAATGTAAGAAGATAAAGCACATGTAATGCCACAATTCAGAAAAACTCACATTTTTAATGTTTTTCCATTTCATATTTATAGATTACATTAATGTATTATTATAATAATGTATATCTGTTTTGCTATCCAGTACTTCTCGTTGGATATTATAGATTGATTTGTCTTATTTTTTAACTTACATTTTTCATTATCTTGGAAAGATCATGTAAAGCAACCTTAGAAATAATTACAGCAACTTTCAATTAATCAGTCTGAATTCCCTCTAAGGGAAGTTAAAGAAAATGAAGTCAATTATTTCTTACTTATTCAGCCTAAGTCTGTACTGTCCTTGTTAGGATAAAGAAAATAATATTCTCAAAGAAGAGGAAGCACAGTTAATGATGAGGGGAGTGTTACATTGCTTGAAGCCTTCCTTCTCAGTGGGCTGGCCTTTTGGTATTGTGGTTCCTTATGAGTAAAGATTACTTTAAATATTCTTCAGTTACATGAGGGCAGGGCAAGAAAGAGCAGAGAATGAGTAGGAACTTTACCACTTCTTCACTTTGTGAATTCCTGCCTCAGAGACTAGACTTACTGAAGTGAGGTTTGCTGCTGATAAATGCAGATCTTTCCAAATATTCAATCCCCATCCGCAAGATAAAAAGGGTTCTATATGGCTTTACTCTTTCCCTAGTATTTACCTGTGAGAAAACACAGGCAATTGATACTGGTATTCAGAATGATATGACTTTAGAATTTTATGCTATGCAATGTTTGTTATAATTCACAGCACCAGGAAAAAAAAAATAACAGCATTGCTACAGTATAAGTGTGTGGTTTTTTTGTTTGACCTAGAAAGTAACTAGCAACTTGGCCGGGCGCGGTGGCTCAAGCCTGTAATCCCAGCACTTTGGGAGGCCGAGACGGGCGGATCACGAGATCAGGAGATCGAGACCATCCTGGCTAACACGGTGAAACCCCGTCTCTACTAAAAATACAAAAAACTAGCCGGGCGAGGTGGCGGGCGCCTGTAGTCCCAGCTACTCCGGAGGCTGAGGCAGGAGAATGGCGTAAACCCGGGAGGCGGAGCTTGCAGTGAGCTGAGATCCGGCCACTGCAGTCCAGCCCGGGCTACAGAGCAAGACTCCGTCTCAAAAAAAAAAAAAAAAAAAAAAAAGAAAGTAACTAGCAACTCAACAAGGAGAAAGGACAGCTGGGTATTATGAAGGTGAGGAAATATTGTTTTAGTAAGTTTATCCCAATAACAGAAGACTGTGGGCTGTTAGTCCTGTTAGACTACAGTCTGTATTCTAAAATACTCCTCCTTTCTCTACCCCATTTGAGACTGATGTTGGCTAGGGTGTTGTTTGCATAGAATTGTTACATGAAGGACTAACAAAAACTCAAAACATATTTGTATATTTTAAACGCCTTTATAGACATAAATAAAGCATGTATAAAACATAAATATTTCCTGATGAAACCCCATCTCTACTAAAAATACAAAAATTAGCTGGGTCTGGTGGTGGGTGCCTGGAATCCCAGCTATTCAGGAGGCTGAGACAGGAGAATCGCTTGAACCTGGGAGGCAGAGGTTGCCCTGAGCTGACATCGCGCCATTGCACTCCAGCCTGGGCAACAAGAGCGAAAGTCTGTCTCAAAAAAACAAGAACAAAAACAAAAACAAAAACCATAAATATTTCCATATATGTTGTCTTGAACTATAAACATTTTTGAAACTTAGCCTTTACTTTTAATAAGCAATTGTTTGTATGGCCCCAGGAGATTTTTTTTTTTTTTTTTTTTGCCAGTTTTAAAAGTAAGAGTTTAAGCAATGAATTTATAAATCTTTCTTACCTATTTTGAATGAATAAATTCATATGTGTTTATATATCCTGGTTGGAGTGTTTTTTAAAAATCACAATGTTTCCCATGTTTGCAATGATAGCATCAAATCAGATGATGAAATTCTTGTTATAAAAAAGCAACTGATAATATTACATACTTGTATATGAACAGGATTAAAAATTTAAAATTATTTACATGTGCAATATTGATAGGGACAAGAGGCAGGGGGGAAATTCTGGTCATAAGAGGGCAGGTCCCCAGCGAGAGACCCACCCCAAAGCCGAAAAGCCTAATACCAGGACCTAAAGTGAGAACTTTACATCCCTGTTTGCATTATAGTTGATCAAAGTTTGAAGTATGATTGTTGTCAGGTTTTGGTTTTCAATCACAAATTACATCTGTTGGCCATTTTTAGAATCTTTTTTTTTTTCTGTTTTACTTACACTTTTCTCACGAAAGTATTTTTTTGTTGTTGTTTGTTTTGATGTTGTTTTATTTATTCATTTCAATAAACAAGCAAGTTCTTTGATGGTCAAATTGATCGTTTCCTCAAAAGGAATATAAGGAAGGAGAACCAAGGATGTGTAAGAGAAGGAAGGATGGAGAAAATTCGAGGGGAGACTAAAAAGCTAGTAATAAAATCTTCCTTTGACACTTTTTCTTTTTTCTTTTGGTGTCCTGAGCTCCTCCATAACTAAATGGCACTGTGTATGCCATTCTTAACAATTTTTAGGGTTGTACCTTATAGAATTTATAAAGAAACTTTAATTCTCACCTCTGGGCTAATAACCACAACGATTTCTCCTCTGGCAAATTATAAACTTCCTATTGTGGAAGATAGAATAAAATCGAGTAAATTTAAATAAATATATATAAACATTTTAAAAATAAATGGCATAATATTCAGTGAAAAAAGTGACATTTCTCAGCTTCAGTTTCCAAGTCCGTATCTTGAGATCTCTGTCTCTAAAATAACTGTTGAAAAATTTTACCACAACTACACCATTTAGAAAACAGCAGAATATTTCTCTTCCACCCAAAGCTTTGTATATTTTACCTTCTATCACCATTATGGCCAAAGTTACAGATTTCATTCATTCTGCCACTTCCTGATTTGGTAGATATGTTTTTTAAATTTTATTTTCATTCTTTACTAATTTTTGTGTACTTCTGGATTTTTTCTAGTAGTATTAAATTTACAAAGTGAAATATTTGAGAAAATGTATCAAGTTTTAAAAAGTCATAGAGGCAATTATGTGGAATACTGAGCTAAATATTGCAAAGCAAAAACATACATGTTCAACACACTTTAAGAGATTTACTAAATACTATCTGTATATTAGCTTGAAAATTTTGATGGATTCCATGAGATTAGAGTTACTACCCACTTTCTCATGACAAGCAGTCATCTCTGACTACAGAAAGTAGCAACTCATAAGACAGAGCTGTCATTTCTTGTTTTGGAAAAATAAAACTCTTTGTATAGCTAATTTTGTGTTCAGCGATAGCACAAGTGACATCACAAAAGACTGATCACTTTTATTATCTAAAAGAGAATGCTTTGTTTTTTGATTTTTCTTCCATGGGCCTCTTGTCATATTACCCTACTAACCACATATCTCCCATCCTTCTATTGTGTCCACTGATAATATTGCTAGTGCTCAATAAATATTTTTGAACTAAGTAATTGTAAGAAAATCTGGATCTACCTCTCTGGATAGTTTCTAGTTTATTTCCTTCTATTTCAAAACTAAAGTGAATGTTAAAGAACACTAAACGTTGACTATCTCGGAGGGCGGAGCAAGATGGCCGAATAGGAACAGCTCCAGTCTCCAACTCCCAGCGCGAGCGACACAGAAGACTGGTGATTTCTGCATTTTCAACTGAGGTACTGGGTTCATCTCACTGGGGAGTGCCAGACGATCGGTGCTGGTCAGCTGCTGCAGCCCGACCAGCGAGAGCTGAAGCAGGGTGAGGCATTGCCTCACCTGGGAAGCGCAAGGGGGAAGGGAATCCCTTTTCCTAGCCAGGGGAACTGAGACACACAACACCTGGAAAATCGGGTAACTCCCACCCCAATACTGCGCTTTAAGCAAACAGGCACACCAGGAGATCATATCCCACACCTGGCCGGGAGGGTCCCACACCCACTGACCTCCCTCATTGCTAGCACAGCAGTCTGTGATCTACCGGCAAGGCAGCAGCGAGGCTGGGGAGGGGCGCCCGCCATTGCTGAGGCTTAAGTAGGTAAACAAAGCTGCTGGGAAGCTCGAACTGGGTGGAGCTCACAGCAGCTCAAGGAAACCTGCCTGTCTCTGTAGACTCCACCTCTGGGGACAGGGCACAGTAAACAATAACAAACGCAGCAGAAAGCTCTGCAGACGCAAACGACTCTGTCTGACAGCTTTGAAGAGAGCAGTGGATCTCCCAACATGGAGGTTGAAATCTGAGAAGGGACAGATTCCCTGCTCAAGTGGGTCCCTGACCCCTGAGTAGCCTAACTGGGAGACATTCCCCACTAGGGGCAGTCTGACACCCCACACCTCACAGGGTGAAGTATACCCCTGAGAGGAAGCTTCCAAAGCAAGAATCAGACAGGTACACTCGCTGTTCAGAAATATTCTATCTTCTGCAGCCTCTGCTGCTGACACCCAGGCAAACAGGGTCTGGAGTGGACCTCAAGCAATCTCCAACAGACCTACAGCTGAGGGTCCTGACTGTTAGAAGGAAAACTATCAAACAGGAAGGACACCTACACCAAAACCCCATCAGTACATCACCATCATCAAAGACCAGAGGCAGATAAAACCACAAAGATGGGGAAAAAGCAGGGCAGAAAAGCTGGAAATTCAAAAAATAAGAGCGCATCTCCCCCGGCAAAGGAGCGCAGCTCATCGCCAGCAACGGATCAAAGCTGGATGGAGAATGACTTCGACGAGATGAGAGAAGAAGGCTTCAGTCCATCAAACTTCTCAGAGCTAAAGGAGGAATTATGTACCCAGCGCAAAGAAACTAAAAATCTTGAAAAAAAAGTGGAAGAATCGATGGCTAGAGTAATTAATGCAGAGAAGGTCATAAACGAAATGAAAGAGATGAAAACCATGACACGAGAAATACGTGACAAATGCACAAGCTTCAGTAACCGACTCGATCAACTGGAAGAAAGAATGTCAGCGATTGAGGATCAAATGAATGAAATGAAGAGAGAAGAGAAACCAAAAGAAAAAAGAAGAAAAAGAAATGAACAAAGCCTGCAAGAAGTATGGGATTATGTAAAAAGACCAAATCTACGTCTGATTGGGGTGCCTGAAAGTGAGGGGGAAAATGGAACCAAGTTGGAAAACACTCTTCAGGATATCATCCAGGAGAACTTCCCCAACCTAGTAGGGCAGGCCAACATTCAAATCCAGGAAATACAGAGAATGCCACAAAGATACTCCTCGAGAAGAGCAACTCCAAGACACATAATTGCCAGATTCACCAAAGTTGAAATGAAGCAAAAAATCTTAAGGGCAGCCAGAGAGAAAGGTCGGGTTACCCACAAAGGGAAGCCCATCAGACTAACAGCAGATCTCTCGGCAGAAACTCTTCAAGCCAGAAGAGAGTGGGGGCCAATATTCAACATTCTTAAAGAAAAGAATTTTAAACCCAGAATTTTATATCCAGCCAAACTAAGTTTCATAAGTGAAGGAGAAATAAAATCCTTTACAGATAAGCAAATGCTTAGAGATTTTGTCACCACTAGGCCTGCCTTACAAGAGACCCTGAAGGAAGCACTAAACATGGAAAGGAACAACCAGTACCAGGCATTGCAAAAACATGCCAAAATGTAAAGACCATCAAGGCTAGGAAGAAACTGCATCAACTAACGAGCAAAATAACCAGTTAATATCATAATGGCAGGATCAAGTTCACACATAACAATATTAACCTTAAATGTAAATGGACTAAATGCTCCAATTAAAAGACACAGACTGGCAAACTGGATAAAGAGTCAAGACCCATCGGTCTGCTGTATGCAGGAGACCCATCTCACACGCAGAGACATACATAGGCTCAAAATAAAGGGATGGAGGAAGATTTACCAAGCAAATGGAGAACAAAAAAAAGCGGGGGTTGCAATACTAGTCTCTGATAAAACAGACTTTAAACCATCAAAGATCAAAAGAGACAAAGAAGGCCATTACATAATGGTAAAGGGATCAATTCAACAGGTAGAGCTAACTATCCTAAATATATATGCACCCAATACAGGAGCACCCAGATTCATAAAGCAAGTCCTTAGAGTCTTACAAAGAGACTTAGACTCCCATACAATAATAATGGGAGACTTCAACACTCCACTGTCAACATTAGACAGATCAACGAGACAGAAAGTTAACAAGGATATCCAGGAATTGAACTCATCTCTGCAGCAAGCAGACCTAATAGACATCTATAGAACTCTCCACCCCAAATCAACAGAATATACATTCTTCTCAGCACCACATCGTACTTACTCCAAAATTGACCACGTAATTGGAAGTAAAGCACTCCTCAGCATTTGTACAAGAACAGAAATTATAACAAACTGTCTCTCAGACCACAGTGCAATCAAACTAGAACTCAGGACTAAGAAACTCAATCAAAACCGCTCAACTACATGGAAACTGAACAACCTGCTCCTGAATGACTACTGGGTGCATAATGAAATGAAGGCAGAAATAAAGATGTTCTTTGAAACCAATGAGAACAAAGATACAACATACCAGAATCTCTGGGACACATTTAAAGCAGTGTATAGAGGGAAATTTATAGCACTAAATGCCCACAAGAGAAAGCAGGAAAGATCTAAAATTGACACTCTAACATCGCAATTAAAAGAACTAGAGAAGCAAGAGCAAACACATTCGAAAGCTAGCAGAAGGCAAGAAATAACTAAGATCAGAGCAGAACTGAAGGAGATAGAAACACAAAAAACCCTCCAAAAAATCAATGAATCCAGGAGTTGGTTTTTTGAAAAGATCAACAAAATTGACAGACCGCTAGCAAGACTAATAAAGAAGAAAAGAGAGAAGAATCAAATTGATGCAATAAAAAATGATAAAGGGGATATCACCACCGACCCCACAGAAATACAAACTACCATCAGAGAATACTATAAACACCTCTACGCAAATAAACTGGAAAATCTAGAAGAAATGGATAATTTCCTGGACACTTACACTCTTCCAAGACTAAACCAGGAAGAAGTTGAATCCCTGAATAGACCAATAGCAGGCTCTGAAATTGAGGCAATAATTAATAGCCTACCAACCAAAAAAAGTCCAGGACCAGATGGATTCACAGCTGAATTCTACCAGAGGTACAAGGAGGAGTTGGTACCATTCCTTCTGAAACTATTCCAAACAATAGAAAAAGAGGGAATCCTCCCTAACTCATTTTATGAGGCCAACATCATCCTGATACCAAAGCCTGGCAGAGACACAACAAAAAAAGAGAATTTTAGACCAATATCCCTGATGAACATCGATGCAAAAATCCTCAATAAAATACTGGCAAACCGGATTCAGCAACACATCAAAAAGCTTATCCACCATGATCAAGTGGGCTTCATCCCTGGGATGCAAGGCTGGTTCAACATTCGCAAATCAATAAACATAATCCAGCATATAAACAGAACCAAAGACAAGAACCACATGATTATCTCAATAGATGCAGAAAAGGCTTTTGACAAAATTCAACAGCCCTTCATGCTAAAAACGCTCAATAAATTCGGTATTGATGGAACGTACCTCAAAATAATAAGAGCTATTTATGACAAACCCACAGCCAATATCATACTGAATGGGCAAAACCTGGAAAAATTCCCTTTGAAAACTGGCACAAGACAGGGATGCCCTCTCTCACCACTCCTATTCAACATAGTGTTGGAAGTTCTGGCTAGGGCAATCAGGCAAGAGAAAGAAATCAAGGGGATTCAGTTAGGAAAAGAAGAAGTCAAATTGTCCCTGTTTGCAGATGACATGATTGTATATTTAGAAAACCCCATTGTCTCAGCCCAAAATCTCCTTAAGCTGATAAGCAACTTCAGCAAAGTCTCAGGATACAAAATTAATGTGCAAAAATCACAAGCATTCTTATACACCAGTAACAGACAAACAGAGAGCCAAATCAGGAATGAACTTCCATTCACAATTGCTTCAAAGAGAATAAAATACCTAGGATTCCAACTTACAAGGGATGTAAAGGACCTCTTCAAGGAGAACTACAAACCACTGCTCAGTGAAATCAAAGAGGACACAAACAAATGGAAGAACATACCATGCTCATGGATAGGAAGAATCAATATCGTGAAAATGGCCATACTGCCCAAGGTAATTTATAGATTCAATGCCATCCCCATCAAGCTACCAATGAGCTTCTTCACAGAATTGGAAAAAACTGCTTTAAAGTTCATATGGAACCAAAAAAGAGCCCGCATCTCCAAGACAATCCTAAGTCAAAAGAACAAAGCTGGAGGCATCACGATACCTGACTTCAAACTATACTACAAGGCTACAGTAACCAAAACAGCATGGTACTGGTACCAAAACAGAGATCTAGACCAATGGAACAGAACAGAGTCCTCAGAAATAATACCACACATCTACAGCCATCTGATCTTTGACAAACCTGAGAGAAACAAGAAATGGGGAAAGGATTCCCTATTTAATAAATGGTGCTGGGAAAATTGGCTAGCCATAAGTAGAAAGCTGAAACTGGATCCTTTCCTTACTCCTTATACGAAAATTAATTCAAGATGGATTAGAGACTTAAATGTTAGACCTAATACCATAAAAATCCTAGAGGAAAACCTAGGTAGTACCATTCAGGACATAGGCATGGGCAAAGACTTCATGTCTAAAACACCAAAAGCAACAGCAGCAAAAGCCAAAATTGACAAATGGGATCTCATTAAACTACAGAGCTTCTGCACAGCAAAAGAAACTACCATCAGAGTGAACAGGCAACCTACAGAATGGGAGAAAAGTTTTGCAATCTACTCATCTGACAAAGGGCTAATATCCAGAACCTACAAAGAACTCAAACAAATTTACAAGAAAAAAACAAACAACCCCATCAAAAAGTGGGCAAAGGATATGAACAGACATTTCTCAAAAGAAGACATTCATACAACCAACAGACACATGAAAAAATGCTGATCGTCACTGGCCATCAGAGAAATGCAAATCAAAACCACAATGAGATACCATCTCACACCAGTTAGAATGGCGATCATTAAAAAGTCAGGAAACAACAGGTGCTGGAGAGGATGTGGAGAAATAGGAACACTTTTACACTGTTGGTGGGATTGTAAACTAGTTCAACCATTATGGAAAACAGTATGGCGATTCCTCAAGGATCTAGAACTAGATGTACCATATGACCCAGCCATCCCATTACTGGGTATATACCCAAAGGATTATAAATTATGCTGCTATAAAGACACATGCACACGTATGTTTATTGCAGCACTATTCACAATAGCAAAGACTTGGAATCAACCCAAATGTCCATCAATGATAGACTGGATTAAGAAAATGTGGCACATATACACCATGGAATACTATGCAGCCATAAAAAAGGATGAGTTGGTGTCCTTTGTAGGGACATGGATGCAGCTGGAAACCATCATTCTTAGCAAACTATCACAAGAACAGAAAACCAAACACCGCATGTTCTCACTCATAGGTGGGAACTGAACAATGAGATCACTTGGACTCGGGAAGGGGAACATCACACACCGGGGCCTATCATGGGGAGGGGAGAGCGGGGAGGGATTGCATTGGGAGTTATACCTGATGTAAATGACGAGTTGATGGGTGCAGCACAGCAACATGGCACAAGTATACATATGTAACAAACCTGCACGTTATGCACACGTACCCTACAACTTAAAGTACAATAATAATAAATAAATTAAAAAAAAAAAAGAGAAAAAAATGTTGACTATCTCTTCTTCCTCATGGTAATTACTTGTAAGCCCATGAAAAATAATTGTCTATGTGCACCATTAAAATAAAACTGATCTAGACGTTACCATATAACAGCCAATTCCAAAGCCGCCTCTTCCAAGTTGACCTTCTCATGGCAGCTGACTGTCTGAAGTTTCTTTTGTTTTGAAAATCTTCTCAGAATTATAAAAGTATGAAATGAAATAGGATCTCTATTTCTCTCCCCATCTTCTCTCATAATTCCATAGTGACTAGTGCCTTCTGAGAGTCTATTTAATAATTAGTTTAGGGAACGATTCAAAATATGGATTCTGGAATCTGATTGCCTGATTCAAACTCTGGCTCCCCTAGTTACAGACTCTTCTGAGCATACTTCTAAACTTTGCTGTGGTTAACAGAGACCAATACAAACTTCTGTAAAATGAAAGAAATAATTTTACCTACTTCATAAGGTTTTCATGAGTACAAAATAAGGTAAGACATACAGATTCTACAAAAGTACTTAGTTCATCATAAACATCCAGTATGTATTAATTATAATGAGATATTAAAGAGCAACATTTAAACATAGTTCATTTTCACATTATCTAATTCCCATTTAGGATATTAATATCCATATGATTAGCACAACTGGACAATTAGCCATGTCCGATTCCATATTTTTCCTCATCTCATTTAACCATCCTTAAAATATTGTCTAAATCTGTTCTAAATGCTGTTCTCTAAATCTAAACATCATTGGCTCTTACCTACAGTTTTCCAGATGTGGTCATGCTTGTGTAGCACTGTGTTAGATATTCTTAAGAGGCAGAAGGTAACGTGTGTTGAATATCGGAGGTTGTTCTCAAAGTATTTCATTTCATTTTTCAAGCAATCATGTGAGGTAAGTATTACTTTTTTTCTAACTCAACAGAAGAAACACCTAGAACTTTGTTTTGTTTTGTTTTGTTTAGCTCTGTTCCCCAGGATAGAGTGCAGTGGTGTGATCTCGGCTCACTGCAACCTCCGCCTCCCGGGTTCAAGCGATTCTTCAGCCTCAGACTCCCGAGTAGCTGAGATTACAGGTGCATGCCACCACGCCCAGCTAATTCTTGTATTTTTTAGTAGAGATGGGGTTTCGCCATGTTGGCCAGGCTGGTCTCAAACTCCTGACCTCAGGCAATATGCCCACCTCGGTTTCCCAGAGTGCTGGGATTACAGTCGTGAGCCACTGTGACCGGTCAAAAACACCTAAAACTTAGATGAGCCAACTATCTTGACCCAGGTTACACAGTTAATAAGTACAATAGATGCCAGAACAGGAATGTCCCTTTAATATCAGGTTACACACACTTTGTTTTTTAGCGCTCTAGCAATTAAAACCTCTTAAGAGGAAAAAAGAAAAGAAAAAACAGTTATAAATATATCCTGAAAGGTAGTAGGCATTGGCCTCTTACAAACTTCATGATATCTAAAGAAGATGATGGTAGCTGGATTAGATAATGAGACTGTGAGATTGTAAATCTCCCTCAGTTAAACTGGTCTTTATCTAAAAATATTTCAGTGTACACTAGCTTGTGAAAACCTCTGGTTCATATACATTATGCTATACAGTGTTTCAACTAATTTCCTTACTAAATTTAACCAATAAAATCCTGCAAAGCAAATAGATTATCTTATGCAGCAGACTATCTTATGCCAGGCACTAATGACTGGCATGTAGAGGTATATTTAACCTGATATACACAGTGAGGTATTGGCATCTATCTGCTGTATTTTTTGAGCTCTAAAGCAGGCGGCCAAGAAGCAATCAAATAGTTAATTCCCAAATAACTGGGTAAATTAAGACCAGATCCTAAACTGTAACCCTCATCAGCAATAAGATGGTATAACTCAATATAGGAATCGACCACAAAGCTTAGACATACTTTTAATATAAATTGTGACTCTATTTCATAAATAGCTTTTCATGGCATTACTTCAGATTAGATTACCACAGTTTTTTTTCAAATAATTTTTAATATCTTTAAAATGAGCTATTTTCAGGCTCTGCTCCACGTAAAATGGGAGAAATAGATGCTTTTTGATACGATGCTCAGTATCAATTTAAATAGAATATTCACTATTTGAATTTATTGCAACAGATGTCCTCAGCTACCCAATTATTTTAGTGCAATTTGGCACATATATAATTTTAAAAGATCTTGTATCTAGGCAAAGCATTTAATTTCCTACCAAATTAATCCCTTTGGAACATTACATTGGATGCCATGGTGATTTTACAAAAAAGACTCTTTCATAACAGCAATATGAACCAGTAAATATCCAGCACTCTGCACAAATGGGAGATCTGCATTTATTTCCTCTGTTATATAGGGCGCAGGCTTCCTTATTACTAATTATGTGCTCTTTCTCAGCACAGACAGTTTTAATAACCATGTGTATTGTGCCTATTCCTCTCTAATTCTGGGTTTTTCTGTTACCCTGTTTGAAAGAGAAGACATGCTTTTCTTGACCCCCAAAGGACAATAGATGTGGATTAATCCATAATTCTTTAACAGAGTGGTCAGGAACGGGGATGATCAAAGAACCTACTCTCAAATTTTGCTTAGTTAAATAGCAGATACCTTAATATGTGCTTTTAGTAATTATTTAATGCAAGTTAATGTACCTTAGTTAATATTGTTGTGTAACAAACCACCCCAAAACTTTTGGAGTAAAGCAACCATTTTATTATGTGCGCAGATTCTGTGGACCAGAAATTTAAACATGGCATAGCAGGGATGGTTTGACGCTGCTCCATGATGTCTGGAGCCTCAGCTGAGAAGACTCAGAGACTAGGGATGACTTAACAGCACAGGGCTTTAATAATCTGGAAGCTCCTTCATTCCTGGAATTCCTAGAAGGCTGGGGACTCAGCTAGGTCTACTGACTGAAGCACCTATGTGGATTCTTTCTTATTGGTTTTCATTTCTCATAGTATGGTGGCGGCTTTTTAAGAAGTATACCAAAAGGGAACATAGAGAGAACAAACATTCCAAGAGAATCAGATAAAAGTATTTCATTTCTTACCTGCTTTTTTTGTTTTATGTTTTTATGTTTTCTGTTTTTTATTGCTAATTCTTCCTAAATGCACCACAAACTCCATAAAATGTATTTCAGGCCATACTATTTACACGATTTAATACAACATTTCTATTTTCATATGAAATTGTTCTAATTGGTGACCTCTGCCCTCCTCAATTTTAATGAGCTTATTATGCAATAGTCATCCTGGGATCTCTCTTTGCCTTCATCATAGAGCTTCTCTTTTCTTTTCACTGAAGTTAGATCATTTGCTTCTTGGCTCCGAAAACTCATGTTTTCTCTTAGTTTGTTGCCTCCCTTTAGAGGGTTGCATCTTCTAGTAGCTTCCTGAGAGTTTCCATGGATGGTAAACTGTTTTGAGTTTAAATTGCTTATACAAGTGGGAAAATGTTGTTATTTTGCTCTCACATTTGTCAGTTTAAGTAATTATAATATTTTAGCTTGAATATCATTGTTTGTTCAGAATTTTGAAGGTATGCTCAAACTGTCTTCTAATTTCTAAATGTTATTATTGGAAATTCCTGTGTTATTATAATTCTTAACGCTTTGTAAGTAACCTGTTCTATATGCATTTGTTCTTCATTTATTTTTATTTTTCTTCCTGAAAACTTTCATGGTTTTCCTTTATAACTTGTGTACTAATATTACATGATGATGATGATACTTGGTGTGGTCTTTAATATTCTCTTTTCTGGCTCTGTTGGCCTATAATTATTAATGGCTTGGCTCTGTGTTCCCACCCAAATCTCATCTTGAATTATAATCCCATAATCCCCACATGTTGGAGAAACCCGGTGGGAGATAATTGAATCATGGGGGTGGTTACCCTCATGCTGTTCTCGTGATAGTGAGTGAGTTTTCACAAGATCTGGAGGCTTTATAAAGGGCTTTTTCCCCTTTGCACAGCACTTCTCTTACCTGCTGCCATGTGAAGAATGACGTTTTTGCTTCCCCTTCCACCATGATTGTAAGCTTCCTGGGTCCTCCCCCGCCATGTGGAACTGTAAATCAACTAAACCTCTTTCCTTTGTAAGTTACCCAGTCTCAGGCAGTTATTTATAGCAGCATGAGAATGGACTAATACACCTATAATTTCTGTGAAATATATTTGTCTCTGTAATTTGTTTCTTATGTTTGTTGGGAGGAAACTTTTCCAGTAATTTCTTTTCTTTTTATTCTCTTTCCTTAACTTCTATGAATGAGATATTTACTTTTTGGTTTAACCCTTTGATAGTCTTACATGTTTCTTTCCTACCTTCCACCACTTTGATGATTTTTCCTACTTTTGGGAGATTTTATTGTTGTTTGTTGAGTTTTAACTTTAATGCTGATATTTTTAATTTCTTAAAAATATGTTACTTAATATTCATTTTTTCCATTTCCATTTCTACAATATGTCCAATGAATGTTATTTCATCAACATTTTCTCTTATTTCTGTGAATATATTAACTATATTTATTTGAAACTTTTTTTTTTTGCCTGTATGATCTTGCTTCCTACAATATCATTTTTAACTACTTCAGTTTATTTTTGTCTCTTCCTTTCATGTTACAAGCTTTCCTAAAGTATTTGTTACTTTTGACTCTCTATTCATATTAAGAATGAGGGATTAATTGCATACCTTAAATGCATCAGAAAAAGAAAAGTTTCCCCTAAGGATAACCAGAGTGTTGGTGAGAGATCAGAGGACTAATACTGTGCTCCACAGCTGTCAAATGCCAGAGAAAAACTTTTGCAGTTAGGATTTTTTTTTTTTTTTTTTTTTTTTTTGAGACAGAGTCTCGCTCTGTTGCCCAGGCTGGAGTACAGTGGTGTGATCTCGGCTCACTGCAACCTCTGCCTCCCAGGTTCAAGCAGTTCTCCCTGCCTCAGCCTCACAAGTAGCTGGGATTATATGCACCCACTACCACACCTGGCTAATTTTTGTATTTTTTAGTAGAGATGGGGTTTCACCATGTTGGCCAGGCTGGTCTTGAACTCCTGACCTCAGGTGATCTGCCTGCCTCGGCCTCCCAAAGTGCTGGGAATACAGGCGTGAGAGGGTATGTTTTTAAACTTCCAAAGATCCTGGAACTCTTTGATATTTAATACAAAATTTAAACTTTAACACTTTTTTATTTGTGATTATGATGAATACATATGAGTACATATTCAGGGGTACATGTGAAATTTTGATACAAGCATACAATATGTAATGATCAAATTAGGGTAATTCAGGTATCCATCACCTCAAGCATTTATCATTTAGTACATATTTTTCCGGAGAAAGGTCCATAGAGTTAATCAGTTTTTAAAAGGTAACATCACTTCAAAAAGTAACTAGCCTTGTGTTAAAAGATAGTAGAGGTTTAGCTCAGCTGATGAAATGACAATTGTCTTTATTTGAGTAATGCATTGGTATAAAATGTATGAGAAAAAACCCACAATTACAGGGATTAATTCTAATCTTGAGGCAGGAAAAAATGGTTTAGTGTCTTTCTTTTTGCCTTTTTATTGTAACAATTTATTTTTTTAAGTTTTATTTTGTTTTTAATTGACACATAGTAATTATACATATTTATGTGGTACAGTGTTTACTAGAAGCTAGGAATTTTAGGACCAAGAAGGAATATAGAGATGCTAGTCAATGGGTACAAAGTTACAGTTAAATATGTTCCAGTTTAACATTCTTTTAAATGTTTATTAGATACTCTGAAACTTTTACTTCTCTTTAAGATTATATATTACAGACTGAATTAATTCTCTTACCAGAAAAAAAAGAAAGCTCAAAAAAAGAAACAAAGAATCAATGATTGTGAAGATGTTGGATATCAGGGAAGAAAGTAAGGTGAACCCTGAGGAATGGAAAACAAACAAGGTATGTTCTGTTAATCCTAGGTTATTGCTGTGAGTTTCTAAGCCATAGTCCAGAAAGGGGGAACCCAGGGAGAGCCTGCTAGGCTCCCTGAGGTTTGGAGATGGACCCGAGAGTAGAAAGAGGATAAGTCGGCTTGAGTTTGCAGGACAGAGTAGTGCAGAGAGAGTTGCTGCATAGAGAATCAAGGAGATCTGCAGATGGCCCCCCTCAAGTGTTCCTCAGAGTACTGATCACTAAGTACTTGCACGTGTGATCAGTATTTGCGCTGTTCAAGTATGTAGAAAGAATCATATGAAAGGATTAGAGGGAATAGTGTTCAGATCTTACACACGAGCCCACCAGCCAGGCTGAATAAACTCATAATTCGTAGGACAAAGGTATATTACTCAGAAGGATTTGCCTCAGCATTTGGGGAAAATTGGCCCCAGATTAGAAGTTTCTCTGATTTGGCTTAGTAAAGCTAACCTTTGTGGAGGAGGGAAGTCTTGATTATTAGGAGAAGGCACAAAGGAACTTCTGATGTGCTCAGCAACATTCTCTTTATTGACCCAGTATATAACTTCAAGAGTTGTGATATTAGCAAACTGAATATTTTTATTTTTAAGCTGAAGATCATTGACTTAAACATGCATCTTAATAAGTTGAAGAAACAGGAACAAAACAAATCCAAAGAAAACTGCAGAAAAAATAAGAAAGATAATTAATTAATGGCAGAGAAAGCACACATAAAATAGAGAATCAACAAAGTTGAAAGAGAGAGAGACAAAGAGACACATAGAGAGAGAAGGCACATAATTGATATCAGCAATGCAAAACATATGTAACCACAGCTGATGAAAAGATTAACAAGATAATAAAAGTATATTTTATCTTAATTTGAAACTTGAAATAAAAAAGTCTAAAAAATAACTTGACGAGTTTAATGATTTGAATTTTACATCCTCCAAATAATTTTCAGCATCGAATTAAATGTAAGATTTTAGGTTGATATCAGATTAGATAAAGAAGAAGGAAAAAGTTTAATTCTTTTTTAAAAATTACAATCACAAGTGGCCTCCAGACATTTCATTAGGAGGTAAAGAATTTGTGAGACCATGAAAAAATGGTGTGGTATGCAACTTCTAAATAGTCCTCAATGACCTCTGCCTCCTGGTATCCACTCCATGTGTAATCCCCTTTTTGTGTATGGGCTGTACCTAGTTACTTGCTTCTAACAAATAGGATCTGGCAAAAATGATGGGATGATATTACTTCCAAGATTAGGTTACAAAAGACTTTGGCTTCTGTCTTGCTTGCACTCTCTCCTGCGCTTTCTTGCTCTATTGTAGCCAGATACCATGCTGTGAGCTGCCTCAGGGGAGGCCTAAGTGGCAAGAAACTAAGGAAGACCCACAGCCAACGGTCAAAGAAGACTTGATACCTGAAAACAACAATGTGAGTGAACTTGAAAGCAGATCCTTTTCTATCCAAGCCTTGAGATAATTACAGCCATAGCTGACACTTTGTAGCCTTCTGAGAGTCCCTGAGCTAGAACCACCCAGCTAAGCTATGCCTTGACTCCTGTTCCACAGAAACTGTAAGACAAGATATGTTGTTTTAAGAGATTAAAGGTTAGGGTAAATTTTTATGCAGTAATGGATAATAAATTTAGAAGGAAAGACCTGAAAGTTGCCGAAGGGGCCATGATATAGTTTGGCTGTCTCCCCACCCAAATCTCATCTTAAATTGTAGCTCCTATAATCCCCATGGGTCATGGGAGGGACCCCGGTGGATGGCAATTGAATCATGGAGGTGGGGGTTTCCCCTGCTCTCATGATAGTGAATAAGTCTCACAAGATCTGATCATTTTGTGAAGAGTAGTTACTATGCACACGCTCTCTTGCCTGCTGCCATGTAAGATGTGACTTTGTTCTACCTTGACCTTCCACCATGATTGTGAAGCCTCTCCGGCCATGTGGGACCGTGAGTCAATGAAATCTTTTTCTTTATAAATTACCCAGTCTCAAGCCAGTCGCAGTGGCTCATACCTGTAATCTTAGCACTTTGGGAGGCCAAGGTGGGCGGATCACCTGAGGTCAGGAGTTCAAGACCAGCCTGACCAACATGGAAAAACCCCATCTATACTAAACATACAAAATTAGCTGGATGTGGTGGCACATGCCTGTAATCCCAGCTACTCAGGAGGCTGAGGCAGAATTTCTTGAACCCAGGAGGTGGAGATTGCAATGAACCAAGATTGCACCATTGCACTCCAGCCTGGGCAACAAGAGCAAAACTCCGTCTCAAAAAAAAAAAAAAAAAAAAAAAAAAAAAATTACCCAGTCTCAGGAGTGCTATTAGTGCTATTAAGTGCTATTAAGATACCTGAAAATGTGGAAGTGACTTTGGAACTGGATAACAGGCAGAGGTTGGAACAGTTTGGAGGGCTCAGAAAAAGATAGGAAAATGTAGGAAAGTTTGGAGCTTCCTAGAGACTTGTTGAATGGTTTTGACCAAAAAGTCCAAGCTGAGGTGGTCTCAGATAGAAATGAGGAACTTACTGGGAACTGGAGCAAAGGTGATTCTTGCTATGCTTTAGCAAAGAAACTGGTGGCATTTGGCCCTTGCCCTAGAGATCTGTGGAACTTTGAACTTGGGAAAGATGATTTAGCATGTCTGGCAGAAGAAATTTCTAAGCAGCAAAGCATTCAAGAGGTGACTGGGTGCTATTAAAAGCATTCAGTTTTATGTATTCACAAATATATGGTTTGGAATTGGAATGATTGTTTAAAAGAGAAGCAGAGCATAACAGTTCAGAAAATTTGCAGCATAACTATGCAATAGAAAAGAAAAACCCATTTTCTGAGGAGAAATTCAAGCTGGCTGCAGAAATTTGCATAAGTAATGAAGTGCCCAATGTTAATCACCAAGACAATGGGGAAAATGTCTCAAGGGCATGTCATAGGTTTTCATGGCTCTCCCTCCCATCACAAGCCTCCTAGGAAGAAAAAATGGATTCATGGTCTGGGCCCAGGGCCTTGCTACTTTGTGCAGTCTTGGGACTTGGTACCCTGCATCCCACCTGTGGCTAAAAGGGACCAATGTACATCTCAGGCTGTTGTTGCCTCAGAGGGTGCCAGCCACAAACCTTGGCAGCTTACATGAGGTGTCGGGCCTGTGAGTGCACAGAAGACAAGAATTGAGGTTTGGGAACCTCTGCCTAGATTTCAGAGGATGTATGGAAATGCTTAGATGTCCAGGCAGAAGTGTGCTGCAGGGGCAGAAGGGAAATGTGGGGTGGGCGCCCCCACACAGAGTCCCCACTGGGGAACTGCCTAGTGGAGCTGTGAGAAGAGGGCCACCGTCCTCCTGACCCCAGGATGGCCAATCCACCAACAACTTGTACCATGCACCTGAAAAGCCACAGACACTCAATGCCAGCCCATGAAAGCAAACAGGAATAGGGCTGTACCTTGCAAAGCCACAGGGGCAGAGCTGCTTGAGACCATAGGAGCCCACCGCTTGCATCAGTGTGACCTGGATGTGAGACATGGAGTCAAAGGAGATCATTTTGGAGCTTTAAGATTTGACTGCCCTGCTGGATTTTGGACTTGCATGGGGCCTGTAGCCCCTTTGCTTTGGCCAATTTCTCCCATTTGGAACAGGTATGTTTACCCAATGCCTGGACCCCATTGTATCTAGGAAGTAATTAGCTTGCTTTTGATTTTATAGGCTCATAAGTGGAAGAGACTTGCCTTGTCTCAGATGAGACTTTGGACTGTGGACTTTCTAATTAATGCTGAAATGAGTTAAGACTTTGGGGGACTGTTGGGAAGGCATGATTGGTTATGAAATGTGAGGACGTGAGATTTGGGAGGGGCCAGGGACGGAATGCTATGGTTTGGCTGTGTCCCCACCCAAATCTCATGTTGAATTGTAGTTCCATAATCCCTGCGTGTCATGGGAGGGACCTGGTGGGAGATAATGAATCATGAGGGCAGGTTTTTCTCATGTTGCTCTTGTGATAGTGAATAAGTCTCACAAGATCTGATGATTTTATAAAGGGCAGTTCTCCTGCACATGCTCTATTGCCTGCTGCCATGTAAGATGTGCTTTTGCTCCTTTGCCTTCCACCATGATTGTGAGGCCTCTCCAGCCATGTGAAACTGTGAATCTATTAAATCTCTTTTTCTTTATAAATTATCGGGTCTCAGGTATTTCTTCATAGCAATATGAAAATGGACCAATACAGGCCATCTTTGAGAGAAACAAGGTTTCTAAATACTGCAGAGACAAGAAATTGGTAGAATTAGGAGGCATCATGGAGAACTTCAGAGATTTGTGATTGTTCTTGTTCCACTGCTTGTTGGCCTCTGCCATAAACTATTGTCACTAAGTTCCTATGCATCATAAAATACCAATGTCAAAACCAATTTTCTTAAATCTTGCTATAAAACCACTCTATGGAAGTCAGTAACAGAAGCAGCAGCTGACCAACATGGCATATAGCAATCAGAAATTGCTTATCTCATTTTCAGCAAATTCCACATGTAGCACAAGAGACAATAGATAGCATCCTATCCTTCCAAAAATGCTCCTGGCTGTTAATGAAGACAATATCATTCCTGTCTTCTGACTGAAAGGACAGAAGTATTAAATTTATGCAGATTGAGATAAAATCATCAAATATAACAAACACAACTGTGTGTATATGTATACATCTGTTGGTATAAACATGAAGAGATACATAACAGACATTTACCAGACTGCTAGTTTTTATTCCTTAGGAAACAGGAAAAGTGAAAGTGATTATTAAATCATTCCATTTATGTCTCCTCATTAAATAAATATTAATGTTTTCTAGTTTATTTATAAATATATATGTAATAAAACTACATTTTAAATGTGAATAAAGATAAAATTACTGTGATTCTGCATTATTTTTGAGGTTTTTATTCATACTTACTTTTGACATGGATTTTAAATATCCTAACTCTTTAGACACTTAGCAACATAGTAGAAAAAGCATGTAGCAGGTTTAGGGAGGGCTTACAGTCAGGGGAGCCATCCAAAGAAAAGCAGTCCCTGTCTATAGTATGACTGATTTTATTCTATTTGAGATATCAAAAATCATCCTCCCTTAAACCATTTCTTTCAGAAAATGTACTGGAAGAGTCAATTAGAAGTATGATAATAAAACTAATGTAATATATTCTCATTTCAATTTATTCACTGATGTAAGAGATTAATTAAACTTTTTCCTACTTTCCTTTTTTTTTTTTTTTTTTTTTTAGTTAGAGTTGTGCCCTGTGGTATTTTTAAAAAGCCATGAAATTGAAGGATTATAAGCAACTGCACTGGGTATTGGGTTCTAATACAGCACAAAACAGCCTGAAAGGAAATTCGGGCAGTGGACACCAGAGTACGAACTCTGCTGTTTTATTCAATATTAAATAACTAGAATTGATGATACCAAAACCCAACTAAGAGCTTTAAAGTTGTCCATGATTCTTTTTTTCATAAGAATTTTGATCTTAAGGTTCTTTTTCTGGTGGTTATGTTTTTATTTGCTTTATTTTTTCTACTATTGAATAATTTAAATGATTGTTTTAAAATAAATGTTATCAAATAGAAACCATTTGATAATTATTTGCAAAAGACTATATAATTTATTTCCTGAGAAAATATCTCTTATAGTGTTAAATGTATCTAGAGTGTTTAAGAAAAATTTTCTTAATGATTGTCTAGAGCAAAAGTTCATTTTTATTTCATTTCCTGATGTTTCTGAAATGTTTTGATAAATAATATGCTTAAAAGGTATAATAATATTTCTGCGATTTCAGGAATATTTGGTTTTTGCATGTAAACTTCAGTCTCAATAACTATATTTTCATAGTTTAATTGCTTTCTATTGTTACATAACAAATACCCCCAAACTCAGTGACTTAAAACAACAAATGTTTATTATCTCACAATTTCTGAAATTCAAGAATTTGGAAGTAGTTAGTTGTGTTGTTGTGGCTCAGGGTCTCTTATGATATTGTAATTAAGCTGTTCCTTGGAGCTGCAGTCAATTAAGTCTTGATGGGGTCTGGAGGATCTGCTTCAAACCTCACTCACATGGCTGTTGTCAGAAGACCTCTGTTTCTTGAAATGTGACTGTCTCCCTAGGGTTACTCAGAATGTGCAGCAGCCTTTCCCCCAGAGTAAACCCACAGACAGAGATAAAGTGGGGCGGGGTAGGGAGAGAGAGAGAGAGAGAGAGCGAGCTAGTACAGGAAGCCACAGTGCCTTTTATTACTTATAGATCCCAAAAGCGTACAGTATCACTTCTGTTTTATTCTGTATGGTAGACAAATTAATTCTGAAGCAACATGGAAGGGGAATACACAGGGTGTGACTACCAAGAGGTGAGTGCCATTGGGGACCATCTTAGAAGCTAGTGACCCCACATAATGTATGAGTCAAAGCTTGATCAGACAAGCAGAACCCCTAGGAGTGTTGTGGCACAAGGGATCTATTCTGGTCTTACGTGTTCTGCAAGTGTGGAAGGTGGTTAAATAGTCTGTGTAAGACTCTTGCTTCTGGTGTTGTGCCTAAAGTTAGCAAGACCAATAGTCAAGAAGGAAAGATGGACTTGAAATGGGAGGGAACAAAGGCAAACCGGAACGTATAAGAAAAACTACAATTCACAAGGACAAACTGAAACCTGTGAGGACAATTTGGAAGAAATGAAGACAAACTAGAATGTGTGTTGGTCTCTCATCAACTCCATTTTTAATTATTTGAGTGGCTGTAGGATCAGCTAGGCCCCTTCACCACAGAGCTGCTCCAAAACCTGGCCCGGGATTCAAAGAAGGATGTGGCAGAAAATTTTTGTTAAATAAATGTTTAACAAAATATGTAGATATAATGTGTATCAAAGGGTATGGCCTCCATTATATGCTTTCTTACCCTGAGGGTAGCAGTTAAGGAGATTTTAAGTTAACATTACAGGAGTGTGCGTAACTACTGGAAAACAAGCAAGAAAGAGTAAAAAGGGGAACTGAGTGTTTTCAAAGAAGCAGCTGAATTCATCTGGTGGGAAAATACTGGTCTAGGGCAGCTGTTCTCAGTAACAGTTAGTGATTGCTAGATGTGTGAAAGAGAACAGCTGAATTCAACTTAGTATTGGAAATTGCACACAATCTAGAACCTAGCTTTTTCCTACAGAGGAGAAGCCAGAACAAATTGGGCATGAAAGCATGTTGATCAGGTGTGCTGTGGCACAAGGATCCTGGCAAGAGATTTTGTCCAGATTGTAAAATAGAAAATGTGATCATGAAATTGCACAGTTTACAAGTGCATTATTTTGTCATCTAGTCATCACCACAAATGCGCCTGTTTAGTAGGCCAGACATTGATATCCTCTGCATTTCATATTAGCTAAGTATGAAAAAGCTTAAGATAAGTATTTAGGGTCACAAAGATTGTAAAGCTAGAAACAGACAGAACCACATATTAAATATGTTTTTTGGACATATTCCTTTTTTAGTGTATTAAAGTCCATTTCATTAAATAAGACCCACAAGACACTCATGGTAAGTTTTCACTCTTGCCACATACCAGAAAAAGGATTGAGAACTCACATTAATTTAATGTTTAATTTTACTACCATAGGAAGTAGCCAAATACACTCACTCTTATTTTTTTAATTGTATGGGTTTTGTTCTGATGGTTAGTTATTGTACATAGATATAACTCTAAAGGAAAGACTTCTCTAAAATATCAACTCTCACTTTTCAATCTTCATGCCCTGTCCCTGTCCATATGAGTTCATGTGAAGTTGTAACCTAATACTGATTACACTTTATATCCTACTTCTGTTTCTTAGTATATCATGAAATAATTTCTAGATTTCCACATTTTCTATCAGATCCTTCTAATGGCTGCTAATATACCATGATATACTCATGAACATATTTCTCATTCTCTGATAGGTAGTCACAACCAAAAAAAGGAACAATTTTATTTTTGTTGCTGACTACTTACATTTTTAATATACTCAAAATTATAGCCAAAACACTATTAGGTAATTAGTTTGAATTCATTATCATACCTTCATTTTTCCATGTGCAATGTAAAGATTAAGTAAATGCAATGCATGTTTACTAAAGGTATCCCCTTATTTTTATTTTTAATGTTGAAAGCATTTAGCCATTAACTGTAGCAGAATCTCAACCCAGCCACCTTCAGAAAATGAAAGTTCTCTCTAGACAATAGAAGCACAAATCCTAATACCAAACAATTATGGCATAACTTGGTAAACTATCCAGTCTTCCTTCTTGACAAGTGTACTGAAGGGCAAGTACCGTTTTTTCTTCTCCATCGTTAGGAAAAGTATATGCAAATCATGTAACAATTCTATAGCCACAAGGCTTTCAGTTTGCCAAATAGGTCCTCCTTTAAGAGGGAAAATAAACACATTAACTCTTTGTTTTCTACTTGCAGCAGATTCCACATGTTTACTTTCAGTATTTGAGAAATGTCTTTTTGTAAGTATCACTGAGTCTGATAAGGAACATTTGAGTGTCTACCCAAGGATGAATGTCCTGGACCTTTGTGTCACCTAGGGATGGCTGGAACAGAAACAAGTCGAGGTTCTATCTCCGAGTGACAACGATTAGTGTGTTAATCACAATGTTTATTTCATGAAATAGCACACCTGCAAAAGTCAGTGTAGTGTGGCCTCAGAGAGTGATTCTGCTTGTCATCATAAACCTCTTTCAAAGCAGCCTTCCTTTCTCAAAGCAGGAATTTTGTGGAAAGCTGTCTGTTGGGTGCAGTTTTATAGTAAGAGTACTTTCAGAAAGGTCCATTTCCCTTATGTTTTTTGATACATGTTTTCTTCCAATTCATTGTCTAGGAATCACATAGAATCAGGATTCTCACAGAATGTCTTCATTGTAAATGTACCTATTACAAAATCAGGGGACTTTATTTTCCTTGCCAACTGTTTTTGAAAGCTCTCAAATGTGCTGGTACTTCTATTGCTCCATTACTAACATAATAGATTTTAAAAATATTTTTTATTTGCATTTTTCAGAGTGCTCCAAAGAATCTATATAGTTCATTAACTTAGTCCTTTTGTTGGTTTTCTTCAATACTGTAGTCCCACTACCAAAAACAGTGCCTGACATGTGGTAGGCAACTGCTACTGTGGGTTGGCTTGGCTCAACTGGGTGGTTCATCTGTTTCACAAGGTGTTTATTCCCATGAGTACTCACCTAGGACTGGAATATCTAAGATGGGGTAGCTGGAATGATTGGGGGTGGGCAAAGCCTCTTTCTCTAGCTGTCTAGTTGGACCCCTCAGATGGTGTCTCAGATTTAAAAACTAATCTATAAAATTATCTAACAAAGTTATTGAATGCTTTCCAAGTTGGTACTTATAGAATTATAGATTAAATTGAGGTAAAATTGAAAATGTATAGGCATGTAATTGTATCATATAAGATGCAATAATTTTAAAAAAACCCAGCCTACTCACAAGTGGCTTGTGAGGGCACTTCCTATTCCTCAACTTTCCTTAACTTTTTTGGTCTGGTTCCCTCTTTGATTTGAGCCAAGGGAACAACAGATAATTACAAACCCATATAAGGACTAGAACTCTATGGGCCTATAGGCAGCTATGGCAGAAGAGAGAAGACGCAAGATGGCTGACTTAATAATCTTAATAGATGTGGAAAAGGCCTTTGATAATATTCAGCATCCTTTCATGTTAAAAAAAAAACCCTCAACAAACTAGACATTAAAGGAACATATCTCAAAATAGTAAGAGCCATATATGACAAACCCATCGACAACATCATACTGAACTGGCAAAAGCTGGAACCATTCCCCTTGAGAACCAGAAGAAGACAAGGATGCCCACTCTCACCATTCCTATTCAATATTGTAGGAAGTCTTAGCCAGAGCAATCAGTTAAGAGAAGGAAATAAAAGACATCCAAACTGTCTGTCTTTCCAGACAATATGAACCTATACCTAGAAAATTGCATATTCTCTCCCCAAAGTCTCCTAGATCTTATAAACAACTGATACAAAATCAATGTACAAAAGTCAGTAGCATTTCTATACACAAATAACATACAAGCTGAGAGCCAAGTTAAGAATGTCATCCCATTCACAACAGCCACAGAAAAAAATAAAATACCTAGGAATACAGTAAACCAGGGATGTGAAAGATCTTTACAATGAGAATTACAAAACACTGAAAATTACAAAGAAATCAGCAATGATATGAATAAGAAAACATTCCTTACTCATGAATAGAATCAATATTCTTAAAATTGTCATATTGCCCAAAGCAATTTACAGATTCAGTGCTATACCTAGCAAACTACTGATGACATTTTCACAGAACTAGAAAAAACTATTCTAAATTTCATATGGAACCATAAACAGTCCATATAGCCAAAGCAATCATAAGAAAAAAGAACAAAGCTGGCAACATCATGCTACCTAACTTCAAACTATACTACAAGGCTACATTAACCAAAACAGCATTGTATTGGTACAATGACAGATACACAGACCGAAGGGACAGATTAGAGAACCCAGAAATAAAGCTGCACACCTATCTGATCTGTGGTAACTGGCAAGCTACATGCAGAAGATTGAAACTAGACCTTTTTATTTCACCATATCAAAAATCAAATCAATATGAATTAAAGACTTAAATGGGAAACCTAAAACTATCAAAACCCCTTTAAAAAAAAACCAAAAACTAAGAAATACCGTTTTAGAGCTAGGTCCTGGCAAAGATTTCATGGCAAAGATGCCAAAAGCAATTGGAACAAAAACAAAAGTTGATACGTGGGACCTAATAAAACTGAAAAGTGTCTACCCAGCCAAGTAAACTATCAACAGAGTCAATTGGCAACCTACAGAATGGGCGAATATATTTGCAAACTGAATCCAACAAAGGTCTAATATAGAGAATCTGTAAGGAACTTAAGCAAAGTAACAAGCAAAAACCAAACAACCTGGTTAAAATGTGGGCAAAGGACATGAACAGACACTTCATAAAGGAAGACATACATGTGGGCCAACAAGCATATAAAAATGTTCAACATCAAAAATTATTCGAGAATTACAAATCAAGACCACAATGAGATACATCTCACACCAGTCAGAATGGCAATTACTAAAAAGTCAAAAACTAACAGATTCTGGTGAGGTTTCAAGGTTGCAGAGAGTAGTGAACACTTATACACTGCTGGTGAGAATGTAAATTAGTTCAGCCACTGTGGAAAGCAGTTTGGAGATTTCTCAAGGAACTTAAAATAAAGCTACCATTCAACCCATGTTCGTCACAGCATTATTCACAATAGCAAAGACATGGAATCAACCTAGGTGCTCATCAATGGGGGACTGGATAAAGAAAATGGACATATTCACCATCGAATACTTACACAGCCACAAAAAAAGTATGAAATAATGTCCTTTCTAGCAACATGTATGAAGCTGCAGGCCGTTATCCTAAGACAATTAACACTGGAGCAGGATACCAAATACTGCATGTTCTCACTTATAAATGGGAGCTAAACATTGAGTACACATGGACACAAAGAAGGGAACAATATACATTGGGCCCACTTGAGGGTGGTGGAGAGAGGAGGGTGAGGATCAAAAAACTACCTATGGAGTACATTATTTGAATGATGAAATAATCTGTACACCAAATCCCCACAACACTCAATTTACCCGTGTAAGCTGTGCATGTACCCCTTGAACATAAAATAAAAGATGGAATAAAAAATAATAAAGTAAAATTCCCCTTACACTAAAACAAAACAAAACAATAAAGCTAAATACACTAATATTGTATGATATTTCTCTATTAACAAGTCTGAACTGCAATAGCAGATTGATATAAAAATTAAATATTGCAGCTTTTCATTTAGGACATTGGGGTTGTGAATGACATGAATTTGTTATGTGATATGAAGCTTGTTTTGAATTAATGAGGGTAGAATATTTAATCTTAAAAAGCATCTAATCACAATTTTTGAGTTTGTTGTCAATTTTTATTTGTCAGAAGCCATTAACACAGAAGTGCTAGCAAAGACAGAGTTGGTTCTGAACCTTTCCTCTCAATACATTATTCCATTAAATATATTGCTTCCCCTTAGAACATCTCAACTGCAAAAGTAAAACAAAATATTTATTCTAAATTATAACAATTTGAGAACAAACCACTGTCTATGGCAGCAAAATAGTTGGAATATTACTCATTTACAGGGAGATTGTAAAACCAACATTAGCATCTCCAACACTAATAAAATTATGTTTAGGAGCACTGAGAAAATGCAAAAAATTACAATGATTGCTATTTTCCTTGTTTATAATATTATAACAAACAATCAAAGTAGAACAAAATATTCCAAGACATAGTTTCATTGACTTTTCCCCACATTTTGACTTTACAGTTTTGATAAAAGTGTTTTTTAAAATATATTATTCTCTTAACATTGGCAATCAATGTAGCTTATGTTTAGATTTGGCTAGATCCATTTCCCCTCACCACCACCAACCCCAGGATCTAGGTATTAATATGGTTGGGTTGACTTTAGGTTATAGTTCTAAAAATAATACTTCAGTGTTCTGTATCTGTAGCCAACATAGTACATCTATTATTAGACCAATCGTAATCCAAATATAAAATTTTAAAGTATATTTAAGTTATTGAAATTATAGTTCCTTAAAAATATGAAAATATTTGATTTTTAAGCTATAAAGATTGTGTTATGAAGCTTCAATTAAATAAGTCATATTTATGTACCCCATATATAAACTTCAAAAGGTTTTTAAGACTCTGTTTCAGCAAATATTTCTTGGATTTCTCCTTGAATAGAACACAAAATAATTGCTGAGTTATTTTTAGTTATATTTAAAAGGATAAACATTCCCATTTAGTTAAAACATTTGAATGCAACTTTAAGATTTTTAAATGAATGAAATTGCTTTACAGCAAAGTCTACTTTAGGTGGCAACATTATGTGTTTCATTGTGCAGGAATATTAAAATGCAATTATTTTAAATCCATATTACAGTTTTAAATAATCCAAATACATAAAAATATTTCCTGACATTCCATCAGTCATAGTACTTGTTAAATAAAAGACTATGAATCTTACTTACTAGTTGTTAAACGTTTTAACATTCTTAGTGTGTTAAGATTTTTAAGATAATAACCACTCTTGAAATGCAGATCAGACACTGTTGATGGGAATATCAATTGAGGTAATTTCTGGGAAGTAAGAGATCAAATGAGCAGGATCTAGAAAAATGAAATAAAACACAACTAAAGTCAGCTATTTTACTTCTAGAAATCTATCTTTCAGAAGTAATACCTTGAAGACATACAATTAGATGCAGTTTCTTAACTTTACCATTTTTAAGTGAAAATATGAAATTAAATTGTTCAAATGAGTGATCAAATAAATTATGATAAATTTACACAATGAAATACTCTAAACCTTTAAAGAAATAAGGTATATTTATAAGCCCCAATCTTAAAAAAATCACATATTACGAGAAAAAGAGGCAAGAAAAATATTTATAACATAATCTGATTTTTCTCTTTATTTCGTATTCTAAAGTATATACGTTTATATTCATACCTTTATATAAATATGTGTATTTATTTAAGTGTAAATAAATATAGAAAATAAATGTTATTGATGTACAGTGAACTATAATAACCATAATATTGACTATTTGAAAAAATAGAGTAGGGCATTATTTTCTTCTTAATTTCGTTTACTTTTAAAATATTCCACAGCATTATGAGTTATTTTAAAGTTGGTTTTATATTTTTCAAATCATAAGAAAAGAATATTGGCATTTGTTTGTGAAGAAGACTTTAAAGCTTCATTTTATAAAGTCTTCTGCTAAACTGTACAAAATAAAATAGAAGAATAAAATTGAATTTTAATTATAAATTGAAAAACATCTGAGAACTACAGTTAAACAGATCTTAATTTAATTAGAGTTTTAATGTATGTACAATGTCTACCCAGCAGATAAGTGTTATTTCATGTACTAGTTAAAGGAGTAGAGTGATCCTGACATTTGTCCATTGTAGATCTCTTTCTGACTGGTCACTCCAGTACTTCTTTATATATATATATGTGTGTGTGTGTGTGTATGTGTGTGTGTATGTATATATATAGATATGTGTGTGTGTTTATATATGTATATATATATTTTATTGTTATACTTTAAGTTCTAGGGTACATGTGCACAACATGCAGGTTTGTTGCATATATATACATGTGCCATGTTGATTTGTTGCACCCATTAACTCGTCATTTACATTAGGTATTTCTCCTAATGCTATCCCTCCCCCATTCCCCCACCCCATGACAGGCCCTGGTGTGTGATGTTCCCCACCCTGTGTCCAAGTGTACTCATTGTTCAATTCCCACCTATAAGTGAGAACATGCGGTGTTTGGTTCTCTGTCCTTGCGATAGTTTGCTCAGAATGATGGTTTCCAGCTTCATCCATGTCCCTACAAAGGACATGAACTCATCCTTTTTTTGTGACTGCATAGTATTCCATGGTGTATATGTGCCACATTTTCTTAATCCAGTCTATCATTGATGGACATTTGGGTTGGTTCCAAGTCTTTGCTATTGTGAATAGTGCCACAAGAAACATATGTGTGCATGTGTCTTTATAGTAGCATGATTTATAATCCTTTGGGTATATACTCAGTAATGGGATCACTGGGTCAAATGGTATTTCTAGTTCTAGATCCTTGAGGAATCGCCACACTGTCTTCCACAATGGTTGAACTAGTTTACAGTCCCACCAACAGTGTAAAAACATTCCTATTTCTCTACATCCTCTCCAGCACCTGTTGTTTCCTGACTTTTTAGTGATCACCATTCTAACTGGTGTGAGATGGTATCTTATTGTGGTTTTGATTTGCATTTGTCTGATGGCAAGTGATGATGAGCATTTTTTCATGTGTCTCTTGGCTGCATAAATGTCTTCTTTTGAAAAGTGTGTGTTCATATGCTTTGCCCACTTTTTGATGGGGTTGTCTGATTTTTTATTGTAAATTTGTTTAAGTTCTTTGTAGATTATGGATATTAGCCCTTTGTCAGATGGGTAGATTGCAAAAATTTTCTCCCATTCTGTAGGTTGCCTGTTCACTCTGATAGCAGTTTCTTTTGCTGTGCAGAAGCTCTTTAGTTTAATTAGATACCATTTGTCTATTTTGGCTTTTGTTGCCATTGCTTTTGGTGTTTTATCTTGCCCATGCCTATGTCCTGAATGGTATTTCCTAGGTTTTCTTCTAGAGTTTTTATGGTTTTAGATCTAACATTTAAGTCTTTAATCCATTTTGAATTAATTTTTGTAAAATGTGTAAGGAAGAAATCCAGTTTCAGCTTTCTATGTATGGCTAGCCAGTTTTCCCAGCACCATTTATTAAATAGGGAATCCTTTCCCCATTTCTTGTTTTTGTCAGGTTTGTCAAAGATCAGATGGTTGTAGATGTGTGGTGTTATTTCCGAGGCCTCTGTTCTGTTCCATTGGTCTATATCTCTGTTTTGGTACCAGTACCATGCTGTCTTGATTACTGTAGCCTTGTAAGTATAGTTTGAAATAAGGTAGCGTGACGCCTCCAGCTTTGTTCTTTTTGCTTAGGATTGTCTTGGCAATGTGGGCTCTTCTTTGGTTCCATATGAACTTTAAAGTAGTTTTTCCCAATTCTGTGAAGAAAGTCATTTGGTAGCTTGATGGGGATAGTATTGAATCTATAAATTACCTAGGGCAGTATGGCCATTTTCATGATATTGATTCTTCCTATCCATGAGCATGGAATGTTCTTCCATGTTTGTGACCTCTTTTATTTCGTTGAGCAGTGGTTTGTAGTTCTCCTTGAAGAGGTCCTTCACATCCCTTGTAAGTTGGATTCTTAGGTACTTTTTTCTCTTTGTTGCCATTGTGAATGGGAGTTCACTCATGATTTGGCTCTCTATTTGTCTGTTACTGGTGTATAGGAATGCTTGTGATTTTCGCACATTGATTTTATATCCTGAGACTTTGCTGAAGTTGCTTCTCAGCTTAAGGAAATTTTGGGCTGAGATGATGGGGTTTTCTAAATATACAATCATGTCATCTGCAAACAGGGACAATTTCACTTCCTCTTTTCCTAATTGAATACGCTTTATTTCTTTCTCTTGCCTCATTGTCCTGGGCAGAACTTCCAAAACTTATGTTGAATAGGAGTGGTGAGAGAGGGCATCCCTTTCTTGTGCCAGTTCTCAAAGCAAATGCTTCCAGTTTTTGCCCATTCAGTATGATATTGGCTGTGGGTTTATCATACATAGCTCTTATTATTTTGAGATACATTCCATCAATACCTAGTTTATTGAGAGTTTTTAGCATGAAGGGCTGTTGAATTTTGTTGAAGGCCTTTTCTGCATCTATTGAGATAATGACGTGGTTTTTGTCTTTGGTTCTGTTTATGTGATGGATTACATTTATTGATTTGTGTATGTTGAACCTGCCTTGCATTCCAGGGATGAAGCCAACTTGATCTTGGTGGATAAGGTTTTTGATTTGCTACTGGATTCGGTTTGCGAGTATTTTATTGAGGATTTTCGCATCGATGTTCATCAGGGATATTGGTCTAAAATTCTCTTTTTTTGTTGTGTCTCTGCCAGACTTTGGCATCAAGATGATGCTGGCCTCATAAAATGAGTTAGGGAGGATTCCCTCTTTTTCTATTGATTGGAATAGTTTCAGAAGGAATGGTACCAGCTCCTCTTTGTACCTCTGGTAGAATTTGGCTGTGAATCCGTCTGGTCCTGGACTGTTTTTTGTTGGTAGGCTATTAATTATTGCCTGAATTTCAGAGCTATTATTGGTCTATTCAGGGATTCAACGTCTTCCTAGTTTAGTCTTGGGGGGGTGTATGTGTCCAGGAATTTATCTGTTTCTTCTAGATCTTCTAGTTTATTTGCATAGAGGTGTTTATAGTATTCTCTGATGGTAGTTTGTATTTCTGTGAGATCAGTGGTGATATCCCCTTTATCACTTTTTATTGCATCTATTTGGTTCTTCTCTCTTTTCTTCTTTATTAGTCTTGCTAGTGGTCTATCAATTTTGTTGATCTTTTCAAAAAACCAGCTCCTGGATTCATTGATTTTTGAAGGGTTTTTTGTGTCTCTATCTCCTTCAGTTCTGCTCTGATCTTAGTTATTTCTTGCCTTCTGCTAGGTTTTGAATTTGTTTGCTCTTGCTTCTCTAGTTCTTTTAATTGTGATGTTCGGGTGTCAATTTTAGATCTTTCCTGCTTTCTCTTGTGGGCATTTAGTGCTATAAATTTCCCTGTACACACTGCTTTAAATGTGTCCCAGAGATTCTGGTATGTTGTGTCTTTGTTCTCATTGGTTTCGAAGAACATCTTTATTTCTGCCTTCATTTCGTTATTTACCCAGTAGTCATTCAGAAGCAGGTTGTTCAGTTTCCATGTAGTTTTGTGGTTTTGAGTGAGTTTCTTAATCCTGAGTTCTAATTTGATTGCACTGTGGTCTGAGAGACAGTTTGTTGTGATTTCTGTTCTTTTACATTTGCTGAGGAGTACTTTAATTCCAACTATGTGGTCAATTTTGGAATAAGTGCGATGTGGTGCTGAGAAGAATGTATATTCTGTTGATTTGGGGTGGAGAGTTCTGTAGATGTCTATTAGAACTGCTTGATGCAGAGCTGAGTTCAAGTCCTGGATATCGTTGTTAACCTTCTGTCTCACTGATCTATCTAAAACTGGCAGTGGGGTGTTAAAGTCTCCCATTATTATTGTGTAGGAGTCTAAGTCTCTTTGTAGGTCTCTAAGGACTTGCTTTATGAATCTGGGTGCTCCTGTATTGGGTGCATATATATTTAGGATATTAGGTCTTCCTGTTGAATTGATCCCTTTACCGTTATGTAATGGCCTTCTTTGTCTCTTTTGATCTTTGCTTGTTTAAAGTCTGTTTTATCAGAGACTAGAATTGCAACCCCTTCTTTTTTTTGCTTTCCATTTGCTTCGTAGTTCTTCCTCCATCCCTTTATTCTGAGCCTATGTGTGTCTCTGCAAGTGAGATGAGTCTCCTGAATACAGCACCCTGATTGGTCTGACTTTTATTCAATTTGCCAATCTGTGTCTTTTAATTGGGGCATTTAGCCTGTTAACTTTTAAGATTAATATTGTTACGTGTGAATTTGATCCTGTCATTATGATGTTAGCTGGTTATTTTGCCCATTAGTTGATGCAGTTTCTTCCTGGTATTGATGGTCTTTACAATTTGGCATGTTTTTGCAATGGCTGATACTGGTCGTTCCTTTCCATGTTTAGCACTTCCTTCAGGGGCTCTTGTAAGGCAGGCCTGGTGGTGACAAAATCTCTCAGCATTTGCTTGTCTGTAAAGGATTTTATTTCTCCTTCACTTATGAAGCTTAGTTTGGCAGGATATGAAATACTGGGTTGAAAATTATTTTCTTTAAGAATATTGAATATTGGTCCCCACTCTCTTCTGGCTTGTAGAGTTTCTGCTGAGAGATCTGCTGTTAGTCTGATGGGCTTCCCTTTCTGGGTAACCTGACCTTCCTCTCTGGATGCCTTTACCATTTTTTCCTTCATTTCAACCTTGGTGAATCTGACAATTATGTGTCTTGGGGTTGCTCTTCTCAAGGAGTATCTTTGTGGCATTCTCTGAATTTCCTGAATTTGAATGTTGGCCTGCCTTGCTAGGTTTGAGAAGTTCTCTTGGATAATATCCTGATGAGTGTTTTCCAGCTTGGTTCCATTCTCCCCATCACTTTCAGGTATACCAATCAGATGTAGATTTGGTCTTTTCACATAGTCCCATATTTCTTGGAGGCTTTGTTCATTTCTTTTTTCTGTTTTTTCTCTAAACTTCTCTTCTTGCTTCATTTCATTAATTTGATCTTCAATCACTGATACCCTTTCTTCCACTTGATCAAATCAGCTACTGAAACTTGTGCATGTATCACGTAGTTCTTGTGCCATGGTTTTCAGCTCCATCAGGTCATTTAAGGTCTTATCTACATTGTTTATTCTAGTTAGTCATTCATCTAATCTTTTTTTAAGGTTTTTACCTTCCTTGCGACGGGTTCAAATATCCTCCTTTAGCTCAGAGAAGTTTGTTATTACCGACCTTCTGAAGCTTACTTCTGTCCATTCATCAAATTCATTCTCCATCCGGCTTTGTTCCATTGCTGGCAAGGTGCTACAATCCTTTGGAGGAGAAGAGGTGCTCTGGTTTTTAGAATTTTCAGCTTTTCTGCTCTGGTTTCTCCTCATCTTTGTGGTTTTATCTACTTTTGGTCTTTGATGATGCTGACCTACAGATGGGGTTTTAGTGTGGATGTCGTTTTTGTTGATGTTGATGCTATTCCTTTCTGTTTGTTAGTTTTCCTTCTAATAGTGAGGTCCCTCAGCTGCAGGTCTGTTGGAGTTTGCTGGAGGTCCACTCCAGACCCTATTTGCCTGGGTATCACCATCGGAGGCTGCAGAACAGCAAATATTGCAGAACAGCAAATATTGCTGCCTGATTCTTCCTCTGAAAGCTTTGTCTCAGAGGGGCACCTGGCTGCATCAGGTGTCAGTCAGCTGCTACTGGGAGATGTCTCCCAGTTAGGCTACATGGGGGTCAGGGACCCACTTGAAGAGGCAGTCTGTCCATTCTCAGAGCTCAGACACTGTGCTGGGAGAACCACTGCACTCTTTAGACCTGTCACTCCGGAACGTTTAATTCTTCATAAGTTTCTGCTGCCTTTTGTTCAGCTATGCCCTACCCCCAGAGGTAGAGTCTACAGAGGCAGGCAGGCCTCATTGAGCTGTGGTGGGCTCCATCCAGTGTGAGCTTCCTGGCTGCTTCGTTTTCCTACTCAAGCCTCAGCAATGGCAAATGCCCCTCCCCCAGCCTGGCTGCCGCCTCGCAGTTTGAGTTGGGACTGCCACACCAGCAGTGAGCAAGGCTCCGTGGGCTTGGGACCTGCTGAGCCAGGCAAAGGATAGAATCTCCTGCTGTGTCATTTGCTAAGATTGTTGGAAAAGCGCAGTATTAAGGTGTGAGTGTCCTAATTTTCCCGGTATAGTCTGTCATGGCTTCCCTTGGCTAGGAAAGGGAAATCCTCTGACTCCTTGCGCTTCCCAGGTGAGGCAATGCTCCGTCCAGCGTTGGCTTGCCCTCCGTGGGCTGTACCCACTGTCCAACCAGTCCCCATGAGATGAACCAGGTTCCTCAGTTGGAAATGCAGAAATCACCCATCTTCTGCATCGATAATGCTGGAAGCTGCAGACCAGAGCTGTTCCTATTTGACCATCTTGGAACCATACTTCTTTATATATTAAGCTGTGGCAGTTTATCAATACCCTTCCCTTTGAGAAGTGAGGTTCATTTCCCCTTTTCTGTATCTGTGCACTGCTTTGATGAATAGAATGCAGAGGAACTAATGTGACTTCCAGCACTAAGCCATTAAGAAGCCAACTATCCTGTAAAATGTATTACTATCCTAAGACCACCATGCTAGAGAGGCCACTTTAGGTGTTCAAGTTGACTACCCTAGCTAAGCTCCCAGCCAACTAACAACATCAACTACTAGCCTTCTGAATGAGCCATTTTGGATGGATGCCTAGCCCAGTTGATTCTTCATATGACAAGAGCCTCAGCTGACACATGAAGGTCCCCAAGAAAAAATCACTTAAGAAGCACTTCCAAAATTCCTGACTCATAGATTCATGAGCAAAATAAAATAACTGTTTTATTCCATAGCTTTTTGAAGTAATTTGTTCTAAAGTAATAAACAAACAGAACATAAATTTATTTAAGTTTCTAAGCCAAATAAATACTTGGTAGGGATTTTATCTTTTAGGACCTGCCTTTTTAAAGATCAATTGAAATGAAAATCTCAATATTTTCCAATTTCTTAATTTTCATTATTTATGTGGGATAGGGCTCAATCTAGTCCAATCAATTTTGATAAGAGACAGTCTACTTTGGATTATTTGGTTAATATTCTATATGAAGATCGAGTTGGCTTAGGCAAAGTTATTTCAGTACTCATCTTTATTTTATTATTTACTACACCACAGAGAAATCTACTAGGCACTGAATATTTTAATGTTTCAGTGTTGTTTACAAGTTTTTTTTTCACTTTCTGTGAAGGTTATACTGTAGTAATTCAACATTGGCCCCCAGCTATTTATGCTTATATCAATTTCTGCAAAAGTCAAAATGATTGAGAAGTACTCTTTTGTCAGGCCCTAGTGCTAATTCATAATGGAATAAAACCATATATTCTGCCTCCCTCTCTTCTTTTTCACATTTATGTGATTGACTGAAAACCACTTCTGAATGTGCTCCTTGTATTTCCTGTCCATTGTGGTGGATAGCAGAATGGATAATGACATGGTTTTTATTGCTCTGCATGCTTTATAATTATCAGAAACAATGACTTATGCCTAGCTCTTCTAAAACAAAAATCATTTTAACACACATTCTCAAGCATAATTTACATATAGCAACTTTCTACCGTAGGTCAAATATTTTTATTTAGGAGTATAATCTGTAACAAGATTATCTTGGGAGATTCACTAGATATTAAAATACTTAAAACTAGATAGATGACTGATGGATATTTTTATGTTTCATAGACAGCAATTGATTGGTTACATCTGGGTTAACTATTTTCCAAACTAAAATTATTGTGACTATGCTTTATACCATACAATTTTGGTACCCTAACTACCCATCTGTCCTGGTGTGAAATGAGATTCAGTGTTTTATGTGAAGAGAAATGTAGATTCTGACTGGCTACAGTTATTGCTGAGCCAACTTTTATGTCTAGGTAGAATTGCCATATACACAGGTAGATTTTCAGTTTAGGATTCTCAATTTTTATATAAGGTGTAACACTTACATTTCACATATTTATAAAATATATAGACTTGTTTTTATTCACCTACAAGGAATATCTTCATGCTATGTTCTTGCAAAATAATATAATATTAAACATATATTTATCATATGCTATTAAAAGAATATAAAAGATTTACAAAGATTACCTAAAGGCCATACATATAATTTATTTTATTAGATCCTGAAGCCTGTGAAGGTGTACTATCCAGTACTGTAGCCACTAGCCACATGTAGCAATTGAGCACTTGAAATGTGGCTAGTGTGAAATAAGATGTGTTATACGTGTCAAATATCTATTAGATTTCAAAGTCTTAGTACAAAAAAGTAAATATTAATACATAATATTTTATATTGAGTACATGGTGAAATGATATTTTGGGAACATTAGATTTAAAAAGATATATTGTTTAGATCAATTTCATATATTGTCTAAGTCTGTTTTCTGCTACTATAACAGAATACCACAGACTAGGTAATTTATAAAGAAAACAAGTTTATTTGGCTCATGGTTCTGGAGTCTAGTAAGTCCAATATCATAGTGTCAGCATCTGGTGAGGGTGTTTGTGCTGCATCTTAGTATGGCAGAAGAGCAAGTGAGCATGTGAGACTGAGAAAAGATAAGAGGTGGAATTTATGCTTTTATGAGGAGCCTACTCTCCTGATAACTAACCCACTCCCCTGAGAATGGCATTCATTCATTCACGAGGTCAGATCCCTCAGAATCTAATCACCTCTTAAAGGCCCCGCCTCTTAATACTGCTACAATGGTAAGTTTCTAACACTTAAAATTTGGTGAACACATTGAAATCATAGCACATGTTACTCATATTTGTGGTTTTAATTATGTACTATATAGCACTGCTCTAAAGGTTAATTATTGGATTAAATCATGAAACAATTGAGTGCAGGGGACACAGAATTTTGATTCCCCAGGCAATCATCATTATATTGTTCTTGGTTTTATTGATAACACTAGCCTGCCTTAAGGAATAGTGGAAGAACTGTTCTTTTTTTAAAAAATGTTGTATTTTATAGGGTTGTTGTTGAGGATAAATAACCATGTTACATAGGTAATACTCATGAGGGTATGAGGGTTTTTTTTTTTTTTTTTTTTGAGACTGAGTTTTGCTCTTGTTGCCCAGGCTGAAGTGCAATGGCACTATCTTGGCTCACCACAACCTCCACCTTCTGGATTCAAGCGATTCTCCTGCCTCAGCCTCCCGAGTAGCTGAGATTACAGGCATACGCCACCATGTCCAGCTAATTTTTTTGTATTTTTAGTAGAGACCAGGTTTCTCCATGTTGGTCAGGCTGGCCTCGAACTCCCGACCTCAGGTGATCCGCCTGCCTTGGCCTTCCAAAGTGCTGGGATTACAGGTGTGAGCCACCGTGCCCAGCCCTTATAAGGGTTTTGTCAGTCAGCATAGGAGAGGTTGGACTGCAGTAAGAAATAACCTCCAAAATCTCAGTGGCTTAAAATAAAAAATGTGTATTTCTCCCTTAGGCTCCAGGCTCATCACAGATTGAATGCAGGTTGCTCTGTTCATTGTAGTCATACGAGGACTAAGACAGGTGAAGCATCCACCCATCTCAAATATTGCTGATTTCAGAACCAAAGGGGAACAAAAAAAACTCTATACAATTTCCCACTGATAATTAAATACTACAGCTCAGAAGTAGCTCATGTTACCTACACTAAAAACATTGATAATAATTAGTTACATCATCCTACCTTATGTTACCCAGTCCAGGAAATTCAAGCTTCCATGTACTCAGAAGAAGAGAAACAAATAGCAGAGAATAGCATTAATGATTATCACAATGGCCTTTCAAAGTAATTTCTCTCATGTATCGGTATTTTTTAAAAATCTTAAAATTTTTCAGTTGTTTCTTGATATCTATTTGTTTAAAAATAACAAGAGTATTTTACTTTATAATATTTATTACTAATCATGTTTCTCTATTTGTTTTGATGTTAAATTGATCTTTAATAAATGTCCAGAACATTTAAACTTTTTATTGCTCTATCTTTAGTTTCATTTCTTCCATATTTTCTCATCTATTTATTTTAATGTTCTTGGGTTTCTACATGTCTGTAAAATACTTGACTTTTTTTTTAGAATAAAACAATTGTGTGTACACTTACCTATACATGAGAGAGATAATTTATTCTTTAAGAATCACTAATAAATTATTGATATATTATACCTTATAAAATTATACTAAATAACACACATATATTTTTAATGTTAATAGTTAAAGCATCAGTTTATAATGCTCAGTGCTTTAAGTGTATATTGGTAGTGACTTTACCTGTGTACTCTAAAATAAATTATTTTCCTTCTCAATAGGTAGCTCTTCACTATTCCCTCGGCTATCCCACGGGAGTGACTAAATTGGTCACTTTTCTGTTTAAAGAGATTTTAGTTCTTGTTTCATTTAATGTATATATACACTGCTTGAGAATGATAATTCAATTATTTTATGAAAGAATAGAAATAAATTGAATGTTAAAGAATCAGAATAAAATTTACTTAAGTGGTTCATGCAAATAAAGTTAAACCTGGTTTTAATCCTGATTTTGAGGTAAAAACCCATACCTACCTGTGATAACAGTTGTATCCAAAAATATGACATATAATTTTCACCTGCTATACATGTAAATCAGGATGAGATATTTCATTCAAATCTTAGTGTTAATCTCTAAGTAGTCTTAAGTAACATATATCACATTGGATTAGTGTATGTAAAAATAATTCTAAAATGTCCCTCTGCCCTATGAGCGTGAATCAATGGCAACTGAAGACACCAACATGTACTTTTTTTTTTTTTTTTTTGAGACGGAGTCTCGCTCTGTCGCCCAGGCTAGAGTGCAGTGGCCGGATCTCAGCTCACTGCAAGCTCCACCTCCCGGGTTCACACCATTCTCCTGCCTCAGCCTCCTGGGTAGCTGGGACTACAGGAGCCCGCCACCTTGCCCGGCTAGTTTTTTGTTTTTTTTAGTAGAGACGGGGTTTCACCATGTTAGCCAGGATGGTCTCGATCTCCTGACCTCGTGATCCACCCGTCTCGGCCTCCCAAAGTGCTGGGATTACAGGCTTGAGCCACCGCGCCCGGCCCAACATGTACTTTTAAGTGACTAATTTTGGTTTATAAAATTGTTTTACTGAAATTAGTAAATGCATTGGACATTCTAAAAGAAAACTTACATACAGTGTAATGTTTCCCATCATTCAAAGGATCATTCATAGGAACTTCAGTTCCCTAAGTGTGTGCTAACTCCCACAATATGGATGACATTTCCCATATGGTATCTCCTCTGTAATGATTAAAAAAAAATGGCCAGTTATCAAATATAATTTTTCATTTTTTATCTTACCTAATGGCTCATAATTTTATATGTTATATAACATTCTACATAATCTCATTTGTACTAGCAAAATATCAATAAGTTACTTGTATAATAGTACAGCTCAGTTGACAATTTACGGCTGGAGAAATAAATTTGAAGTGATGAGTGTGTTCTTGTAGCAGTCAATTTATATCATATCATGCTGCAGTCCCAAACAACTCCAACATTCCACTGGTTTACTACAACAAAATAGTTTATTTCCTGCAGGGGGAGAGACAACAGTGGTTCTGCTTGGCTTTGTTAAGCCCTGCTCCACATGTTTTCTTCATTCTCAGAATCAGACTGAAAGAACAGCTAATAATGGGGAATTCCGGCTTTATAGCAGAGAGAAAATAGGGAAGAGACTTGGTGGAAACACACAGTCACTCTTTATATGCCTACTCCTAATTGGCATTCATCACTTCTATTCACATTTCCTTAGTCAATACCAGTTGTATGGATTAGCAGAGTATACTCTGCCCACAGGGTAGCACTACATGCCACATATCAATGGTCAGCAATAAATAGTCCTCTTAGAGGCAAAGGAGAAGTGAACATTTGGGAGCAATTATTCAGTCCACATCATTTAAGGATGTAATAAAGTTGGAGAATAAAGAAAGGCAGAGTACTGACCCTAGTGCATTCCAACATGAAGGTCAAGCATAAAAAACGAGATGGCAAAAGAAAGAATAACAGATTAGGAAAAGCCAGGTAAGTCAGTTCTGATCAAAGCCCAGAAGGTTTTGCAAATAGGAAAATGTGGTCAAATAAACGTGATACCTCAGAATAGTTGAATATTGGGTGATAGACATAATTTTTCACTGTATTTCTCAATATGAACAAGGCTGGTGTCCTTGAAAAGTGCATTTTAAGTATTATTTTCAAAGTGACAGTAGAGTAAGTTCAGGAGTGAATGGGGATTTTTTTTGTTGTTGTTCTGACATAAGGCAGCCTGGATTAACATTAACTTCTTCTGTGCTATAAACTCCTAGAAATCCTGGATAAAGTACAACAATAGCAAAACATATTGCTGATCTTGCAAGAAAGAAAAGAAAATCCCCAAGTGGCAGAAACAATGAGGGAATGAAAAGGTAGGGCCATAGAACCGAGCTTGTTATGGATGTGATAGGGAGCGGGAAAAGAGCTTTACAGAACCCACAATGTCATTTTTAGGCTAGGGCTTGGGTTTCAAAGAATATCAAGATACAGGAAAAAATGCCCTGCACAAACATGAGGTTAGAAGTTAGAAAAAATGTCCCTAAATCAGCACAGAATCTCTGGATAGAAACAAAATATCCATGTAAAAAATAAAAACCATAGTTATGGCAAAATGTTATGATTTATTAGCTCTGGCTAATGAGTACCTGGATGTTATGTTATTCTCTGAACTCTTCTGCATGTTTGAAATACTTCATATTTAACATGATGCGAATTTGGAAGTGTTGACAGAGATGTTGAAATATAAAAGTTATGAGACAACAAAGCGAAGTGTGAGAGACACAATATTCAAGTTGTCAAGAGAAACATAAAGAACGTCTAAAATATATTTATAAATACCTAAAAAATATCCAAGAATAAGTTTCATGACTTACAAAAAAACCAAAACCAACAAAAAAATCCTCCTTCCTCTTCAGTAGAATATATAAGGATGGAGAAAGAAGAAATAGGTAAGGATCTGTGAAGAGATTTTTCTGAATAGAGCTGTTGCAGAATTGGGAGTCCATATCTCCTGCCACAAAAGGAAAGGGGTAAGGGTATCATCTTCCAATTGCAAACTTGTTGAGACAGGGATGTAAGGAGACTTCTCTGAAAGCTTAACAGGTATCCCTTGTACTTGGCGAACATGGACTGGTGTGTGGTACAGCCTGGAGAATCTTAAGCCTTAGAAGTCTATCAATTGAAAGCAGCAGGGCAGAGAAGGATGGTAGAAAATAATTTGGGGCAAAGAATGAATTAAGTTTCTCCTGGTTAGATCCATTTTAAATGAGTATCATCCTTATTGGGACTCCTCCAGAGTCTTGTGGAGTGAATCTCCTAAGTAAAAAGATATTGAGAGAGATAGAGGCAACAGGAAGCAAGTGATTGGCTGTCAGAAGAGTCCTCTAGGGGAGCCTCCAGAGATTCCTGGAAACCTGAGAAAGCATGTTTCCAAAGGGAAAGTCAGTAGTGTTATGCCTGTCTACCAGGGGGAACTGGTGCCAGATGACAACTGTACTTATTTAAGACTGCTCTTTCCCATAATCCCCTCTTCTGCTAGTCATTAATTTGAATGTTTAAAATAATGTACACATATACACACACCCTTAGCAAGTCAAGGAAGGAAGTTATATGCAAAGTAAGAAAAAAGGATTAGAAGCCCCAAAACCTTTTCCTACTACCAGCTGTGCACACAAATCAAATTTTGACTGAATAAGGGGAGAAGGTTCTATGGTTAAATCAATTTCAGAATTTTTATTATTGCCAAGGATAGGACATATTAAGACATAGACATAGACCTAGTTGTAGATATGAGAGTGTCAGTGATGATGGTGATGATTTGAGTACTGTTGAAAGTAGAGAAAGATGAATAATCAGTTCAAGTTTAGTCTTCTGTTCTTAGGTCAATATGTTGGGAATCTTGAGGATGTCTGTTCTCTTTGGCAGCTTCCTATGAGGAGCATAAAACTGGGCGATGAACTCTATTTGAACGCCAGATAAATTGTTGACCCACTAAAGGCTAGACATTATAGGCACAAATATATTGGCATAAAAATGGAGTTGATAGGTGATAGGAATAATAAAAAAACAAACTTGAAACCAGATAATGAGTTCAATAAAAACAAATGATTTCATAAAGTTCCCTTTAGTATGATGGCTATACTTAAGTAAGAGTCATGCTTATTTTTAAGACAACAAAAATCACCATTTATATTTAACCGAAGTGACTACAGAGTGAAATACAAAAAGGAGACATCAATAAAAGAATTCTCAAAGCATGTACCTTTAAAAAGACATATGTATGTATATATGTACAAATGAATATTATTCAACCATAAAAAGAAATGAAGTACTGATATATAATACAATGTGGCTGACTTGAAAACATTGTGCTAAATGAAAAGCCAGTCACAAAAAGGCATATATTGTATAATTCTATTTATAGAAAATATCCAGAAGAGATAAATCACCAGAGACAGAACAGAGATTGTATGTGCCAGGGACTGTGGGAGATGCCGAATGGGAATGGAAAAGAACTACTTAATCAATGCAGAGCTTCCTTCTGGGGTGATGAAAATGTTTTGGAACTAGATAGAAGCGATTGTGTAACATCGTGAATGTACAAAATGCCACTGAATTGTTTGCTCTGAGGTGAATAAATTTATGTTATGTGAATTTCATCTACATTTTAAAAAGACACAGTAAGAATCATTTTAAATGGTTTAAAATCTAATACCAGTGTTGGAAAGCTGTGAGGAAATAAGCACTCTTGTATACTCTGGGAATATGATTTAGTGTGAAACTTTAAGAGCAATATATAAATATATTTCAAAAATAAATTGTCCCATAACTCTTTCACTGGCATTCCCAATTTTAGGTACTAATCCTAAAAATGTATTCCGTAGTTTTAGTCCAGATATTCCATACTCCATAGAGAACTTGAAAACACCATTCCCTGCCCTTTACACTCCATAGAAACAGGAAGTATAGTTTAAGCTTTTAGAATCTCAAAGTTTGAAGGAAATCTCACCTACTGCCGGAGTCCTCTCCTCAACATCTTTAATAAGATCTTTCAGACATTCTGGAAAAAAAAAAAAAAAAAGACTTAGTGCTTTCTAAGGCAGCCATCCCTGGACAAGGTTACTTGTAAGAATATTTTCCCTCTGCTATTTGAACTGTTTTCTTGTTGCCTTAAAACACATTTTAGTTGCGTTCATACAGAGCAAATCTACTTGTTGAACTTGAAATTCCTTGGAAGACAGTTGTACTCTAGATTGAGCATCCCTGGTTGTTTGAATCATGCATAATTGATACATAGATTTTTTGAAATAATAAACAAATTGTACACTGCCCTTCTTTTTGCAATTTATAGAAATATATATATTTCCGTAAATATATGTAATAGTTTATATATAGTTTATATAAAACACACACACACACACACACACATATATATAATTACAATTTAAAAGACCAATAACAAGGCACTTAGTTAATTACATATACCAAAGATTGCAATAGCTACTAGGGTGAAAAATAATATCAAAAGGAATTTTTTTTTGCTTGGCAAAAACATGTCAATGTGAGAGAGCTACAACTATGACATTTCTTTTAAAAAAATCAAAATTTCCTTTAAGATTAAAATAAAACTCTTGCATCCTGTGAATTTGTGAGCCAAGTTTCATATGGGGAATGATTATTATGTTGAATTATGAATCCCTGAAAATAAAGCTTTATGAAAGAAATGCTGGCACAACCTTAATTGCAATTCAAAATGTTGACATTTTAATTTATAGAAATACTCTAATAATATGCTCTTTTCTGTGCATGTAAGCTGGTGAAGCTATTTAAAGGCTTTGATATTTATATATTGTAGGTTTGTAGGACCCTTGTGAGAGAAATCCTTGTCAGAACAATATCATTCATTTACGCTGACTAGATGAAAAGCAAGAGCAAACAAGTACTCCAGTCCAGCTGGTTGCTCCCTCAACATGATGATTATATGCGTTTTATAAACTCCGGTTCCAGGGGGAGCTAGAATAGCGCTTTTAGAACTGCTGGTGTTTGGATATATTCCCTGCTACCCACTTCTGTGACTAAAGACACCTTTATTTGCATTTTCTGCTAAAACTTTTACTTAATTCTGTGCATTTGCAAACCACACACTTTCTCATTGAATTCTGTTTTATGTCTGCTTTTAATTAAAGCAGTAGTGTTAATTTCTTCATTCAAAAGAAAATCCAAGGAATAGTATAACCCAGTGGATTAGCTAACACTTTGAGCTTCCAGGAAAATTCTTGTGAAGCCCACCATGACTATACCCTTCCCTGGCATCAGATATTTGGAAATGAAATTTTAAAAAAGATATAGGTTTCCAATTACTCCTGCAATTGACTATTGTATAAGCAAATTTTAGGAAACAACAAATAATATTTGAGAGTTTCTTAAAAGTATATGGTCTATAAATTTTAAAGAGTTTAGCTGAAGAGGGCATTACTAATGTTATATGATGACACTGAATAGCCTCATAATATTTAGTGGTTATCTTTATTGAATAATGACCTTAAATAATAATTTAGAAAAGGGATATCATAATACACATATCTGAAGCTTCTGGGTCAGTATCTGGGGTTTTCCAGGTCTTGCGTACCATGATAATTCTAAATTTTTGGGTCTCAGCTTTTAAAAATATTAAGTTAAATCATTTATCTTTATTAAAGAAGTTTTACTCTTTAATACTTTGTTTGAATTTTGGTGTTTTAATGTTTTTGTATTTTTAAATCATTTGATATTATCTTGAAGCAAATATTACATAGACAAAATGCAAAAATCATAAAACTCAATAATTTCTTAATTTTAAAAATTAACATATATTTTTTGGAACAGTTTTAGATTTACAGAAAAATTGAGCAGATAGTAATAGAGAGTTCCCATATATACCACATTCCCCTGCACATACTGTTTCTTATTATGATGCTGCATTAGTGCTGTATATTTTTAATAATTAATGATCCAATATTGACATATTACTATTAATGAAAGTCCATAGTTTACATTAAGATCTATTCTTTATTTTTTATGCACTCTTATGGGTTCTGACAAATAATGCCATATAGCCACCATTACAGTGTCATACGGAATAATTTCACTGCTCTAAAATCCTCTGGCAACTATTGACCTTTGCCTTTTCAAACTAGCTTCTTTCACCACTTAGCTATATGCATATAAGGTTCCTCCAGTCTTTCAACTTACCAATTTTATTTCTTTAATGAATCAACCTTTTGGCATTGTATCTAAAAATGTATGACCAAACCCAACAACACCTACATTTTTCTTATGTTACCTTCTGGAAGTTTTTAAAAATTTTGCATTTAGTATTTAAATCTATAATTCACTTTAAGTTAATTTTTGTGAAATGTGAAAGGTTTGTATATATATCTCCTTCCTCTGTATGTCTATCTCCTTTTTCACATATAGATATCCTATTATTCCAGCTGCTACTCCAGCTTTATTTTGATTAATGTTAGCATGGTATATCTTTCAACATACTTTTATTTCGTACATGTCTGTGTCTTTACATCTAAAATGATTTTCTTGTAGAAGACAGATAGTACACTCTTTTTTATATCTATTCTGGTAATCTCTGTATTTCAATTGGTGTACTTATAACATTTATAGCTAAACTAGTTATTTATATAGTTTGATTAATATCTACTATATTTGTATGTTTTCTATTTTTTCACTTTGTTTCTTTTTTATCACCCCCTCTTTTTCTGCTTTCTAGCTGTTTAAGCATTTGTTATTATTCATTTTCTGTTCTCTTCAAGGATATCAAGTACACTTCTTTCTTATTTTTTAATTGCTTTTTAGATTGTGCGATATATACTTATAACTTATCTAAGTATATATCCAAATGACATTCTATCATTCAATTGGTAGTGCAGATATTTTATAAGAGTGTTTCCAATTCTTCCCTCTCATCCCTTATAACACTGCTGTCAGTCATTTCATTTGCCCATTACTGTAATCACCCAATAGATTATTGCTAATATTACTTTAACAGTTATCTATTAGATCAATCCTTGTCTTGTTCTAGATCTTAAAGGAAAGGTTTTCAATTTTTTCCTGTTCAATACAATGCTAGCTATAGGTCTGTCATTTATGACCTTTATTATTTTGAGGTTTGTGCCTTCTACACCCAGTTTGTTGACGTGTTTATTATAAAGGAATGTTGAATTTATCAAATGTTTCTTCAGCATCTATTGAAATGATCATATGACTTTTGTCCTTGGTTCTGTAAATATGATTTATCATGTTTATTTTATTATTTTATTTTTTATTATACTTTAAGTTCTGAGATACATGTGCAGAACGTGCAGGTTTGTTACACAGATATACATGTGCCATAGTGGTTTGCTGCACCCATCAACCTGTCATCTAGATTTTAAGCCCTGCATGCATTAGGTATTTCTCCTAATGCAGTATCATGCTTATTGATTTGCATATGTTGAAACAACCTTTCATTCCTGGGATCAATCCCGCTTAATGCTGGTAAATGATCTTTTCAATGTGCTGTTGAATTTGGTTTGATACCACTTTGTTGAAGATTTTTGCATTTATGTTCATCAGTAATATTGGCCTATAATTTTCTTTTTTTGTCAAATACTTCTCTGGTTTTGGTGTCAGGGTATTGCTGGCTTCGTGCTATGTGCTTGGAAGTATTTTCTCCTCTTCAGTTTTTGGAAGAGTTTGAATAGAATTGGTATTACTTTTTCTTTGACTGTTTGATAGGATTCAGCAAGGAAGCCATCAGGTCCTGGGCTTTTCTTTGATGAGAGGCTTTTTATTATGGTTTGATCTTGTTACTCATTATGGGTTTTTTGAAATATTTTATTTCTTCATTGTTCAATCATGGTAGGTTCCATGTGCCCAGGAATTTATTCATTTCTTTTATTTTTTTTCCAATTTGTTGGGGTATGGTTGTTCGTTATAGTTTCTAGTGATTCTTTGTATTTCTGTGATATCAGTTGTAATCTCTCCTGTTCATTACTGAGAGTGGGTTGTTGAAGTCCACTACTGTTAATGTATTGTGGTCTATCTCTCCCTTTAAATCAATTAATGTTTGCTTTATATAGGTACTCAAGAGTCAGGTGCATAAATATTAATAATTATTACATCTTCTTGCTGAATTGACCCCTTTGTCATTATATAGTGACCTTTGTCTCTTTTTACAGCTTTTGATTTGTTGTCTATTTTATCAGATATAAGTATAGCTACTCCAACTTTTTTGGGAGGGTTTCCCTTTGCATGGAATATCTTTTCCCATCCCTTCACTTTTCAGTCTACATGTCTTTATAAGTTAAGTGGCTTTCTCGTAGGTAGCATATGGTTTGGGTCTTGTTTCATTGTCCATGCAACTGCTCTATACTTTTTAATTGGAGAATTGAGTCCATTTGCATTCAGTGTTATTGTTGATAAGTAAGTACTTACTACTGCCATTTTGTTTCTTGTTTTCTGGTTGTTTTATAACTCATTTCTTTCTTTCTTTCTTACTGTCTTCTTTCATGGTTAAATGATTTTCTCTGGTAGTATGTTTGAACTTATTACTTTGTGTTTTTAGTGAATCTACTACAGGTTTTTGCATTCCTATAGTAGATTTTGAATCTACTATAGGTTACCATGAGGCTTACAGAAAACATCTTATAGATATAACAAGTTATTTTAAGATGTGACAACTTATCTTAGTTTACCAAAAAACAAAAAATAGAAACAAAGAAAAAATTTTTAAAATGTCTACATATCCCATTTAACATGTTTTTCAGGGGCTTTTGGCAGAAATAAGTTCCTATTGCCCACAATATTGGTCATCATTACTCACTCTCATATCAATTTTTTTCTCTCTTTCTTTTACCTCTTCCTACTCCCTCACTTCTCTTTCTTGGCTACATATCCCAAGTACACTCCCTATTCTAAACCGTTAAGTCCCTGCTTTTGGGGAAAACAAAAATGAGGTAGATTGTTTTTCTAAGTAATCATTTTATTTCACTAAACAAACACTGAGTCACAGTAAGTGGCTCAGAGTCACTTAGGAACTCTGGGTGTACCTAAGAATATTTCAGACTTAGGCAGAAAGTTAAATGACTTGCTCATCTTTTTACACCTTGATAGAGCTAGTGAGGAATAAATTAAGGCCAAGAACTCAGGTCATCAGATTTTAAGTCTAGTGCACTGCTTCCTTTGTGTGGTATCTTTCTGTACATTGTTTTATTCACCTTCCAGATTAAGCATCCTATAATTAGAAAAAATGGTATTTGAAAAATTTGACATTAAGTTATTCAAGAATTGATAAAGTTATAAATAATTTTATGCCATTTTAAAATTGATGTTATATTAAAATTGTTATACAGAGTCTAAATACTTTGCATAGAGGAGTTGTAAATAAGTCTGTCTGAACCAAACCTTTCTGGATGAATGTAGTATTTATTCAGTTCAGCTATCACTTGTAGTTTTAAAATTTTTAAATCACTGTCAGTATAGGGAATCTGGTTAATCTTTACTAAGTTCACTATTTGGCTCATCCAGTCAGTATGGTGGCCTAATTAACATGAAAATGTAATTTAGCCCTTTAAAATGTCTACCTGACTTTAGTGTTAGAAGCAAAATCTCCTACATACTCATATTTAAGTATAAATTAAATTAAAAAATGTTTACCTAATGGAGATAACATTAGACTTTCCTAAAGCCACTCATTAAAAATCACCAGGTATATCCAATATTCTATGAATGGAGTTTTGATATCTTGTCTCAATATGGATTTTGTGTAGAAATAAGTACAGGTATAGTAGGAACAATATTTTTTTCACTTTATTGTAGCTTTTATTATAGTCTTCTTGAAACATTTTATTTAAAGTTTTGAGTGAGGTAATTGTAGATTCACAGGTAGTTGTAAGAAATAATAAGATAGATCTCTGCACTCTTTATCCAGTTTCTCCCCATGGTGATATCTTGTAAAAATATGGTACACCATCACAATCAGGATATTGACACTGATATAGTAAATCAATCTTATTCAGATTTCCCATTTTATTTGTACTAATGTGTGTGTATGTATTTAGTTCTATACAGTTTTGTCACATGCACAAGTTTGTGTAACCACCATCGCAGACAATATGCAGAACAGTTTCATCACCACAAAGTTCCCTCACATTTCACTTTCATAACCACACCCGTACCTCCTTCTTGCCTCCCTTTCTTTCACTCCCTTCCATTATTGTAGTCTCTGGCATCGACTAATCTGTTCTATAATTTTGTCATATCAAAATTGTTATAATAAGCAGAATCATATTGTATATAACCTTGTGGAATTAGCTTTTTTCACTTAGCATAATTCTCTGGAGATTCATGCAAGTCGTTACATGTATCAATAGTGCTCCTTTTATTGTTCCTTTTTATTGCCAAGTGACATTGTATGGACGGTTTGCTTAACATTTACATGCTGAAGAATATCTGGGCTGTTTTCAATTTGGGGTTATCACAAATAAGCCTGCCATGAACATTTGTATACAAAATTTTGTGTTAATTTACATTTTCATTTCTTTGGGTAAAGGGCCCCAGATGACAATTTCTGTATTTATATGGTAATTCAATGTTTTCTTTTATGAGAAACCACCAAAATGTTTTCCAAAGTTGCTGTAATAGAGATACTTTCATAGAGATTCTTGCATATTGGTGACTAGATTTCCACAGATTTCAGAATTTATCATTTTAATAGATACTACATATTACTTTTCAAGTTACAATAATTCACACTCCCATGGCCACATATAAGAGTAGTTATGGCTCTATTTACTTGATAACAAAAAGTTCTTCTTAATTTTATTATAAAATTTTACTTTTTACATTAATATATTTAAATTCATTTAGAACTTACTTGGAAATACAGTGTAGAAATGGGATCTAACTGCATTTTTTTTTCATTTTGAGGTAACTGAATCACACGCTACCTCAAAAGTTAGTGACCCCAAACACCAATTCATTATTTTTTCTCTCATGATTCTGTGGATTAAGGATTCAATCAGGACTATAAGTGATTTTTTTTTTCCCCTTGTTGTTTAGAAACTCAGCTGGGATGACTTAAACAGCTGGGGGCTGAAAGAATTCAGGACTAGCCAAGTGTTTGCCTCTCTCTCTATCCTCTATGGCCTCTCCACAGGTCTAGTATAGGTTTTCTCACACTGTGGCAGCCTCAGGATAATCAAATTTCTTACATGGTAGCTTAGGGCTCCAAGAGGGAGGAAGTAGAAACTGTCGCCCTATTATAGCCTGGCCTGAACACGATATCATTTCCACCATACTCTACTGGTCACCACAGTTAACATCCAGCTCAGATTCAGTGGAAGGAGGCAGAAGCCCCACATCTCAATGGGAAGTGTATCACTGAGTTGATTTTAACTCAAATTTTCTGCTGCTGAATTTGTATATATCATTTTACACCACTATGGTTAAGTTTCTTCATTTGAAAAACGGATAAGTCCTACCTTGTTTCCCACTTCATTGGAGATATTTTGTGTTGATGAGAATTTCATAATGAAAACACTTTTCATTCTTTGATAGACATGCAATAATAAGATTTTTGATATATGAAGAAGCTGTTATAATTACATAATTAAAAAGCTGTAGATATGTATGTACTAAGACCAGCTTTTATAAAGTGAGAAATATCAAGTCATCAGATTTTATTGGTGTTCATAAAAGTTATTTTTTATTCTGCTGTGAGTCAGATTTTGGCCACAAGAGGAAACACAGGAGCAGCTCAATAAAAAATAAAGTTTATTACACTCACAGGTCCTAGACACAGAGGCATGGCACGCTACATGGGACCACAGAGGAAAGACGCCAGGGTGGTCAAGAGGCAGAAGACAAGGGAGAGGGGAAAGCATGAGTCCAGAGCTTTTGCTGGGAATGCCACGGGAAAAGCCAGGCAGGGCAGAGTCATCAATTTAGGACTGGCTAATTTGAATAATACTGCAAAGACTCTAAGCTATTGGGGTGTTTCCTAGTCGCCTGATACCTGGCCTTCACATGATTAAAGCAAAGTAATATTGTCTACTGTGGTGTACTGACCAGATTGACAAGGTAAAGCCCTAAACTGGTTAGTTTGCATATCAAGACCTGCTCCTTGCTGGGCCCTTTGTTATCTCTGCTGTCTTTATGAGTTGTCTATTTCAAGGAAGGGCAGTTTTTTCCCACCCAGAAAGAATTTTTTAAAATCCAAAACATCATAACATATGGAAAGTAAAAACTATGTAAAACAGTTTTTATAGAAAAGGAAAAGTCTAATACTGAGCACAAGTTATGTGACAAATATGCATATATTAAAACAATTTGATTTGTGAATGAAAGAGTAAACATAAGCATAACTAACTCTCTTGAAAGTTGTAACAAACTATATTCTGGTTATGTCTAAATCTCTTGCGTGTAAATGTATTATGGACTAAATATATGCTTTTATGAATAAATATATACAATATATGGTTGAATGCTCCTAAGTCAGTTGTTCTCAATTTTGTCTCTCACCAGGGGCGTTTGGCAATATCTAGAGATGTTTTTGATTGTTATAACATGGAAGTGCTAAACATTTTACAGTGCATACAACAGTCACCTACAGAAAATTAAAATTGTCTCATTCAAATATTAATAGTGCTAAGGTAAGAAATCCTTCTCTAAAATAAGGTATTAAGAGGTAAAATGTTTCCATAGTGAAACCACCTTTGCAAAATTATAACTGAGGAAATTATGACCGTGAAAGAAATCATACCTAACTGGCTCTATCTTGCTTCTAAACCTTTAAGCTGTCCTTGTTCATTCCTGGGCATAGGCTGAACTAACTTTGGAAAGGAATTCAGTTAATGGTTTTACTCTGAAACAAAATTGGTAACAGCCTTTTCCTGAAAATCTCCCCTCTTGACTAGGGTCCAGTCAGTGTTTGCAGGACTAACATTAACTACAAGATTAGAAATTAAAATTTAGGGGTCATGCAACCTCTGGCTCCAAGAGTTTGAACCTCCCCAGATTGCTCCTGGGGATAACTTCACTATTGTAAAACCTAAGACCAGTGCTTGAGATATTTTGCAGACCCTGCCCTCAGTGGATCAGGGGACACCACCCAGACCAGTAATCTGCCCCAATCAGTTCTGCCATCGCACCCAGAAACAGAAAACATTAAGAAAACCTCATTTCAACACCCTACAGTTTCATCTCCAACCTGACCAATCAGCACGCCTCACTTCCCAAACCCCTACTTGCCAAATTACTGTTAAAATTCTGATTCCCTAATGCTCGGGAAGACTGATTTGAGTAATAATAAAACTCTTGCTCTTTCGCCATTGCAATTCCGCTGTCTTGATAAATCAGTTCTGTCTAGGCAGTGGGCAAGGTAAACCCATCAGGTGGTTACAACAGTACCTTACTTCTAAACAAACAAATATATATATATGTAGGTCGTTATAGATAATGACATATCTATATAATGACTTATGAAAGCTGGAATAAACTATGCAAATATATATACGAAGCATGAAAAAGAGCATAGGACTGAAAAGGAGGAGGGAATGGTTAATGGGTATCAAAAAAATTAAAAGAATGAATAAGATCTACTATTTGATAGCACAATAGTATGACTATAGTCAATAATAACTTAATTGTACATTTTAAAATAACTTAAAAAGTGTAATTGATTTGCTAGTAACTCAAAGATAAATGCCTGAGGGGATAGCCCAAGCAAACTAATACAAATGTGGGAAATATTTTTTAACTGCATATATGTGGATGTGTATACCTGCAACTTCTTTGTTAATATTGGGAGCCTGACACCAATCTTGTAAATGTATACCTATATTAACATTAAGATACTAGAAGTAAATATATCAAAGTGTTAACAAATCATTTCTGGTAGATAATATGGAAGTAATTTATATCTTCTTTCTAAATTTTACATATTTTTTTCCTCAAAATGTGGTTTCAAAGTCATGTATTTCAAATACTTAAAATATAATCAAATATCATTGGTGGGAAACCCACAAATTCAGGATTTATGAATATTTTGGTTAAGAATTAAAGTCTACATTTGATCATGTAAGAAAAGTATTATCCTGACAAAATTAATCATCTAAGCACAATTTTAAGGAATATGTTTATTTATCTAAAATAACAATACATTTGAAAATTAGTAGCCTATAATTGATTTGAGATAATTTAGTCTTGGTAGCAAACCCATTCTTACATATTAAAGGTCAAAGTTTTTTCATGTCAGCTTATGTAATCTTTTACAGTATTATAGTGTTAATGAAATATAAAATGGAGATTTATTGCTTTGTAAACACGTCCTTTATTATGTTGGACTGGATGTTTCTCTTCTGTCATCCAGAAACTAAGATTTATCAAGGAGCTTTAAAGTATCCTATCTAATTGAAAAGATAAAGCAGGAGTCTTCCTGAACACCTTAATATTAATTTAAAAGGGTCAGATAATTTCTACCAAGGGCAGTAAATTGCCTTCTGCAAGTTCAAAGTAATTAACACTTCAGTTGAGAATACATATCCCAAATAAAATAAATTGTCAACTCTTCTATTAAAGGATCCAAATCTTGCGTTATATGATTTAGGCTTGTGGATTTCAAATGGAAGTGACATTCCAGAAAGGTTCCGGGATATTACTAATTTGCAGCTGTTTTCAGCCTAAATAAAAGTCATTTCCTATGCCTTGTAGTGAATGATCTAAACTAAACTACCTGACATTTCCACTCAGCCCGAAGAACAGACTGAAAATGCTGAATTGTCAGCAAAGCTTTGATGTAAATCAGTAGTCACAGGAGACTACAAAGAAGAACACAATGTAATTGTCAGCGCATCAAAGGGAAGCTTTCTTCTTTTAAAGGAAAAACCATCTGACATGCTTCCTCTGGATTAAAGGATCATTTGGCCTCATTATTTTAAGATATAATTTACTCCCTAATAAATATCAAGATAATCAACACTGAAAAGCAATTGGTGTTTTCCAATGATTCAACAGAATTATAAAAATACTAGTCAGAAAAAAATGTAATTTGCTTTGTGAGACCTTTTTAAAAATTTTTAGCAATGTTTAAGCTTATGATTATCACCCATGCATCAAAGTAAGGAAAATAAAAGCAAAAACAAACTTGAGCATACTTTTGAAGTCGTATCTTAAAAAAATAAAAAAGCTTATTTTTTTCTGTTCTGAAAAACTATTTTTTAACAGACTATGTCTACATGTTTTCTACAAAAACATGGTCTTCACAATAAGCAAGACTGAAATCACTTCTAAGCTTGCTAGAAAATGCAGATTCTCAGACTTCACCTCTGACCATTTTGATAAGATTCCTGGGTACTTTGTATGGACATTAAATATTGAGAAACACTAGTCTGCATAATAACAACTCAAAATTTTCACAAGTAATGATTTATTGTATTTTAGTATTTTGTTCAAATATTGCAGTTCTAAGCATGGGAAAACAGCAATTTGTAAACCAGCTTTACTTTGCATGTGATCTTTCTATTTACTAGAGCTGTGTCCCAGGTACCTCAATATCCAAGATTTAGGTTTTCCTAGCTGAAAAAAAAGTAATGATGATTCAGTTCAACTCTTCACACAAGGCAAGGTACTCTTTTGAACAGGAGATATTGTGTCAGTTAAGGTGCATTCAGTTGCAAATAATAAAACATTCAAATGAAAAATAACTTAAACAAGAAGTTTATTATCTTAAACAATGTCCTGCACTAGGAAGATCATAGGTTGGCAAACTTTGTGACTTAACATCATCATTAAGAACCCAAGCTCTTCTGATATACTCAAGGCATTGACTTTGTCTGTCAGCCAGTCCCTTTCATAGTCACAAAATGGCTTCCAATATCCTATATAGTACCAAACCAAGAGAAAAAAAGATATTTCAGAGTTCTCCAGGCTGGCTTCCCTCTATATTTTATTAACTAGATTAGAGTATCATGTACACATCTAAGCCAATTGGTGGCAGGGGATAGGAATCATCATGATTGGTCTCAGACTAATCAGGATTTATGCCTGAATCATTTTGCACAAGGGAATATGGTAGGAAGCTTCTAAGATTGGCTCCAATGATTCCAACTCCTGATATTCATACCCTTATGTAATTCCTGCCTCCTTTGATTGTCAGCTAGATTTAGCCTTCTAAAAAATAGATATAGTAAAAGTAATAAGGTGTTATGTCCAATACTGAATTACAAAAAGTATTTGATTTCTGGCTTGCTCCCCTCTCTGCTTCTCTCTTGCTTGCTGACATTAATAGATGTAGCTGCCATATTGTGAGTATGCCCACAGAGGAAGGAATTGAGGGAGGCCTCCAGTTAACAAACAGTGAGAAATTGAGACTCTCAGTCTAGCGGCCCATGGGGAATTGAGCTTTGTCAACAATCATATGAGTGAGCTTGGAAATGGATCTTTCCAATCAAGTCTGGAGATGATTGCAAACATTTTATTTTCAGACTTGTGAGAAGCCATGGGCTAGAGGTCCCAGCTTAGTCATGCCCAGATATTTGCCCTATTTGCCCTACAGGAACTGTGAGATAATGAATGTGTTTTTGTTGTTATTGTTGTTGTTTTAGCCACCAATTTTGTTGTTCAGCAATGAATGACTAATAAAAGGAGACACTAGACAAAATTGGGGCTCTGACTGAAAACAAGGAAAATGCGGTTGGGGTAGTGTAGCAGATTGTAAGGTGGCTTCCCAGTGATCCTTGCATGCTGGTGTTTATGCCCTTGTGTAATCCCCACCCCTTAGTGTAGGTGGAAACTGTGACTTGATTCTAACCAATAGAATATGGCAAAGGTGGTGCAATGTCATTCCTGTGTTGATGAAAAACGCCAAACTCTGTAAAATATTTGAAGACATTATTCTGAGCCCAATGTAGGGCCATGATTTGTGGCACAGCCTCAGGAGGTTCTGAGATAATGTGTCCAAGGTGGTTGGTTATGGCTTGGTTGTATACATGTTAGGGAGACAGAAGTTATAGGCCAAAACAAAAATCAATACATGAAAGGTTTACATTTGTTCAACCCAGAAAGTCAGGACATCTTAAAGTGTGGGCTTATAGGTCATAGGTGGATTCAAAGATTTTCTGATTGACAGTTGGTTGAAAGGATTAAGTTATTATCTAAAGACCTGGAATCAATTGAGGAATGTCTAGGTTAAAATAAAGGGTTGCAGAGACCAAGGCTCTTATTATGTAGATGAAGTCTCATAAGTAGCTGACCTTAAAGGCAACAGATGTCAAATGTTTGATTCCAGACCTTTAAGAGGTACTAGACTCTCCATTAATCTCTTCAGGATAAAAAAAAATGCCTGGAAACAGAATGTAAATTTCCCCCACAAGAGACAGTTTTGCAGGGCCGTTTCAAAATATGTCAATTAAATATATTTTGGGGTAAAATAATTTCTTTCAGTGTCTGCTATCTGTCTTGTGATGCTATACTAGAGTCAGGTTGGAATTTGGCATCTTATTGCTACAAAGGGTCTGTTTTGTCAGTCTTAAGATCTCTGTTTTAATGTTAATACTGGTCAGTTATGCCTGACTTTTAAAGGGAGGTGGGTATAATGAGTCATGTCCAATCTCCTCTTCCCATGATGGCCTGAGTTAGGTTTTTTTGGTTTCTGTGGAATGCCCTTGGCTAAGAGGAGGGGTCCATTCAGTCAACTGGAGGTGCTTAGAAATTCATTTTTTGTCTATACCTGTGATTATATTACATTATATAAGATTTCATATTTCCAGCACACTCACTTTAGAGATTCTCCTTGCTAACTTGATGAAATAAATGGATAAATGACCATATTGGGAAAGCACACATAACAAGGAGACAAAGTGGTCTCTAACAATTGTGGGTGACTTCAGGGAGTTGAGGACAGCCTCTAGGAGCTGAAAGTGGTCTCCAGCCAACAATCAGCAAGAACCTAGGACACTTTAGTTCTACAACCACAAGTAAATTAGTTTTTCCAAAAGCTTAAGTGAGCCTGGAATTGGATCCTTTCTTAGGCCTCCAGATAAGAACACAGTCTGGCCTATACTTTGATTATAGCTCTTGAGACCACAAACAGAGGACCCAATAGCTGTACTTGGACTCCTAACCCACAGAAACAGAGATAATAAATGTGTACTGTCATAAATGAAGTTAGTATTAGTTTGTGATACTGCAATAAAAAGCTAATTTAAATAGGTAAATGGGGAATATTCTACACAGTTAACAGTGTCTTTTACAGAAACACATGACTATATCCAGGTACTGAGAACCCTTTACCTGTTGATGTTCACCATTTCCTAGTTATAAGGATTGACTTGAGAGAAAATTGTTTCTCATGGTGAGTTAATTATGCTGTGCAAGTAGAAACATTATGTTGAACCATATAGAATTGATAAGTTCTGCAGGTCCAAAATGGTTGAAACTAAAGATTTTCTTAAGTAAATGCAGAATTATTGGCTGATGTTGAGACTGAAAAGATCTCTTGCTCCTCAAATTCCTCAAATATGTTCCAAATATATTTGAATGTTTTTCAATATTTTATGTAGTAGTTACATCCTTTGAATATATTTTGTGCCTTTGTTAAGATGTATTTTTTGGTAGAAATGTAATTCAAGCAAAACATCAGTCATCTGTATCTCAGTGTGAAATAATTTTTGCATCTTTCTTGATCCTTTGAGTCCTTTCTCAAAGTTTAATAGGAAATAAACTCTGCTGTAAAACTTAACTTGAGCCTTTGTTTACAGATATAATAGCAAATATCAAAAAATAGATACCTTTCTTAAAATATTAATATGTGTGATGTGCATTTAACTTACCCTAATATAACTTTTAAATGGCCCTTGTGAATTATAAAAACAGAAACACTAAATTACTTCAGTACATTCTCTAAAGCTGGACATCCCTGCTGGAAACCCTACTACTTACCTTTAAACAAATAAAACAATGTAATAATTGTTTTAATATATGCATTAAGTACTTTTAAATAGGTGCCTGTTTTCCCCTCATAACAAATATTAAAATCACCACTTCCTTATGGGTCTCTTATTTTAAAGCAGTATTTCCCAACTGGGTACCTAGGGCACATTGAACCTGGAGGTGGAAATAGATCTTAAGGAAATCAAGCCTCATTTCTGAGAGAATTGATTTAGTTCTCTGTGGACATACATTTACTCTAGATTCTTCTCACCTGCTCACCCAGTGTACATTTGATGACAGTTAAATACATTTGATGACAACAGAACAAAGGAACTTCTCTAAAGTGTTTCCAAGAATTAACATAAGCTTTAAAAGTTTACACAAATAAAGAAGCTTCTGATTTATAAAAATGGTTAAGCAGCAAAAAGGAGCCCTAAGCAATTAGAAAACCAGGAAAAGATTTCACAGCACTTTCCACTATGTTTTCTTTTTCTTTTTCTTTTTTTTTTTTTTTTAACTTAAAAGGCTCTTAACTTAGTAGTGAATTTTCTGTCTTTAACCTCTATCTATTATACCCCTTCCTAACTGAACTTTAAAAAATGACTGATATTTAGAAAAGACAGTTTCTTCAATAAACGGTATTGGCAATGCTGGATATCCATATGCAGAAGAATGAAATTGGACTATTATCTCACATTATATACAAAAATCAACTCAAAATGGGTTAAAATCTTAAATATAAAACCTGAAACTGTAAAAGCTACTAGAAAAAAACTAGAACTGTGCAACATTGATCTCGACAATGAGTTTTTGGATGTAACCCCGAAAACATAGGCAATAAAAGCAAATACAGACAAATGTGATTGTATCAAACTAACAAGCTATGCACAGCAAAGGATATGATTAACAGAGTGAAGAGACAACCTATGGAATGAAAGAAAATATTTACAAACCATATATCTGATCAGGAGTTAATATCCAAAATATGGGTTTGGATACTCTGTTTTCTCTTCCAATTGTATAAATCTTTCTCTTTTTACAAAATATAGGTTTGGATCATAATTCCAAAAGACATAGTGCTGAATATCATAATCTCAAATGTCAAAATCCTGAAAGATCAAAATCCTTAGTGTAAAATCTCAAATGTCTAAAATTCCAAAAGTCACAATTACAGAATAGTTACATCATGTTGGACAGAACTATTACCTTGTTATTGTTTTTATGCAGGAGAAAATGGATTTCGATTGAATCTCCAAACCATAATGACAGATTTGGAATTAAGTGTGATCAAGGTTTATAAAAGTGAATTTTAAGGTGTTACCAATAAAGTTTGTTTTATCCATTCAGCCCAATGCATTTGGTGGTAAATTCAGATGAGTGGATTGGCCATACAACATGGCAATGACAAATCTTCCATTTAAAAATACATCATTTGTCTGCATTGGCATTTCTTCCAGCAGATAACATTCCATGAGCTTTGAAGGAATTAGGGCCATATTTGTCTGAAGAAGCCAGAGGAGTTACTGACTGGTTCAAAAATTATTACATGCATTATAGGAGAAGATGATACATATGCAACAGAGTTGCTGTTTGATCATGAGTATTGTTTCCACCAAATTTGTGAACTATATATAAGTGAATGTGGAATGAATTTCCACATACCCAAAACAATATAGAAGCATTGTACAGAAGATGAAAAAATTTAATAGGGAATACTCATGTAGGTGTATATCAAATTATACAATTTCAAAAAGAGCAGTGCCAAGTAGAAAATGAAAGTGAAGGTATTCTCCAAGGAGAGCCATGTTTTAAAAGAAAAAAAAAGGAGCTATTCATTGTGATGAAAGACTTCAAAATATAGCTAAAGATCATTAATGATTGTGACAGTTGGCCAGCTCTTATGGATCATCTCCGTGCATCTACCCATAATCTGTCCATATAATATACTTTTTTCATATGCCAAATTTTCTTTTTAGTTTTTTTCTTTTTTTGATTTTTTTAAACTATTTTAAATTTCAGCATTATTTTTGCAATTCTCTACATTATGTATTTCATCTTTACATCATTTCCAATACTGGAGGTATGAACTGTGTGAAGACTTTTAGAGACTTCTAATTCATTTGATACTTTTTTTTTTTTTTTGCAAATGTGACTCCTCCATGAAAGTGCGTTATTACAATGTTGGCCTTGTTTGTAAACATTGTGCATGTATGTAAAAAATTTTGAAACTTCCTCAAGCACTGAAGCAATGTCCTTTTTGTATATACAAATTAGTGAAAGATAAAATGTCTTGAGATATTGGCCCTTTGGGTGACTAGTGTGGTGGTGATCCATCATGATTTTTTATCCATATAGTCAGAAGATTGATTGTCAGGATATTTCAGATGACTGCAGTTATAAAGATGGATTCACACAATTATTAACCATATAATATGGGTTTATAGATTTCACTTTTTGACATATTTCTTCACGAATACTGTTCATCGCGTATAACTTATAGTCAAGTAATTATCTTTAGAATACTTGAGTATGTATGCTTGCACAAATCTGTTATTATTGCCTACTGTATGTGTAAGATGACTTATGAAGTATTCTGTCATGTTTTTATATGTTTCTCAAATATATTTCCTGTCAAAAATATAAATAAATATCTTTTAAATAATCTTAATTACTTTTTCCAGAATTATATTTTCATGGTTTTTATCTTTTGGAATTTCCACATTAAAGATTATGGCATTCAGGATTATGTATTTTTGGACTAAATTCAGCTCCTCCAAGTTTATTCAAGGAACTCAAACAACTCAATAGCAATGAAACAATTAACCCAATCTAAAAATGTGCAAAGGACCTGAACAGACATTTCTCAAAAGGAAACTTACAAATGGCCAACAGTTTCATTAAAAAATGATCAACATCATAAATTATTAGGAAAATGCAAATTAAAAACACAATGATATGTCATTTCATACCTGTTAGAATAGCTATTATAAAAAAAGATGCAAGGTAAGAGTTGCTGAGGATGTGGAGAAAAAAGAATACTTGCACACTGTTGAAGAGAATGTAAATTCATACAGCCATTATGGAAAACAGTGTGGAGGGTTCTCAATAAACTAAAAATAGAACTACCACACGATCCAGTAATTGCACTTCTTGGTATATATTCAAAAGAATTGAAATCAGTATGCCAAAGAGATATTTATACACCCATGTTAATTGCAGTATTGTTCACAATAGCCAAGATATGGAATCAACATAGGTGTCCATCAATATATGCATGGATAAAGAAAATGTGGTATATATACACAATGGAATACTATTCGACCTTAAAAATGAAGCAAATTCTGTCATTTTCAACAATGTAGATAAATCTGAAGGACAACATGCTAAGTGAAAAAAGTGTCACAGAAAAACAAATTCAAATACCATGTGATCTCACTTATATGTTGAATCTAAAAACGTCCAACTCATGGGAGCAAAGAGTAGAGTGGTGATTATGATAGGCTGGGTGGGAAGTGGGGAGGGAATAGGGAGATGTTGGTCAAGAGTCCAAAATTTCAGTTAGACAGGAAGAATAAGTTTGTAAGATTTATTGCACAGAAGGGTGATTATAGTTAATCAGTTAATATAGATAATCATGTATTATATAGTTCACAATTGCAGAGAGAGTAAATTTCTAATGTTATACCACAAAAATTACAAGTGAGATGATGGGTATATTAATTAGATTGACTTAATCATTCCATGTTGTATATATTTATCAAAATGTCATGTTTTAACCCATAAATACATATAACTTATTTTTCAATTAAAAATAATAGTATGTTATGTGAATGATATCTTAATATACCTCCTTAAAAATAAAATAAAAATATTAAAATAAATTTTAAAAATTAAGAACTAAAGCAAAACAATTTAAAAATTGCATTACCTAAAGTATTGTTTGTATTCATAAAGGAGTGTAGCAAAACAATGTTGTTTCACTTTTACATTTTTTCCCATAGTCCAAGTATTAAATATATGAATAGTATAAGAGTATTAGCTTTATAAGAATGAAAACATTTTAGTCTGGGAGTGAGTTGATATTTCTTGGGGTTTGTTGCTAAATTTGATTTTTTAAATTATTTTTATTTTAGATTCAGGGAGTACATATGCTTGTTTGTTACATGGCTGTATTGCGTAATGGTGGGGATTGGGTTTCTAGTGTATCCATCCCCTAAATATTGAGCATTGTACCCAATAGACAATTTTCAACCCTCATCCTTCTCCCACTCTCCCCACTTTTGGAGTCCTCAGAGTCTATTATTTCCATCTTTATGTCCATGTGTACCCATTGTTTAGTTCTCACTTACAAGTGAGAACATAAGATATTTCATTTTCTGCTTCTCAGTTAGCTCACTTAGGATAATGGCCTCCAGCTCCAATTCTGTTACTGCAAAGGACATAATTTCAAAGGGAAAATAATTAGACCCCTCTGTTTTAATCTAGGATGTAGGTAGATTCTGTCTTTAGAACCCATCAGAATGAATCTTAAATGGGAGAGCAATATGCTAAGCACGTAAATGTGGACCATTTTTGTTCGAAGCAGAAATGGATGATGTCCCAGGAAAAACTGCTTAAACACTTCATGCCTCCGCTCTCCTTAGAGCATGTTAGTCTTAAGGGGCAAAAAAATCATTGAAATTGAGGTAAAATTTACATAAAGTGAAATGCACAATTTTTGGGCAATTCAATAAGTTTTGACAAATATTTACACCACCACAATCAAGATTAGAATATTTTTGCACTGGAGAATCATAGTCTGCTGTCCCCTTCCAGTCAATCTCCATACAAAAAAGCAACAAGTGTTCTGATTGTTATGAACATTGATTATTTTCACGTGTTTATACATTTAAATACATAGGATTAGACAGAACATACTTTTCTGTATGAGCATAATGGTTTTAAAATTGATCCATATTGTTGTATGAATCAATAGTTTATTTTTGGCTAGTATCCCACTGCATGTATGTACCAAAACTGGTTGATTCGTTCACCTGTTCTTGGATATTTGAATTGTTTAGTTTTAGGCTATTATGAATATTACAAACATTTCTGTAGAAATGTGTTTTCATTTCTCTTGGGTAAATACCTAAAAGTAGAATTGCCTAGTTGCATGATAAAAGTATATTTAACCTTATTAACACAAACTAATATACAGTGAATGAAAGCGGAACCTGTGGTTGGAGAGAGGTACTACAGAGACGGATTGCAAAGGGGCAAAATCAATCTTTTGGGGGTGATGAACGTGTTCATAGCTTAATTGGGGTGATGGTTTCACAAGTACAAAAGGACTTCCAGAAGTTCAAGGAAATGGAATTAAAAGATATGAAAAATGTAAACATATTTCTCAGCATAAGCTCCATCAAGTTCAAGGCACTTTTGTAAGTGATGATACCAGCCATTTAGTCCATCCCTAAGGAACTGAGGATCCTGAGGATTTAACCAGATCAATGGAGTCTTTTTTTATATTATTAACTGAAGAAAATGGGTGCCCTTTACAGATTTTTTTTTTTTTTAAGATTAGAAGACAAAAAGAAGTCAGAAGGATCCAAATTAGGACTGTAAGGTGGATGCCTAATGATTTTCCATCAAAACTTTCACAAAATTGCTCTTGTTTGATGAGAGGAATGACCAGGAGCTTGTTTTGGTGGTGAAGGACTCTGTAGTGAAGTTTTCCTGGGTGTTTTTCTGCTGAAGCTGTGGCTACCTTTCACAACACTCGTAATAAGCAGATGTGATCATTCTTTGGCCGTCCAGAAAGTCAATAAATGAAATGCCTTGAAGGTCTGAAAAAAACTGTTGCCGTGACCTTTGTTCTTGACTGGTATGCTTTTGCTTTGACTGGACCACTTCCACCTCTTTGTTACTGTTGTGCTTTGTCTTCAGCATCGTACTGGTAAAGCTATGTTTCATCTCTTTTACAAGTCTTTGAAGAAATGTTTCACAATCTTGATCCCACTTGTTTAAAATTTCCATTGAAAGCTCTGCTCTTGTCAGCAGCTGATCTGGGTGCAACAGCTTTGGCACCTATTGAGTGACAAATTAGTACATCTTTAATCTTTCAATCGGAATTGCATAATCTGAACTGACTGAGATGTCTATGGTGGTGGCTATTGTTTCTGCTATTTGGTCCTTTTCATTTACGGCATGAACAAGATGAATTTTTCCTTGCAATCTGATGTGGATGATCAGCTCCTGTGGGCTTCATCTTAAACATCTTCTTATTCCTTCTTAAAATAAGTCGTGTATTTGGAAACTGCTGATTTCTTGGGGACGTTGTCCTCATAAACTTTTTGTAAAGCATCAGTGATTTCACCATTCTTCCACCCCAGTTTCACCATAAATCTGACGTTTGTTTTTCTTCAATTTTAGCAGAATTCATGTTGCTCTAATAGGGGGCTCCTTTCAAACTGGTGTCTTATACTTCTTAGCGCCTCAAATTAGATCTTGTTTAAACATGTCATAACAAGTCAGTACGAGTTTATTTTGGAGCAAAAATAATTTTGAAATCCATACATAATTTTTCATAATGTGCATTTTCCATGAAATTTCCTTGTATATATATGACAAACTTATCAAATTATATAGTTTAAATATATACACATTATTTTATGTAAACTTTAACTCAATAAACTTACTGCAAAATTAAAATGATCCAGTGAAACTATTCATTCCTGATTTCTGAGATATTTTATTTCGGTGTGTAATAGTATAGTCTAAATTAAAGTTTAGAAGTAGATTAAGAAGAAAAATGAAAACCTTCATCAGAGAAAAGATGACAAAATAATGCCTATAGTTTTCCAAACAAATTAATCGCAGTTATATTTCCTTCATCACTTAATTTAATCTTATATTCTTGTTTGACTGGAACTTGGGTCCTTAGTGTGCAACCACAACTTCATCTGCTTCTGGTCTACAAAGTGTACTGGAAATCTTGCCTTTCATTTCTCCTACATTCTCTTAGTTCTCTATACAAGGTCAGCTCAGAAGCCTGTAGCCATAAATTATTTAAGTATCTATAGTTAAGAGCACCTGGTAGAGTACTTTTTATAAGACTGCCCTCTTTGTTGATGATGTAGTATCTAGCCTGCAGTTTATAGCAGTCTTCAAATAAGCAGGAGATTAAAACAGAAACCACAAGCTGACGATAAGACTGATAAGGCAGATGAGGCTGTTATGGCAGATAAGACTTACTGGTTAATTCATTACAGTAACAGTGAACAACAACAACAAAAAAACACTCTCAGAATAAAGGAGATGAAAATTCTCTACTGGGTGTAGCACATAACTATTTCACAAGAATTTAATTGTTGTTTTCCCTGACATTAAGAATGGATATATGATAGGCAGGGAAGGCACTGACAAAGCTCCACAGGCTTCTTGTCCATACTGAAAGTACACAATTTCTGTAATAGATCTTAACTAAAAATACTTTATCTGAACAAAATGAACTTAAAGAAATTTGAACTTCTAAAAACTCCCCCGATATTTGTTCTCTGGTGCTGAACTATTCAAGAATAATTAAAACAGAAACATAAGTACCTGAGACCAAGGGGAAGATTGAGCTTAGAAACCTATAAATCAAAGACAAAATTCAAATATTTAAAAATAAAACCTAGTAGAAGATGGTACACTTGTAAAAAAAAAAAAAAAAAACCCACTCTTAGCTCTTTCAGAAGAAAGCCTTTATTCGTGTGGTTGTTTTTGTTTCATCAGAAATATAAAAATCAATATAAAGCACAGAAAGCTATTCTGTTGAGATACAAATCTCCATTATCTGGGTAAATTAAACTAGGTAGGGATAACTTTTGACTTGCTTTTGTTTGTAGCCCACTAAGGTGCTTCAAAACTAATGTGCTATTTTGACAGTGAGTAAACTATATTCAAAACTTGTATTATTATGATATTTGACAGTAGAGTAATTGTGTTCTTTGCTATTTTTGTTTCTAGCTGAGTTTCAAACATATATTAAATAAAACATTTAAACAAAGTTACTAAATTCTCTTTCACAGAGAAAACTGGAGCCTAGATAATTGAGAAATCTTATTATGACTGAGTATTTGAACAGATCCACTATATTCACCAATATATGTCTATGTTTATGTCTGTATGTATGAACCTATTGTAAACCAAAAAGTATCTAAGACACACCTCAATTAATTTAGAAGTTTCTTTTTCCAAGTTGAAAGACATGCCCAGGGAGATAAAAATACAGAATCACAGAAAGTCTGTGGTCTTTGGCTTTCTCCAAAGATGATTTTGAGAGCTTCAATATTTAAAGAGAAAAGTGGACTGGAGGGGAAAGAGGGAGGGTATGGCAATACACATGTTGGGAGAGAAAAGGAGCAGGTAGGGGAATAGTCAATTATATATTCATCTTGTGCTCAGTGAACTGGCACTTAACGTAAGATAAGGTGAACGTAAAGTAGCTACCTGTGGATACATTTAATCTTTTACCTGTAGCTCTCTGCTTAGCAACAAAAGGGAAGGCAGTTTCTTGCGTGACTCTGTTTTCAGCTTAATTTTTTTCCTTCTGGCATAGTGAATTGGGGTCCCAATTTTAAATTTAATTTATCTATCTATCTGTCTATACTATCCTTTATAGCTACAACTGTCATTCTTGGACCAGAGTAACTACAGTTCACAACAATTTGATATTTCTTATATTAAATAAAATGTTCTACTTTTCTGATGGAAGTGAGATGTGTTCTCACAGAAATAGAAAAAGAGACAAGAAGAAACAAAATAACTCTGACAAATAAAATCCTCTTTTTTTCTTCTCACTCAAAAGAAAATAGATCCCCATGTCTATCTGTCAGAGATTATCAAATGATCAGACAGATAATAAAACCAAACTGACAATTTTTACTGCCTCCAGTGGAGGGTAATTTAATGAACACCTCAAACCAGATAAAGAACCAAACTTGGACAAAACCCAGAAACACATACAAAAATACAGCATCAAGAGAAAACAAAACATGCGTCACAGAGAATACAATACTTTTATCACTATAGAGTCACACAAAGAGCTGACAAAATATGTATCTGAACTTAAAGAACCCCTGTGTAGCATTTCCGAAGCAATCCAATTTAATTGCCCATGTAGTAGAACTTCCAAACTGTCAAAGTATAATTTTCAAAAGTGAAAAGCATGACTCTCAGAGAAATATGAAGTGAGTAGAGTATATGCCAAATATTTAATTTGCACATTAATGAAGGAACCAGAATAATGGTAAGGGTGGTCATACTGTTAATTTTAAATGCTCACTCTGTGTCTTGTGTATTTGCTAAGTTTGACTGGTAGTGTTAGTAGTTGTTTTCTTGACTGTAGATTGCTAAATATTGCAATTAACAAGAAAGTGATTATAATAATGTAATTATTTTAATAACATAATGTTAATACTATAAATTATTACGTTGTATTTTTAATTGAGAAAATTTTACTTTTTCCTTTCCAATCCAAGTTACTTTTATTTTTCTTGCCACATGCCCTGGCTAGAACCTTTCATACATTTTTGAATGCAGTAATGAGAGAAGACATCCTTGCCATGTTCCTAATCTTAAAGAAAGGGCATTACATATATTAGCACTAAGTAGGGAGATATAATCTTTTTTGTTATAGACACTCCTTATCAGACTGAGAAAGTTTGCTGAGAACCTTCATCATAAATGGATATTGAATCGTTAATTGTTTTTTCTTCATCTTCTGAGACTGAGATAATATGGTTTTTCTCTCACTTTACTAGTAGTAATTGTTTTCTAAATTTTAATCTAATTTTAAAAAGAATCTTTCATTTCTTAGATAAACCTCAGAGGTCATGATGAATTTTCCCTTTTTATTTGTTGCTAATTATTTTGCAAATACTTCATTGAAATTATATCACAAGATATATGAGTCTATAATTTTCTTCTTATATCTTAGGTGTTGGCATAAAGGGTGTCTTCATCCATTTAATGAAATAGGGATCTGTCTATATCTGAAATACATTGTGTAAATATTATTCTTTCTTCCTTAAATGTTTACTTAAATTCTCCTTTGAAACTATCTGGGTCTGGAGATTTTTATTTTTATTTATTTATTTTTTTTTGAGACGGAGTCTCACTCTGTCGCCAGGCTGGAATGCAGAGGCACAATCTCGGCTCACTGCAACCTCCGCCTCCTCAGTTCAAGCAATTCTCCTGCCTCAGTCTCCTGAGTAGCTGAGATTACAGGCATGTGCCACCATGCCCAGCTAATTTTTGTATTTTTAGTAGAGACAGGGTTTCACCATGTTGGCCACAATGGTCTTGACCTCTTGACCTCGTGATCCACCTGCCTTGGCCTCCCAAAGTGCTGGGATTACAGGTGTGAGCCACCACACCCAGCCTTGGGTCTGGAGATTTTTATATTCACATGTTCATGACAATGAATTCAACTTTGATAAAGAATTCAGTAATGTTATTCTGATGTCCTAATCCTCTTGTATATGTTTTATTAGCTTTGTTTTTCAAAGAATTCATCCATTTTATTTGAGTTAGTGAGTGTATTAGCATAAAATTATTCAAAATATTTTCTTATACTTCCTGTTAATTTTCTTTACACATGATTTTATAATTTATGAAATTGTGCCTACTTTTTTTTTTTTCTTTTTTTTTAGACAGGGTCTGGGTCTCTTGCCCAGGTTGGAGTGCAGTGCACAATCATGACTCATTGCAACCTCTACCTCCTGGGCTCAAGCTGTCCTCCCACCTCAGCCTTCCAAGTAGCTGGTGCTACAGGCATATGCCACCACACCTGGCTAATTTTTGTGTTTTTTGTAGAGATGTGGTTTGGACATGTTGCCCAAGCTGATCTCTAACTCCTGGGCTCAACTCATCTTCCTGCCTTGGCCTCCCAAAGTGTTAGAATTATAGGTGTGAGCCACCACACCCAGCCATGTCTATCTATCTATCTATCTATCTATCTACCTACCTACCTATGTATCTAATTTCTCCTGTTTTACACTTTGACTGGTGGCTGCTCTATAGCCCTTTCCACATGTCAAATAATCACATGCTACTCACATGTTTAAAATCTTCTTTTTCTCTATGTCCGAAGAATTCTTTCTGATACAGATTGTAAAGATATAATTACATTTATCAAATCCAATATTGTAATAACCTATTCAACAATTTAGGGTTCAAATAATTGGATACATGAATTGACCTTACTTCACAATGATAAAGTAGTTGATAGTGTTCCTCTTTCTAGGTGAACACAAACTTGTCAACTAAATGAAAGATATGAGTGCATACTGGGAAGCAAAACACATTTATTTTGCTGAGCAATGTCCACATATCCTTGCATATTTTCTATCTATCCTTCTCTAACCTGCTCTGGGCTTGAAGGGTGAACTATATGGACTGTATCAACAGGCTACTTGTCTTCTGCCTTTCAACTGCATGTACTCTAGGCCACAGTGGCAAGTCATAGCTGCTACATGACATCTTCCAGGTTTTGGAAACAGCTTCCTCCTCTTGCCCCTTCTCACCTTCTTAGGCCTAAGTATAATGATATCCAGATAATAATAGTCATAGGAACAGCCATGTCCCTTCCTTCTACACCTTGCCCACATCTTTGTGTACTGTTTCTTTATTAAACTCTCCCTGAATTAATACATTTAAAATGTCATATCTTTTCTTTAGGGATTTCCATAGATGTAATTTGGAAAAAACAACAACCACAGCAGCAAAATAAGAAGGGCCAGAGAAATTATAAACATGAAAATCATTTTAAAGCTGAATAACTAAACACAATGTAGCACTGTTTCATAAATAGACAAAACTAAATCAGTGCATATGTATATGAAAATAAATGTATATGTGTTTATATAAATTTTCCTATATTATGAGGTTGACTATTTAAAACACTAGGAAAAATATATTTTAAAAATTGGAAAGTTACATCATTTTTTACAGCAGAATAAATTCCAAAGAAACAAAAATATACATGTAAAAAAGTAAACAATAAAATATTCAAAGAAACAGTAAGAATTTGCTTTTCCTGATCCAAGGTAAAGCTTTTCTAAGTATAACACAAATTTTAGAATGTATAAACTAATCTCATTATTTTTGCTCTGATCTTTGTCATTTAGTTGCTGTGCTAGCTGTGAGTTTAATTTGTTCTAGAAAGGATCAACAAAATCAAAAGTTGGTTTTTTGAAAGGATAAAACGATCAATAGACCACTGGTTAGTTTAACTAAGAAAAGGAGAAAGAAGATTCAAATAAGCACAATCAGAAATGATAAAGGTGACATTACAACTGATAACACAGAAATACAAAAGGTCATCAGAGATTACAAAGAACATCTCTATGCACACAAACTGGAAAACCTGGAGGAAAAGGATATATTCCTGCAAACATACACCCTCCCAGGACTGAACCATGAAAAAATAGGAATCCTAAACAGATCAATAATGAGTAATGAAATTGGATCAGTAATAATAAAAAAAATCTTTCGACAAAAACAGAAGCCCAGGACTACAAAAAATTGAAGCCAAATTTTACCAGACATACAAAGAAGTGCTGATACCAATCTTACAGACACTATTACAGAAAATCAAGGAGGAATGATTTCTCCCTAATTCATTCTATGAAACCAGAAATACCCTGATACCAAAATCAGGCCAGGGCACAACAAATTAAGAAAACTACAGGCCAATATTCCTGATGAATATATAGATGCAAAAACCCTCAACAAAATACTAGCAAACTGAATCCAACAGCATATCAAAAAGTTAATTCATCATAATCAAGTGGGTTTTACTCCAAGGATACAAGGATGGTTCAACATTCTCAACTCAATAAATGCAATTCACTACATAAACAGAATTAACAGTAAATACCATATGATCATCTCAATAGATGCAAAAAAAAGCATTTCATAAAATCCAATATCTCTTCATGGTAAAAACCTTCAACAAACTAGACATTAAAGGAACATACCTCAAAATATTATCATATATGACATATTATTACTGAAATCATATAACATATTAATATTACTTTGAGGTATGTTTATATCATATATGACAGATCCATAGCCAACATCATACTGAATGGGGAAAAGTTGAAAGCATTCACCTTAAGAACTCAAACTAGACAAGGATGCCCACTGTCTTCACTCCTATTCAACATAGTACTGTCCAAGCCAGAGCAATCAGACGAGAGGAAGAAATAAAAGACATCACAATTGGAAAACAGGGAGTCAAATTATCTCTGTTTGCTGGTGACACAATCTTATACGTAGAAAACACTAAGGGCTACTCCCAAAGACTCCTGGATTTGATAAACAACTTCAGTAAAGTTTCAGGATACAAAATCAACACATGAAAATAAGTAACTTTCCTATAGACCAAAGATGTTTAAGTCAAAAATCATATCGGGAACTCGATTTCATTTACAATGGCTATACACACAAAAAATACCTAGTAATAAATTTAATCAAGGAGGTGAAACATCTTTACAAGAAGACCACAAAACACTGATGAAAGAAATCATAGATGACATAAACAAATGAAAACACATCCCATGCTAATGGATTAGAAGAATCAATATTGTTAAAATTACCATACTGCCCAAAGCAATCTATAGATTCAGTGCAATTCCTATGAGAGTATCAATGTAATTCTTCACAGAATTAGGAAAAAAAAAAAAAAGCTAAAGTTCATATGGAACCAAAAGAAAGCCTGAATAGCTTAAGCAATCCTAAGCAAAAAGAACAAAGCTAAAGGCATCAGATTACCTGATTATTATACTCCAAGTCTATAGTAACTGAAACAACATGGTACTGGTACAAAAACTGACATATGGATAAAGGGAACAAAACAAAGAACTTAGAAATAAAACCACATACATACAATCATCTGGTCTTTGACAAAGTTAACAAAAAATTTAAAAACAGTTGCATCTGTTGGTAAGGCCATAAAAAATTAATTTCAATAAATGATGCTGGGAATATTAGATCACCATATGCAAAAGAATGAAGCTGGATGCTTATCTCTCACCATATAAAAATTTAACTTAAGATGGATTAAAGACCTAAATGTAAGATCTAAAACTATAAAAAACACTTCTGAAAATTGGCCTAGGCAAAGAATTTCTAAGACCCTGAAAGCAAATGCAACAAAAATTAAAATAACCAAATAGTACTTAGTTAAACTAAGGAACTTACGCACAGTAAAGAACAATTCCATTGAAAAGCGAATGAAGAACATGAACAGACATTTCTCAAAAGAAGACATACATGTGACCAATAAACATGAAAAATGCTCAATATCACTAATCATAAGAGAAATGTAAAGTAAAATCATGATGAGATATCATCTTACTCTAGTCAGAATGACTATTACTAAAAAGTTGGAAAACAACAGATGTTGGCGTGCATGAGGACAAAAGGGAACACTTATACACTATCGGTGGGAATGTGGGAATATAAATTTGTGCAACTTCTATGGAAAACAGTATAGAGATTTATCAGATAATGCAAAATAGAATTATCATTTGACCCAGCAATCCTGTGACTGGGTATCTACCCAAAGGGAAAAAATTATTATATAAAAAAGCCCCCTGGCTGGGCATGGTGGCTCATGCCTGTAATCCCAGCACTTTGGGAAGCCTAGGCAGGCAGATCACCTAAGGTGGGGAGTTGGAGACCAGACTGGCTAACATGGTGAAACCTCATCTCTACTAAAACTACAAAATTAGCTGGGCGAGGTGGCATGAACCTGTAATCCCAGCTATTCGGGAGGCTGAGGCAGGAGAATTGCTTGAACCTGGGAGGCAGAGGTTGCAGTGAGGCAAGATCATGCCATTGCACTCCAGCTGGGCCAACTGAGTGAGACTCTGTCTCCAAAAAGAAGAAAAAAAAAAAAAAAAAGCCACCTGCACTTCTTTGTTTATTGCCACACTATTCACAATAGCAAAGTCATGGAATCAACCAAAGTGTCCATCAATGGTTGATTGGATAAAGAAAATGTGATATACAGACACCATGAAATACTACACAGATATGAAAAGGAATGAAATCCTGTCCTTTGCAGCAACATGGATAAAGCTGGAGGCCATTACCTTAAGTGAAACAATTCAGAAACAGAAAATCAATCATATCATGTTCTCACTTATAAATGGGATCTAAACAATGCATAAACATGGACATAAATATGGAAATAGTACACAATGGGGACTCCAAAAAGCGGAGGGGTGGGAGAGGGGATGAGGATTTAAAAATTACCTATTGGAATGCCTGACTCTGTTCCAAGATAGCCAAATAGGAACAGCTCCAGTCTTCAGCTCCCAGTGTGATTGACGCAGAAGATTTCTGCATTTCCAACTGAGGTACCTGGTTCATCTCATTGGGACTGGTTGGACAGTGGGTGCAGCCCACAGAGGGCAAGCCAAAACAAGGTGGGGCATTGCCTCACCTGGGAGGCACAAGGAGTTGGGGGATTTCTCTTTCCTAGCCAAGGGAAGCCAGACCATACCTGGAAAATTGGGATACTTCCGCCCCAATACTGTGCTTTTCCAAAGGTCTTAGCAAACGGCACAGCAGGAGATTATATCGCACACCTGGCTCAGCAGGTCCCACGCACACGGAGTCATACTCACTGCTAGCACAGCAGTCCGAGATTGAACTGCCAGGCGGCAGCCTGGCTGGGGGAAGGGCGTCTGCCATTGCTGAGGAGTGAGTAGGTAAACAAAGTGGCCAGGGAAGCTCGAACTAGGCGGAGCTGACCGAAGCTCTGTGAGGCCTGTTGCCTCTGTGCATTCCACCTCTGTGGGCAGGGCATAGCTGAAAAAAAGGCAGCAGAAATTTCTGCAGACTTAAATGTCCCTGTCTGACAGCTCTGAAGAGAGCAGTGGTTCTCCCAGCACGGTGTTTGAGCTCTGAGAATTGACAGACTACCTCCTCAAGTGGGTCCCTGACCCCCGTGTAGCCTAACTGGGAGACACCTCTGAGAAGGGGCCGACTGACACCTCTCAAGGACAGAAAACGAAACACCGCATGTTCTGACTCGTAGGTGGGAATTGAACAATGAGAACACTTGGTCACATGGTGGGGAACATCACACACTGGGGCCTGTGGTAGGGTTGGGGTTAGGGGAGGGATAGCATTGGGAGAAATACCTAATGTAAATGATGGGTTGACGGGTGCAGCGGGCCAGCATGGCACATGTGTACATATGTAACAAACCTGCACCTTGTGCACATGAACCCTAGAACTTAAAGTATAATAAAAATAAATAAAAAATTTAAAAAATTAAAAATTTCCTATGGGATACAATGCCCACTATTTGGGTGATGGGTACATTATAAGCTCAAACCCCTCCATTACACAGTATATCCATGTGAGAAATATGCACATGTAAACCCTGAATGTAAAATTTTAAAAATTTATGTGAAAGAAACAAATGAGAAGAATGTATACGTGAAAAAAGCGTTACATTTCACCATTTAAAGTCTAAGTGCATACTGCAGTTAGAAAAGCCTTTCTCATGCTTGTATACAGCCAAAGTATGGACAGAAGGGAAATAGACACAAAAAAATACGGTTCCTCAATTTGTTAAACACCAGCCCAGTGACAGTGAGAAGTAAAGTAAATCTGACCTCCCTAGTTTGCTGGACATGGCTGGAATATCCAAGTACCTGCAACAATCCACAGAAATATTTGGATGCAAAGTTACTGCTGTCATCAGGACCCAGTCCTGAGGTCCTATTTCCTATTGGTGACACTCCGTGGCTCATATGCTGTCTTCTGAGTACCAGAGATTTGATTCAGTTCACAATGTGTAGAATTCTCAGACTACTATTCATTTTTCTCTTCACCCCACTTAAATCATGACAATTTTAAGGCTAATCCTGCCGTGTATGTTAAATGAGGTAGATCAAACAAATTTTTATGAATGAGAATGACAACTGCAAATCAGCTTAAGTTACTTTAGTTTAACATCAAATAATCAAAGAGGCAGTGAAAAAAAATATATGTAATGAGGGGGACCAGGAAACATGACCCTTCAGTAACTCTCCTTTTTCCCCATGGAGATACCCCAAACTTCTGTGGTTTTTCAAAGTAATGCAGAATAAGGGACACACCTAGTCAGAGGAGGCAAGAATCATGGCTTTTTGCTTTTTATCCAATTTTACATTAAGTAAGAGATATCATCATTAAAGAGTTAACCTTATTAACATAAAAGTCAATTATTTCTGGGTCCCCATCAACAAACCCTTTTACTTAAAAAAAAAGGGAGTAAATGTAATCTAAATAAAAGTATATGTCCAAGACAATAGTTAATTCTTCACGTATATGGGAAATTAGCAATAATAAAGCTCTATCAAAACAAGATGCTATAAAAAGGCAAAGATGAGAGAATAAGTGGAGTCCATAGTGATTAAGAATACGATTGCTAAAATAAAACAAGCAAAGAGATAAAAAATCAGGTTGAGAATATCTCCTAGAAAATAGCTTTAAAAATAGAGCTTTGAAAAGTATGAGAAATATATAATTTGTAGAGTATCTATTCAAATTGTACAATACCCACTAGTTATTTCTCTAGAAAGAGAAAACCAAGAAATTAGAGGGAAAAATACTAGAAGAATATTTTCCTTTAGCAGAAAAAGAACTTCAGAATAAAAGAGTTTTATTGCTTACTGAGCTCAACACAACAGAAGTAAGGAAAGATCCACATGTAAACATATCATGATTTTATAACAGTAAGGATGAAATGTTACTAACAATTTCAAGAGGAGAAAAGAGAAGTCATAGCACTTGTTAATGGACAATACTGAATGCCAGAATGCAGTGGAGCAATGTTTTAAAAGTTCTGAGAGAAACATTTAGAATCTAGGATTCTCTAACCAGAAAAGCAAATATATTTTCAGAATGCAATGAATCAAGTAGCTTACTTCTGAAACACTCTTTCTGACAATTTACTCACTGTTGTACTTCAGCAAAATGAGGATATAACGAGTAAAAGGCATGAGATTCAGAAAACTGTACATGAATCACAGTTTATTAGATTTGAAAATCCTCTTTAACAACATGCACAAGGCCTAAAACATGCAGTTTTTTTGAAGCAGGTAGACGAAGGCATCCGGAATAGATGTCTTTGTGGAAAACAGAAAGCACCATCCAGTAGGTTGTATAATTCATAGGATATAATCGAATGCATAAATAATTCTTTCCTTCAGTCAGTATACATTTCTCAAGTGCCTACCTTATTCTATACACTTTTATAGGCACCAAAGTCACAGCAGTGAGTGAAACATTTCAAGGGACTGGGAAAGGGAACCTACTTTTTGTTTTGTTTTGTTTTTGAGACGGAGTTTTGCTCTTGTTGCCCAGGCTAGAGTGCAATGGCGCGATCTCGGCTCACTGCAACCTCCGCCTCCCAGGTTCAAGCCATTCTCCTGCCTCAGCATCCCGAGTATCTGAGATTACAGGGACCCACAATCAGGCCTGGCTAATTTTCTTGTACTTTTAGTAGAGACAGAGTTTCACCATGTCGGCCAGGCTGGTCTTGAACTTCTGACCTCAGATGATCCATCTGCCTCGGCCTCCCAAAGTGCTGGGACAACAGGCATGAGCCACTGCGCCCAGCCTAAGGGAACCTGCTTTTAAGGAACATATATTATAGTGGTAGAAGACAGAATGTAAACAAACATATTATTTTCATTGGTGTTAGATAGGATGTGAAAGGAAAAGAATGTATGGTGTAAGAGTGAATGGTAGCAGGTGTTATCTTTCGCAGATTGCACAGAGAAGTTCTCTTCTAAGAGCTAATTTGCGCTGAAACCTAATGTTTTGGGAAAATGAAAGAGTGGAGTGCAGCCGTAAGGGGAGAGAATAAGAGGACAAGCTGGATAAGAAGAAAATAGAAACCTAATGGGATGTCTTGGGGGACCTTAAGGCTGTAAAAGAGACTGCATCTAGTTCTGAGTGAGATAGGAGAAGATTTATGACTTTGATAAGATCATTGTGCTTTATGTAAAATATATTGGTAGTGAGAAAGAATAGAAAAAAAAACAGTGAAGGGAATAGTAAACTAATTCGGAGGAAAGATGATGGTTACTTGCAACAGGATTTTAATGATAAAAATGACAAGAGATAGTCAGGTTTAAGATGTCATTTAAAGGTACAGCTGATAGGAATTTTGGCTACATTGGAAGCATATGAAAGAAAAAGAGGAGAGCCAAGATTGACAGAAAAATTTTTGGAATAAGAAACTGAAACAACAGAGTTTCTATTTACTGGGACGGGGAGAGTGAAAGAAAAACAAGTTGCGGGGGAGGAGACAGGTAATTAATTGGGTACAGTCAACTAATTTGATGAAAAACATTTGGGATAGAAATGCACTTCTCTTTTTTGCTTAGTAAGGAAAAGTGAAATCAATTAGAATACTCAGAAAATATAAAACGATGTTACAAAGCAGTCATTGTTTAAACGTGTAAGAAACTAACATGAAATATGACTTTAAGTGTTTCTGGGACTCCAAAACAAGGGGCAAGCAAGATGGCCAAAGAGAAGGCTTCAACCATCATGATCACCATAGGAACACCAAATCTGACAACTATCTACAAACAAAAAAGCACCCTCATAAGAACCAAAGATCAGGTGAATCAGGTGAGCATCTACAGTAACTGTTTTTAACTTCATACCACTGAAAGAGGAACTGAAGAGGGTAGGAAAGGCAGTCTTGAATTGCCAATGCCACCCTTTCCCATCCCCCAGCAGTGGCAGTGTGACACAGAGAATCTGTGCAGTTAGGAGAGGGAGAGCACAGCAATTATAAAACTTTGCATTGAACTCAGTTCTGCTCTGTCAAAGTGGAAAGCAAAACCTGGCTGAACTCAGCTGACACTTACCCATAGAGGAGAAATTAAATCAGCCCTAGACAGATGGGAATCACCCATCAAGCAGTCAGAATATAAGTTTTGGCAAGCCGCACCACCACAGGCTAAAGTGCTTGGGGCTCTAAATAAGCTTGAAAGACAGTCTAGGCCACAAGGACTGCAATTCCTAGGCAAGTCCCAGTGCTGGGCTGGGCTCAGAGCCAGTGTACTTAGGGGTATATTATCTACTAATACACTAGCCTTGGTAGCTAAGGGAGTGCTTGTGCCACTCCTTCCCCATTGCCAGACTGCACAGCCCTCAGCTCCAAAAGAGAACCCTTCTTTCTGAGGAGAAGCATCTTTTCTGACCACAATGGAATAAAACTAGAAATCATTAACAGGAGGAATTTTGAAAACTATACAAACACATGGAAATTAAACAATATGCTCCTGAATGACCAGTGGATCAAGGAAGAAATTAAGAAGAAAATTTAAAAATTTCAATAAACATATGACTTTGGAAACACAACATACCAAAACCTATGAGATAAAAAGCAATACGAAGAATTAAGTTTATAGCTATAAGGGTTTACATCAAAAAATTAGAAAAACTGCAAATAAACAACCTAATGGTGCATGATAAAGAACTAGAAAAGAGAAAATCTAACCCAAACTAGTGGAAGAAAAGAAATAATGAATGTCAGAGAAGAAATAGATGAATTTGAAATGAAGAAAATTATTCTGCAATGAAGTAAGTTGGGTTTTTAATAAAGATAAACAAAATTGACAAATCTTTAGGCAGACTAATGAAGAAAAAAAGAAAGAAGACCCAAATGAATAATTTCAGAGATGAAAAAGCAGATGTTACATCTGATACCACAGAAATTCAAATGATCATTAACAGCTAGTATGAAAAACTACATGCCAATAAATTTGAAAATCTAGAAGAAATCAATAAATTTCTAGACACATCCAACCTACCAAGATTGAACCAGGAAGAAATCCAAAACCTGAGCAGACTAATAACAAGTAACAAGATCAAAGACAACAGCCGGGTGCGGTGGCTCATGCCTGTAATCCCAGCACTTTGGGAGGCTGAGGTGTGTGGATCACCTGAGGCCAGGAGTTTGAGACCAGCCTGGCCAACATGGTGAAGCCCCGTCCCTACTAAAAATAAAAAACTAGACCGGCGTGATGGCGTGTGCCTGTAATCCTAGCTACAGGGGAGGCTGAGGCAGGAGAATTGCTTGAACCGGAGAGGTGGAGGTTGTATTGTAGTGGGCCAAGATCACACCGCTGCACTCCAGCCTGGGCAACAGAGTGAAACTCCGTCTTAAAAAACAAAAAAACCACAACAAAATGTCTAGCAAGGAAAAGCGCGGGACCTAATGGCTTCACTGCTGAATTCTACCGAACATTTAAAAAACTAATACCAATCCTATTCAAACTATTCCAAAAAATAGAGGAGAAAGGAATACTTACAAACCCTTTCTATGAATCCAGTATTTCTCTTGTATATAAACTAGACAAAAGCACATTAAAAAAAAAAAAAAAGAAAGAAAGAAAGAAAAGAAAAGAAAGGAAAAGAAAAGAAAACCACAGGCCAATAACACTGATGAATATTGATGCAAAATTCCTCTACAAAATAATAGCAAAACAAATTCAACAACACATTAAAAAGATTTTTAATCATGACCAAGTGGGATTTATCCCAGGGATGCAAGGAGGGTTCAAGATAGACAAATCAACCAATATGATACATCTTATTAACAGAATGAAGGATAAAAACCAAATAATTATTTCAATTGATGCTGAGAAAGCATTTGATAAAATTCAACATCCCTTCATTATAAAATCCCTCAAAACACTGGGCATATGAGGAACATGCCTCAACATAATAAAAGCCACATACAATAGACCCATAGGTAGCATCATACTGAATGGGGAAAAACTGAAAGCCTTTCCTTTAAGATCCGGAACACGGCAGGGATGCCCACTTTCACCACTGTTATTCTATATAGTACTGAAGGTCCTAGCTAGAGCAGTCAGACAAGAGAAAGAAACAAAAGGCATCCAAATTGCAAGGCAAGAAATCAAATTATCCCGTTTGCAGATGATATGATTTTATATTTGGAAAAAGCTAAAGACTACACCAAAAAACTATTAGAACTGATAAACAAACTCATTAAAATTGCAGGATACAAAATCAACATACAAAAATCATTAGAATTTCTATATGACAAGAGTGAACAATCTGAAATAGAAATCAAGAAAGCAATTCCATTTACAGTAGCTGCAAATAAAATAAAATACCTAGAAATTAACATAACCAGAGAAGTAAAGGATCTGTACAATGAAAACTATAAAACAGTGATGCAGAATTGAAGAGGACACAACAAAATGGAAAGACATTTCATGTTCTTGGATTGGAAGAATCACCATTTTTAAAATGTCCATACTATCCAAAGCAATCCACAGATTCAGTGCCATCCTTATAAAACTATCAATGACATTCTTCACAGAAATAGAAAAAAAACAACAATGCTTAAATTTATATGCAACCACAAAAGACCCAGAGTAGTAAAAGCTATCCTAAGTGAAAAGAACAAAACTGGAGGGATCACATTACCTGACTTCAAATTATACTACAGAGATGTAGTAACCAAAATAACTGGGTACTGGCATGAAACCGACACATAGATTAGTGAAACAGAATAGAGAACCCAGAAATAAACCCATACATCCACAGTAAACTCATTTTTGACAAAAATGCCAAGAAATACGTTGGGAAAGGGACAGTCTCTTCAATAAATAGTGCTGGGAAAACTGGATATCCGTATGCAAAAGAATGAAACTAGACCTCCATCTCTTGCCATATGCAAAAATCAAATCAAAATAGATTAAAGACTTAAATGTAAGACCGCAAACTATGAAACTACTAAATGAAACCTTTGGAGAAACTCCCCAGGTTGTTGGACTGGGCAAATTTCTTGCATAATACATCGTAAGCACAGGCAACCAAAGCAAAAATGGACAAATGGGATCACATCAAGTTAAAAAAACTTCTGCACAGTAAAAGAAACAATCAACAAAATGAAGAGACAATAGTCAATGTTTGGAAGCAACTTTGGTGTTCATCAACAGATGAATAGATAAAGAAAATGTGATAAGGCCAGTGGCTCATGCCTGTAACCCCAGCACTATAACAGGCTGAGGTGGGCAGATCACTTGAGGTCAGGAGTTCAAGACCAGTTAGCCAACTTGGTGAAACCCCATCTCTACTAAAAATACAAAAATTAGTAATTGTGGTGGTGGGCACCTGTAATTCTAGATTCTTTGGAGGCTGAGGCGGGAGGATCGCTTGAACCCAGGAGGTGGAGGTTGCAGTGAGCCTAGATCACACCACTGCACTCCAGCCTGGGAGACAGAGCAAGACTCCATCTCAATAAAAAAAGAAAGAAAAATAAACAATCAACAAAGTGAAGCGACAACATTAAAAAGGTACAGTAAAAATATGAGATTATAATCTTATGGAACCACCATTGTATATGCAGTCCATCATCGACCAAAATGCTGTTATACAGTGTATAATGACGATTCCTGAAATGGTTTACTTCAAATAGTGTAGGGTGAATATATTGAATCCAAAAGAAATCATTGTAATTCTGGTAAACTGACTGATTTATTTATTGACCAATAAGCATTATTAACATTGTCATAGTATTTGCATTGTATTTTACTTACAGCAAATTTACTTTTAGGTTATGTAAATTTTCAAGCAAGGCAAAAATGTTGTCATTGTGACTGAAGAAGAAAATGTAAGATTTAACAACCCTGACAAATGTAAATCTATAGGTGGCAGATGGTGGGAGATGAGAGAGGAGAGGAAAGTGAGGAATCTATAGAGACACTGATGTCCTCATCCTGTACAGTAAGAAATCAAGATATGTAAGTAATTTCATAGAAAAAGAAGTTGAAATATGAAGATATTAATGATTATGAAGGTGCCCAACAAAGTAACACGTAAAGGCCATCAACTATTTGGAGACAGTTGAATGTAGATAATGAAATGAGTTAAAACTTTTAATGTCCTATTAAGGAGCTAATATGTTCTTTTCTAAAGTCAAACAAGATGTGGAGTTATGATTTTATATATATATATATATTTAATTTTGGAAATCACTTCAAGAATAATTATATTGGGACTCTAACATGGGCTAAGAAAAGTGATAAAGGAGATTTTCTAAATATTTTCAGAATAAGTCCTACAAATATTTAAAAATTGATTACAAAAGTATTTACACTCTAAAAAATTATAAAAGTCCTTATTAAATACTGAGAAGAAGAAAAGTGGAATTTTAACAATACAAGTAATTTTTAAAGTTTCAACTTACAAAATACCAATTTCTATCCTTTCCATATCTAAATGTTTCCTAGGACTGTCAAGATTTGTCTCATTTCAGTTTAATATCCCATATCCATTTAATAACCTAGATAAGAAGCACCAGTGCACTGAGCCATCAGAAATTATAAGCTATAAACTTTGACCAACTGTCATTATAAAATTGTAAGGTAAAATTGTATTTGATATAAAGCCTTGTAAAAATAGAAATACTCTTACAGCTGTAAGTACTTGAAAATGCTAAATGCTATGCTGAAATTGTCCTCCTCATCATGATAAGGAAGATGAGGTTGTATAATGTTTACATTCCTGTAATCACAGACCGAGGGCACTGTTCATACTATCTGTTTGGAGCCATGCCAAGCAAGATAAAACTTTATATACACCCTCTGTGCATTGTTGTCATGCTTAAAATTGTATAGAGAGCTATGTTCAATTTTATTAAATTAAAGCAAAGGGTGTCCAGAGAAGTAATTTACCTTTTAACCTTAAGGCTTATAATAGTTTAACCACTTAAGATAATAATAGTGATAATGATAATAACAAAAATATGGAGTGACTAGTCTCCTGTAATTAATTTCGCCATAAAAAATACCTGGTGACCTCATTGTTGAACAGACAGCAATGTATTCTACTTAGTCTCTGACCCTCCCTCTGTGGTTGCAAGAATTTTGTCAGTTAGAGCTGCCTCTGACAGTTGTGACACTTTATCCCACTTATGCCTAGTGTTCCATTATTGGAACGCTATGCGTGTGGGAGTTATTTACATCCTACTTCTCAAGGTCATCACCAAGGTCTGATTTTTCACTCATGCAAAAATTTAAAAAATTGCAACCTCAGGCATAAATGGGTTAATTTTTTCCTAACCTTCATGAAGATGTAGATCTGGATTTTTGTTGCCGTGGTCCTAAGCTACCTCCATGCAGATGGTTTCTGTTTACATGCCAGCAACATGGAAGCTGTTTCTTGGACAACTTTTCCTTTTATGTCCAACACATGAAGTGAGAAACGTGAACTGTTTCAATAGGGGTCTCACCACTAATAATTCAATCTTTTTGTGCACTGGTGGTATCATGATTGTTAAGATAATACATGACGGGCCGGGCGTGGTGGCCCACGCCTGTAATCCCAACACTTGGGGAAGCCGAGGCGGGCGGATCACGAGGTCAGGAGATCGAAACCATCCTGGCGAACACAGTGAAACCCCGTCTCTACTGAAAATACAAAAAAATTAGCCGGGCGTGGTGGCGGGCGCCTGTAGTCCCAGCTTCTCGGGAGGCTGAGGCAGGAGAATGCAGTGAGCGGAGATCGCGCCACTACACTCCAGCCTGGGTGACAGAGCGAGACTCTGTCTCAAAAAAAAAAAAAAAAAAAAAAGCAAAGATAATACATGACCTCACTCCAATTGAGATTTCTCCAGCATAAAGAGAAATATTGGCCCAACAGTGTAAAAAGACCTAAAACTTTTGATAATCATAATATCCAGTCCAAAAGTTATAAATGTGTGTATTAACTGAATGTTCTTCTGGATTTCTTATAAGTGCACCTTGAGGTTACTAGTCTGTATCATACATTTGAAAATAAAATTTCCTGTTCTCTTAAAATCAATTTTATTCACACATATTTCATTTTGAATAACTACATGTCTAACTCTTTAAATAAGATCTTCCAAGCCAGATTCAATGAATACCTCCATTTTTAAGGTGAAATTGCTTCTTCATATAACCCCCATGCAGAATAGGTGGGTCAATTGTCCTGATTCTCAACACTTGAAATTTTGATTTAGTTTTTCTTTCCTATTGTGCATCTCAATCAAGCATTTTCTTCTAGTTATTTGTATGTTTTAATTTTCTTTTGTTCTCTCACTTCCCTTTTCATTTCTAGTCACATTCTTCCTTTTGCACATTACCCTCTTGGACCTACTTTATCTGCCCTGCTAGAACCAAACCTATCTGGTAAGCCACTATTGTACAAAGTAAACTTGCAAGCAGTTGCATTTATAAATGCCTTTTTTTTTAAGTGTTAGCACATCTGTGTTGACTTGCTTTTTTCTTTACTGCATGCATTGTGAAAAATTTTCACAAAATTAACAGAAAGATATCATCAAGTCTAGTCAAATCTTTTTCTTTTTCTTTTTCTTTTTTTTTAATGGAGTCTCGCTCTTGTCGCCCAGGCTGAAGTGCAGTGGTGCAATCTCAGCTCACTGCAACCTCCGCCTCCTGAGTTGAAGCGATAGTCCTGCCTCAGCCTCCTGAGTAGCTTGGATTACAGGTGTCCACCACCACCATGCCCGGCTCATTTTTGTATTTTCAGTAGAGACGGGATTTCACCATGTTGGCCAGGCTGGTTTTGAACTTCTGACCTCAGGTGATCCACGTGCGTTGGCCTCCCAAAGTGCTGGGACTACAGGCGTGAGCCACTGCGCCCGGCCAGTCAAATCTTTTAAAAATAAAATTATCATATAATGTGGAAAGTAATTTTGGTTTTTGGAGCAGGTAGATATTCATAGTTTTGATAGCTCCTTAAATGAAATATGGTCATCAATAGATTGGAATTAGTGGTACATGATACTTTTCCTATGGTATCTCACCTTAACACTACTCTTTAGCTTTGGGCATTTTTCATATGTTAAAGACATTATAAAGGAGATTTAAACAACCAAAATTGAAAATCTGTGTCTTTAAGAAAACTAGCTTGAGGCTGGGCGCAGTGGCTCAAGCCTGTAATCCCAGCACTTTGGGAGGCCAAGATGGGCGGATCACGAGGTCAGGAGATCGAGACCATCCTGGCTAACACGGTGAAACCCTGTCTCTACTAAAAAGTACAAAAAACTAACCGGGCGAGGTGGCGGCGCCTGTAGTCCCAGCTACTAGGAAGGCTGAAGCAGGAAAATGGCGTAAACCCAGGAGGCGGAGCTTGCAGTGAGCTGAGATCCGGCCACTGCACTCCAGCCTGGGCGACAGAGCAAGACTCCGTCTCAAAAAAAAAAAAAAAAAAGAAAAGAAAAGAAAACTAGGCTTGGGTTATAAAGCATGAGTCAGATTTTAGCTCAGCCTCTTAATATTCCCTCTGCTCTGTGTTATTAGAATCACATATGAGCCCCTATTTCTCATTTTGCTATATTTAAATACTAAAAATTAAACCCCTAAATACCACTTTATTATTCTGAAAAGGAATTTCAATTACATTCCATGTCTTTCAATCATCAAGATAGGTCTTAGTTATGCCTAAGAGTTAAAAGGTACATGGGCCACTGTTTTAAAAAATGCTTAATACCCACTACTGATTCTTTTGACTAATTTCAAACTCCTCTTCCCTCCTATAGGCCTAATTGGAAATTATATATATGCTTTGGAATTCCTGTAATGGCCTATTTCTTTTTTCTAAGACATATACTACCCTTTACATTATTAAGTCATGTTACAAATCATAATGTTTCTTGCTCTATGATTAAAAGTTATTTGAGAGTAAGAATTCTGTGTATCCCAATCACCAGTGAACTAAATCTATAATGTTAGATGAATGTTGATGTGAACTTAAACGTTCACTTTTCCTTCTCAAATTCATTCAAATACTTATGCATTTTTTGGGGTAGCTTAACCAATATATCAGCTCAAAAAATGCTCCCCTTTAAAAATATTATCTATGATTACTATGATTCTTTGACTAAGCCAATAAAAATTACAAACCAACATAAGAATTAGCTCATGTCACTGTATTATTTTTCATCTGCAAAAAATAGCATTTGAAACAGAATTCCTAATTAAAATTTTATAAATATGCGTAAGAATGTCAAGAAAAATGTGTTTGTTCATTTTATATAAAATTTCTTAGCTTATCTCTAAAATTAGAATATAAATTATTAACAATTTATCTAAGGAACATTACATTTCTATCTTTTTTATTTATTTAGTGTGTTGTTATAACATTTCATACTTTGATATATGAGCAGAAAGTAGCATAAGGTTCAAAGTAATGTAATGACAAATCTAGCGCAAGTCACTGTAAAACTGCCACTATTTCAAAACAAACTATTGTCATTTGAGTATTTTGTTAGCTATTCCCTAACCTATAATATAATTACATTTTTAGTATCATGATAAACCAAGCATCAACTCAAACAACAGATTCACTGACTATTCACAGCCTGAAATTGATATTTTATTTCTTCCCAAAATATAAGTACATAAAATACAGGTAGAAAAACTTCCTTAAATAGCGTTCATATGAAATATGAAATACGATTCAAGGTAATTCAAAATGTTAAATATAATATAGTATCAATATAGTTAAGCGAAGTTTACTTATTAAACCACTTATTTATTCAGTAAACACTTGTTTTGTAATTATTTGGGGCCATGAACTTATCAGACATAGCTCTTGCATTTGTGGAGACCATACCTTAGCAGAAAAAAAGGATATTGTACTAATAATAACAAATATGATAAACCTTAACAAAGGGGATTCCTGTTCATTAATTATACATATAAATGGGCATAGTTTACCTTTTCTATTACGTTAAACATATGTTGAAGGCATTTGTGTATTTCCAAAGTACTTAGTTCAATATCTTGTGAATGATAGATGATACATATATATAAAGTGAACAAGGGAATCAATATATAAGTGTAATATCCTGTTACAAGTCTAAAGGATGTGATGGTACATAAGAAATGCAATAAAAAAGGATTTTACCTAAGGATTAGAATGCGTGTTCTCAAATTTATTAGAAATAGAATAAGAACAAAATCAGATCTCCAAAGTAAGAGTGCAAAATCAGATTTTCAAATAAAGAGTACAAGACTTAGAATGGAAGTCTTTCCAAAAAGTGACAGTAGTCAAATATAATTTATTTCCAAATGAAGTTGTCAAATCCTTTTCACATATCTTTGAAAATAAGATAGGAGTTTCATCTGCTCAGGATGCTTTAATTGTCTCTACATTATGCCAAAACATCTGCTAGTTCCAGTCAATAGTAAAAACTCCATATTGTCAATTCAAAGAATAAAATCAGCTCAATCATTTTCTGTCATCATGTGGCTCAAACAAACCTGTTTGACATCTGTACTTTTTTCTTTATTCTTTATTTTTCATTTAATGGAAATCCCAAAGTCTTGTAGTTCTATCTAAAGGGCTATGTTAATTAAGTAAACTTGCTAAATGCCTCTTCAGCTATATTTGGATAAAACTGTCTTATTCATGTTGTATACATATAAAATATATGTAAACATCATATACTTTGAATGAAGCATATTTTAAGTACACTTGAAAATATTAAAAATAAGGAAAGGACAGTGTGCATACTTAAATTAAAATGCAATTTGCTAGAACTCAAGAAATTGTAGTAAATATTCAAAGGTGAGTATAGTTTTATATGCTTCATTTGTATGTTCATTATAAATAGTGATGTAGAAAAAAATCTTTGGAAAGAATAACAGTTACACTAGAAGAGTCATGAAAAGGAAATTACTTTTCAAAAATTTCTGGTGAAAATAAAAGCTTGGTTGATGCTCAGTGAATAGCTGTTGGATAGATTAATTGGTTGGATGCTTTATATATTGAGACATGGAGCTGAAGTATGAATGGTAAGTAGTGGTACAATTAATCTGTTAATTCAATGTGCTTAAAACAATACTTGATTAAGGGATTTTTCTAGTGAGAATAGTAAACTGAACAATAATGGTACATGAGGAAGAAAATAGTCACGTGTTACATGCTCTACTTGAGTTTTTGTCTATTTTTCTTTATAAAGTGATGATTTCTAGTGAACCAAATAAATTGGCTCCTTTTCTGTGTACCTTTATATATGTATAAATAACCAATATTTATTTTTGCACAATGTTCATAATTTTAATAATAATAGACACTAATGAAAAGTTTTCTTGTTTCTATAACATTAGTCTAAGTGCTTTAAATTTCTTTCTTAGTAGTTACATCAATCACATGAGGCAGGTACCCATTTTACAGATGTGGTAGTTAATGTAAGAAACGGTCAGTGGTTCTAAAACTGTTTAAAAACAACTGATTATATGATCACTAATGGTACTTATTCTTATAAAATAATAGGGTACACAATTTTGATTATAACTGATCACTCAATGTGACTTTGTAAACATATAAATAAACGTATCACTAGTAGCTGTAAAAAGTAAACTTCAAAACTTAACCTTATAAAAGATCATTTGTCATTCACATAAAGTAAAAAATGGGTGTTCCAAACTTGCAAGAGGTTCTGCTTTAAGTAATATTTAAGGATCCACACTTTTTCTAGTTTATAGCACTGCCATTTTCAAAAAAGTTCAAGTCAGTGTTCCTTTGCCTTTAGTCAGAGGGGGAACATGGTGCATGAAGGCTGATGAGTGGAGTTTCTTACGGGCCAGAACTGGAAGTGGCACAGTTCACTTCCACTCATATTCCACTGTTAAGAACTCAGACACACCTGACTGCAATGGAATTTTTGAAATGTATTATTCTAGCTATGGGCTTGGAAAGAAAAACTGAGTTTCATGGGTGGCTATTCAGACTGTGACAGCCCATTCTTTTGGTCATCAAATATCTTATACAGAGAATACGCCCAGAAGTGAAAACCCAAAACCTCAACCAGCCATTGCATCTAAATCAAAATCAAGCATTTCCAGATGTGCAGTAATTCTTGTCCAGTCTACCTGTAGCTCCTCTTCATCTGGAGATATATGAACTAAGAAGACAAGGTGATCACTGTAGAAGGCAGACTAATACCCTGCCCCCACCCTTCCTCCAGAGATATCCATGTCCTGAGCCCCAGAACCGGTGAGTATGTTAGGTCCCATGGCAAAAAGAATTAAGGTTTGAGATAGAACTAAGCTTTCTAATTAGCTGACTTTAAGGTCAGAAAATGATTGTGGATTGTCTGAGATCTGAGGGTCCCAATGTAATTTTGAGAGCTCTTAAAAGTGGGAGAGCCAGAATAGTTGTCTGAATCAGAGAAGGAGCTGTAATGATGAAAGGAGGTCAGGGGATGTAATGTGAAGTTACGACCAGCCATCAGGTGGCTTTGAAAATGGAGGAAGGGGCCATGAGTCAAGCATGTGGACAGCCTCTAGAAGCTGGAAAAGGGCAGGAAAATAGATTCTCACCAGAATCTCCAGAAAGAAGTGCCACCCTGCTACAATTTGATTTGATTCGAGTGCTATCCATATTGAATTTCTGCCCTCCTAAATGGTTAGATAATACATTTATGTATTGCAATTTGTTACAGCAGCAATAGGGAAGGAATACAATTCCTTCCCTCCCTAAATGTGCAGTATACAATGGTAGTGCTGGAACAGGAGAACTACAAAAACATCCCCATTTAGAAAAAGAAAAAATGAGAAAGAACCAGAAGTACTGGTGCACAGTAATGACATAAGCTCAAGAGGAAGGCATTGTGAGCTGTCCTCTCACCCCCTGGTAATTAGGAGAGTTCCTTGATTACAGCTGATTTTGTTTTGGGGGAGCAAATATCTTATTTTTTAGTAGATAAGGCTCCTAGCTCTGACTTCCGCAAAGTTCCTTCTCTTTCATTATTCTTTACCCAAAATGGACTTTGGGAATTATGCTTTCTTTAGGTACTACATAGTTGTTATAACCAGCCTCTTGCTCATACAAATCAAGAACCATGGTATTTTTGGTTAATTACCAGAAAAAGAGAATGCTAGCAGTTTTATTTTCTATTTGATTCCAGTTCTAGTGTTTTTAACCACATCAAAGTTGTTCTAATGTCTTTAACCACATAGAATTTTTTTTTTTTTTTTTTTTTTTTTTTTTTGAGACAGAGCAAGGCTCTGTCCCCCAGGCCAGAGTGCAGTGGCACCATCTGCCTCAGCCTCTTGAGTAGCTGGGACTACAGGTGGGTGCCACCACACCCAGCTAATTGTTTTTGGGTTTTTAGTAGAGACAGGGTTTCGCCATGTTGGCCAGGGTGGTCTCCAACTCCTGGCCTCAAGCGATCTGCCCACCTGTGCCTCCCAAAGTGTATGGATTGCAGGCATAAGCCACCACACCCGGCAGGAGTTGTTTTCAAGACAGCTAAAATATGATGTATTCTTTGGTTTCACACCTGTGGTGTGCCTTAATCAGCCAGCACTGACTTTCAAGAACTGATTGTTAAATTTTTGGAATTTTGGGAGCCAGTTGACATCACATTGGTAGCTTGAAATTGGAAGAATATTCTCAAATATTATAAATATTATTTATGTACTTTTTGAGATCAAGCACAGCAGTGTCTATGTCTTTATGTCTCAACTTAATGTAGGCTAACTTGACTCCTTCTGAAAAAATAAGTGAGAATGCTGGATAACATATCTTGGTTGCCAAACTGAATTATGTTGCTCAATTGAGAAGTCTTACTGGGCTTTTCATTCAATGCCTTTTAAATTCATACCTCTTAGTCCTTGATGCTTAGAATAAGTTGGCTTTTCTAGCCCATAAGGTCCTAAATGTCTGAACTTTCTCTACTTGCTAAACATTTCTGCTTGCATACCAACCAATTATTTCCTGATCTTATCTTCTAATAATATCTTATATAAAGCAGAACATAAATGTCAACCCATCATTATCATTACCATTCAAGTTATTGCAAGTGATATTTTCACCAAATGTTTTCTTACTTCACCAGATGGATCTCACTGCAATATTGATTTAACTGCCAAACCACTGTCCAATGACTAAGCCACTTCTTTTATTGCAACATTTTGTTAAAATAGCACCCTGCTTCAAATTATCAATTTCTGTATTAATTAGTTCAGGTGGCATTATCCACTATAATTGATGAATCCCAAAATCTTATTGTCTTAATATACTAGAGTTTTATCTCATACATATATCCAAAAGTAATGTCTGTGATTTGCTGGTGGCTCTTTTTCAAGTGTTGATTCAGGGATTCAGGTTCCTTCTCTCGTAAGGCTCCTCTATATTCAAAATATTGTTTCCTCAGTCACTGTACTCTTCTGCTCAGCTGGCTGAAAGCAAAAGAGCATGTATAATTACGCATGGGGTGTTTCTAGGGGCCAATCCTAGAATTAGCATACTCAGTTTCTGCTTACACATCTTTAGCTAGAAATGATTTACATGGACACACTTTACTGCAAAGGAGGCAGTACATGTAGTCTAGTTGTTGGTAGAAGAAGAAAATAATGAATTTGATAAAAAGCCAGCCAGTGTTTTGCATAAGTACTTTTGATTATTCCACTAAGTATTCTACATTAATGGCTAATATGCCCCCATAATTTAATTATCTTATTTTACAGAACTTTACAATTTTGAATAAAACTGCGACAACACCATCATGCACTGTCCATCCTGTATAATGACATTTTCACTTCTGAAAATCACTATCTCCAAAGAAAGTCATAAAATAGAAAGAATATAAGGTGCAATACCCTGTAACAAGCTTACAAAATAGCTTCAGAGTAAGTTTTCCTTTCTTTGAAAACAATGTTCTATAGGCACATATTTGAATCAGAGATTGGTAAGTTGTAATCATTAGGCATGTAAGCCATAGGATCTAACTTCTTGTGTTTAATTACTGGTACAATGTGAAACATTTTTCTAGTTACTATATCTGTTTGAGTCACAATGGGTTCATCTGGAAAATAGAGGTCAAAAGCATTAGTTATACAAAATTATTGTGTAGGATAAAGAAGAAAATATGTGTAGTAGTTTCCCCCTATCGTTGGGGGATATGTTCCAAGACCCTCAGCAGATGCTGAGCTCCTTATTGTACAGATACACACTGTACAGCGTGGACACACAAAATAAAGGTACGATACACACCCTGGGTGGAATGGAGTAGGACTGTGAGAGATTTCATCATGCTACTCAGAGTGGTATGCAATTTAAAACTTATAAATTGTTTATTTCTAAAATTTTCCATTTAATATTTTCAGACCATAGTTGACCTCAGGTAACAGAAACTATGGAAAGCAAAATCATAAATAAGTGGGGACTGCTGTATAAATTACTTAGCTCAGAGCCTGATAAATAGTAAACACTGAAACATTTTAGCTATTCGTTACTGAGTGCTCTTTTCTTTTGAATTGCCAACATTGCAAATTGTCCTCACTGAGGATTCACTAAGCTTTATTATACTCCAGATATTGAGGCTGCTGTACCCACTTTGATCACACTCACCCAGCACTTTTAACTCTGCAGATAAAATGAAGAACTTAATTCATGTTTTACTTCACTATCAAACATTGGTGTTTTATAGATTCATCTTTAGAACATTCATGATATTTTTATTTTCACAATTGAGGTAATTACTTTATATTTTCCAAATGTAGAGTTTTGTTGTGCAAACACACATCTGAAAAACAACTTGAAACCTACCCAAAACAGAGAGAGTGGTCACAACTTGGAAGAAGAGAGAAAATAACATGTATACATCCATGAAGATTATTGAGCCACTGGGATTCACATGATAGAAACATGAAATTCTAGCAATGCCTGTTTGAAGACTATCAGGACAATAACATTTTCAGAGCAACTAATATATGCCAGGTATGTAGGTAAGGAGCATGTGAAATGTTGATATACTGTACATTAACTCACAAATATGCTGATAATTAGGTAGTGTTATTATCCTCATTTTACAAATGATCAAATTGTGATATGATAAATACAGGCAGTAGTGCAAGACATAAAAGGGCTAAAATAAATATGATAGAAGATCTTAGAGGATCTCCAGTTTTCCCCTTGCCTTCTACCTTTGTTACCTTTTCTTTCTTTTTCTACTATTTGTGAAATTTGACTGGCTGATAAACCATAAGACTTGCAAAAACTGTTCTTGAAAAATACTGTTTTTAATGGTTATTAGAACCTCAAAAGAAGGATGAAAATAGAAATGATCCTGAACCATGGAGTTCCCTTAAAGTATAAAACTACTGCCTAAACCAAAACCTCCAGTATATGCACTCAATTTCCCCCTATTTTATAAAATCTTGACCTTGCTTCAATTGAGGAGTTACCTGGTCTGTAGACACTCCCTCATGTGCATCAGTTAAATAAACAGTCTTTCAACCTCTATTTAAGTCACTTAAATCATTTTCTTTTGACAAAAATAGCAATGTGGGTAAGTAGTAGTGATACAGACAGGAGACAAGAAGACACTGGCTGGAAGAGGGTAGTTCCCCAGCAAAGGCCCCACCCTCAAGCCTGGAGACCAGGGTCCCTAAATGGGGACAGACATTTCTGTTTTCATGCCCAAAAAGTTGCCTTTTGGCCTGCCGCGCCCCCTATCCTGTACCCATATAAACCCCAAACTCCAGGCTCCAGAAGCAAACGAGCAGGCAAGGAGACAAGGAGACAAGGAGACAAGCAGATGGACAGTGGAACAATGCAGCAGAGAAAGAGAGAAGAGGAGAAACATCTGAATGCCAAGAGGAGTTCGGCTGGGGATGGTCAGAGAGGAGTTTGCTGCTGGACAGCCAGGTTCCAGAGGAAGATCATCTTCCAACTCCATCCACCCTTCTGGCTCCCATCCATCCCACTGAGAGCCACCTCCACCATTCAAAACTGCCGCATTCATTCTTCGAGTCCGTGTGTGACCTGATTCTTCCGGGACACTGGACAAAAGCTCGGGATACAGAAAGCTGTCACACTGCCCCTCTGTCCTTGCAGAAAGGCAGAGCATCCACTGAGCTGGTTAACACTCAAGCTGTCCAAAGACAGCAGGGCTAAAAGGGCACGCTGTAACACACACCCACTTGGGCTCCTCATCTGTCCATCTGCATGCTCTCCCTCCCCTCAGGTGTTGGAGCAGTGGGGGCTACTGAACAGGCAAGCCACAGCCCTGACAGCCCTGTGGCATGTCCTCTGAGGGGGATCAGGGAACTCTCCTGTTTCAGTAGGGCCAGGATTTGTAAGAACCCAGTCAGCCTGGCTCAAGCATTGATATTCTCAGGCACTACTGCTTTTTTCTTTGTAAATATTTTTATGTAAATTATCATGCATACAAAAAAGTAGAAATAATCCTGTTATGGATGAAATTCCATAAATTCCCATCACTCACTGTCAACACTTACCAAGCTGATCATTGTTTCATGTATTCTTCATCCCATACACATTTGTTTGTTTTGTTGAAGTATTTTTAAAAAAATCTCAGGCATATGTCATTTCAATGAGTTAAAACTTCGTTATGCATTGATAAATAAGAGCCTTTTAACCCTACCAAAATGCTATTGGCACACTTACTAATATTAACAATAATTACTTAATATCATGTGCCATTTAATCCATATTGCACCAATGGACTCAAATTTCATCAAAGCTTTCAAAGTTGTCTTTTTTTTTTTTTTTCCCAATCAATATCCAAAATGTCCATATGTGGCATTTGGTGATTTTGTTTCTTAAGTCTAATTCACATGGTAAGTCTCCCCTCCTTTTTTATGTTTTTTTTTTTTTTTTTTTTTTTGATAGGAGGAAACATGATCACTTGTTTTGTGGCGTGTCCTGCATTCTGGATTTGGCAGGTTGCTTTTTCAAGTTGTCCTTTACCTTATTTCTGAGACAGAGCAGGGCCCCGTCTTAGGGGCCTACTGGCCCCTATCTCTAAGCATGGAAACAAAGGAAAGTCTTGAGTTCCTTCAAAAGAAATTCCAGGCACCTAGCTACCTTGAGAAGTAAATGATCAACTTCATAAGCAAGAAGGTAACAGTAGCTTAAAACAATAGACAAAGAAGATAGAATCACAGGATGTTTGGTTTCCTACAGAAACTAAAGATAACAACATATGTACCTGAGTTGTTCCTCAGGAGTTCAGACATTCACCAAAGTGATCTTCCCACACAATAGACATCAGATAAGGAGGAACCGAGGACTGAATTCCGATCAGTGTTCTTTGTTCTGAAGTTCTTCCTTGAGGAACCCAGAGGAAGTCATACACATGAAACAGAGCTAACGTTCTTTTCTGTGGCCTACAAATTTTTGATTAAAACTTATCTTCCTTAACCAATTGCAAATCAGAAAATCTTTGAATCTACCTATAAGTTGTAAGACCCTTCTTTGAGATATCTTTCCTCTTTAGGTCAAACCAATGAATAACCTCCATGTATTGATTTAGGACTTTGTGTGTAACCTCTTCCTCCCCACCTTAAAAAAGTTTTACCTTTAAGCCATCATGGAGTTCAAGTCTTAATCACTAGCTGCCTGATTCTCCTTGCTTAGCACCCTGCAATAAATCCCTCAGTTTCTCTCACTGCAATCCCTATGTCAGTGTTTGGCTTTGCTGCACCAAGCGGGTGAACCCAAGTTTGGTTTGGTAACATTTCTTTTTCTGCTGTATTTTCAGTAAACTTGTAGTAAGATATAGAGGCATGATTTTATTCAGATTTCACTTTTAGGCAAAAGTAAATCATCATTCAAGTGCTATTTACTTCCTATTGCATCATATCATGAGACACATAAAATCTCCTTGTAAAGTTTTAGTGTATCTATTGTTGACCAGTGAGTTCATGTGTATCAGTCTGACACCACCATTATAAATTTTCCCATCAAGCTTTTACCTTAACATCTTACCACCCATTGACCATAGTTATTTGGCTCTATTATCTCACTAAAGATTGCAAAATAGTGATATTCCAATCCCATATTCTCTTGTGCTTTCATTAGCTGGATTTAATTTTTTGTCACGAGAATGTATCCCACTAAGAATGTATGTCAAAATACTGTGTTTTTAAATCACTTAATTTCTTCCTTCTTGTGTCTATCCCACCAACCATATACAATTAGTACATCTGTTTCAGTTTGCTTTTATATTTTAGGATTCTTTTCTGTTCTGATTCAACATTTGTAACTAAGGAAAATATTTTTTGCATATGATTCCATAGTCAAAATCATATTCAAGTTATTTTCACAGAAATTTCACTTTCATTTTTATCCTCTCTCCTTGTTGCAGAAAGAGGGTGGGGGGGGGGGAGAGAGAGAGAGAGAGAGAGAAAGAGAGATAAATAGATGGGGGGAGGATAATTTTCCATACCCTCTATTTGTGTTGTTCCGCACCATTCTGAATCTTGCTTTCATCACTTAAATATATATTTTATTACCACTGTGTTTCAATGTAGAGAGATCATTCTTATTCCTTTACACAGCTGCATGGTACAATCAGAGAACCTTTTAATATGCTTGGAGACATTTTGCATTGGGGAGAATATATCTTTTTAGATATTTCCATATTTTTATTGAGCTGTTGGGCTTTTTTGTCACAATTTTTTAGTAGATCTTCATATAGGAGCAATATTGCACCTTACCTGTAAAAAATATAACCATTATTTCCCTAAGATTTTGGGTGTTTTTAAACTTTCCTTTTGGAAATATTTGGCCATTCAACAGAAAAGTAATCCCTTAATTCTTTGCAATCATATACTGGCCTTGAAATTTGCATAGCTGTATGAAATAAAGGGTGTTTAGGCATCAGTTTAAGAAAAAAAAAGGTAATCCCAATCTGCTGTAACCACTGGAAGTGGTATTCTTGGTATGAACTGATAAAAAGTATGTAACAACTTTATTGTACATATTTTACTATGTTATAAACTTCATTTATATTCATTATTTCTTTGTATAATTACAGATTCTTTGCTGTCATTATGGGTTTCTTTGAAAATAAATAAATCCTCTTAGAATGGACTGTTCAACCTCTTTGCCCGTTTTTTCTGTAGAGTTGTTTCTCTTTTTCTTATTTACTCATAGGAATTTAAAAATAAATTGTGAATATAAATCCTTTGTCTGATATGTGTATTGCAAATATCTTCTGATTGGCCACTTGCCTGTTAATTTTCTCAGTGGTGATTTTTGTTTTGTTCATGAGCAGAAATTATTAATTTTAATGAAGTTCAATTTACAAAATATTTATTCTATGATTAGAGCTCTTCATGTTATGTTGGTAAAATACATGATTTAAATACACAAAACATTTCTTCTACATTTTCTTCTAAAAGTTTATTTTTTAAATATTTTTGTTTGAAAAGTAAAATTCATCTGAAATCCATCTGGAATTGGCTTTTTTTGTTTATGGTGTGAAGTGAAGATCATTACTGTTTGTCCATATACTGCCTCAATTTATGGACAAGGTGAACATTTTCACAGCAATATCACCTTTGTCATAAATCATGTGGCTGTATATATTGCTCTTTTCCTAGATTTAATTCTGTCTAATAGACAACTTAATTTGTCTATTTGTCTGCTCTTATACTTTGCTTTGTCTTCTTAATGATTTCTGTAGGTATTCTTGGGCCTTTGAATTTCCTTCCAAATTTTAGAATCAACTCACCAATTCTAACAATATCTCCCTAGGATTTTGATTGAGACTGCATTGAATTTATAGATAAATCTGAAGAGAATTTACATTTTTACAATATTGGAAATAGCAATCTATGAATTTGATAGTCCTCCTTTCTTCACCATTTATTTGTTTTTTACATTTCTCTGTACATTTCATTAGATTAATTCCAAGATGTTTTATTTTGATGTTATTATTAATAGTATTTTAAACTGTATTGTTATGTTTGTAATTGATCTATAGTTACACAATTGTCTTTATGTATAATGGCTTGTTTCCAAAACAAGCTTTCAAAGTTTGGTAATTCCAGCTTTTGCCTTCTTCATCCCCAGCCTAAGTTGTTATTTCTTCATCATCTCAGTGTTCCTTTTTCTACCTATTGTCTCCTATTAAACTGATTATCTTTGTAAGATTATCTATATTAATAGAGACCAACATTGAAAACAACACTGGCTTAAGAATTAAGTAAGAAGGAAAGCAAATCCAGAGAACTAAATGTGATGAAATGCTTCAGTAGGCTATATCAATGTGAGAGACTAGGGATTAGACATATAGAGAGGCCAAATGCTAAATTATTTGCCTTTTTAGGGAGAAAATGATACCACTAAGTTTAAGAACTCAGTAGTGGTAAGTGTACATGATTATGCAGCTTAGGTTAAGAACAACCACCATAAGAACAAAAGCAGAATTAAACTTTGAAATCAGAAGAAAATTTAGTCTATTTAATGGAAAGCAAAAGAGGGGAAAAGAAAATAAATGTAAAACATCAATTGTAATGGCATAAATAGACTCCAAAACAACATGAATTAAAATTAATATAAACAACTTTAACTTCCCATTTTAAAAACTGAATATCTGTTATTGGAAAATTGAAATAATATATGTCTTATAAGATATACATGTGAGATAAAACAGACAGTATAGAATGGTTGGAAAAAATAATTTAAATGTATATGTTATGTTATCATGAATAAAAAGAAACTTTAATAGCAGCATATGGCAAAATAGTATTTATAAAGACACTTTTCTTCAGGAACAAGCACAGTATATCATAAAAGGAACAATAAAACAATAGGATAAAACCATCATAAACAAATAAGTAACACACAGTATGGCCTCAGATATTATGTTAGCAACTTTTGATAAAAGTGCCTGGATAAAGAGTTCAATCAACAATTGCATTTTGATATTTAACATATCCATTTCAGAAACTGATAGTCCCATGAAAAAGAAAAAGGTAGGGAAGACAAATAAAACTGAGAGCCAATGTTTTGAAATGCATGTTAAGGTAGCCCTCTAGGAAGACTGATAACACAAAAAAGAAACAAATAAACTATGGACAAAAAGAGGGAAAATAACTATGGAAATATGACATAACAATAAAAACTAAAAGATAACATTATCAACTATACACTTATGTATTTGTTAGGCTAGATTATTTCTAGAAAAAGTATATGGGATGCCAAAACTGTCATAATAAATAAACTAATACTAAATATGTTTAAACTTTTGTTTGAAATATATAGTATAAGGTATAGAAGGATACAAACCTGAAGTGGACAACCCAGTGAATTTGCACAAAAAACACCACCCAGATCAAAAAAAGCAGAACATTACCAGCACCCTCGATGCCTTCACCATGCTTCTCCCGGTCAACACCACCCATCTTCAAATGTAACCTTAAATCACTGACAGTAATATAGATTACTGTATACTCACATGATTGGCTTTTCCCATTGAATATCATGTTTCTGACATTCATTCAAGTTAGAGCATTACTAATTAATTCATGTTCATTGCTGTAAAGTATCCCATTGTATAATTGTACAGAAACTTATCCATTCTATTCCTCGTGGAAATTTGTTTTGTTTACAGTTTGGGGTTATAACAAATAGTGCTGCTTAAAACAATTTTATATCACTTCATGATTTTCTCCTTTTAAAACTTACTTTGTAATTCTAGAATTAATTATCTGTGATTGCGATGGATTGTTTGGATAGTAAGTTTAATTGGTATGCTTTCATTTACTATTTTAATATTCTTTTTTGTTAAAATTAAGAACCAATATTTGAATTACGTTAACTTCTTATAACATACTGGAAAACTTATGTTTATTTGTTGTAAATCTCAGAACACTGAAATGAACCTTATCTTTAAAGGATCACGAACTCTGTAAAGCATATGTGCCTAATTTTTTTTTTTTTTAAGTGACTAACACTGCCTTAATGATCCCCTCATCTTGATTTAGGCAGATTTCTTCCTGGCTATAGGCCCTTGATCAAACTGTTCTTAGCGCATTTACTTTAGGAAATTTGCAATTGTAAATTATTTCTCCCCCCACTTCAGATATGTATCCTCTTCCAGCCTCTTGCCTGTTTTTCAAACGAGTACTGTCTTTCTTAAGGACCCTGGAGTTATCCATTTGAAATGTACTAATCAAGAAAGAGAGCACCCTTACCTCTCAAACTCTGTGGGAGGGTAGGAGTTTAATTGGATGAGAGTCAATTAGCTAATACAAATGGACTAATCATAATGACCAAGCTCCCTCTAACTTCCTCTACTACTTTACCACAAGCTCACCCCAAAGCTTAAAATTCTTCTGCTTTGTTTCAGGGGAGTTGAATTTAATTTCTCTTCCCTATTGTGATAGTCTTGACCCAATTTGAGTAATATTGAATAAAGTCACTCTTACCTGCTTAACTTGTCAGTACAATTTTTCTTTGACAAGGGAGGTCATTATTTGGTTAATTTTTAATCTTTTGTGGTTATTCATTGGCTCATTATTTCCTGTGCCTTTTGAATCAGTTTTGATCACTTTGCCAGAGCAAAAAGTTACATATTTCTCAAAAGGTCCCCAGTTCACCTGAGTAGTCTACTTCTCTTCTGTCATTTCCAAGGTTTGTTTCTTTACCTTCTAGTAGAATTGGTTACTCCAACTCCTGACTTCATATACTAACTTTGATGTGTCCTATTGTCATAGCAAACCATGTGTCTAATTTATTCCTTTACTTGAAATATTAGTAATTTCCATTTTCTGCTGTTGTTGCTGATGTTAATTCTTGCCCAAACGGTCCTGGAGTTGGCTTCAAAGTGCACATGTCCAGTCAGTCTCTTCATCATCATTAGTCAAACACGATGTGTCTGAAGATAAAAAGCAACCTGAGTCTCCCTGGTTAGATCTGGCCATGCACAAGGATGGAGAAGCATGACCTGGCAGCATGTCAGGCTTCTTTTTCATGCTCTACTACACTGACTTCCAGCACAAGGGCAGTCTTTTTCCTTCCCTTGTGGTTTCTCCCTATGTTTTCCCATACAATAGATTTACCCTCTTGTTCAAGCTGCCCATTTATCATCCCCACGCCTGACCCAGGTCTGTTTAATCGTGTACAACATTTCCCTAACTTTACTAAAGAAATGGGGAAGGGAGAGAAGTTCTAAGATTTTGTGCCCCCTTGGTTCAAAAGCCATACCTCAAGGGAAAGAGAAAACAATATCATGATCCTAGCCTTGATGAAGTCAAGTATGTTGCCAACTATACACCTCCTCCTTTGGCTCTGACTCAACAGGCCATCTTCTTTACACAAAAGCTATGTCTGAAATAGAGAAATCAGCTATTTGACACTTCCAGTGATTTATTTTGATATTATTTTAAACTAATTATTTTGATAATTATGTATTATCCTGCAAATGAATAAAAGTAGCTCCACCCTGGGGTCTTAGAACATGGTTCGTGCATATTTACTTCATTGTTTTAAAAGAGAATTCAAAGAAGAAAGTTTTAAATATACTTTCCCTACGTTACATCATGTAGAAAATAATATTTCAACTTTCTACTTTTGAGACACCTGATTCAAGAAGAAATTTATGTTCTCTAAATGTCATTTATTTGTTCTTAAAGCTAATGAATTGGCACCAACCCAGAGCTCCACAATCAAAGTTCTATTGGAGATGGGAAGGTGGAAAAAGGAAAAAAAAAATCTACATATCAAAATAGAATTGCTCACACTTAAAGTAATAATTAAACTTTTTTTTTTTTTTTTGCTTTCAGGAAGTTTTCTGCCTCACTTATTAGTTTTGTTGTTGTTGTTTGTTTTTACCCAGAGAAACCGGAGTCAGCAAGAATGAAAGTATTCCAAACTATAGGTTTTTCTTCTCCATACCTGAAACCTCAACACTTACCTATCTAGAAAGTGATTGAGTATTAGGCTAGCATTATCTAACCTAGTGTAACGATAAGAGGCAGCCATTACATATAGCTGAGCTGCAGTTTGAATGAGGGTTCCAAATCCCTCTGGAGGATCCTACATTAAATGGTTTCAAAGTGTTGTTTCAGTACAAGCAACAGTCGCTAACATCAGCTTGATGTTGTTTAGCATCAGCAACACTTAGGAATGTATTAGAAATGCAAACTCTTGGTCCTCGTATTCTAATCAACCATCCGGGTGAGTCCATGAATGCTAAAATTCGGGAACCATTGTCCCATACACAATAGCTTTAGGAATGACAATAAAGGAATCCAGGAACTGATGCTTAGACTCTGTCAACTTTGACTCTTTTGTCTATATTTGTCCACAAGGCCTAACCAGTCACATGTAAGAGAAGAGTGGGCAAATCTTACTGAGACAACTTCCTTACCAAATAAACCTCCTTTTATAACTTAAAGATCTTGAATACAGAGCTGTACTTTCTCCCTCAGTCACATAAAGTTCTCTGCTTCCTTTTTCAGCTTGGTCTCCCCTTCTAAAGCCTAAACATATCGCTGAAGAATATTGACAACAAGCCCATCTCTTTAAGTGTAGAATTTCAGGTGGGTTGTTGAGTGGCAGAAGGAGAGAGTATACCCATTATAAGTTGAGCGTCTATTCAGCCAGGAAAGATAAATTCAATAGAGGTGAGGTGACTAGATAGAGCAGGATTAGACAAAGAGTATCTTGGGTTGAATTTCCCTGGCCCCTTCTTTGCTAATTATGTATGCATCTGCCAATGACACTTTCCATACTGTGTTTTTTTCCTTTTAAATATAATGGTTGGATAATTTCTGTACCACTGCTCTTCCATACTAGAGATTTATATCACTGTATCAGAAGAATATACCTTAGTAACCCATGTATATCTGTTTAAATGAATGCATATAGATCTTTTTTGTTTCTTGAATAAAACTCAGTGCTAACAAGGACACTCCTTCAGCAGGCAGAAGAAGCAAGTTTGGTCTTTGCCCACATGTCCCTGCATAATAATTCTGCTGCCAGATTTTCAAGGTGCAATAGTATTTCCATTTCAATGTCATTTATCCATTTTTAAAAATATGAATTTGTAGTTTGTAAATTTGCAAATCATACATCTGATAAGGGCTTACAATCTAAATTGTATAAGAAACTCACATAACTCAATAAAAACAACAACAAAAAAACCCCACCAAATAATCCAATTAAAACATGGATGAAGAACTTGAATAGATACTTCTTCAAAGAAGACATAAAAATGACTAACAAGTATATGGAAAACGGAGTCTATATCAATAATTATCAAGGAAATGCAAGTTAAAACCACAATGAGATATCACCTCACTCCTCTTAGGATGGCAATTAAAAAAAAAAAGATAAAATAATTGTTGACAAAAGTGTGAAATGTAAATTGGTACACTGTTGGCAGCCATTATGGAAAACAGCATGGAGGTCCCTCAAAAATTAAAAATGGAACTACTGAAGCAGGATATTTCCCTGACCCGTACGTGGGTCTCATGACAGGGGTTACTCAGCCCGCAGCTATCAACCCCTCACAGGAGGGGGAGCATGCAGGTGATCAGGTACAGGAACCGGGATGTGCCCTTTTGAGCACCGGCAGGAATGAACTTCATACTGGCTCAGCAGCAGTGTCTGGTGGGGGCAGTGTTCCTGTGACTCCAGAAGCCCCAGAGAGAGCATTACAGTCAGTGCTTTTTTAGCTTTGTTGCCTGTGGATGGCTTAAGTGTTAACAACTCAGTGGAGTGTGACAGCCTTTTACATCTATACTCATGACTCCAAGTTCTTGTCCAGCGTCCAGGAAAAATGAGTTTGCATGAATGAATTCAAGATGGTAAATGTGGGGGATTTTATTGCCAATGAAAATGGCTCTCAGTGGGAAGAGGAGCTGAAAAGAGGACGGAGCAGGAAGGTAATCTTCTTCTAAAGTCCAGCCTTCCCTGACAAGACTGTCTCTGAAGCTATGCCCTCAAGCCCATTCCTCTGAAGTCAAGCCACTTCTCCCCAATGTCCAGCTATAGTCTCTGGCATTCAGCTGCTTCTCCTCTCTCTGCCATATGAGCCTTGGGTTTTTATGGGCACAGGATTGGGGGTGGGGCCAGCCATGGGTTGTTTTAGAAAAGGCAACATTCAAATGGGAAAACAAGGATGTAAGTTCTCACTTTGGGCCATGGTTCCAGGGTTGAGGATCGGGCCCTAGCCAGAGACCTTCCCTCTTCTGCCCAGCATTTCCCTTCCTCCTGTCCCTATCCCTACTAAATGACCCAGCAATCCCGCTGGGTATATACCCAAAGGAAATGAAATCAGAACATCAAAGAGATATTTGCAATCCCATGTTAATTGCAGCACTATTCACAGTAGCCAGAATATGGAAACAAGTTTCTGTCAATTGATGAATGGATAAACTATAGTATATATACACAATGGAATATTATTCAGCCTTAAAAAAGAAAGAGATCCTACCATTTATGACAACATGGATGAACCAGGAGGATGTTATGCCAAGTGAAATAAGCCAGACAGAGAAAGAAAAATAGTGCATGATCTCACTTATATGTGGAATCTAAAAATAAAATGAAATACAAAGAGAATATAATCATGGTTACAAGGGGTAGGCGAGTCATAGGAAATGAGGAGCTGTAAGACAAAGGGTACAAAGTTGTAGTTATATAGAATAAATGAGTCTAGAGCTCTAAGGTACAGTGTAAGGACTATGTTTACACTATTACACTATACACTGGAAATTTGCTAAGAGAGTAGATTTTTGGTGTTCTTAGCACACAAACAAAAGGGTAACTAGGCAAGAAGATAGATATGTTCATTTGCTTGACTATTACTTACTATTTCACTATGTATATAAAAACATCATGTTGTACACCTTAAATATATATAGTAAAATATGGATGTATTATGGATATATATGAATATATAAATAACTCTGTTGCCAGATTTTCAGGGTCCAGTATTGTTGCCTCTGCACAATAATTTATCTGTTTTTTAAAAATAAGGCATTTTCTTGTTTTTTGGCATTTCCCATTTGTAAAAGCTTTACATATATTAAGGATTGTAATTCTTTGCCTACGATATATGTTGCATACATTTTCACAGCTCACTGTTTGTCTTTTATATATTTTTTCATATATAAACCAATTTTTTCTTATCTAAACAAATTTATTAATTTTCCCTTTATGTTTCTATATCTGTTCTAATATTTTAAAATGTACTCTCAATCCAAATAAGAGTTAATAGTCACTTACATTAAATTTTATCGTTTTCAGGTTACTTTTCATTTTAAATTTTAAAATAAACTGTAATGTACTTTGTTGTAAGGTACGAGGTGCTATTCTAATTTTTTTTCTCAAATATATGTTTACTTCTCTGCAAATAATTTTGAAATACTTTATCCTTTCCAACGCTTTTGAAAGTCCATCTTTGTAATGGTCTATATTCGTATTTATTCATACATATATCTAGACTTTCTGCTTTGTCGTATTCAGTTCCTTATTTTTTGATGTTTTGATCTATGAGAGGGCAAGTCACCACTGATTCTCTTTTGACACATATGCTTTAGTATTTCATCTTGTTCTTCTTTCAATGGAAATTTAGTCTTCATTGAGACATTCATTTCCATACCTCCAAATCATAAAAGGAATTAACTTTAATTAATTTCAGGATAATGGAAATTATATAAAAATATCTACATTTCAGAAACAGAGTTCATGTATTGTACCATGGCCCTCACTATACAGTTCAGTATTTTTCTTAATACAGATCCTTTTAATATATTTAAAGCATGTTGACAGTTGTATTATGTATAAGTCAGTGACTGTATAAATGGAAAAAAAGTCATTACTTTAATTAAATACTATTAAATTCAAATCACACATAAAATGTGTGCATATATTAATATATTCTCATTTAAAACAATCAATTTAAAGACAAGCCTAAAGTCTTCCTTGAACATTACTTACCATGCTCTTTCCCTTTCTCAGGTTGATACGCCAGACATGTATCATGGATTTATAGCTTTATTTGTCTTTAGCATAAATTGGATGATGTGTTAAAACATAATATGAATGCATCATTCTGCACTTATTTTTTATTCCTCAATAAGTTATCTTGATTATATTTACAAATCAATTCACATATATCAACCACAAACTTATTAACCACTGCAGAGTATTAATGGTACACTGTGATATACGTTATTGATGGACATTTAGCTTTTATCCCATTGTCATTAATAGAAATATCAAAGCAAAAATAAATAAACAAAGTCATTAAACTTTTGGGCTGGGCGCAGTGGGCCTCACGCCTATAATCCCAGCACTTTGGGAGGCCAAGGCGGGTGGATCACCAGGTCAGGAGATCCAGGTGTGGTGGCCTGTAGTCCCAGCTCCTTGGGAGGCTGAGACAGGAGAACTGCTTCAACCCAGAAGGCAGAGGTTGCAGTGAGCCAAGACACTGCACTCCAGCCTGGCAACAGAGCGAGACAGAAAGAAACTTACCCTTCAATCAGACAAGTATGAAATCATTTCTTCTCCATACATCAGTCTCTGCTCAATATTATTAAAATTGTAAAAATGTTTGTTTCTACTTTTTTTGTTGCAGTGGAAGACAATATTTTATTATAGTGGATATTAGAAAGTAATGTTATCACAGTTTCAGATGACCCACTTCTCAGTTTTATTATTTATAGGATATTATCAGCTAGAAGGTGCTTCATGTATTAGCAGTGTGAGATACATGGTTCATTCTGTAGCTAAAATACCATTGCCTAGTGCATTCATGGTTGATACAGGAGTGGTTAATAGGTTCTCAGTAGTATTCCTCAAATATGAAGTTTGTTTTAGTGATTTGCCAGATTTAAGTTAGTGTCAAAACAAGACAAAAATTTAAGCCTTCTGAAACTTCAGAGCAATTCTCCTTTTAGCCAAAAGAAACTGACCTCACATCGTGGGCACTACCACCATAAGCCCATGAGGAGTGCTGCCAGGCTACCACTGATATTCCTTTAAGGTCCAAGGTATCTTCAGTCAGCTTGCAGTGAGTGTTGCCCAGCCTGGGACTCATTGTTCAGGGCAGTGGATCCCTTCTGGCCCAGGACAAGTCCAGAAATGCTATTCAACATCTAAGGCCTAGAATCAGAGACCCCAAGAGCCTGCTTGGTGCTCTACACTCCTGTGGCCAAGGTGGTACCTAAGCTGCCAGACAAAGTCCCCTTTACTTTCCCCTCCAATTTTCTCAAGCAGATGGAGTCTCTTTCTGTAGCCGTCACAGCTGAGTATGTGCTGAGTCTGACCCAAAGCCAGCAAGTCTCAGTCTCACCCAAGTCCCATGCCATACTACCTAGGTATTGCTACTGGTTATTCAGGGCCCCAGTGTTCTATCCTGGAACTGAGTTCTTCCCTTCAAGGCAACAGGTTCCCTTATTCCCCAGGGTGTGTCTAGAAGTGTCATCCAGAAGCTAGGGCTTAGAAAGGGGGCCTTGCAACTCTGCATGGTGCCTTATCCTGTTGTAGCTGAGATGGTCTCCAAGATGCAAGACAAAATCCTCTTTACTCTTCCCTCTCCTCTTCATAAGCAGAAGGAAAAGTCTCTTTTGGAGTCATGATCTGTGCATCCTGGGGTTGGGGAAGGGGTGACATAAGCACTCCTTTAGCTATGCCAGCTGGTGTCTCAGGAGATTTTATATCCCCCAAGTCCAGTGGCTCTGAATGTAGTTCAGCACTAGAACTTGTGTAAGAGTTGCAGGCCTTGTGACCTTGACTGCCTTTCAAGCTTATTTATTATTGGGACATCTGAAATACAATAAGAACATTGCAATTTCAAAAAATTAATATTATACTTTTTGTTAAAATATATAATATTCCTGTTTTCATTTGGAAACTATTATGCTGTTGGGAGTTCTTGTAGAATCAAAAGCAGGTGCCAATTACAAAATCAGATGCCTCTGAGACTCTAACATGCACAGATCAATGCTGATGAAATCTGGTCATCCCTAATAGTTTCATGACAGGATATAGAATTGATGTTTATGCTTCAGGCATAACCAACCCATCAAACCCAGAATATTTAAGACACTGATAAAACCATCTGGCAACTTTATGTACTTATTAGCAAAGTGCAGATTTTGCCCTTTTATTTTAAATATAATAATTTAGACATTTGTTTTAGGGAGAATGAAGAAGAACAGAAGGTGCTGTTCACACTCCAGATTTAAAAAGTAACGTAAACTAAAAGTAGAACTATGTCAAACAAAATGTATTCCATAGAAAACACAACTGGCTGACAGTGACAAGGAAGCAGACACTTGGACTGGGAAGAAGATGATTAGGAATAAAGCCAAAATACATGGTGCATACTGTGAACAAATATATTTGATTAATAGACTTCAGGTTGCAAAACCCCAAAGAGACAGACAATGAAAATGTAAACACTAATTATAATTTGTTCTTGGTTCCCTTCTATATAAAGATTAATGAAATTATATGAATCAGAATGCAGGAATAACTTTCATAAAGTTTAAGGAAAAAGATCAAGATTATTCTTTCCTTTTTTTAAATTATACTTTAAATTCTGGATACATGTGCAGAACATGCAGGTTTGTTACATAGGTATACATGTGCCATGGTGGTTTGCTGCATACATCAACCTGTCATCTACATTAGGTATTTCTCCTAATGCTCTCCTTTTTCTACCCCCTCCACCTCCTGACAGACCCCGGTGTGTGATGTTCCCCTCCCTGTGTTCGTGTGTTCTCTTATTGAATACATGAAAGTGTTCAAGATGGAAAAATATCTTTTTACATCATCCTTAAATATGATCTGTTAGACTAATAGTTACATGTTTGGATACAGACTTCAGTGGTGTATGACAAAAAAGTAAAACATTATAATAAAAATGATTTTACTTTTAACGATAAGGACTAAGAAAAGCAATAATAAAAACTATTAAATAATCACTTAAAAAAACACACAAGACCGAGCAACAACAACGACAGAAATCTGGTAATGTTTTTCTTTAATACATATCCAAGTGAAACAGAAACACAAGAACATCTTCTGGCTTTTAGCACAAAAATACTTTAAATTAATCTGTCTTATCTTTGAAGATGTTAAGGAAAATAACAAAAAGACAGGAATGATCATTTTTTAAAATGTGGGCAGTTCATTTCCCTACCTGGAATAGAGAAGATCTTGGAAATTTAGAAGCAAATTTTATATATTTATATAGAGAGATAAATCTAAATATATGTAAGTATGTATTTACATACTTATATATAGATATATACCTAAATCCATGCCTCTGTAAAAGTCGTATGGAATTTGGAATAGTTGGCCTATAAGCCAAATGTAAATAAGCAAAGAAAAAATCCTTGGCATTTTCTGAAGGCTTTAGGCAAAGGTGAAAGAAAGAGTAGAATCACATGTTCTTTAACCTTTAATTACTTTTGTTTCCAATCAGAAGAATTCTAATCTGAAGAAGAAAGTTCCATGGGGAAGTATTTATAATTGTCATCGTGTTTTCTACAGTATTAGAGGGAGAAGGGGTAAGAGACACGAAAGAATTATCCAATCATCAACCAAAGTGGCAGCTCCAGTGTTCCCATTGTAGATGTACAAGAAACTATTATTCATTGTCTTGACATAACAGACTGAAGAGAAAGTCGTGAGAGAGTGTAATAATGATAATTAGTAGTAAAGAAATACCTGTCAATTCCAATTATTCAGTGTAGTCATCAGAGAAAGGAAGAATTTCCATGGGAATTAATTTTGCCAATTATTGTTGTCTTTATACAATGGTCTCAAAGGCACATAACTGTTCTCACAAAAATCTGTGACAAAGTTTTTTGTATCATACAATACATAACATCTGGCCCCATAGAGTTGCTATGATGATTAAATTAGCAAAATGTCTAGAAGTGACTGGCAGAGAGTAAGTACTCATATCAGTATGCATATTGAATACATATTTTTTAAAGTCAGTAACCAATAGATGCAATTGTAACAAAATCAAACAGCCAGCTACTACTTCATTAAAGTCCCATGAATGTTTCGTATTCATATAAACCAGTATATTCAAAACTACAGCAATGGTACAAACTTTGATTTTAAGAGGAAAACAGTTGGGTTTGTCTCCTTAATTTTATTGGTTATTTATCTATTTTAATGGGTTTCACACATTGAACATTGTTTTTAGTGATGGCAACAACTTTCCATTTTGAGTATTTTTTTAAAAAATGCAAACAAGAAACTTAAAAATAAGGAAATGATGGCGTGGATGGTATGTAGGTATGACAAATGTAGGTATGACAAAAACTACATATAAAGCTACCATTTTGAAACATACTGATATGAAAGAAATAAATTACTACATTTTCCTTTGTTTAAACCATTGTTTCGGTTTTGTATATCAACTTTTAAATCAACTAATTGTCTGGCATGAATTATGAAACCATATGGCACTCAGTAATAATTTATCTAACAAATGATATATGAGACCTTTATGGAAAAATTACAAAATGATAAATGATATAAAAGGGCATAAAATTATCTAAGCGAATGTGGTGTGATGCCATGATTATTAATGAAAACTTAATATTGTGAACATGATGATTCTCCCCAAATAATCTAGTAATTCAATGGAATTACAATGAACAATAACTCCCATCACCTTTTACATGGAACTAGATAAATACATCTAAACATCACAGCAAAAACAAGTCGAGGTTACCTTTCCTATCAACATTCATAGTGATTTTAACACATTTGAGCCTGAACCTTTGCCCTTCACCTCATGGGCTCCAGCATGGAAACTGTATTATCCCAGAGAAAACAGAGCCCTAAAGCTCAACAAAAATTATAAACCTAGTGCTTTAGCTTCATGCAACAGGATAAAGGAGCACAATTACAAGGAAATCAAGAGAAACAAGAAGCTCAATGACTTGCCCAGAGAATCTGACAGACACAAGCATTAGTATTATCACACAATTCTAGTTTCAATTAAATCAAATAAGCAGGATAGCCTGAGAACTGAGTGGGATGAGCACAATGATTACAAGCTTTTGAAAAAATTATATGAAAAGCCAAGGATGCCATGAAAAGTTTATCATCAAGACTGAAGAGAAATGAACTAAGTAACGCTCCTTTATTGGGAAAATCAGCCTATGAAACATTGTCAAAAAACACAATTCAAAATTAAACAACAGTAACAAACATTAAGTGATATATTAAAGTATGTACCAGATCTGGGAGATTCAACTCTCAAAAGAATAACTAATGCTTATTAGGTTTAACCAAAAAAACTAAGTTCTTCTTCTGTACTGTCTATTTGATGGAAAACAGAAGAAAACCCAAAACATATTTATTTGCATAGTTTGTTTCTTTAAGATCTGTTCCATTCAATTGTGATTATATATGTGTGTGTATATATGTGTGTGTGTACACAAATTCATATTCAAAACAAATATGGCTCAGAACATTAACAGTCACTAGTAGATATGTACCATGAGGAATCTACTTTAAAAGGCAACTTGTCTCATGTTATACAAGCATTTTTTAATATGTCATATCTTTTCCTTCTTTTGTTTATGGAATTGTTAACTATACATACAGAAATTGAATCTAATGAAATTTAAAAATACTTTAGTAAATTAACTTTGACATTGATGCAGAAAATACATATGCATATTAATATTTATAGATATACATAAAACAGTATATATGATTCAGAATGATTCAGAGAGTTATCATATAGGCCCATGATCAGATGTGCATGTACATTTTTACCTCTTCTAAAATATATGTAAAATAAAATTTTCCAGTTTGACTATGCTTATATGCACAGTTCAGTGGCATTAACTACATTCACATTATTATCCAAGTACTAAGTTTTTTATAGACATAAACATATAAATCATTGGAAAAAAGACGGTCTATTAATGGTGTCGGGACAATTGATTTTCTAAATGAAAACAAAATAATTTCTTTCTTATATAATAAACAAAACTAAATCCTATGTGACTTAAAGATTCAAATGCAAAAAGCAAATTTTTCACATTGTTAATGAGAAGAAAATATAGAATATCTTTATGACTTCAAATTATGAAAGGATGTGTTAAACAAAATACAGAAATTGCAAACTTGAAATAAAAATACAGATGAATTTGGCTACCATATAAAAAATAAAATTGTCTGCATCAAAGATACCATCAACTAGAGAACAAACAAAATCACAGTCTAAAGAACTGTTTTAACAATATGAATAGTTGAAAAAGATTATGTTATGCCATATATTAATAACTGACAATCAAAATAAAAATGAGAAAAACCCATTTTTTAAGGTGGGCAGAATAAGAAATCACCATTTTGGCTGGCTGGCATATGGGTGTTTATTTTATTATAACATTCCTGATCATTTCCGTCTTTTTTAGATGCTTTCATACAAAAATTCACACGAGATAATCATAATGACAGAACGATGGATAATGGGCAAGAAAATAAGAGCAGTGAACAAATTACATCCAACTAACAAGATTTTTAGAAAAATAATATATAACTTGGTTCAAAAATTATTTTAAAAATGAATGAACAGAAGAATGAATGAAATGGGGAGGAAAAAAGGAAGGAAGGAAGAAAGAAAGGAAGGAAGGAAGGAAGGAAGGAAGGAAGGAAGGAAGGAAGGAAGGAAGGAAGGAAGGAAGGAAGGAAGGAAGGAAAGAAGGAAGGAAAGAAAGAAGGAGGAAGGTAGGTCACTCCTGGACTGGAAGAATATGATCTCTTGATTGAAAAAGCCCAATGGCCATCTGAAAATAAATTTTAAAGCCCCATCCAAGCAACATCAATATAAGATTTTATGTAAAATATATGAAATCTCAGAAGTTATTTAAAAATGAAGAGTTTATGTAAAAAAGATGAAGAAATGGAATGGCATTAGTCTTCTCAACATCATTAATAGAAACTTGAAGACAATAGAACAATGTCTTTAAAATAATAAATCTTTCTTAATTTGTGAATTCTTTACTCAAGATTAACTATAATTTAATATTTCTAGAGCTGAGTGATGGTATAAGCAATTAAATTGTTATATTTTCTTTTTCTTTTTAAATGTTCAATATTTTTCTTTATGGACCAGGCTATTTTAAGAGAAAAATTAAAATGAATTATAATTATATAACATTTGAATAAAATATTATTGAACTATTACTGACTATGAATATAGAAAACATTAAGAGTTCCAGATACAAGTTAGAGAAATATTCAGTAGCTAATAAAATACAAATATAAATTGCTCCATTATTTCCTGTCATAAGGTAAGTAAACTTGAATTTGAGTATAGACTTAGTTTTCTCAGGGATTGGAATTGATTTTATATATGAAAAACACCTGTTATAAAATGCTTCTTTGTAGGACGCCATAACATACTAAATGAAAAATTAGTTATAACAAATGTAAAGTGATTTTGCTGTGACAGTTTTTACCATGACCTGGAAGAAAAAAAGATTTACCAATAAAATACAGTCAGCATATTTTAAACAATGCACTGCGGGATGACTGGTTTAAGAAAAGTGGGCATATGCAAATACAAGGAACTAAAAGTAAGAAGAACATATATAGAAAAATGGAGGGACTGGTTGACCTTCCCGTTTGGATTTGGAGGAACCCCCCCAACTTCTCTTAATAGCTCCTTTTACTATTAGGATGTTAAATATTCTTAATACCAGTGGGTCTCAAACTAAATTCTCCTTAACTGATTTTTGAATTTTTTTTTTTTTTTTTTGCAGGGGGTAGGGTATTCACCAGGTATTTTGGAATAATGAAATATAACTTATGCTACTAATATCACACATGAAACTAGGCATTCTTCTTAGGAGAATGCGATATATTCAGTAATTGATAAATTGAAAATCAGATAAGTGCTATAGACATAAAATAAGAGATTTATGAAAGAGGCATCTAAAAGAGGTTCCTAGAACCTGAAACATCAAAATTTTATCTCCTTCACCTCTATTGCCTGTCACTGGGTGATTGAATTTACAGGCTACTAAGAATAAATAAAACCCAGGCTCTACTGGGGCTCAAACCAAGAAGACAAGAAAAACTGATCTAGTTTTTTACTTTCATTCCAGATCCTTTGGTTTGGATGTACATCTGGAGAACCAGGGACAAGGGTACATGATCACATATTTATACAGAAGAACAAATGTTACAGAATAGACATGAAAACTATAGTAAAGAACAAGCATGAGGAATAACTTGTCATTACAGATATTAGGACATGTTGGGAACAGGCCACCCAAAATCTGGCCATAAACTGGTCCCAAAACTGGCCATAAACAAAATATCTGCAGCACTGTGACATGTTCATGATGGCCATAACGCCCACACTGGAAGGTTGTGGGTTTACCGGAATGAGGGCAAGGAATACCTGGTGCACCCAGGGTGGAAAACCACTTAAAGGTGTTCTTAAACCACAAACAATAGCATGAGCAATCTGTGCCTTACGGACATGCTCCTGCTGCAGATAACTAGCCAAACCCATCCTTTTATTTCGGCCCATCCCTTTATTTCGGCCCATCCCTTCATTTCCCATAAGGGATACCTTTAGTTAATCTAATATCTATAGACACAATGCTAATGACTGGCTTGCTGTTAATAAATACGTGGGTAAATCTCTGTTCAGAGTTCTCAGCTCTGAAGGCTGTGACACCCCTGATTTCCCACTCCACACCTCTATATTTCTGTGTGTGTGTCTTTAATTCCTCTAGCGCCACTGGGTTAGGGTCGCCCTGACCGAACTGGTCTCAGCAAGGACATTATATAAAGTCAATTATTTCAAGCCAGTTTGGTATTGCTTTATAGAGTCAAATATCCAAAAATATCCAGCCAGCTGAGTCTCTCTTTTTTAATCACAGAAAAAATAGGATTTTTCCATAAGTGCCATATAGAAGACCCTTATTTATGCTATTTGACCAGACCCAGGTTATATAGCCACCACTACACCACTGCCCACCAAATATCACTAATTGTCAATTCGTACAATCTTTCACTGTATTTGAAGCAAACTTTTCTTCTCCTTGAGCTTGAGGTCCTTCTCTGATTGTAACAATTGAGTATCTCTTAACAGGAATGGGGTAGGTATTTAGCACTTATAAGATTATGTTTTTCACAATGTAGAAAAAGACAGCGGGGAAAGAAATAGAGAATATAGAAATGTAGCATTATTTAAGAACACGATATGTAACAAAACTAGTAGTTCAATTCAGTGGTAAAATTGATAGCAATGAATAGTGGGGATATAATCTAAAATATATCTGAAAGAAAATAAAAGCAGGCCTCCTTTGCACATTGTAAATTAACATTGATTCCAGATGGGTGATAAATTTAAATGTAAAAATAAAACAAGAAAAATCTTCAAACCATCTTGAAATCCTCCAAAGAAAGCAATGGCAGAGAAGACTTTAATCAACTTTAATCATGACTGAAAGTAAAAACTCTATAAAAGAAAAGATAAAAGTATTTTTAAAAAATCAAGTATGACAAAAGATATCATCAACCAAGCTAATTCACAAGTATTAGAAAACACAATGTAACACAATTAACAACTAGTTAATTTCTATAAAATATTAAATGCTCTAACAAACTGACAAGAAATAAAACACATGTGATCCATTAGAAAATAATGTAAATAGACATTTCACAGAGATGTAATTCCAAAAAAGTCAACAGACATATGAAACAATCCTCAAATTGCCCAGAAGTAACAATTAGAAATGCCAATTAGAGTGACAATAAAGTACCATTCTACCTATTAGAATGGCTAAAATTAAAAAGGACTATAATTTCTACCATTGATGATGACTGAGGAAAGAGGTACTTTCATAATTAGTAGTAAAACTGTGATATATTAAAGCCTTTTTGAAAGCCAACATATATTAAAACTGAAAATATGTGCACCCACTCCTAGAAATCCATCCCATAGAAATAAAAGCACATAAGGACAAATGCATGGAACTATTTATTGCTGCAATTCTTTTGGCAAAAAAAAAAAAAAAAAAAAAAAAAAACCTAGAAAAAAGTAAATCTATTGTCATTAAGAAAATATTAACATTACTCATGGCATATCCATAATGTCAGTCATTATATTGCTACTTAAAATAATGAATTAGAACTTAGTGGGGTTGGATGCTTTCCGTGAGTCATTATTGAGTGAGAAAAGCAAGTTGTTGACACATGTGTACAGTGTGATATCATTGTTACAAAATCAGCAGTAGCAAAAATGAATCATTCTTATATACATAGCTATATATATCTATTTCTACAGGACATACTTATATTCCTGTATATATTAATCATATTGAAGGCAAAGAAGGGGGTATATACTGATTTAGGGGGAGAGAGAAGAAAAAAGGAAAAGGAGGGTCAAACAAAAGAGGAAATGTAAAAAAAAGCTGCACTAAAAATAAAGCATCTATATTTATTTTAAACATTTATTTAAAATTGTGTATCTACCTCCACATAATATATATTTAATAAAATAAAAATACAAAAGTCCAGGGATATTTGAATATCAATAACAACAAGCTAGTAAGTTTTAAACTTATTCTAGTTTTTTATTAGTTACATAACCTTCAAAGTATCAATTTGTGTATTTTAACATCGTATTCCATTTTTGGTTGCTTAAAACCACTCATTGCAAAAATGAACTAGTTGTTCAGCTATGTGAGATACTTTTGTACCTGGCTTAGGTTGGCATAGGTTTCCATTTTATAATGTTCTCTTTTATCATTCATATCCTCAATGTTTCTTTTTTGTGCTTCTTGAGCGTTCTATTGGGTACATAATAAATTGCATCTTCTTTTCTGTGATGGTTTCATTTACCCTGCTGATTCTTTTCTCAGTTCTGCTATCTTCACTATTTCATACTGTCATCCGGTCACCTCTTCCCTGAGTTCTTGTATTTCTGCCTTGGGTCTTGTGTCAGAAAGCTGAATTTTCTTAAACATTCACTACAAAATATTTGGTCACACTTAATTTCTGCTTTATGGCAACACATGTCTAGTGAGTGCTTTTATATGTTAATGAACGTTGATACTCCTGATTTTATTTTTTGTTTGTTTATTTATTTATTTATTTTGAGACACAGTCTTGCTCTGTCACCCAGGATGGAGTGCAATGGTGCTATCTCGGCTCACTGCAACCTCCGCCTCCTGACTTCAAGCGATTCTTGTGCCTCAGCCTCCTGAGTAGGTGGGATTACAGGCATACACCACCATGCCCAGCTAATCTTTTATATTTTTAGTAGAGATGAGGTTTCACCATGTTGCCCAGGCTAGTCTCGAACTCCTGAGCTCAGGCAATTCCCCCACCTCCGTCTCCCAAAGTGCTAGGATTACCGGCATGAGCCACCATGCCCAGCCTTGATTTTATACTTTAATCATGTCTTTATACATCTTTTGCATTTGTTTTCTTTTAATGGTAACTTTTTGAAAAATGTGACTTTCATGAACCGGGTATTTGCAAGAGGTTTCTGTATTTTGAAAGGTCAAGGTAGAGAGGTTCCTTAGTAACTGTTTCACAATAGAAAGGCCTTCTTCTTTCCAGTTTCTATCAAGACTTCCCTGAACATTCCTCATAGATTCCATTGCATCTGTTGCTCTAAAGCAGACTGGATTGACTGTGTGTGTGTCGGAAGGGAGGTGTGGTAATCAGTGTGTTCGTGTTGTTGGGGGTGAGCATACACACACATGTGCATAATTATGCTGCCACCCAGCTCATACACAGACAACACACATATATACTGCCTTCCCCTTGCCCTCAAACACATATTTTCACACACTGTTTTTCAAATAGATAATATTGATTTTGCCCCTCAGGGAATGTTCCATGCCTTCAGGGAGCATACTTAAGGATGTATGGTTTTGTTGGCACCTTCTGAGATGTGTTGAAGCTGGAGTTTTAATACTTAGATCTATCCTTGACTTCCCTCCTTTTCTTCTCCCCTGATTTCCAGTTTTAGCATCTCACAAAAATATCTTGAAGTTTGCTTCCGAGTTTTGTAGAAAATAGAATTTATGTTTTCTGTTTTGCTTTTCTTCTGCTGGATGGTTTCCTGAAGGAGAATGGGAGTGCTGTCTTAATCAAACATATTCATACCAGAAATCAATGTTTATTTTTAACGTATGTGTTATTCACTATATTATTCTTTATATATTCTTGCATATTTTGGTTATGTAATAATAGCATTTTAAAAAGGGAGCTTGATATGGTTTAGCTCCGAGTCTCCATTCAGATCTCATGTTGAATTGTAATCCTCAGTGTTGGAAGAGGGACCTGGTGGGGGGTGATTTGCTCATGGGTGTAGGTTTCCTTTTTGCTGTTTTCATGCTAGTGAGTGAGTTCTCATGAGATCTGGTTGTTTAAAAGCATGTATCACTTCCCCCTTCACTCTCTTCCTCCTGCTCCACCATGTGAAGAAGGTGCTTGCTTCCCCTTTGCCCTTTTGCCATGATTGTAAGTTTCCTGAGACCTCTCCAACCATGCTTTATGTACATCCAGTGGAACTGGTAGTTGATTAAACCTCATTTTTTCATAAATTACCCAGTCTCACGTAGTTCATTATAACAGTGTGAGAATGAACTAATACAGAAAATTGGTACAAGAGAAATGGGGCATTGCTATAAAGATACCTGAAAATGTGGAAGCTTTGGAACTGGGTAACAGGCAGAGGTTGGAATAGTTTGGAGAGCTCAGAAGAAAACAAGAAGATGTGGGCAACTTTGGATCTTTCTAGAGACCTATTGAATGGTTGTGACCAAAAGACAGATAGTGATATGGACAATGAAGTCTAGGCTTAGGTGCTCTCAGAAATGAGGAATTTATTGGGAACTGGAGCAAAGGTCACTCTTACTATGCTTTATCAATGAGACTAGAGGCATTATGCCCCTGCTCTAGAGATCCGTGAAACTTTGAACTTGAAAGAGATGAGTTAGGGTAGCTGGCAGAATAAATTTCAAAGCAGTAAAGCACTGAAGGGGTAACCTGGCTGCTTCTAAAAAGCCTACACTAATTTGCATAAACAAAAAATGACCTGAAACTAGAACTTATATTTAAAAGGGAAGCAGAGCACAGAAGTTTGGAAAATTTGCTGCCAGACCATGCAGTAGAAAAGAAAAATCTATTTTCTGAGGAAGAATTCAAGGCTGCAGAAATTTGCACAAGTAAAGACAAACTGAATGTTAATAGCCAAGACAATGGGGAAAATGCCTCTGGGGCTTTTCAGAGACATTTACAGCAGCCCCTCCTGTCACAGGCCTGGAGGCCTAGGAGAGAAAAATGTTTTTGTGGACCATCACCAGGGCCCTGCTGCTCTGTGCAGTCTCAGGACATGGCACCTGCATCCCAGCCACTCAAGCCCCAGCTGTGGCTAAAGGAGGCCAAGGTACAGCTTGGGCTGTTGCTTTAGAGGGTGCAAGCCCCAATCCTCAGCAACTTCTATATAGTGTTAGGCCTGCAGATGAACAGAAGATAAGACTTGAGGCTTGGGAGCCTCTGGCTAGATTTCAGAGGATGTATGGAAATGCCTGGATGTCCACTCAGAAGTCTGCTGCAGGAGCAGAGCCCTCATGGAGAACCTCCACTAGGGCAGTGTGGAGGGGAAATGTGGGATTGGAGTCCCCATACAGAGTCCCCATTGGGGTACTGCCTAGGGGAGCTGTGAGAAGAGGGCTACCATCCTCCAGAACCCAGAATGGTAGATCCACTGACAGCTTGCACTGCACACCTGGAAAAGCTGCAGGCATTCTATCCCAGCCCATGAAAGCAGCTGTGGGGGCTATACCCTCCAAAGCCACAGGAGTGGAGCTGCCCAAGGCCTTGGGAGCCCACCCCTTGCATCAGTGTGCCCTGGATATGAGACATGGAGTCAAAAGAGATCACTTAGGAGCTTTAGGATTTAATGACTGCCCTGCTAGGTTTTGGCCTTGCATGGGGCCTGTAGCCCCTTGGTTTTGGCCAATTTCTCCCTTTTGGAATGGGAGCTTTTACCAACAAAAAACTTGTTTCTTATTTTACAGGCTCATAAGCAGAAGGTACTTGCCTTATCTCAGATGAGACTTTGGACTTGGACTTTTGAATTAATGCTGGAATGAATTAAGACTTTGGGAGACTATTGGAAAGGCATGATTGGTTTTAAAGTGTGAGATGGACATGAGATTTAAGAGGGGCCAGGAGGGGAATGATATGGTTAGACTATGTGTCTCCACACAAATCTCATGTTGAATTGTAATCCCCAATATTGGGGGAGGGACCTGGTGGGAGGTAATTGGATCATAGGGGTGGATTTCCCCCTTGTTGTTCTCATGAGAGTGAGTTTTCATGAGAATGAAGTATGTAGCACTTCCCCCTTCACTCTCTTCCTCCTGCTCCACCATTTGAAGAAGGTGATTGCTTCCTCTTTGCCCTTCTGCCGTGTTTGTAAGTTTCCTGAGGCTTTCCCAACCATGCTTCCTGTACAGCCTGTGGAACTGTGAGTCGATTAAACCTCTTTTCTTCATAAATTACTCAGTCTCAGGTAGTTCTTTATAGCAATTCAGGAATGAACTAATACAGTGCCTATGTTAAAGGAATACTTATAACCTGATTAAAATATTAGGTTTAATTTTCCTCATCCAAGAAAAGAGGCAATGAAGGGAAATAATATTTGAATATTGTCCACTCTATTAGTCAGGATATGATAAGCCATCCTACCATATTTAGAAAAAAAAAAAAACTCAAGACCTTATTGCATCAGCATTAAAAATGTTTATTTTTGCACATATTTTATGATCAAAACTGCTCCAAAAACTGTCTGAAAGAACCAGGCTGATGAAGGGTCTGCCAACTTGCAGCTGCACTAAAGGTAATGCTGGCCATTCATTGTTACCATGGGAGGGGAAAATGAACTGGGTATTTGCATGTGGTGTTTGAACAGGCTTGGAAGTGGCAAATATCACTTTTACACTTCTGCCTGCATTCCTCTGTCCATAACACAGTATTGTGGGATGCTGAGAAATGTAGCTCTCCTTTGTACTCAGGAAAAGAAAATGAACATGGACTTGATGAACATATGGCATGATCTCAGCCATAGCCATCATGATAGTAGTATCTTTGCTACATTATTGCATTCAGTCTTCATAAAAGCAGTATGATAGTAACTATGATCCATGGATGAGGAAACTGAGACTCAGAGACATAGCTTAATTTACTTGAAGTCAAACAGCAAGTAGATGGCAATATAGAGTTCGTTATTTAATAAACACACTAACACATACACACACAAATACATAGACATGTGTGTGATTTAGACAGAGAGTTTTGAAACACTGACTTGATGTGAGTGATTTGAAATCTTAGACCCTCCATTGAGTATATTAACTATTAACTCAAAATAGTTATTCTTAAAAAAAGTCCTAAAATGAGTATAACCTGAAAATAAAACTCCAGCATCAATTTTTAGAATGATGAAAAATGGAAATCTCTGATTAGCATTGTTACCCTAGATATCAGCAATAATATGAAAAATCATAGTTTTTAGTTATTCTTACCTGTTCTTTCCACTTTGGTAGTCAAAAAAATATTGGAATTGTGACAGGCTTCATCACATTGGACAAAGCAATATACATGCTTATTTCTTGCACCTTTTGAACTTTAATGTCTTATTATTTAGTGTTTTAGATGTCACAGATATCCATTTAACAGCCTGAACAATTTAGAGAATAATTAGTAATTAAACACCATTTCTTATGACAATAATAACTCTTGCAAAGCAGTGAAACAAAATGAGGTATCTGATGAAATTTATGACTTAAAAAATATACTTTAAAATAGTAACATAAAATAATATTAATCAGCAAAAATCTCTGGGCATTTCAGGACTACATAAACCAAAAGAGAAAGTGGAATTTATGTACATAGCCATTACTTTTGCTCCACATTGAGATTATATAACATCAAATTTTTTTTTTTTTTTTTTTTTTTTTTTTTTTTTTTTTTTTTTTGAGATGGAGTCTGGCTCTGTCTCCCAGGCTGGAGTGCAGTGGCCGGATCTCAGCTCACTGCAAGCTCCGCCTCCCGGGTTTACGCCATTCTCCCGCCTCAGCCTCCCGAGTAGCTGGGACTACAGGCGCCCGCAAAAAACATCAAATTTTTAACCCAACCACTGACCTCACAGTCCAGAAGTATAATTTCTAAATGCTTGTTCTGAGTTTTTTGACTGAATTGTTGCCATTACCTGAAACTCCTTATTTTAGAGAATACAACAAGGCAAGGAGGGGATTTAAAGTGTGTCTGATTGTTAGTACCTTTATGGTCCCTGTTCACTTCTCACATTCTATGGACATTTATTGTTCTTAAAGTTTAAAAGTATACATTTGTTCTACATAGTATTTTTTTTTCTATTATCTGGCTTGGAAGGATAATGTGACAAGCTGATTAAGTTAATATTCTGTTTAAAGAATTGATAGAAATTTCATGCAAAAATAACCAGTTTCCAAGAGCATGTGATTCAACACAAAATTGCAACTATAATTCAACATATAATGCTATTAATCTGTTGATTTGCCTATCTTATACATTCACTGAGTATTGATAATATGCCTTATGCTGTCCTGCACACTGGGAATGGAGACTTTTTCAAAAGATAATGTATGTTATTTAATCTTATTCGATTGTTCAAATTAAGTATCAATATATTAAAGTATATTTGGAGCATTGTTAATTATTGTGCAAGATAATTTAATGGAATTCTAATTTGTGGTATTTTTGTTATTTTCACAATATCTTAGCAAAGACTACAAAATAGAAAACAATAATTCATTCTTTTCTTTATTACCTCAGTCATTTAATGATTTTTACTTCCAGCTAAATAATCAGATAAAAAATTTAACTGAATCACAGGGAAGTAAAATTATTTTATTCTACATAAACAAATTTTAGATTATATGTGTGGGATGATCTGACTTAAAATAAATTATATACGCACATCATATTCAGCACACTTTCATTTTATAAAGAACAGTGTGCCATATCATTTTAAAGATTTTTGTTAAGAAATTTACTTACCCTTAGTTTTCTGCAATTAATTACAGAAAGTTCTCCCAGCTATATAGAATTATGCTATGTAAAATGAAATTCAAAAGACAAGTAACTCTTATTTGCAAAATGAATAACTCCCCATCTGCAAAGGCTAAAAACAAATTAGTAATTTGAGGGTTGGAAGAATTTTAATCAGTATGGTCACATGAATGGAAGTCAAAAAAAGAAATTTTAGCTTCTGTTTTATGCATTGGTCCAAAGAAATTGTTTCTCTAAAATAAATTTTATACACCACTGGACCACATCATGAACCAGTCACATTTGATTCAAAAATAATCTTACTATAATGGGAACTACCCCTACAATGCTCATATACCAAACTCTTAAATTTCCAAATATTGCTTTAAGAATAATATCATATACATGGATAGCAGGTGGCTTAGATCCATGCAGTATTTCAGCATTGTGGCCTAAATTTCAGTTTTCACAAACAGCTTTTCATGCAATGAAAGCAATTGTACATGTTAATTCTAATGGGACTCCCATTAGTATTCACAATATGCATTCTTTGTAAGAATGGGCATTATTAATTTGCTATCTAGTGTACACACAGAAGGCTAAATGCCATCATAAATTATATATTACTATTTTTGAAATCAATATTTTGAAAGATTTTATTTTTTTAAATAATTGCATATAAATGGTATTCTAGACAAGTTGCTTGATTTATGTAAATTGGCTCTGCTCTCCTGGTAGGTATATCATAGATTTCCAAGGAAAACTAAGAAGTTCACCATTCCATAAGCTATGTGATTATGGATGCAAGTTAAAATATGAATGCCATTACTAATTTTGTGTGACATTTTGCAAACCACATAGCTCTATATTTATTGGGTCAAAGTTTTAAACGACTTATTAATCCAAGAATATTAACACTGATGGAGATATAACTCAAAGAAAATAATGTATGATTGTATGAAAAAAAATGTATTTAAATGCTCTATTATTTAAATATTGCTGTAGAAGGGAATGCACATTTCTTAAACAACTTTTATCTTTCAAAGTGTGAATTCAGTGAGACCAGAAAGAATACTGAAAAACTAAAAATCAATCATAAAAACCTTCACTTTTGTTTACAATCCTATTATGTACATAGTGATATTCAGCTACTTTTTGTTCCTTGAGCCAGCAATATACAAGCCTTTTGCCATTGCCATTTCAAACATGTGGTGAAAAATAAAATATACATTGTGAACCACTTCACAATCATAAAAGTTAAGGCTGTTTCTCCTTAAAAATAGGGGATTGAAGTGAAGTCAGTGAAGATGGTGGAGTAGAGAACTCCAAAAGTCTATTCTTAGACAACACTTCTAATACACTGGCAGAAATCATCAGAATTAATTTTATTAGAGCTCTGGAAATTAATCACAGGTTTACAACAACCAGGGAGAATGGTTAATCAAGAAAAGGTGGCACAATCTTGGTAGAAGACGTTTGTGGAATTTTAACTATCGCTGGCTTTTATAGTCGGTGGTGGCCTTGAGGATGGAAGTCTGCATTCCACATCTGGATTCCTCGTGCCAGAGAGGGAAAACAGATGTTGTGCTCAGGGAATTGTAGTTGTTTTTGCCTGTCTGCTGACTCTGTGAAAGATGGGCTCAGAAGACTCTTTATTTTTCCTAAATCACAGCTCTTCTAGGGTGGGAACACTCTGGAGCAGGTGTCAAAATCACCTAAAGGCAAATATATTAGTCACTGCCACCCTAGGCAAGGGATAACAGTTGGAGCAAAGAATAAACAAACAAAAAGCATGGGAAGAAAAGAGTAACTTGCTTTTTGGAATAAAGGCTTTGAAAAACTACCACATACTTCTGGGAATCTAAAAGGCCATATGCATGCCTAGGACTGAGAGCTGCTCAAAAAATTACCCAAGAGCCCCTAATCTCTCACCTCTGCTTCACCTTTATGCTCTGTACAAGCAGAAGGGAAAGTATAGGCAGAGTTGTAAATTGCCAGACTGAGTGCAGAATGCATGCTCCAACTCACACACACACAAATACACACACACACACAAATACACACACACACACACGCCCCCCCCCGCCACCCACACACACACAGAGAGAGAGAGAGCCAAAGAGGGAGACAGAGAGAGAGATCATCACACTGGGATTACTTTTCAACATAAGAATTTGGGGAGGACACAAACGTTCAGTCCATGGCAGGCACCAAACCATAGATCCTGAAAGCTTAGAGAACACCAAACAAAATTAAAAAAAAAAAAAAAGAAAGAAGAACAATTGGGCATATCATATTCAAATTGCAGAAAATCAAAGATGAAGAAAAAAATCTTAAAAGAGGAAAAAAGTCACCATACCTACAGAGGAGCAAAGATGTGAGTTACATTTGACATTTCCTCAGAAACCATACAAAATATGAGTGGTGTGAAATATTTAGCGTTGAGAGAAAAAAAAGCCACCAATATAGAATCTTACTGATATGGTTTGGCTCTGTGTCCCCACCCAAATCTCACCTTGAATTGTAATCCCCACAATCCCCACATATCAAGGGTGGGACCAGGTGGAGGTAATTGGATCATGGGGGTGGTTTTCCCCATGCTGTTTTCATGATAATGAGTGAGTCTCATGAGATCTGAAGGTATAAGCATCTGATATTTTCCCTGCACGCACTCTTCTCCTTCCTGTTGCCTTGTGAAGACGTGCCTTGCTTCCCCATTAGCCTTCCACCATAATTTTAAGTTTCCTGAGGCCTCTCCAGCTATGCTGAACTGTGAGTCAATTACACTTTTTTCCTTTATAAATTACTCAGTCTTCAGTATTTCTTCATACCAGCATGAGAATGGACTAATACAATAAACTGGTACCACAGAGAGTGGGGTGCTGTTACAAAGATACCAAAAAATGTGGAAGTGACTTTGGAACTGGATAACAGGCAGAAGTTTGAAAAATCTGGAGGGCTCAGAAGAAGACAGGAAGATGTGGGAAAGTTTGAAACTTCCTAGAGACTTGCTGAATGGTTTTGACCAAAATGTTGATGGTGATATAGACAATGAAGTCCAAACTGAGGTGGTCTCAGATGGAAATGAGGAACTTATTGGGAACTGGAGCAAACGTCACCCTTGCTATGCTTTAACAAAGAGACTGGAGGCATTTTGCTCCTGCCCTAGAGTTCTCTGGAATTTTGAACTTGAGGGAGATGATCCAAAACTGGAACTTACGTTTAAAAGGGAAACAGAGCATAAAAGTTTGGAAAATTTACAACCTGATGATGCAACAGAAAAGAAAAACCCATTTTGGCAGATAAATTCAAGCCAGCTATAGAAATTTGCGTAAGTAACAAGGAACCAAATTTTAATCACAAAGACGGTGGGGTAAATGTCTCCAGGCATGTCAGAGGTCTTCATGGAAGCCCCTCCCATCACAGATCTGGAGGCCTAGGAGGAAAAAATTGTTTTGTGGGCCAGGCCCTGTGCCTTACTGCTTTGTGCAGTCTTGAGAGTTGGCACCCTGTGTCCCAGCCATGGCTAAAAGGGGCTAACTTACAGCTCAGGATGCTCCTTCAGAGGGTGCAAGCCTCAAGCCTTGATGGCTTACATGTGCCCTTTGGCCTGTGGGCACACAGAAGTCAAGAACTGAGGTTGGAGAAACTCTGCCTAGATTTCAGAGGATGTATGGAAATGCCTGGATGTCCAGACAAGAATTTGCTGCAGGGGTGGAGCCCTCATGGAGAACCACTGCTAGGGCAGTGCGGAAGGGAGATGTGAGGTCAGAGTCCCCACACAGAGTCACCACTGGGGCACTATCTAGTGGAGCTGTGAGAAGAGGGCCACCATTCTCCAGACCCCAGAATGGTAGATCCACTGACAGCTTGCACTGTGTGCCAGGAAAAGCCACAGACACTAAACACCAGCCTGTGAAAACAGCCGGGAGGGGAGCTATACCCTGCAAAGTCACAGGGGTGGAGATGCCCAAGGCTGTGGGTGACCACCTCTTGCATCAGCGTGATCTGGGTGTCAGACATGGAGTCAAAAAAGATTATTTTGGAACTTTAAGGTTTAATGACTGCTCTATTGGACTTTGGATTTGCATGGGGCCCATAGTCCCTTTATTTTGGCCAATTTCTCCCATTTGGAATGGGTGTATTTACCAAATGCCTGTACCCCCATTTTATCTAGGAAGTAACTAATTTGCTTTTGATTTTACAGGCTCATAGGCAGGAGGGACTTGCCTTGTCTCAAATGAGACTTTGGACTTAGACTTTTGAGTTAATGCCAGAATGAGTTAAGACTTTGGGGGACTGTTGGGAAGGCATGATTGGTTTTGAAATGTGAGGACATGAGATTTGAGAAGGGCCAGGGGCAGAATGGTATACTTTGGCTCTATCCCCATGCAAATCTCATCTTGAATTGTATATCTCATAATTCCCATTGTTGTGGGAGGGACCTGGTGGGAGATAATTGAATCATGGGGGCTGTTTCCCCCATACTGTTCTCGTTGTAGTGAATAAGTCTCATGAGATCTGATGGTTTTATAAGGAGAAACCCCTTTTGCTTGGCTCTCACTCGCTCTTTGCCTGCTGCTATCCATGTAAGACGTGAGTTGCTTCTCCTTGCCTTTTATCATGATTATGAGGCTTCCCCAGCCACATGAAATGTAAGTGAAATGTAAACCTCTTTCTTTTGTAAATTGCCCAGTCTCAGGTATGTCTTTATCAGCAGCATGAAAATGGACTAATATACCAGCTATGCTGAGCTGTGTGTAAATTAAACCTCTTTCCTTTATAAATTACCCAGTCTTGGGCAGTTCTTTATAGCAGTATGAAAACAGACTAATACACTTACCCTGTGAAATTATCCTTCAGAAGAGAAGGAGAAATAAATACTTTCTCTGACAAACAAAAATTGAGGGAATTTCTTGCCAGTAGATCAACCTTGCAAGAAATGTTAAAAGAAGCTTTGAAAAGAAGGAAAATGATAGGTCAGAAACTTGGATCCACAAAATGGAAGAGAAGTCACAAATGAAGGTAAAATAAAAACTTTTTATTTTTCTTATTTTTGATTTGTCTAATAGATATCAATTTGTTCAAAATAACAACACTGTATTCAATGATAATAGCTTATATATAAGTGATATGAATGGCAGAAATGATAACAACAGACAGGAGAGAGAAATTAGAAATACTTTGCTATTTTAAGGTACTTGCACTATCTGTGAGGTGATAGAGAATTATTTGAAAGTATACTTGGATTGGTTGTGAAGCTATATCTCTACTGATTTCCTGTTTTCAAAGTTTCAGGATATAAGGTCAAACATTGATCACTTTTCTTAATAAAAGAAATGAACAAGTAGAATTTGAAATTTAAAACACATTACCATTGACATAATACCTCAAAAATGAAATCTGTAGGTGTAAATCTAACAAAATATGTATAAGATCTATATGAGAAAAACTATAAAATTCTGATGAAATATATCATAAGGAATAAAAAGTATGAGAAATATTCTATTTTCATGGATAGAAATTATTGTCAAGATGTCAGAGTTTCCCATTTTTATAAATTCAGTGTAATCCCAGTCATATTCTCAGAGAGTTATTTCGTGGATATCAACAAACTAGTTCTACATTTCATATGTAGAGAGAAATGACCTCGAGTAGCCAACACAATATTGAAGGAGGAGAACAGCTTCAGAGGATAGACAGTACCTGACTTTGAGACTTACTATAAAGTTATAGTAATCAAGATAGTGTGGAATTGGCAAAAGAATAGACATAGATCAACAAAGGATAATAGCCCACAAATAGGAAAAGAAGAGCTGACTACACCCAAAGCTAATAGAAGGAAGAAAACAGCAAAGGTTATTGTGAAGATAAATGACAGAGCTTTAGTTTCTAATTTCTACACAGGGCATAATAATAGTATAGACCTCATAGGTCTGTTGTAAGAAATACATGGCATGAATCAGATAAACTATGTCTGCCACATGATAAATACCCTGTAGGAATGAATTGTTATTTTCTAAAAGGGAATAAAATGCAAATATCAGTGAGGTTTCAAAAAAACCTCTTCTCTAATTTTATGAATACATCCAACTAACAAGGGGATGCACTGGAGAAATACAGAGTATGCGCATCTAACACAGGCTGGCAAGAGGTGGTGGTGAGGATAGCAAGGGAAGGCTTCCTGAGTATCCTACTGTCACACCTCGTAGCTCCATCACTAGGCATGGCTTATGAGCAAGGTTAAAAAAACAAGACCAGGGAGATTAAACTATAAGGAAATTTACACAAATGGACCTGGGGAGAAGATATGATCAGGTATATAAACCTCACTCTTCAAAGTAAACTTTTACATTGAATGGGGCTGTTATGGGGTGAAGATGGGGCACGGTTGGGATGGGACAAATAAAGGTCATCTTCAGAGACTAGGAAACCTCTGAGTTAGAGAGAAGACAGATGATTCTGATTTATTTTTTCCTTTGGGGGCAGTGGAAGAGGCTGTGAAGAAGAGCTGGTTAGCACATCCAGAAACATAATTTGACAGAAAAACACACTGGGAAGGCTCAGGTGGAGGGTCCTGTAATGTGGTATTGTGCTACATATGGATAAAATACAGCTGCCAGAACAATGTCAGCTTTTAAGGAACTCTAGTGTGAAGACAGAAAGATCCTGAGTAAATGAATCCAATTGACAATCCCAAAATTGTGTTTTATTTCTATTTACATGTATTTCACCCTCTTTAGGCCTGCTTTTAGAATGTTGGCTACAGAGTTATTTTTTTCTTATATGAGATATTATGAATAGTGGGAAGAACACTTAAAAAGGAGACATAGAGACCATTTCAGGCTGGGAAGAGTGGAGACAGTTTAAGATCTACACAGATTACAACAGTCCAACCTTTTTCACTTACTAGCATGCAATATTGGGGAAATTTCCAAAACTTTGAGTCTTGAGTTCTGCATCTGAAAAGTTAGCTTCATTTTGCAGGGCTGTTGGAAAGGTCAGAGATAATAAATGCAAAGAACCTAGCCAACCTCTCCACATATATTAAACCTTTAGTAAATGAAAGTTGTTACCATTACTAGTGCTGATTGCTACCTTAACCTTCTAGAATTTTAAAGAAACTATTGAGCAGTTCTCAGGGAATCTGAGGTACTTAGGACCCAGAATACCAAGAGTCAAAATTACTACTTAACAAATAGAACTAAACAACGGAGAGAAAGTTATTTAGTTTGAATATGAGCCAATTGTTTCAATCTGAATGCCATTCAAATGACCTAATAGTTGTGTAACGGGCTGTACACTATTATGTTATTCTCCTTTGTTTTGTTCCCAGCTGTATCTTCAATCAACATCCCAATTGCCACTCATTTCACAGCCACCAAACACTCAGCCCTTGCCAAATTATATTCAAGAAATTACAATTTTATTGCAATGTACTTGAACTGGACTTCCTCAAGCCAAAGGAAAGAGTGTCAGCCAACTGGTTTCCACAGATCAACTCAAAAGAACATAACACTTATTTTTCAGTAAATCATTTGAGAAGATATAGGTAAAACAACTACTTTGCAAACTGTGTTCCAATGCGATGGGAAAGGGTCTGGAACATCTACCTTGGACTCTACCAATGGGAAGTTTCTTTACTGTTTATCGAGGATTCGAGGGCCAATTTGCATTCCAAGATTTAGTCTCTGAGACACACTATCTAAAGGGCTGACCCTCGCTCCCATTCCCAAAGTTCTAACTCCCTGTGACATAGCTAAATTCAAACTTCAGTCACTCTGATGAATTTGCAGTTTCCCTGAACAGACTTGCCTTGAGGCATTTACACTTAACTGCCACTTTACTGCACTCATGTGGACCACAACCCTCTTCATTCTTTCTTTTTATTTGTCCTTCTGGTCTAGCATATCTCACAATCTTCCTTGTGATACTATTGCTCCTAGACATGAAAATCCTGACATCTTCAGCAACAGCACTGTGAATTCCAAAGAGCAGATGTCCAATTAATGTTCAGGGAATAAATGAACCAATGAGCACAGTATCTAATTTAGTAAGATTTAATTTCTCCTAAATTCTGAAATAAGGTAAGCAAATCCAGATGTAAGTCATTTAATTTTACAGAACAACAGATTAAAAATAATAGGGAAGATAAGAATTGACAATCTTTTACTTTATTTTGCTCTATTTCTTTGCTGTTGTTGTTTGGACATGAGTTTGTTTACATCAAAGTCCTTATAAAGGCCTAGAAATCTGATTTTTTGGCACATATTTTGCTCAATTTCTTGAACCCAACAGTTTCATTGCTGAGTAATCTCACATTTCCAGAGAAACACCTATTTCAATGCCATATTATCCTGTTCTGGATCACAAAATGAGATGGAAAGTTTCTCCAACTTGTTTCACAAAATATAAAAACTCCTACTTTTAAACTTGATACACAGCAATAAATGTGTAAACCACATGATCTATAAACTCATACTGAGAAACGATTTAAACTAATTTTTAAAGAAACATTTGAAAAATAAGAAAAAGAAGGAAAGGAAGGAAGGAGGCAGATCTTCAACTTATCATATAAATAGGAATACAAAGTTGATATGCATCCAAAGTGAAGGAAGTGACCATTACAGAGTTTGAATGCTCTAAATCATGAGGAGAGCAAGTGATAGTCTTCAGAGGAGGATGCAGAGTGAAGAGCTGGCCAGCAGGTCAGGTTCCAGAGTTAGGGGTGCACACTGGAGAAATTCCAGGAGAAAGGTGTCGTAATGATGGAAACAGCAAGAACTGAATGAAATAGCTCCTGGGCAGAGTTAATTCTCAGGGATACCACCGGCCTCAAAGCAGCAGGATCCTAGGTTAATGAAGTTTAAAGACAATCTCCAAATTTTGATTTATTCTCACACTTAACTTCCTTTTATAGGCCTGCTTTTAGTACTTTGACTACAAGTGTCTCTTTTTTTTTTTTTTTTTTTGCCTGAAATACATTTTGGAATAGTGAGTTTAAAAGGTTCATTAAGAGACAACAAGTCTACCTCAGGTGGGAGGAGTGGAATAGTTTAGGCTCTAGACAAATTCAGACCAGGGCTCTTGTCCTAGCTCTGCCATTTACCAGTCTTGTGAACTTGAGAAAATTAGAAGTTTATTATCTGCCAAATGAATTTGGTAAGCCCCATCTTGTAAGACCATTAGAGTGTATGTACTACATATAAACCACATGGCAAGATGACTGGAATATATTACCCAGAATGGCAGTTTTTAATATTATTATTTTGATTCAAGATGATAGCATCCACCACACTTGGAAGTTTTGTTTTGTTTTGTTTTGTTTTTTGGTCCAGGAGATGTTAGAGAATATGGAATAGTCTTGCACAAAAATATTGAATCAGCCAAAAATGATCCCTAGCAAGTAAAGCTATGTAAATATTGTCCATGAGGGCACCTGTTGTTTAATTCAGTTGTGAGGTTGTCTTCCCCAGCTAGATGTAACTCAGGCTCCTAAAATTGGTGTCAAGGCCCAAGTTCTTGTATCCTTCTTGGGCGCCTTTCTGCCTTTCCATCCCAAACCATCTTTGTTTACATCCTTTATATCCTTAACAAAATCTAGCCCTCTCAAGAGTTTGCCAAATTATCCTCCATATAACTAAATCAAAATGCCCTTTTAATGCACTGGAATCTAGCTCTCCCAGTTCAAGGCAAAAACTGCCAACATAGTGGCTTCTGTGCATCTCATCTCAAAGGATTATCATTCTTATTCTTCAGAAACTCCTTGTAGAACATGTGTTTAGAACAGCTAATTTGCAAACTATGTTTACCTGCTTACCTGCACTGGAACTAGAGCACAATACACCTTCCTACCCTGCCCACATGGAGATTTGTCTCTGGTTTACCCGCAATCCCAAGAATAGAAGCAGTTTTCCATTATAGAGTGAACTTTGTATTTTCCCCAAAATTCATATAATGAAGCCCTAGCTCCCAATGTTATGGTATTTGGAGGTGGGCCTTTGAGGGATAATTACGTTTAGTTGATGGTTTAAGGGTAGGGGCCGCATATTAGGATTAGTGTCTCTGTAAGAGGAAGAGAGACTAGAACTCGCTCTCTCCCCTTCTTGTGAGGAGACACAGAAAAGGTGACTTTATGCAATCCAGGAAGAGTACCCTCATTAGGAACTGAATATGTTGGCTCCTTGATCTTGGACTTCTCAGCTTCCAGAACTGTGAGAAATCAATTTATGTTGCTTAGGCCACCCAGATTATGGTATTTTGTTTATGAAGCCCAAGTACACTAATTCTTGGGGTTTTATCTCTCAACTGAAGCATACCCGTCGAGGGTATGGCTGCTACTCATCAATTCCAGAACCTCAGCTAGCCCACCAACTTAAATGAAAGTTACATTCCACTGAGGATTTGCAGTTTTCCAAAGCCCCAAACTGCCTGGCTTAGGAAATTCCCTCTTGGTTGCTCTCATAAGGAACACCCTCATCCTCACTCATTATTTTTAATTTAACTATAGGTCATAAAGGGCAGTTAAATGATCATAGCTTGTAGGCTTAAAACTTCTATAAACAGGGACTGGGTATTTATCTGAGCATCTCCAGTATTAGCACATAGTCTTCCAGAGAGCAGATGCTCAGTTAATGTTTGGTGACTAGAAGAGCCAGTGAACACAAGGTCTAATTCCTAATTTATTAAGATTTAATTTTTTCTACTTTATTGAATAAGCTAAGAAAAGCAAAGTACAAATCAGTTAATTTTACAAAACTAAAGATTAAGAAGAATCAGAGAAAACAAGGATTAATCATGTTTTATTTTTTTCTTCATTGTATTACCCTACTTATTTTACTGTGGGATTATTTCGTATTTTCAAGAAAATCTTTACTGTGATGTCATATCTTCTTATCTGGATGATAAAAAGTCCTCAGTCCTCAATAGGGGTGGGAAGATAAGCTGGACATATGGCTCTGGAAATTGCACTAGCTTTGGCAGTAGTGCCAGGCATGGTTGCATCTATGGCTTGGGCTCTCTCTTCCTCATCTCACAAAGCCTCTTCATAATGGGATGTGGAGGCACTAGGAACAGTATCACTGACCTTTGCCAAAACTTCAGGACTTTCATCTTATTGGTTTCAAGATGCACTATTGAACCCCAAAGGAATTCATAGCGTGCAGGATCACTGTTGAGCAGTACTCCGGGTACTTTTTAGCCTCATCAAATCCTGAGTGATGAGCTTCTTGGGCTCTCCATAGATGTAGTGTTTCCTCCCAGCATATGCTCACATCATGTCTAGGAATTTCCAGATGTCTTCTTCAGTGGCACAGTTGCGCTTCATGAAGATCACACTCTGGAGATTTATCAGGAGACCAGTCTTGGGTAACCCCCTGCCACCAAACACCCTCCCATTTTGGGGAACTTCCAGCTTTACAAAATCATAACAAGATCATAGGAGTGATGGGTTGAAATGACTTCCTTTATATCAACTGCAAAGGTAACCTTAATGCACTCAGAAGTTTTTCTGAGGATCTCAGCATACTGATTTTGGTATTTTTAGTTGACAACCTTCAGCATATCTTCTTTTGTAATGGGCCGTTTCATTTTATACTTGTAGAGCAGGAACTGCTCCAACAACTCAGCTTTCCTGGTTCAAGGGTCTCTGCACGAGTTCTCACTGGAAGGTGGGGCCTCAGCTGTGCTTTTCTCTTCCTTATCTTGGCCACTGGAAAATTTATCAGGTCTAGAGCAAAAAATGCCTATGTAAGTAGTGGTGGATGAGGCTTTCTGAGGCCCCTTCAAAGTGCTACATGACCCAGTAGTAGGTAAGCTCTCAGTAACACCTCCACAAAGAAGAGGCGAGGAGGAAGGAGACTCTTCTGCTGCCACTGCTATTGCCTGAGTACCCCCATTACCCTGAGTCTTACTTTGAATCTGGTGACGTTTCTCATGGACATGGAGCTTACTTTTCTGATACCAAGACATGATGACTCTGGTTAGGCAGAATAGGAAAAGTGTGGACAGGATGGCTGGTAATGTGGGCACCTGAAGGAGGAAGAATGAGATGGTGTGAGCACCAGCAGCAGGGAGAGACTACCATGGCTTTAACAAAGGCCACAGCTACAGGTTTCCAAGAGCACTGCTTTAGGAACCCACGGAGCGCCTGTTCTCCTGGTCCGCCTGTCCACTGAGAACCCTGTGGATAAAGTTAGAGTGAGTTTTAGGCTGCAGCCTGCTAACCCTGCCTTAGGTGTACTGAGATGGTGGCAGGGGCTGGTCATGGGGGTTCTCTGTTTTGGAGTGTGGGGGTTTAAGTTCACAATCGTAATCATCATATCAATTGTTGGCAGGCCCTGGTTCCCCTCCCTTCTGCTGCTCTGATGTTGACACCTCAAACCAAAGCCAGTACCTCCCTGAGACCCCAGAAGATAAAGTGAAGGAGCATCTCAGTCCACCATCTCTGTCAGGGGGCATCCAACTGGGAGCTATGTGGAGGTCTCTCTGTCATGGGATGCTTGGGTCTTCAGTTCTCATTCAAGGAATTCACCTGATCTCTAGGTAGTACCTGGAAGACTTCCCTTTTGCTGACTGGTGGCTACAATCATACACCAAAGATTTCATCTGCCTTAGATTTTATATATATAAAGAACTGGGGAGAAGCCTCAGCCTGATAGTCCTGTCCTGGTCCTTTAAGTACTGAGTGCAAGGGTGGGGCACAGATGCTTTGTTATCTGTTCAATCGTGGGTGGTCCTCCCAACCCTTCCTTTGTCTCTTGGCATGGCCCAGGACTTTTCTATTCCTACCAGAATCTACTGAGACTCTACTAAGATACAGGTACCACCTCACCTGCCTATGGCCTTCCAAGGCTGAGAATAGGGGATGGATTTGGTGTTCCCCTCAGATATCATGTCTTCACCCTAATTCGTAGAAATGGCTGGAAATCCTCCTACTGCAGACCTCAGGCCATCTACTTTAGACAAAATCCCTCATCATCATTACCAGTAACCACCCCCATACCATAGCAGGAAATAAGTGCAAGTCATGTAACCAGTGCACAGGCATCCCAGGGTGCCAGTAGAGCAGGGGTTCCTTCAGTCCTCATGTAGGGCACTTACTTTGATTCATGGCTGCACTTGGGCTGCATTTCTTTGTTGACTTGAGGATCCTTCCCTTAGACCAAGGTCCTCACATCTCTGAGACCCCCCCTTGAAGAAGTCAGCCTGGCCCAGGGCCTCCGAAGGTTGATGGCAGGAGCAGGCTTTGTGCTACCGCACACTTCTGAGATCAGTGATCCCTCAGAAATCACGCAGGCTTCTGCTGTTGATTCCCTGAAGGGCATGGTACTCCTTCCTTTGCTGACCTTAGCCCGCTGTCCCCTGCCCACTCCAGGCCAAGGCCCTCAGCTCCCAGTATCATCAAGTAGGAAAGGAAAGCTCACATATACTTGACATCCATGTTTGGGTACTCAGGGAGCTGCAAACAAGAGCTTGATGGGATTCTCCACCTAAGCTTCCTCACCTTGATTGCTGCTAGGGTTTGCTCCTCCTCACTCAGCTGCTCTGAGTTCACGTACTTTTACTAAGGCCCTCACCTTCCCGAGGCCCTAGAGGCAGGAATGAGCACAGATCTCAGCCTGCCTACTCTGCTCAGGGCCTTCCAAGACTGAGAACAGGGGTCGAGCTTTTTGGGGGAGAAGGCCCGGGACATGCTTCTGAAGTGGGTGGTTCTCTTGCTCTCATTAAGTATTCTCACCTTGACTTCTGCCCGATCCTAAGACCCCTCACTTTTTTGCACTTGTGCTAAGGTGGCCTGCCTTAGGCCACGTCCCTCACCTTTCTGTAACCCTCAGGAGGAAGTGAGTCCTACCCATATCCCCAGTGAAAGTGTTCTCAAGGCTGACTCCAGGGGTGACATCTATGGTGCCTTCTCTGTTCTGGAGTGGGCAGTTCCCTCAGTCTCACAGACGATTCCCAATTTGACTCTTCTTAGAGCCTTACTTCAACGAGAGCCCTTTGTAGCAAGGCCCTGACATCTTCGGCTCCTGTATCTTTAATGAAAAGCTTCCTGGGAAATGCCACACTCTTGAAAAATCTTGAGCAGAATAGGTCTGTGTCCAAGTGGAGTGATGTGAAATGGGGAAGCTGAAGAACAAGGCAGAGGGCCTGGGATAGGGAGGTGGCTGTCAGAAAACACACACTAATCTAATTCTCTTCATCACTAAGACTTAATCTTTCACAGTCACTGGCAAATGTTAGGTGTTTAATAAATGGCATTTATTTATGATTATTTATGATTATTTATGATTATCTTCTTATCTGAGATTTTTTAAAAATCCAGCATATGTCAGAGAAAATGCAATGCTCTCCAACAACACCAAATCAGCCAAAAATTTGCTGTAGCAAGTAAAATTCAATTTTCCCCATTAGGGCATCCGTTATTTAATTTGGATGTTGGGGGTTCTTCCCCATCTGGATACAATTCAGATCTTCTAGAATTTTGTTAAGGACTAACTCCTTCAATGCATCCCAGCTACCCTTCCATCCAAATCACCTATATTTTCATTCATTTCTTCCCCACCAAAATCTAGCCTTCCCTTAGAACCTGCCAAGTTACACTCAGGATAATCTAATTAGAATGTCTTTTTCTAGTAGGAACTAGTTCTTTCTTCCAGTTCTAGGTAAAAAGAAAAAAAATAAAAAGCCACACAGTGACTTTTGTGCATCTCACTCTTATTTTGGGGAAACTCCCTGGAGACAATTTGCATAGAATATGTAGCTTGTGCATTGCGTTCTACTGTACTAAGAGCAAAGGTATCTCCCACTCCTGCCTATTATGAAATGAATTTTGCCCCCAACCTCAAATTCACGTGCTCAAGTCCTAACCCCCAGTACCTCAGAATGTGACTATATTTGGAGATAAGGTCTTTAAATAGGTGATTAGTTAAAATGAGGCCATTAGAGTACTTTTATAAAATCTGACTGGTGTCCTGAAAAGAAGAGTTTAGGACATGCTAGAAAACACCAGGGATGCATACACACAAAAGGACAGCAATGTAAAGAGGCTGCAAGAGGGAAGCCTTCTGAAAGCTGAGAGAGGCCTCAGAGGAAACCAACCTTGCTGGCACTGTGATCTTGGACTTACAGCCTCCAGAACTGTGAGAAAATAAACTTCTGTTGCATAAGCCACTAGTCTAAATCTAAATAATTCTTTCTGGATTATCTATGATCCCAAAGTAATTCATAAGAGCATGTTTTAGTGGTGTCCTATTTCTTGGTGAGGAAGGAATTTCCACATTATGGTTATGTGGTATTCAAACACATGATACTGGGCACTGTATAGATGAGGTCAACAGCAGTTCATTAATCACATACACTCACAGCCCAGGGTAGCAGTACACCACATACCACACAGGGTCACACAAGGGTTGCACTCAGGAACAGAGTGAATGAATAAGGTCTCTGGGAGGCAGGATTTGTAGATCAAGAGGGAGAGGTGACCTCTAGTTCTCATGGGAAGTTGTGATTGGCTTGTGTGAATAATTCTGAAGGCCGTCAGGGAAAGAAAACAAGATCTGTGCCTGGTTCTCTTAATAAAGATGGTTGTTTGGCTAAGGGACCTATTCTGCAAGTGCATAGTGTACAGAGGAATTTCCAGTTAGGCCATTTGAAAAATTGAAGGCAATATATTGTAGGAGATCAGTCAGGGTGATGGGAAAAATTGTAGAAAGATGCAAACCATCTTGGAAAGCCAGGGGTTTGCAAAGCTTTGAAAGAAAATTTGGCTGAAGGCAGCTGAGTTCTCTTAAGAGCTTAGGTTAGATAACAAGGGGATGAAAAGAAACTGATCTAGATAAGTTAGTTACTTAGGCCTCAGAACCTGGCCTTTAATTATCCATGCGCAGGACTGCTCTCTCCAGAGGGCCGACCATGTTAATTATCCACAAGTGTGTTGTCTCAAAACCTTTTCCATTAAATCTGTGCTGAATAAATACCCGCAGTACCAGCTTATCAGGGCCTCAGCTGCTGACTCTTTACAGCACCCTCCTTGGGGTCTGTGCGTGGCCACTCCCCTAGCCCACTCTTTCACCAGATGTCTGTGTCTGAGTGCCTTCTTTCATCCGTCATTTGGCCAGGGTCTGCGGGTCAGACCCCAGCAGATGGTGCCCTGCGAGAGGAATGCTGCAACAAATCATGAAGGAACCCTCCAAAATGAAGGTAAGGAGACTGTGCAGTCAGTAAGTCAGTAAATCGATAAGTCATCGGTGCCTGCTCAGGGTTTCCAAGTTTGAGGGAATTGTTCGGGCTAGGGTTTCATCATGGGACAACAGTTATCAGCTCAACAGAAACAGTATATAAAAGTATTGAAACAGCTGCTTAAAGCTAGTGGAGCCTCGGTTTCACAGGCTCAATTAAGGGACCTAATGCAAACTGTTGTATCTCATAACCCATGGTTCCCAGAAGAAGGTATGCTAGACGTAGAGCTCTGGGAACAAGTGGGGAGAAATCTTAAACAACATCATGTGTAAGGGCAACGGGTCCCAGTAACATCTTTAACATTATGGGCTTTAGTTAGGGCGGCTTTGGTCCCGTTATACACAGAAGAGCCTAAAAAGGGGAGGGAAGAGGAACCGTCACCTACGTTACTGCCTCCTTATCCCTTACCCCCACTATCACCAGGCCAAAATAACAAAGAGGAAACAGAGGTTTTTGCCTGAGCCCCACTTCCAATAGATAGGAAAAATGACAAGGGATACACTACAGCTATGGGACTCTGTCTTAGGCAAGCGGCATTAGAAGGGGAGCTCTTAGCCTGCCCGGCAGTATATAGTATTAGGCCTTAATTTTGGGGTTTACACTACAGTTCAGTTTTCCATTAAAGGGTTTTCTCTCTCAACTTTGAGATGCATCATCTGAGGGTTCTCACCTCTGCTTACTAGTTTCATAGCCTCATCTAGCACCCCCATGCAGCTAATTTAAAAGTTACAACACATTGACTTTCAGTTTCCCAAAACTCAAACTGCCTTGCCTCATGAAATTTATGCTTTACTGCTCTCAACTGGAATGCCCCCTTCTCATCCATCCTTTCTGCTTTCCTATAAGTCATAGAGGGTGACTCAACATTTACTTTATATGACTGCAGCTTTTAACCTCAAAGATTCTATGGGCAGAAGCTGGGCCTTTATCTGAGCAGCTCCAGTACTGTTACAGAGCCTTCCAAAAAGCAGATACTCAAATGATGTTTGGGGAATATAAGAGACAGTGAGCAAGAGATCTAACTTATTAAATTTAATTTGTCCTATATTGTTAAGCTAACCATATCAAGGCATAAATCATTTAATTTTACAAAACAAAAGACAAAGAAATGAAGAAAACCAAGATCATGTTTTATTATTTTTTTCTATTTCACTATCTCAATTATTTTACTGGGGGTTCTTTGGTATTTCCAAAAAAAAAAAAAAAAAATCCCTTTTGGTGATGTTATATTTGCTTGACTGGATGAAAAAGGCTTCAGACTTCAATAGGATTGAGAGAAGCTGCTGAACTTGGCCCTGAGAGAGTCTTGGCCACTGCAGTAGTGCCAGTCTCGGCTGCATCTCTGGCTTGGGCTCTCTTCCTCATCTTACAAATCTTACAAAGTCTCTTCATACTGTGATGAGAAGGCACCTGGAGCAATATCATTGACCTTGGCCAAATATTCCAGGACCCTTATCTTGCTGGTTTTGGTGTAGGCTTTCGGATCACAAAGGAATTTATAGCATGCAGGATAACTGCAGGGCACCCAGTGGTACTCCAGGTACTTTAGCCTCACGAAATCCTGAGTGATGAGCTTCCTGGGCTCTCCATAGATGCAGTGCTTCTTCCCATCATATATTTGCATCATATCCAGAAATTTCCAGATATCTTCCTCATTGGCACAGTTGCCTTTCAGGAAGACCACAACCAGGAGAGTCATGAGGAGACGAGTCTTGGGTAACCTTTTGCCAGCATGAATCCTCTCACTGTTGGGGAGTTTCAGCTTGCTGACAGGGTCATATAAGTAACAAGTTGGGTGGACTTCCTTCAAGTCAACTGCAAAGACAACCTCAATGTGCTCAGAAGCTCTTCTGAGAATCTCAGCAAACTGGTTTTGGTATCTTGGGTTGACAATCTTCAGCATATCTTCCTTCATAATACACTGTTTCATTTCGAACTTGTAGAGCAGGAACTGCTCCAACAAACCCACCTTTATATTTATGAAATTGCTGCATGAACTCTCAGTGAAGGGGGAGACCTCTAAGGAACATGGGTACTCCTCATCTCTACTGTTAGCCGCTTCATCAGATCCTGTGTTAAAAACGCCTGCAGAAGTCATGGTACTGGATTCGCAAGGCTCCTGAGAAGTGCCACTTGACTCAGCAGCAGATGAGCTCTGGGGAATATCCCCAAGAACAGGAGAGGAAGTGGGGAGGGGCTCATCTTCCACTTCTTCACTGACCTGAGCTCCACTCTGAACCTGAGAGTCATCTTGGATCTGGTAGTGTTTCTCACAAATGTGGAGCTTACTGTTCTGATCCTGAGACATGTTGACTCTGATAAAGGATAGCAGGCAGGAGAATGAGTAGGAGAACAGGTCAAGAGAGTCCACTGGAGGAGGAAGATTGAGAGGGTCTGTGCACCTTCAAAGTGGAAATTCTACCGTAGTTATAATAAAAACAACATTTGCAGTTTTCCATGAAGGAACTGCTCTAGGAACACACTGAGATTCTGTTATCCTGATCAATGTGCCCCCCTTGGGAAACCTTTGGAGGAAGTTAGACTGAACCATAGGCTTTAGCCTGGTAGCCCTGCCTCAGGCATACTAAGGTGACATAGTGGCTGCCAGTCTTCTAAGTTGAGGGGTCCTTTTACTTCACATTCAAGACAATCATGCCAACTGGTGGCAGGTCGTGAGAACCATTTCCTCTGAAGTTATATCACAAACCTCCCTGGTACCCATAAGAAGGATGTGAAGGGGATCCTCAGCTTATCACTGCTGTTTATGTGCCCACAGTGCTGACTGTTGAGTAGGTAATTTTCCATCCTGGCCTTTCTGGGATCCTTAGTCCACCCTTGGGGTCCTTACATTGGCATATAGGGCCTAGGAGCCCAACTTCCTTCATTTGAATGGTGACTACTGCACCTTCAGACTAAGGATCTCACCTCCCATAGACCTGACATAAAGAGATGGTAGAGAGCTTCAACTTCACAACCCTGCCCTGGCCTTTCAAGCACTGAAACCAGGGTAGGGCCAGATTCTTTTTTAACTCTTCTATTTAGTGGTAGATGATTCCTTTAGCACTTGCTTTGACCCCTGGTATGGTCTGGAACTTCTCCTTCCCTTGTCCTAAGGCCTATCCCGTTATACTAAAGAGAAAACGACCCTGAAACATGCCCTATGGGGAATGTGAGGGTCTTCTCATATGTTCTCATTTGTTCTTACCTGTCTTCTTTGTCCCAAGGCTGAGAGTAACAGATGAATTCTGTGGTGTTCCCACTCATAGTGTATGTGGTCCCCTCAGTTATTAGCATATTCACTGTGGCCTCTGGAGAAACCTGGAAATCTTCTAACTGCTGACCTTAATTCATAATCAGACCAACTTCCTTCCTTCCTTGTGGCATCATACGAGGAAGTATGTCATATCATGTCAACAATGCCCATGTATTTCAGGGCTGCCAGTAAGGGTGGGGCTCTGTGTGATTCTCTTAGTTCTGAGGGTAGAGGGTTTCCTAAGTCCTCACTAGGGACCATCACCTTGATTCATGGCAAGGCCTTGGACTCTTTTTGTTGACTTGAGGACCCTACCCTCAGACTAAGCCCTCATGTCTCTGAACTCTTTTTGCAGAAGTCAGCCTGACAGCCCTGCCCAAGGCCATCCAGAGTTGATGGCAGGGGGAGGTTCTGTGCCACCTCCCTATTATAGGATCTGTGGTCCCCTCAGTCATCACTCATGATTTTGCATTTGATTCCTGGCAGGGCATGGAACATCTCCCTCTACTGTCTAAGTCTCAAAACCTTAGAACAAGGTTCCCACTCCTTGAGGTCCCAGAATGAAAACAGGAAATGCTACCTGTCTGTGCCCTCCCAGGGATGACATCAAGATTCAGGTTCCTCGGGGCTATCTCTGTGGAGGGTAGAGGTCTGCCCTCAGTCCTCACTCAGGGTCCTCACCTTGACTCTTTGCAGGCCTTGAGTTTCTTCTTTCGACTTTAAGTCACTCATGTAGACTAAGGATCTTATGTTCCTGAGAACACTGAACAGTAAGTGAGAAGTAGCCTAACAGCCCTGCTTCAGTCTTCCAGGTCTAAGAGTAGACACAGTCTGATCTCTGTTACTCCATTTACTATGGGGGGTTTGTTTCTTCATTTCTCATTCATCAGTCTTCATCTTGGTTTCTAAACTTTCTATGAGAGGCTTCTGGAGAAATGCCATGTCATTCCAAACTCTTCATTAGTTTTCCCTCTGCAAACGTTGCAGAGAATAGGATGTGTCCTAAGGATGATGTGAGATGGGAAATCTGAAGCACAAAGCAGAAAGCCTTGGACAGGTGTGCTTTCAGAGAAAGAAAAAAAAAAAAAAAAAAGAAAACCATTGTTTATACATACCTTCCTGTCACTAGGCAGCCTTAGCTTCTTATGTAACTTCTGTTCAAATATATCCACTTGCTACAGCGAAGAGGCTGAGCCAAATGATTTTGTGAGTCCCTAGTCTTTTGAGGTTTCTGACATTGACTTTGCAGATAATGATATTGTCAACAAATATCTCTTTCTTTATTCACAACTTGGATTTATTTTGATATTTGTATTGCTTATTCCTTGGGCTGTGTATGCCAAAATAGTATTTGGGGTTTGAAGTCTTGCTTTGTATCTCCTGAGATATATTTTGAAGTAGTGAGTAGAAAATAAGTAACACAAGGTCTGCTTCAGGCTGGAAGAAGTGGGGCAGTTGTGGACTCTAGAGAAATTCAGAGGCAGGGTCTAGTCTAGTTCTGTTGCTTGCCAGTCTTGTGAACTTGAGAAAATTGCAAGCTTTTAACGTGCAAAGTCAATTCGATAAACGCCATCTTATAGTATTTAGGTGTGTATATGTGTGTGTGTGTGTGTGTATAAATATATAAATATATATATATATATATATATATATATTTCTATGTAAATCGCCTGACACAGTGTTAGGTAAACTTTGGATGTTTAATGAATGGTAATTATTACTAAACTTTTTTTGACCCAAAATGATGACAATCTTCCCTTACAGAATTTTATTTCCAGAATATATTAGAGATTACTCCAAATAACATAGAAATCCGCATCTGCTGAAATGCTGCCAAGCCAGTAAAACTGAGTAGTGTTTCCTCATTAAAGCATCTGTTATTTGGCTGTGGAGTTGTCGCCTTCAGCTGGAGGCAACTCAAAGTTCTTGTTTCGTGTTAGGGACCAAAAACTTCCCAGGTCACTTTTCCATCCAAACCGCCCCTATTTTCATTCACTTCATTACCACCAAAAACTAAACTCTCCCTTAGAGTTTGACAAATTACACTCAAAGTAACCTAATTCAAATGTCTTTTTAATGGAGCAGACTCTGGCTCTCCCAGTCTATGATAGGGGTGATGGTTCAGTGACTTCTTGGCATTTTATGTAAAGGAAGTATCACTCATGTTGCTCAGATACTCCCTGGACATCATGTGCTCAGAAGACACAGTTTGTGAACTGGGGCAACTGCACAGGTCTCTTTGCCTTCCTATCCCAGTTGGGGATTTCTTTCTGGTATACCTACAATGTCAAAATAACTTTTAAGACTTGCTTCCCTTTTCAGGGACAGCCTCTCAACTCTGAGAGGCACCATCTGTGGGCCTGGCCCATGCTCACGACTCCCACAGCCTCATCTAGCCCAACCTGCAGCTTCACTTAAATTAATTCCCATGGAGAGAATTGCAGTTTTCTAAGACTCTGAACTGCCTTCATCAGATAATTTACATTTGACTTCATTAATGTGAAATCTCTTCCTTATCCCCTCTTTTTACTTGTCATTTGTGCCTTAGATGATATCTCATCATCTTCCTTATATGTTAGTTGCTGCTTGACTCTAAAATTCTACAGGCAGAAGTTGGATCTCCTTTTGCTTACCATCACCAGTACTATCAGGGAACCTTTCAAACAGCAGGCACTCGATTACTGGTTGGGAAACAATAATTAAAAAATGATGAAAACAGTAAACAGTAAGTCTAATTTATTATTTTATTTTCTCATGCAGTTTCAGTAAGCAAAGCAAATACAGGTTTATATAATTTAATATTACAAGCAATGAGCAAAAAGACTAGCAAACACCACAAACGAATTACTCTACTTTTGTTTCACTATTCTGCGATCTCAACTATTTTGCTGTGGGGTTCTTTCACATTTCCGTGAAAATCCCTATTCCAATGCCACGTTACCTTATTCTGTGCTAAAAATAAAATGTTTAAGATCTTTCAATTTGTCTTAAAATGACAAAACTTTTAGTCTTAAACCTGACAAACAGAAATAAATGTGTGATCTATGACATTAAGAAACTTAGACTGTGAAACAATTTAAATCTTCACTTAAAAGAAAGAATATTTTTAAAGTAATAATGAAAGCAAAAGATAAATCTGCGAGTTACTCATGTATAACAGGACAAAGGAAAGATACACATCTTGTTCCCTCCAGCCTCTACTATACTGCACTACTTAAATGGCTCCGCTACTCTCTTCTAACATAAAGTGAAACTTCTACTTCAGACCTCCCTAGAAGTGGGAGGATCTGTAGAAAGTGACCCCATAAAGTGTCCTGGCCAAGGGAACAGTGCCAGCTCTGCGTGCAGCTCTCAGGCTCATTGCTCTCTCTACCTCATCTGTCAAAGCCTCTTCATACAGATTTGGAAGGGAAATGGGGAGAGTGTCATTGATCTTAGCCAAAACTTCCAGGACTCTCACCTTGGTGGTTTCAGCATGGGCTCGTGGACCCCACAGGAACTCGTAGTACAGAGGATCACTGTTGTGCGCCTGCCAGTACTCCAGGTACTCTTCTCGCACTACATCTTCTGTGACAAACTTCCGGGGCTCCCTGAAGATTAAGTGCCTCCTCCCAGCATAGATCCCCACCACATTCAGGAAATCCCAGACCTCCTCTTCAGTGGCATGTTTGCCTTTCATGAAGATCACACCCAGGAGCTACATCAGGAGACCCGTCTTCGGCAGCCCCTTATCACCACTCAGACTTCCTTCACTGGAGAGGTCCAGGTTGCTGAAAAGGAGTGTAGGAGTCACCACCGCATTCCATTTCTTTCAATTCAACACCAAAGACCACCTCCAAGAGCTCAGAGGTTCTCCTGAGGATCTCAGGGAAGTGGGGCTTGTACTTTCTGCTGATAAGCTTCAGCAAATTGGCCTTCACAATGGACTCTTTCTTCTCCAGCAGGAATTGCACCAACATGCTCAACTTCCTGTCCAGAGAATCTCAGTATGTGCTCTGAATGAAGGCTGCTTCCTGGGAAGTACTTGCACTTTTCTCATCTTGACCCTTGGCAGCTACATCAGATCTTGAGCATGAAGCACCTGCATCAGGAGAGTCAGTGGGTGAAGCTCCCTGAGACTGTTGCAGAACGGAGGCATTAGGAGACCTGCGGTGAGTACCCCGACAAACAAGGGAAGAGGAAGAGTGAGACTCGTCTTTCTTCTCTGCAGTGGCCTAACACCCTAGACCCTTGAGATCCTGGGGCTGACCATGGGTCTCTCGGCATTTCTCACGGGCATGGAGCTTACTCTTCTGACCCCAAGTCATGATGGCTGTGGCCCATGACAGCAGGTAGGACTGTGGGCAGGAAAGCTGGCAAGGTTGGCACCTGAATGGGAGAGAGTGACATCACGTCAACACCTTCAGTGGAGAGCAACCATCTTGGCTTTAACCAGGGCCCCTTCTGCATATTTCTGTGAAACAACTGCTCTAGGAACCCACAGGACTCCTGTTCTCCTGGTCAGTTTGTCTCCTTGGAGTGGAGGAAGTTAGAGTGAGTATTGGACTACAGCATGACAGCCCATTTTGGGGCTTACTGAGGTGATAGCAGGGGCTCACAGTGGGGGCACCTTTGACAGGGGTTGGATCCTCTCTGTTTACATTCATGAGCATCATAAAAATTGTTGACAAGACACAGAGCCCCACTCCCCTCTGCTGTTCTGAAATTGACACTAGGAATTTTCACAACACTAGCGAGGAGGAAATAAGGAAGCACTTCTGCCCAACACTTCACTCTGGGGACATGCAGACTGCCTAGGGCTGACAACAGCGAAGATACCTGAGTGCTCTTGCTGTTGCAGTGAGAACAGTCCCCACGATAATCAGACTCTGCACCCAGACTCTTCCCACAACCTGGAAACCACCCTCACTGACCTGCTGCCATCTCCTTACAACCAGGGCCCTACCTCTCTGACTCATGGGGTCAAAGTGAGACTGCACCTCAGTCTCTAGAGACCTGCCTGGACCCCCAGGCTGATATCAGGGGCAGAGTTCAGTGTTACCTCGTTCTGGGAAATGGAGTCCCCTCAATCTTAAGGAGAGTTCTCTTCTTAACTATGTAGTGCCTGAGATTTCTCTCTCTACTGACCTTAGTCCACCAGCCTTGGACCAAGGCCTTCATGTTTTTCAACCCAATGGAAAAAGTGAATGGACTTTGAGCCTAACAGTCATGCTTGGGGACTCCTCAGGGACCAGCTCAGGGGTGGGCTGGGGCAGGCCTATGTGGAGGACACAGACCTGGTTGATTTTGCCACATGCTGAATGTAGAACCCCAAGGCTTTGAGCAAACATGGGCAATAGCCAGGGAATGGTTACACAGGCCTTGGGTGAGATTAGTGCTGTGCTGGCTTCAGGTCTGACCCAGTGCAGCCATAGTGGTGGTGGCCACAGGGGTGCTTGTGTCACTCAACCCCCAGCTTTAGGTGGCTCAGAATGGAGAGAGAGAGAATGGAGAGAGAGGCTCAGAATGGAGAGAGAGACTGTGTATGTCTGAGAAAGTAAGGGAAGAGGACAAGAGTCTCTGCCTGGTAATTGAGAGATTCCTCTTGGACTGTGTCCAAGACCATCAAGGCGATACCTCTACAAGTCTGCAAGAATCACAAAGTTGGACTTGGGATGCTCCATAAAGTAGAAACAGTTTATAAGGAGACATTACAACTGATACTGCAGAAATTCAAAGGATCATTAATGGCTACTATAAGCAACTATATGCCAATATATTACAAAATCTAGGAGAAATGGACAAATTTCTAGATACATACAACCTACCAAGTTTGATCCTGGAAGAAATTCAAAACCTGAACAGACGAATAACAAGTAATGAGATTGAAGACACAATAAAAAGTTTAGCTGCATGCGGTCCTTCATATAAAGAATCCAGTCATGTCAAGGAGCATATGTTTTAGATATAGAGATGTTCTTCGACTTATGATACTTTTTGGAATGTAGTCCCATCATGAGTCAAAAATATTATCAATTGAAAATGCATTTAATACCACTTACAATGGGGTTACATCCTGATAAACCCGCTATAAAATTTAAAAAAATCATAAGTTGAACCTCATAAGTTGGAGACAATCTGTAAATATAATTTCTGCTTTTAAAATATAATTTGAAACTTTTTCTGGAGGGAGTCTTTCAAGTTGGTTGAATAGACATAGTTTATACTTAACTTTTAATGTCTTCCCCTAGTTATAAAAACAGCAAGTAAACCAGAGGCTGAATAGAGTCAGGCAAGAGGTTGACCAATATTAAAAAACAGCAACAAGAGCAACAATAAAAACCTAGAGGATGTGTATTCATTATTAGTATTGTGATGGTTAATTTTACATGTCAACTTGCCTGAGCCATGGAGTGCCCAAATATTTACTCAAACATATTACTCTGGGTGTTTCTGCAGGGCTATTTTTGGATGAGATTAACATTTGAATCAGTAGACTGGGTAAAGCATATTGCCTTCCCCAATGTGTATGGGCCTCAGTCAATCAGTTGAAGGCCTGAATGACAAAATCAGTAACTTTTCCTTGAATAAGAGAAAATTTCTCCCTCATTACTTTATTCAAGCTGGGTCATCAGTTGTTTCCTGACTTCACACTTGAACTAAACCATAAGTTCTTCCTGGGTCTTGAGCCTGTAAGCCACTGGACTGGAACTACATCATTGGCACTCCTGGGTCTCCACCATGTTGACTCATCCTGCGTATCTTGAACTTTTCATTAGAGTCCATATCAAGTGAGCCTATCTATGTCTATGTCTATTGATATATCTATATCTATGTCACCTATATCTATGTCATCTCTATCATCTGTTTTCCAAATGTATGTATTTATCTATCTATATATATTTATCTTAATAAATTTTGCCTGCTATAACAGAATACCATAGATGGTGTGATTTAAAACAATGGACAATTGTTTCCTACAGTTTTGGAGGCTGGGAAGTACAAAATAGAGGCACTGGCAGATTTGGTTTCTGGTGAAGGCATCCATCCTTGTTCATAGATGACCATCTTCTCACTGTCTCCTCACGAGAAAGAAGGGACAAAGGAGCTCTCTGGGATTGCTTTTATAAGAGCACCAATTCCAATCATGAAGGTTCTGCCCTCATGACCTAATCACCTTCAAATACCCAACCACCAAATAGAATATCTGTCTATCCATCTCTCTCTCTCTCTCTCTCTCTCTCTCTCTCCCTCCTATTGGTTCTGTTTTTCTAGAGAATTCTTACTAATAGAGGTATCTATATCATATTTTGAATATTTATAGCATTTTATAATCAAAGTCTATATGTTTCATCTCTTTTGGAAAATCTTGAAAGCTTAAATAATTAATCACAAATTTACATGATCAGAAAAGGAACATTGTTGATATTCCTTTATAACAGTTATTGTGATTGCTCACCAAAAATCAGGTGAGCAATCACAATACCTGGTTTTAAATTCCTATCACTGAAAGGGGCATTGAGGAAGGCAGAAGAGAGAGTCCTGAAACACTGTTACCCCTCACCCAGCCTCTTTCACCCCTCATACTTCCCCACAGTAGCCATGCAGTGCAGAGAGAGAATCTGTGTACTGTCGGGAGAGAACACAGTGACTGGAGGATTTTACATTGAATTTGGTGCTGCCCTGTCACAGTGAAGTATAAACTGCTGTTTATACTCTCCTACTTATATGTTAATCCTTCTACATAAATATATAGGTATACACACAAACATACATACATATTACATATATGTAGGTATGAGTGTGTGTGGCCCACAATCTCTGTACTCAAGTTTTTATTCTAATGTTCTTCCACTGTTGATTAGCTTGCAGTTTGGGGACATTTACATGCCATAATAATTTAGGTTTTAAATTTGGGTTATACTACGTATGCTTCTGGAAAAGAAGAATAAAAGGGAATAGATTTAACTATATACCTAAAACAACTTTAAAAAACAGACAAAAATGACAACATATCTATGTCAATTTTTAATATATTGGACATCCGGCAACAAAAGACAGTGATTCCTGTGAGACTGAAAAGAAGGTGAGCCTATAATTTCCCCAGCTTGCTGCCTTGAGCCTGCAGTTCAGGGAGGGGTAGCTCAGTTGAAACCTGGCCACCTGTTGTTGAGATGAAGCTGACAGTGAGAGGAGGATCCGATGTCTAGAGTTCCTAGCACAAAGTATCTGAGAGGAGAGAGTTTCAGAGAGAGAGAATTCCAGCCTACCTAGGGGGTTCCTGTTCTCACCAACCAATGTAAAAATCATGTCATGCCCAGAACATGAGAGGGACAGACCAAAGAGAGACAGAGAGAGAGTGTGTGTGTACTCAGATACTCAGAAGGGCTTAATCTCTGTAGCGATGTGAGATTAGTCCTAGATTTATGAAGCTCTGGTCACACCTAAGAAACTTTAAAAGCAAGAATTACCAGGACCATAGCATTTTGAACAAACTTAACTGAGTCATAGAACAAAGTATAAGAATACGAATCTATTACAAAAATAAATATCCAGCACACTTATGCTGTACAAATGTGAGCGAGGCCAAATTCACAATACTTGGCATACAATCTAATTGCCAGACATGCAAAGAAACAGGAGAATATGTCCACTAGGGAGAATACATACATCAAAACATCATATTGTATCCCATAAATATACACAATTATTATCTGTCAATAAAAAATAGATTTTAAAAATCAATGGATTAAAATTCATCGAGAAATGACATAGATAACAAGAGCAGACAATGGCATTAAAAGTTAATGTATCTTCAATAAATGGTTGTGGGTAAACTGGATATCTATGCAAAGGAATGAAACTAGAACACTATCTCTCATCATATACAAAAGTAAAATTTAAGCGGATGAAAGACTTAAATCTAAGACCTCTCACTATGAAACTACTACAGGTAAACATGGGGAAAACTCTCCAGGACATTGGTCTGGGCACAAATTTCTTGCATAATACCCCATTAGCACAGGCAAGCAAAGCCAACAAAAAAAAAAAAAAAAAGGAAAAATAGGATCACATCAAGTTGAAAAGCTTCTGCACAGAAAACGAAATATTTAAAAGTGAAGAGACAATCCACAGAATTGGAGAAAATATACTCAAACTACCCATCTGACAAGCAAATCATGAACAGAATATATAAGGAGCTCAAATATCTCTGTAGGAAAAAATCTAATAATCCCATTACAAATGGGCAAAAGATTTGAACAGACATTTCTCAAAGGAAGACAGGCTAATTGCAAGCAGACATATGAGAAGGTGCTCAGCATCTCTGATCAACAGAGAAACGCAAATCAAAACTAGAATGAGATATCATCTCACCGCAGTTAAAATGGCTTATATATAAAAGACAGGTATTAAATGCTGGCGAGGATGTGGGGAAAAGGAAGGCTCGTACACTCTTGGTAGCAATGTAAATTAGTACAACCACCATGGAGAACCGTTTGGAGTTTCCTCACAAATACTAAAAATTAAGCTACCATATGATCCAGCAATCCCACTGCTGGGTATATACCTAAAAGAAAGGAAATCAATATATTCAAGATGTGTCTGAACTCCTACGTTTGTGGCAGCACTGTTTACGATAGCTAAGACTAGGAAGCAACCTAAGTTTCCATCAACAGATAAATGGACAAAGAAAATGTGTTACATATACACAGCGGAGTACTATTCAGACATTAAGAAAGAGATCCTGTCATTTGCAACCACATGGATGGAACTGGAGATCATTATGTTAAGCGAAATAAAGCAGGCACAGAAAGAGAAACATGGCAAGTTCTCATGTATTTGTGGGATCTAAAAATTAAAACAGGCCAGGTGCAGTGGCTCAAGGCTGTAATCCTGGGACTTGGGGATGCCAAAATGGGTGGATCACCTGAGGTCAGGAGTTCAAAACCAGCCTGGTGAACATGGTGAAACTGTGTGTCCACTAAAAATACAAAAAATTAGCCAGGCGTGGTGGTACACGCCTGTAATTCCAGCTACTTGGGAGGCTGAGGTAGGAGAATCGCTTGAACCTGGGAGACGGAGGTTGCAGTGAGCCAAGATTGTGCCACTGCACTCCAACCTGGGCGAGAGTAAGACTCTGTCTCAAAAAATAAAATCAAAAATAAATAAAAATGAAAACAATTGAACTTATGGAGATAGAGAGTAGAAGCATGATTACCACGGACAGGGAAGGGGAGTGAGAGGAAGGTTGGGATGCTTAACGGGTACAAAAAATAGATAAAAATAATGAATAAGCCATATTTGCTAGCGCAGCAAGGCGACTATGGTCAATAGTACCTTAACTGTACATTTAAGAATGATTAAAAGAGTATAACTGGATTGTTTATAACAATCAGACGTTAAGAAAGAATGAGATTCTGTCATTTGCAACCACATGGATGGAACTGGAGATCATTATGTTAAGTGAAATAAAGCAGGCACAGAAAGAGAAACATGGCATGTTCTCACTTATTTGTGGGATCTAAAAATGAAAACAGGCTTGGTGCGGTGACTGATGCCTGTAATCCCGGCACTTTGGCAGGTCGAGGTGGGAGGATCACCTGAGGTCAGGAGTTCAGGACCAGTCTGGCTAACATGGTGAAATCCTGTCTGTATTAAAAATACAAAAAATTAGCCAGGTGTGGTGGCACGCATCTGTAGTCCCAGCTACTTGGGAAGTCAAAGCTACAGTCAGCCATGATCAAGCCACTGCAATCCAGCCTAGGTAACAGAGGGACCCCATTTCCATGATAAAGAGCCCACTGGAACCTACTCCTGAAATAACAGCATTTATCCACTCATGAGAGCAAAAACCTCGTGGCCTAGTTACTTCCCCCTAAGCCCCATCTCCCAACACTGTTGCACTGGGGATTAAGTTTCCAACATATGATTTTTGAGGAACACATTAAAACCATATTAGTCAGGAATGAACCTCATAATGCAGGATCCTCTGAGCCCTGCTTATTATGATTAATACAATGAAGTATGAAGTGACTGATGCTTGAGATTCTTTGAAAGTAGCTAGGCAAATAGGTTATTTATTTACCTTCTTTTTAAACTGGGTGAGGTGCTTGAGGCTAAGCAAGGGGTTATACTCTAGTTTCTCATATTTGCTTGAAGGACTCTTCGGAAAACTTTAACTTAATATGCTTTATTAACCTTTTGTGCACAAAGAAGTCACTTTCTCTCTATCCAATCCTTCTCCCATAGGCCTTTGGATCACCTTAAATGAAAATCTTACACAGAGTACAGAATCTTATGCATGTACGATATCTCTTTCCCCTTTTTGCACAGCAGGTCTTTTGGTATATCTGTCTTGTTTTCCTCCCCAGCAGATACCCTTCTTCATGGCTCTTTAAGGAACTAGAGACCGTTGGCCTATGAAATTCTAAGGTGAGCCCTCAAAAATCAATGTTGGGGATAATTACTCAGTGCCAACAGAAATTCTGGTAAAAGAGAAACCTCGTGGTATTTGGGATGTTGGGAATTTTGAGTGAAGCTGACCTGACAGCTTCAGGTTTTCCAGGACTCAGGAAAATAACAATAAACTGAGAATATATTTCTGGAGGACATGCCAAGACATATACCTTCAGACAAATGAGTTTTCCTTTGTGCAGCTGGGGAAGTGAAGCTGACTTTGGATATTGGTAAGGAGTGAGGATAGAAGTAGGCATAAGTCTGAGGTTCTAAACCTAAGAGGCTGAGCAAGACATTTGGGAAAAATGCTTAGTCTAATTTCTTTAAAGTAGTCTTCAGCTACTCCTACCTGGTGCTGAAAGCTGCCTTGTTGATATATCCTTTTAAAATTTTCAGGCCAGGCTCAGTGGCTTATACCTGTAATCTCATTACTTTGGTAGGCTGAGGTGGGAGGATTGTTTGAGACCAGAAGTTCAAGACCAGACTGCGCAACAAAGACCACACCTCTACAGAAAATAAAAAATAAAAATTAGGTGGTCATGGTGGCATCCACGTGTAGTCCTAGCTACTCGAAAGGTCAAGGCAGGAGGGTTACATGAGCCTAGGAGTCGGACACTGCAGTGAGCCATAATCCTGTCACAGTGCTCCAGCCTGGGCCACAGAGTGAGACCCTGTTTCTAAAACAAACACATAAATAAATAAAAATTATAAAAATTTCATCATGATGTCCTGAGATTGCTCTGGAAGTTAAGAATAATTTCAAAAGTAGAAATCTAGCTGGGCAGTGTGGCTTATGCCTGTAATCCCAGCACATTGGTAGGTGGAGCTGGGAGGATCTCTTGAGCCCAGGGGTTCAAGACCAGCCTGGGGAACATGGCAAAACCCCGTCTCTATTAAAAATATTAAAAAACATTATCTAGGCATGGTGGAATGCACCTGTAGTCCCAGCTACTTGGGAGGCTGAGGTGGGAGGATCACCTGAGTCCAGGAAATTGAAGCTGCAGTGAGCCATAATCAAGTCACTGCACTCCAGGCTAGGTGACAGAAGAGAGACCCTGTCTCAAACAACAGCAATAATAAAGTAAAAATCCACAGATATACAGTTGGTTCACCTCCCAAACCAAGCACTTCTTAAAGGTCCCTCAGACCTGTGTGGAAGACTGTCCCACCCTGAAAGAGGGCTATCACATAAATCTATTCCTTCCTGGTTTCTTCATGTCCCACTAGATTTCTGCAGTCCCAATCACCCAGCCCTGTTATGTAAAACAGGAAGCCAGATTAATTGTTGTCTTTGTGTGAATTGGCATTTCAGGGTGAACTTTCAGGAGCGTTGGAAAGTAAAAGAAAGGCTCTATCCACTAGGAAATTACCTTCCCCCACAATTTATATGTTGAAAACATGACAAATCTTGGCAGTGATAGACATCCTGTAGGCTCTGAATGCACCTTTCCCCTCTGCCCTGTGCTAAAACATTAAATTAGAAGTCCTATGGCACCATGATTCCATTGGGTAAGAGGAACAGTACTGAGGTGGAGGAAGCCACCTGAAGCAAGCAGGACCCACTCTACATCAGGAAGGGGATGTGCCTTGGATCAGATGCCCTTTGGGAGTAGAGGACCTCTGCTCTATTCTCAGAAACTGCTAGGAATCCTGTTGGAATTCTGGGCCAGCCAAGCCTCTGGTAGCTTAAAGCCAGATAGAAAGGCAGTAGGTATGATTGTCCTGGGTCTTAGCCAGTCTGTGTTTCCTTTGTCCCCACCAGTCTTTAGAATTTTCTGTTGTCTGGATGAGTTCCTGCAGGGAGGAGGACAGAAAATCAGTCTTTTTGCTCTGGGAAGTCAGCCAGAGATTTCTGGCAAGATAATCCTTAAAATCAACACTTCTCAGTCTCTCCCCTTTGCCTTTCCAGAGTCTTCTTACATAGTTACTGTTGCACTTGATACTGTAACATCTTCCATGACTCTTACTGGCACTTTCTTGACAACCCTGGTGGCATCCCACCTATTAAAAGTTATGCTGCTTCCAAAGGAATTTGAGCTTTTAAATTAAATCTATAACCTTATAGATCCTGTAAATAGGGGGATCACAAAGATAATATCTTGTGTCATGGCAGATACTTTATAAAGTATGGTTTCCTAAATCATACTACTATCTTAGAAGTCATGCACTTCCCAGATTATTATGATCTTCAAAATGCTTTGTAAGATGGGGTGAGGGGAGTAGAAATGTTATATATATGTGTAATATATATAATATTTATGTACACACACACACACACACACACACACAGAGTATACATTTTTCTAAACTTTCTTGTGAATTCCTTCCGGAGCTTCCTGTTTGAGTCATGATAGAAAAGGAACTCAAGTTCTGTGTGTAGGAAACTTGAGCTTTCTGCCTGCTGGTATTCTGGAAATTGCCTTATGTATTCACAAGCTCTAGGAGTTTTGAGGAGAACAAGCAAGAGGCACTTTATCCAGTCCCACTCATCTAAAAAAACCTATATTTTTAATGTTTAAAAAATGAGGCTTTATGGACCCCACACATTATTGTATGTGTTTTTTATAATTTGTAATTGTAAAAACGTTAAAATACACAGTTGGAAAATCAAAAGAGCAATTGGAAATCAAGTTAGCTGCAATAAAACAAGATGACTTTTGCATGTACAAAGATACTGCATGTAGACTGTGAAAATAGCAAATAAAGCTTTGATGTAAGTTAAAAATATTTTTTAACTGATAAATAAATACACAAGAGAGCATTTTTTCCTATATATTTATTGGCCACTTGTATGTCTTCTTTTGAGAAGTGTCTGTTTAGGTCCTTTGCCCATTTTTTATTGGAGTTGTTTGTTTTGTGCTTGTTGATTTCTTTGAATTCCTTTTAGATCCTGGATATTAGACATTTGTCGGATGCATAGTTTGCAAATATTTTCCCTCATTCTTTAGGTTGTCTCTTTGTTCTGTTGATAGTTTCCTTGGCTGTGCAGAAGGTCTTTATTTTAATTAGGCCCCACTTGTTTATGTTTGGTTTCGTTTTGTTTTTTTGGTCTATTTTTGGTATTTTGTCTATTTTTTATTTTTGTCTATTTTTTGTTTTTGTCTATTTGTTGTTGTTGTTATTTTTGTTACAATTGCTTATGGTGTCTTCATCATGAAATGTTTGCCGGGGACTATGTCCAGAATGGTATTTCCTAGATTTTCTTCAAGGGTTTTGTAGTTTTAGGTTTTACATTTAAGCCTTTAATCCATCTTGAATTGAGTTTTGTATATGGTGTAAGGAAGGAGTTCAGTTTCACTCTTCTACATATGGCCAGCCAGTAATCCCAGCACCATTTATTGAATAAGGAGTCCTTTACCCATTGCTTGTTATTGTACAATTTGCAGAAGATCAGATGGTTGTAGGTGTGCGGCTTGATTTCTGGGCTCCTTAACCTGTTCCACTGGTCTACATGTCTGTTTTGCTACCAGCAACTTGCTGTTTTGGTTACTGTAGCCTTGTAGTATAATTTGAAGTCACGTAGTGGGAGAACTCTGGCTTTGTTCCTTTTGCTTAGAGTTGCTTTGGCTATTTGGGCCCTTTTCTGGTTTCATATGAATGTTGGATAGTTTTTTCTACTTCTGTGAAAACTGTTGTTGGTATATCATTGAATTGGTGAACTGGTTTGGGCAGTATGGCCATTTTAACAATATCAATTCTTCCTGCCTATGAATATGGAATGTTTTTCCATTTGTTTGTGTTGTCTCTGATTCCTTTGAGCAGTGTTTTATAATTCTCACTGCAGTGATCATTCCCCTCCCTGGCTAGATGTATAGCTAGGTGTTTTATTATTTTTGTGGCTATTGCAAATGGGATTACATTTTTGATTTCACTCTCAGCTTGGACATTATTGATATATAGAAGTGCTACTGATTTCTCTACATTAACTTTGTATCCTAAAACTTGACTAAAGTTGTTTATCTGATCTAAGAGCCTTTGGAAGAGATTATGGGGTTTTCTAGGTATAGTATCATGTCATCTGCAAAGAGAGGTAGTTTGACTTCCTCTCTTCCTATTCGGTTGCCTTTTTCTTTCTTTCTTTTTTCCTGATTGCTCTGGCTAGGACTTCCAGAACAATATTGAATAGGACTGGCAAGAGTGGGCATCCTCGTCTTGTTCCAGTTCTCAGGGGAATGCTTTTAGCTTTTGCCCATTCAGTATGATGTTGACTGTGGGTTTGTCATAGATGGCTCTTATTATTTTGAGATATCTTCCTTTAATGCCTAGTCTGATGAGAGCTTTTACCATGAAGGGATGTGGAATATTATCAGCATCTTTTTTCGTATCTATTAAGATGATCATGTAGTTTTTGCTTTTACTTCTGGTTATGTGATGAATCACATTTATTGATTTGTATATGTTCAACATCACCAATCATTCGAGAAATGCTAATCATGACCACAATGAGATACCATCTGATGCCGGTTAGAATGAATGACTGTGATTTAAAAGTGAAAAAAATAAATGTTGGTGAGGATGTGGTGAAAAGATAACACTTATACACTGCTAGTAGGCATGTAAATTAGTTCAGCCACTGTGAAGAGGAGTTTGGACATTTCTCAAAGAACTTAAAACAGAATTTGCCATTTCATCCAACAATCCCATTACTGGGTATACACCCAAAGAAATATAAACCATTCTACCATAAAGAGATATGCACGCATATGTATATCACAGCACTATTCACAATAGCCAAGATGAATTCACCTAGCTGCTCATCAGCAGTGAGTGGGATAAAAAAAAAAAAAATGTGGTACATCTACATCACAGAATCCTACACAACCATAAAAAAGAAAAAAAGCATGCCTTTTGCAACAACATAGATGCAGCAGAAGGCCATTATCCTAAGCAAATTAACACAGGAACAGGAAACCAAATACCACACGTTCTCACTCACATGTGGAAGCTAAATATCGAGCATACAAAGACACAAGGAATGGAACGCTGGATTCTACTTGAGGGTGGAGGGTAGGAGGAGGATGAGGATCAAAAACTACTTGTTGGGTACTATACTTACTACTTGGGTGATGAAATAATTTGTACACCAAACCCCAGCAAGTTGCAATTTACCCATGTAAAAATTCTGCACTTGCACCCCCTGAACCTAAAATAAAAGTTGGAAGAAAAAAAATAAATAAAGCAATATTTGAAAACAAAGCAAAAAAAATCAAGTTATTCACATAGAACAGAAACACAAAGAAGATATAAACTTTATTTCTTCCAGTCCTGCTTAGGTCCTCTACTAAGTTGAACATTAACTGCATTATTTTTCAAAAGGGTAAAGAATCTCCCTCAACCTTCACTTGACATGGGAGAAACTGCTGTTTGTAGCCCCAGAATGTGCACTGGTCATGGCATTAGCCTCAGTCCTGGCTGCAGCTATACCTCAGGCTCTCTCTTCCTCATGTCTCAGTGCCTTGTATAAAGGGATGGGAAGACACTTCAGGATGGTATCATTGACTTTGGCCAAAAGTCACCAGTTTTTCCTCTTGCTGGTTTCAGCATGGGCACTTGGATTCCACAGGAATTCATAGTGTAGGGCACTTCTGTTGGACACCTGCTGGTACTCTAGGTTCTTTCCTGTACCAAACTTTTTTCTGGACTCTTCATATATGAAATCATTCTCCCAGCATAGACCCAAATCTTACTCAGAAATGTTTGGATCTCCTCTTCTGTGGTGCGGTTACCTTTCGTGAAGCTTATACCCAGGAGCATCATCAAGATACCACTTTTAGGCAATGCATTATCACCACTCAGACTCCTATTGCTGGGGACACCCAGTTCACTGAAAAGAGCATTGACATCACTGCTGTGGTCAACTTCTTCAATTCAAGGCCAAAGAGCAGCTCCATGTACTCAGAGATTCTCCTGAGGATCTCAGGGAAATGGTCCTTGCACTTTTTGTTAACAATGTTCAGCAATGCTGCTTTTGTCATGGGATCTTTAATTTTACATTTCTCCAGCAGAAATTCTATTACCAAACTTCCCTTCCAGAATAGAAGGTCTCTGTGTGAGCTCCAGTGGAGGCTCTTGCTGGAGAGGTGCTTGGTTTTTCCTCATTTTGGCTCTTGGCATGTTCATCAGATCTTGTGCATGAAACATCTACAGAAGCAGTGATGATGCAGGGGGCTCTCCGAGATTCCTGGAGAATGCCAGTAGAAAGAGAGCTCTGAAGAGCACTCCCCAAAACAGGAGAAAAAGAGGAGAGGGACTCTTCCTCTCCTGCAGTGACGTGAGCACCCTGGTAGCATTTCTCATGAGTGTGGAACTTCCTCTTCTGACCCCAAGGCATGACTATGGGCAGGGACAGCAGACAGAAGTGTGACTAGGGTCACAGGTGAGACGGGCACCTGGTGGAAGGAGAATGAAATGGTGTGAGCACCGTCAGCAGGGAGAGACCACCTTGGCTTTAACCAAGGCTGCCAATGCAGGTTTCTCTGAGATCCCTGCTCTAGGAATCTACTGGGCAATTGTTCTCCCATCAATTTGTCCCCTGAGAACCCAGTAAAGCAACTTAGAGTGAATCATAGGCTGCAGCTTGGCAACCCAGCTTGGGGTCTACTAGAGTGGCAGCAGAGACTAATTGTGGAGCTCCCTGTGTTCTGAGGTTGGGGAGTACATTCAGGTGATATTCCACATCATTATGCTAACTGTTGACAGGGCCTGGTACCTCTTTCCTGTTCTGCTCAGAGGTTGACACTTGGAAGCCCCTGGAACCCACATAAAGCGAGAGAGTGCCTCAGCCCACCACCCCTGTCAAGGATGACAACTTTGAGGGATCTGTTCTGTCTTGGGATCACTGGACCCTCAGTCCTTATTCAGAGTTCTCATATTGGCTCCACGTTGGCTCCGTGTAGGGCCTGGGACCCCCTCTTCTGCTCTATCATGGCTTCACTTTCTTATTAAGGAGATCACCTCCCTTACACCCAATATAAAACAATGTGGAAGCCTCTCCCTGACAGTCCTGCTATGGGTTTTCAAATGCTGAAAGCCAGGGTGGGTGCTGGACATTATGTTGCCCCTTCTGTTGGGGGAAGGAATACGATCACCTTAGTCTTCACCAAGGGTCCTCAATCTGACTCCTAGAAGGACCTGCAGCTCCTCTGTTCTTTGATCTGAAGGCATCTCCTCACAGCAAGGCCCAGAAATCTCTGAGACCTAGTAGAGGGAAGGGAGGGCAGCCTTATTGGGCCATACCTGCCTGTAGTCTCCTGAGGCAGAAAGCTGTGGCAGGCATTTTCGGCCTCATGAGGATTGGCCTCACCAGCCCTCGCTCAGATTCTTCATTTTGACTCATGACAGTGCCCACAGTTTCTCCCTTTCGTGGCCTGTCACCATCTCCCTCAGAATAAGGGCCTCATTTCTGTGTCACCCTGAGGAGGAATTGAGGGGTGCCCCTGCTCTGCCTGACATTTATCCCTGAGTCTCCCGGGACTAACAGTAGGGGAGAGATTATGTGCTGCCTCCATTGTTACAGGTTTCATGTTCTGCTCCGTCCTCATGGTCCTCACCCTGACTCCTGGCTCAACCTGGTAATGTTCTCTATGATGAGAAGGCCAACCTCAGACCAAGTTCCTCACCACCTGGAGTCCCCAGATGTGGAAGTCAAAGTGATCTCACGGGAGCTATTAGGGGATTTTGAGAACTAATAGCAAGAGAAAGACTCCATGGGACTCCTCTGTTCAAGGGTTTGCAACTCCTTGAGTCCTCACTCAGCCAGGATCTCAGACTCCTCCCTCTAGTGATGCGAGTCCTACAGGGCGAGGAGAGAGTGGCTGACATATCCGGTTATTTGTGTCTGGGGATTTCCAGGGCTGAAAGGGGCAGGGCTATGTGGGTTCCTTTCTCTTCTAGGTTGGTTCCTTCCCTAAGTCCTTGCTCAGAGTCCTCACAATGAACATTCCCAAGACCTAGAGGCCTGTCTGCTCATATACAGATTTAAAGTCCCTAATACTATCAAATGGTCACCTACGGCTGACAGTACCTGAGGGATTCTGCGTTGTCTGTACTGTTAGGATTTGAGTAGTTCCTTCCATCCTCGTGGTCCTCGACTTGACTGTTTGCATGACCTGGAATTTATCCCTGTGGTAACCTCAGGCTGACCCCTTAGAGGAGGTGCCTTACCTCCTTGAGATGCCATAAAAGGAAATGAGTGGGACTCATCATCTCAGAATTTCCTGGTTTGCCAGGGAGAGACACCAATGGCAGGGCTTCGTGTGGCTCCACCTGTTCTGGGAGGAGTACCATCAACCCTGTTTAGGGTCAGCAGTGTGACTCCTATTAAACATCCTCTGCTGAATAGGGTTGTTCCCATTAGAATAAGGCTCTCAGTTCCTTGAGACCACTCCCAGAGGAACTGAGGGGGCACTTCAGTCTGAGAGTTCTACCCTCGTCCTCCTAGGGCTGACAATAGGGACAGGACACTGCATTCCCTCTGTTCTTGGGTGAGTGGTCTCCTCTATCCTCCCTCAGCATCTTTACCTTGACTGCTACCTAATGAAATCTGAAACTCCACTCTCCACTGACTCAAGGCTGCACTCCTCTGACCAAGGCCATATCTTCCTGGAATCTCCCAATTGGAAGTTAGGAACAGCCACATCTGGCCACAGTTATTGAGGATCCTCTGAGGAATAATAGCAGGGTCAGAATCCGACAAGATTCCACTGTTTTGGAGTCAGTGGCTCCCTCAGTTCTCACTCAGGGTCTAACATTGATTTGGGGATGTGGAACTTCTTCCTCTACTAAGCTGAGTCTGCCAGCCTTAAGTCAAAGCTTTTTCTTTACTGAGAAACCAGAGGGGGAAGTCAGGGTGCTACTCCTTGGCTACCCCAGTGTCCTCACCTTAAATCCAATCCAGGCTTGTGAGGATCTCCTTCATGGGCAGAATCGGAGCTACTGCCATGAGATCAAAGCCTTTATCTCCCTGGGGCACCAGTAGAAGCCCTAGAGAAAATGAGGAGGAGCCTCAACCAGATAGCCCTGCCTATGGCCACCCAAGGCAGAAAGCAAGATAAAGCTTTAAGAGCCCCTACTGTTCTGGGTGGATTATTCCTCATTTCTCATTCAGAGTCCTCTTCTTGATAGTTTTCAGAGGCTGAGATCCTCCTCCCAATAACCAGAGCACACCACCCTTAGACCAGGACTCTTATGTACCTGAGAATCTTGAATAAATAGAGAAATTTTAGCTTGCTGCTATAGCTTGGGCCTTCTAGATCTGAGAGTAGGCAGGGCCTGGTCTCTCAGTGACCCCGATATTCTGAGGCAGTGAGCTCCAGAATCCTCATTTATGGGGGTTCTCATCATGCCTCCTTTCTGTTTAAGCCTGCTGGGAAATGTCACACACCTGCAAACAATTGAGCAGGTTCCCTACTGCAAACCTTGCAGACAATGGCTCCCTGTCCCAGGTTCTGTACGAGATAGGGAAGCTGTACCACAAGGCAGGAGGCCCCAGACAGGTGGTGGGCTGTCAGTGAAAAAAGCACACTGATCTATTCTTTGCTTTGCCAGCCAGACTTAGCCTATTATGTACTTTGCTTTGAGGATATTTAATTTCTATGGGGAAAGGGCAGAGCAGGATGATTTGGGGAGCTCCTGATCTTATTGGGTTATCTGATGTTGCATATCCAGATGATCATACTGTCACTGTGTATTATTTTTTCTTTTAGCAATTCATACTACTCATTTATTCAGCATTATGATTACTCTAGTTGTATATTCCAAAGAAGTGCTTTGGGTACGGTGTCCTTTTAATGCTCTGATAAGCATTTTGGGCAGCGAGAGGAAAAATGAATTAAAAGACACAAAGTCTGGCTCAGGCTGAGAGGACTGGAAAATGTGGGCTCTAGATGAATCCAGACCAGAGATCTAATCCCAGCTCTGTCAATTAGAAGCTTGTGAGCTTTTAGAAATGTGCAATTTATTCATTTTGAAGTGAGTCTGCTAAACCCCATCTTGTAGGAATTTTGGGGTATAAGTACTGTCCATAAAAAATATGGCATACTAAGTAGGAAATGCTGAGTCTGTCATAAATGACAGTTACTATAGTATGTGTTTTTACACAAATTATTAATTTTTAATTTTCCTAACGATATATTAAGAAACAAAATTACCACATCTTGAAAATATTTGGGACAATTTAAGCCTATGCAAGTTCTTTGAATGTAGCCGCCTTTTTTCAAGAAGGTTTTTAGTGAACTCATTCTGGCTTATATTGATCACTGCATTTCATGTGATGATTTTAAACCAAGAAAATACCACCCTGTAATCAGAAAGGCTTTTTGATGCAGTAGATAACATAGAATATGAAGTGCACTAGAACAAAACAAACGGCAGTCTCAATAACCTAAATAAATCCAGGTATCCTTTATTTATACTAAAAGAAATAGGAAAAGGAATTAGGCAAACCAAGAATTAAACAACTTTTACATTTCTGTTTTTCCTTTTCTTTCTCGTCATATTATGATGTCAACTATTTTACTGTGGAGTTCTTAAAATTCATATCAAAATCCATTTTCTATTACCATGTTATCTAGTTCTGAATTACAACGAAAATATGTTGTGTGATTTTGTTTTATTAATACCCAAACCGTAACTTTCAAATTGGTTAAACGGCCATGAATGTGAGAGCTATGTTTTTGATAACTGTATAATCTGAAGCAAAATAAACCTTCACTTAACAGAAACAATCTTGAAAATTGACAAAGAAATAAAACATAAATCTACAAGTTACTCATGTATAACAAGACAAAAGAAAGAGGTATATCTTGTTCCCTCCGGCCTCTACTATACTGCAGTACTTAGAAGGCTCACTACTCTCTTCTAACATAAAGCGAAAATTCTACTTCAGACCTCCCTAGAAATGGGAGGATCTGTAGGATGTGGCCCCATAAGGTGCCCTGGCCAAGGGAATAGTGCCAGTTCTGCCTTAAGCTCTCAGTCTCAATGCTCTCTCTACCTCATCCATCAAAGCGTCTTCATACAGATGTGGGTATAAACCAGGACTGGTTTTATTGCTCTTGGCCAAAACACGCAGGACTTTCATCTTGGTGGTTTCAGCATGGGCTCGTGGACCCCACAGGAACTCATAGCGTGGAGGATCACTGTTGCCCACCTGCCGGTAAACCACGTACTTATCTTGCACCAAATCTTCAGTAATGAGCTTCTGGGGATCCCCATAGATTGGGTGTGTCATCCCAGCATAGATCCCCAAACAACTCAGGAACTCCCAGACCTCCTCTTCAGTGGCACGGTTGCCCTCCATGAAGATCACACACAGGACTGACATCAGGAGACCCGACTTCTGCAGCCCGTTAGCATCATTCAGAATTCCTTCACTGGAGAGACCCAGCTTGCTAACAAGGGTGTAGGACTCGCCGCTGGAATCCATTTCTTTCAATTCAACGCCAAAGGCCACTGCCAAACGTTCAGAGGTTGTGTTGAGGATCTCAGGGAAGTAGTGCTTGTAACGTTTACCAACACGCTTCAGCATGTCTGCCTTCAAAATGGACTCTTTCTTCTCAAACTTCTCCTGCAGCAATTGCACCAATGCGCACGCCTTCCTCTTTAGAGGATCTTGGCTTAAGCGCTTAAAAATGATGGCTTTCTGTGAGGCTCTTAGGCTTTCCTCATCTTGACCCTTGGCAGCCACATCATATTTTGAGCCTGAAATACCTGCAACAGGAAAGCCAGTGGGTGAGGCTCCCTGAGACTCCTGAGAAATGAAGGCATCAGGGGAGGTGCTCGGACTTTTCTCATCTTGACCCTCGACAGCCACATCAAATTTTGAGCATGAAACACCTGCATCAGGAGAGCCAGTGGGTGAAGCTCCCTGAGACTCCTGGGGAATGGAGGCTTCAAGGGAGGTGCTTGCACTTTTCTCATCTTGGCCCTTGGCAGCCACATCAGATTTTGAGCATGAAATACCTGCATCAGGAGAGCCAGTGGGTGAGACTCCCTGAGACTCCTGAGGAATGGAGGCTTCAGGGGAGGTGCTTGCACTTTTCTCATCTTGGCCCTTAGCAGCCACATCAGATTTTAAGCATGAAACAACTGCATCAGGAGACCCAGTGGGTGACACTCCCTGAGATTCCTGAGGAACGGAGGCATCAGAAGACCTACGACGAGTCCCCAGACAATCGTGAGAAGAGGATGAGGAAGAGTGGGACTCTTCTTGCTTCTCTGCAGTGGCCTGGGGACCTGTGAGACCCTGCGGCTGACCATGGGTCTCCTGGCGTTTCCCACGGGCACGGAGCTTACTCTTCTGACCCCGAGGCATGATGGCTGAGTGTGGGTAAGAAGACTGGGAAGGCTGGTACCTGGATGGGAGAGAGTGATGTCACGTCAATACCTTCGGCTGAGAGTGACCATCTTGGCTTTAACTAGCGCCCCTTCTGCAGGTTTCTGCAAAATAACTGCTCTAGGAACCCACACGACTCCTGTTCTCCTGATCAGTTTGTCTCCTTCGAACTCAGGAGGAAGTTAGAGTATTAGGCTCTAGAATGACAGCCCATTTTGGGGCTTATTGAGGTGACAGCACCGGCTGGCAGTGGATGACCTTCTGTTCAGGGGTCGGATCCTCTCTGTTTACATTCAGGATCATCATTAAAATTGTTGACAAGGGCCGGGCGCGGTGGCTCAAGCCTGTAATCCCAGCACTTTGGGAGGCCGAGGCGGGCGGATCACAAGGTCAGGAGATCGAGACCATCCTGGCTAACACAGTGAAACCCCGTCTCTACTAAAAAAATACAAAAAACTAGCCGGGCGTGGTGGCGGGCGCCTGTAGTCCCAGCTACTCGGGAGGCTGAGGCAGGAGAATGGCGTGAACCCGGGGGGCGGAGCTTGCAGTGAGCCGATATCGCGCCACTGCACTCCAGCCTGGGGCACAGAGCAAGACTCCGTCTCAAAAAAAAAAAAAAAAAAAAAAAAATTGTTGACAAGACCCAGAGGCCCATTTCCCTGTGCCGCTCTGAAATTGACACTAGGAATTTTTACAATACTAACCAGCAGGAAATAAGGAAGCACTTCTGCCCAACACTTCACTCTGGGGACACGCAGACCGCCTAGGGCTGACAACAGCAGAGGCATTTTAGTGCTCTTCCTGTTATAGTGAGAACGGTCCTCACGGTAATTAGACTCCTCACCCTGACTCTTCCCACAACCTGGAAATCGCCCTCACTGACCTGCTGCCATCTCCTTACAGGCAGGGGCCTACCTCTCTGACTTTCACAGGGACAAAGTGAGAATGCACCTCAGTCTCTAGAGACCTGCCCAGACCCCCAGGCTAACGTCAAGGGCAGAGTTCGGTGCAACCCGTTATGGTACATGGAGTTCCCTCAATCCTAAGGAGGGTCCTCTTAACTATGTAGGGTCTGAGATTTCTCCCTCTACTGACCTACGTCCACCAGCCTTGGACCGAGGCCTTCATGTTCTACAACATGATGGAAAAAATGAATGGACTTTGGGCCTAACAGCCATGCTTGGGGACTCCTCCGGGACCAGCTCGGGGCAGGTTGGAGCAGGGCTCTGTGGAGCCGCCATTTTTAGGGGGAAGGGGTTGAAGTTGGGGAATGCCCCCCCAGTTCTAGGTCAGGATACCCACCAAGACAGCTGAGAAGATCTGGGACACCTCCTTCCGCTGACGTGACACAGCACTTTTCAGACTGAGGCGTCCTGCTCAGACCCCTTTCTAGGTGGAAGTCAGGAGGAACCACTTCCGGCCACGCCCACCTGGCCCTCCCAGCGTAACAGCAGCTGCGGGGCTCTGTGACTCCCCCTTGTGTTCTGTGGGTGCAGCAGATTGCAGGGAAGTCACGTGAAGTTCTTTCAGGGGCTTTTCGTGGACACTTGGACTTCTCTATCTGTTGAGCTGAATCAGTCAACCTGAGATAGATGCTCTCATTCCCTGAGAGTTCAGAGTAGGAAGTAAGGTGCAGCCTGAGCCCAGAAGCCATGCCGGGACCTTCCAAGACTGATGGTAGGGGTGGGGCTCTGTGGGACCCCCTTTTTGTAATGAACTTTGCCCTCATCCCTTACTCAGTGTCGTGGCTTCATTCTTGCCATGCCCCCTCTAGTGACTTGAGGACACCCTCTCAGACTAGACTTCAACTTCCTGAGACTCCTCATGTGAAATGCAGTTACACCTCACCTGGCCACTACTGCCTGGGGCCTCCTAAACCTGGCTGTGGCTATTAAGTTGTGATGCAAGATCAGGGAATGAAGGGAGATTTGGGGGGCACTCTTGTCTCTTCTGATGTATGGAGCCCCTCAGTCCTCACTCAGGGTCCTCACATTGACTGCTGGCAGTGTCTCAGTTTTCTCCATTTTCTGATGTAAATTCATCCCCTTCCTCTGACTAGATCCTGTAAAATTCATAAGGAGAAAGTGAGAGGACTTCTTAGCCTGACAACTATGTCTGGGACTTCTCTCTTGGCTGACATCAGTGTCTGTATTCAACACTTTCATGAGTGAATTTCTACTATTATCTTGTGTGACTCACTGCAATCTTTGCTATCCTAATTTAGTCCATTCTTTATATTATATTAAAATAATACGAATTTAAAGGCCAGTCTGCTTCCACTAAAGAAGTTTCAGGTGGTTATTAGCATAGTGTCTGGATTCATACTTCTTCAGCCTACCCAGAAGTTTTTGCTGTCCCAATATTACCCCATGGAACTGGCACATAGGGTCTGAGTTCCTGACTGAATTTCCTTTAGATAAGCAGAAAAAAAAAAATGCATTGTGCAATGGCACAGCGAAGGAAGCAAAGACCAAAGTTTTAAAGCTTTTTCTCTAGCCAATTCCGTTATCTGCCTCTATTGTAGGCTACAGACCTGTCTCTACTTCAGTGCATGCCCCTAGCTGCCCACACACCAGTTCTTGTTCAATATAAACTGACCGTCTCTCAGGGATCTCATTTTTGTTTGCTGCTGTTAATATTGCCTTTTTTTTTTTTTTTTTTTTTTTTTTTTTTAATTCTTCCTTTAACTTCTGTATGGTTGAGTTTGGTCATGGGAAAGAACCGCCCAGGTTTGGTTGTCATCTTCACAGCTATGGCTAAGGCAGTGAATCTGTAAACATTTTAAGGAGAATCAACATCTTTACAATATCTCCTCCACAGTAAATAAACATAGTATACTGCTTTATTGGAAACTTATTTTTCCTAAGTCTTTCAGTAAATTTTTATAGCTGTCTCCTTAATGAACATGTACATTTCTATTTGGTTTTCTGTTAGATATATTTTGGATATTGTTGCTGTTGTGAAAGGCATATTTCACATTACATGTTATAATTAGTTATTGATTTTGTGTGACTATACTCCTGACTTACCTATAGTGATCTTTTGTACACACATTTTCTTAATTTCCTTATACATTTAAATATTTTTGCACCAATTACGTTGTTTTGTGTTTTTTTTTTTTAATAGGAGATTTATTATCACAATTATCTCCTTTTGTTATTGTTACCTCTAATTTACTTGGTATTATTATGGTTGTGGACTATAGATGTATTTTCATCCAATTGTCAGCAGTAGGGTTTATATTATACAGGTGTATATTCTTCTGGACTCTATTTGGGGTGTTTGTAATGTTTCACATTCAGTATGTCAATTTATAGATTTTACAAGACGGAAATTCTCTCCTAATGTAAGTTTGCTAAAAGTTACTATCATGCACTGGTGTTGAGGGATTTTTAAGGCTCTTTCTTTACCCCTGCACACGATCATATGCTTTTTCACCATTTTTGGTAACAGTGATTTCCAATTGATAGTATTTTCTAATATGATATCATCTTTTCATTTCTTGGATACAGGCTATTCATTAATTCACTGCTATATTGGATATGCCTCTATTGGATATACTATGAATTTATTGAGAATATTTTGTCTCTATGTGAATGAACTTGTCTCAAATGTTATTTTATTGGAATATCTTCATCTGGTCTTTGTGTCAATGAAAGCAAGCCTGTGAAAATGATGGAGTAATTCTCCCAATCTTTTTGTGTTGTTTGGAAGAGTTTACATGAAGTGGTGACTAGTTTCTTCTTCACCATTTGATGTAATGGGTCTCTAAACCTGCCTGGTCCTAAAACAGTTTGATGGTACTTTGGGTTTGCACTATAGTTTCAGTTTCTACTGTGCATTCAAAGAGTTCTGTAATTTTATGGGTCATTTTAGTCATTTTCAGTTTGCTAAAAATTGTTCCATTTTACTTAGGTTTTCATATTTAAAAGCATTATATTCATAATAAAATCCTGTTATGGAAATTCTCAAATATATGCAATAGTACAGCGAATAGAATAATGAACTCAATTAGCTAAGATTTGTCATGAATAATCTTCAATTTTTATAAGTAGAATATTATTCATATTAAAGTTTATTGGCAAGTGCACCCCAGAGGTGATACGGTACAGTTTCATTAAGAGATAGATAATTTCTGTTATTTCCTTTGTGATGATGTTGGCAGCCATCACTTTTATCCTTTTATCTGTCACGGGTTGCAAGATGGTAATTCTCTGATTCCAAAATTCTTTTGAGTTTGTTACCTAAAATTTTTCAGATAGAACCTCCTCCTTGTCCATCATTTGTTATCCTGAGATACAGATAATACTTACAGTGTCCCCTATTAGCATTACATCTTTTCTACACCTAAGTTTTGTATAATTTTACTTATCTAATATCATTTATTTCTGCTTTTTTCATTTGTAATTGATAATACTCATACACATTGTTATATAAATCTTTTCAAAGAACTGGCTTTTACTAGTTGGTTCGACTATTTTCTCATTTATCACTTTTGAATTTATCTTCATTATTTCCTACCTTCTTCTTTGTGTTTAATATGCTATTCATTCTCTAGCTTCTTGAATTGTTACAATGTTTCATTTTTATAGGAAATCTATTTAATGCAATAAATATCCCTGTAAGTACTGCTTGGGCTACTTTTCAACAATTATGCTAATAGAACTTTATGTGTAGAGCTCAATTTTTTTACAAGCTGAACATATATCTCTTAATGCTCTATAATATTTTCAATATATAAATATAAATATATGTATGTATTTTGTGTGTATGTTTATGCATACAAAAACTAGGGAGTGTAAAATTTATTTAGGACAGAAACAGAATTATTTAAAGGAGGTTTAAAGAGCCATGGTGTGTTGTGTTGTGTTATATTTTACTTAATGATAGAAGACACTTGAGCAAATTTAACTACTGGTGACAGAATGGCTGTTTTCTTAAGGAGTGAAAGAGTTTCAGATGAGAAAATCAATACAAATAATTAGCTAACTGCAAATATTCATGGGTTATTCCAGGAAAACAAACTACTCTAAAAATATAATGCAGGGATGGATTTTTTTTTAATTTATTTATTATTATTATTATACTTTAAGTTCTAGGGTACATGTGCATAACGTGCAGGTTTGTTACATATGTATACTTGTGCCATGTTGGTGTGCTGCACCCATCAACTCATCAGCACCCATCAACTCGTCATTTACATCAGGTATAACTCCCAATGCAATCCCTCCCCCCTCCCCCCTCCCCCCTCCCCATGATAGGCCCCAATGTGTGATGTTCCCCTTCCCGAGTCCAAGTGATCTCATTGTTCAGTTCCCACCTATGAGTGAGAACATGCGGTGTTTGGTTTTCTGTTCTTGTGATAGCTTGCTAAGAATGATGGTTTCCAGCTGCATCCATGTCCCTACAAAGGACACAAACTCATCCTTTTTTATGGCTGCATAGTATTCCATGGTGTATATGTGCCACATTTTCTTAATCCACTCTGTCACTGATGGACATTTGGGTTGATTCCAAGTCTTTATTCATACAGCCAACAGACACATGAAAAAATGCTCATCATCACTGGCCATCAGAGAAATGCAAATCAAAACCACAATGAGATACCATCTCACACCAGTTAGAATGGCGATCATTAAAAAGTCAGGAAACAACAGGTGCTGGAGAGGATGTGGAGAAATAGGAACACTTTTATACTGTTGGTGGGACTGTAAACTAGTTCAACCATTATGGAAAACAGTATGGCGATTCCTCAAGGATCTAGAACTAGATGTACCATATGACCCAGCCATCCCATTACTGGGTATATACCCAAAGGATTATAAATCATGCTGCTATAAAGACACATGCACACGTATGTTTATTGCAGCACTATTCACAATAGGGATGGAGTTTTAATGGGCATACTTTATTTTGTAGAGCAGTTTTCAAGTTTACAGAAAACTTCGGTGGTAAGTAGAATTCTCATATACCCTCTCATCAGTTCACACACTGTTTCTTGTATTATTAACATTGTACATTAATGTGGTATACTTGTTAAAATTGATGAGCTAATATTGATTCATTTTTATTAACTAAAGTCAACAGTTTATATTAGGGTTTAATCTTTCTGTTATATACCCTATAGGTTTTCAAAAATGAATGACATGTATACACTATGACAGCATCATACAGAACAGTTTCACCATACTAAAAAAAATCCACTGTGCTCCCCTTATTCCCCCATCCCCCAGAACCCCCTTTTTTTAACTGTCTCCATAATTTTGCCTTTTCCAGAATGTTATATACTTAGAATCCTACAGCATGTAACCTTTTCAAATAGGCTACTTTCACTTAGCAATATAGGCATTTAGGTTCCTGCATGTCTTTTCATAGCTTAATAACACACTTTTTAATCACTAAACTATTTCATTGTATGCTTGTGGGACACTTAATTCTTGTTGGTTTCTGCTAAGTTTTGACAATTAAGAATAAAGCTGCTTTGAACATTTGTATTCAAGTTTTTGTGTGGACATCAGTTTTCAACCCATTTGGCTAAAAACCAAGGAGAGCAACTGCTGAATCATGTGAAAAGAGTATTTTTAATTTTGTAAGATGTTGACAAACTGTCTTCCAACAAGGCTGTACCATTTTTGCACTCCCATCATTACTGAATGAGAGATTCTATTGCCCCACATCCTCTCCAGTATGTGGTCTTGTCAGTGTTTTGGATTTTATCCACTCTAATACATGTGTAGTGATATCTGATTGTTTTAATTTGCAGTTCCCTAATGATCCATGATATTAAGTATATTTTCATCTTTGTGCTTGTTTGTAGAGAATTGATATCGTTCCTTCCTGAAGATTTGACGGCATTCACCAGTGAGCTCATTTGGGACTGTTGTTTATTCTTTTGGAAGGTTATCAATCATTGATTCAATTTCTTTAATAGATATAGGCCTATTAAGATGATCTCTGTCTCCTTGTGTGAGTTTTGTTGGATTGTGTCTTTCAAGGAATTGGTCTGTCTCATCTAGGTTACCAAATTGGTGGGCCTAGAATTGTTCATAATATTCCTTTACTATCTGTTTAATGTCAATAGAAAAATCAGTGATGGCCTTTCTTTCATTTTTGACATTAGCAATTTGTGTCTTCTCTCTTCTTTTCTTGGTTAATGTAACTGGAGGTTTATTAATTTTATGAATCTTATCAAATGAAGATTTGATGACTGATGACTGCCTTTTAGTTTTGCTGATTTTCTCTATTGATGTGTTCAGTTTTTTTGATTTCTTCTCTAATATTTATTTTTAACTTTATTAGGATTTAATTCACTCTTTTTTTGTAGTTTTCTAAGGTGGAAGGTTTGATTATTATATTAGATATTCCTTTTGCTAGTATATGCAGTCAATGATATAAATATCCCTGCAAGTTCTACTTTTTCTGCACCTCACACATTTTGAAAAGTTGTGTTTTTAAAATTTCTCTTGAGATGCCTTCTTTGACCCATGTGTTATTTAGAAGCATGTTGTTCAATCTACATATATTTGGGGATTTTCCAGCTATCATTATGTTTTCAATTTCTAGGTAAATTCAATTGTAAACTTAGAGCATACTTTGTATGCTTTCCATCCCTTTAAATTTGATGGTGTGTTTTTATGGGACAAAATGTGTTCTATCTTGGTGTATGTGAGCCTGAAAAAGTGCATTTTATCATTTGGTTAAGTATTATATAAAAGTCATTTAGATGTGGTTAATTGATGGTGCTGTTCAGTTCAACTATACCCTTACTGATTTTCTGGCTGCTGTATCTGTCAATTACTGATAGAGGTGTGTTGAAGTCTTCAACTTTAAGAGTGGATTTGTCTCATCAGTATTTGCCTTATGTGACTCATTTTAACACCATGTTTTTTTGGTGCATACACAATAAGCACTGGTATATATTCTTGGAGAATTGACCCCTTTATCATTATGAAATGCCCCTGTTTATGCCTCATAATTTTCCTTGACCTGAATTCTGCTTTGATTGAAACAAACATGGCTACTCCAGCTTTCTTTACATTTGCGGTAGAATCACATATCTTTTTCCAGTTCATTTACTTTTAATCTATCTATATCTTTATGTTTAAGGTAGATTTCTTGTAGACAACATTAAGTTTTTAGTTTTTTGTTTTTTAATCTCCTCTGACAATTTCTGGTGTTGGTCTTTTTATTGGTGCATTTAAATCATTGTATTTAAAAGTTATTATTGGTATAGTTGTGTTAATATCTACCATATTTGTTCGATTTTAACTTTGTGGCCATTGTGTGTTTTTTATTTTTATTTATTGATTTATTTTTAATTATACTTTAAGTTCTAGGGTACATGTGTACAACGTGCAGGTTTGTTATATATGTATACATGTGCCATGTTGGTTTGCTGCACCCATTAACTTGTCATTTACATTAGGGTATGTCTCCTAATGCTATCCCTCCCGATCCCCTTACCCCACAGCAGGCCCCAGTGTGTGATGTTCCCCGCCCTGTGTCCAAGTGTTCTCATAGTTCAGTTCCCACCTATGAGTGAGAACATGCAGTGTTTGGTTGTCTGTCCTTGCGATAGTTTGCTCAGAATGATGGTTTCCAGCTTCATCCATGTCCCTACAAAGGACATGAACTCATCCTTTTTTATGGCTGCATAGTATTCCATTGTATATATGTGCCACATTTTCTTAATCCAGTCTATCATTGAAGGACATTTGGGTTGGTTCCAAGTCTTTGCTATTGTGAATAGTGCCACAAGAAACATACGTGTGCATGTGTCTTTATAGTAGTGTGATTTATAATCCTTTGGGTATATACCCAGTAATGGGATCCCTGGGTCAAATGGTATTTCTAGTTCTAGATCCAATCACCACACCGTCTTCCACAATGGCTGAACTAGTTTAGAGTCCCACCAGCAGTGTAAAAGTGTTCCTGTTTCTCTACAGCCTCTCCAGCGTCTGTCGTTTCCTGACTTTTTAATGATTGTCATTCTAACTGGTGTAAGATGGTATCTAATTGTGGTTTTGATTTGCATTTCTCTGATGGCCAGTGATGATGAGCATTTTTTCTTGTGTCTGTTGGATGCATAAATGTCTTCTTTTGAGAAGTGTCTGTTCATATCCTTTGCCCGCTTTTTGATGGGGTTGTTTGATTTATTCTTGTAAATTTGTTTAAGTTCTTTGTAGATTATGGATATTAGCCCTTTGTCAGATGGATAGATTGCAAAAATGTTCTCCCATTCTGTAGGTTGCCTGTTCAGTCTGATGGTAGTTTCTTTGGCTGTGCAGAAGCTCTTTAGTTTAATTAGATCCCATTTGTCTATTTTGGCTTTTGTTGCCATTACTTTTGGTGTTTTAGTCATGAAGTCCTTGCCCATGCCTATGTCCTGAATGGTATTGCCTAGGTTTTCTTCTAGGGTTTTTATGGTTTTAGGTCTAACATTTAAGTCTTTAATCCATCTTGAATTAATTTTTGTATAAGGTGTAAGGAAGGGATCCAGTTTCAGCTTTCTACATATGGCTAGCTGGTTTCCCCAGCACCATTTATTAAATAGGGAATCCTTTCTCCATTTCTTGTTTTTGTCAGGTTTGCCAAAGATCAATGGTTGTAGAAGTGTGATGTTACTTCTGAGGCCTCTGTTCTGTTACATTGGTCTATATCTCTGTTTTGGTACCAGTACCATGCTGTTTTGGTTACTGTAGCCTTGTAGTATAGTTTGAAGTCAGGTAGTGTGATGCCTCCAGCTTTGTTCTTTTTGCTTAGGATTGTCTTGGCAATGCGGGCTCTTTTTTGGTTCCATGTGAACTTTACAGTAGTTTTTTCCAATTCTGTGAAGAAAGTCATGGGTAGCTTGATGGGGATGGCACTGAATCTATAAATTACCTTGGGCAGTATGACCATTTTCATGGTATTGATTCTTCCTATCCATGAGCATGGAATGTTCTTCCATTTGTTTATGTCCTCTTCTATTTCGTTGAGCAGTGGTTTGTAGTTGTCCTGGAAGAGGTCCTTCACATCCCTTGTCAGTTGGATTCCTGGGTATTTTATCCTCTTAGAAGCAATTGTGAATGGGAGTTCACTCATGATTTGGCTCTCTGTCTGTTATTGGTGTATAGGAATGCTTGTGATTTTTGCACATTGATTTTGTATTGTGAGACTTTGCTGAAGTTGCTTATCAGCTGAAGGAGATTTTGGGCTGAGACAATGGGGTTTTCTAAATATACAATCGTGTCATCTGCAAACAGGGACAATTTGACTTCCTCTTTTCCTAATTGAATACCTTTATTTCTTTCTCTTGCCTGATTGCCCTGGCCAGAACTTCCAACACTATGTTGAATAGGAGTGGTGAGAGAAGGCATCCCTGTCTTGTGCCAGTTTTCAAAGGGAATGTTTCCAGTTTTTGCCCATTCAGTATGATATTGGCTGTGAGTTCGTCATAAATAGCTCTTATTATTTTGAGATACGTTCCATCAATACCTAGTTTATTGAGAGTTTTTAGCATGAAGGGCTGTTGAATTTTGTTGAAGACCTTTTCTGCATCTATTGAGATAATCTTGTGGTTTTTGTCTTTGGTTCTGTTTATGTGATGGATTACATTTATTGATTTGCATATGTTGAACCAGCCTTGCATCCCAGGGATGAAGCCAACTTGTTCTTAGTGGATAAGCTTTTTGATGTGCTGCTGGATTCGGTTTGCCAGTATTTTATTGAGGATTTTTGCATCAATGTTCATCAGGGATGTTGGTCTAAAATTCTCTCTTTTTTGTTGTGTCTCTGCCAGGCTTTTGTATCAGGATGATGCTGGCCTCATAAAATGAGTTAGGGAGGATTCCCTCTTTTTCTATTGATTGGAATAGTTGCAGAAGAAATGGTACCATCTCCTCCTTGTACCTCCGGTAGAATTCAGCTGTGAATCTGTCTGGTCCTGGACGTTTTTTGGTTGGCAGGCTATTAATTATTCCCTCAATTTCAGAGCCTATTATTTGGTCCATTCAGGGATTCGACTTCTTCCTTGTTTGGTTTTGGGAGAGTGTGTGTCAAGGAGTTTATCTGTTTCTTCTAGATTTTCTAGTTTATTTGCATAGAGGTTTATAGTATTCTCTGATGGTAGTTTATATTTCTGTGGGATCAGTGGTGATAGCCCCTTTATCATTTGTTATTGCATCTATTTGATTCTTTTCTCTTTTCTTTTTTATTAGTATTGCTAGTGGTCTATCAATTTTGTTGATCTTTTCAAAAAACTGGCTCCTGGATTCATTGGGTTTTTTTGTTTGTTTGTTTGTTTTTTTGTTTGTTTGTTTTTTTTTTTGAAGGGTTTTTTGTATGTCTATCTCCTTCAGTTCTGCTCTGATCTTTCTTATTTCTTGCCTTCTGCTAGGTTTTGCATTTGTTTGCTCTTGCTTCTCTAGTTCTTTTAATTGTGATGTTACGGTGTCAATTTTATGTGTTTCCTGCTTTCTCTTGTGGGCATTTAGTGCTATAAATTTCCCTCTACACACTGCTTTAAATGTGTCCCAGAGATTCTGGTACGTTGTGTCTTTGTTCTCATTGGTTTCAAAGAACATCTTTATTTCTGCCTTCATTTTGTTATTTACCAGGTAGTCATTCAGGAGCAGGTTGTTCAGTTTCCATGTAGTTGTGCAGTTTTGAATTTCTTAGTCCTGAGTTCTAGTTTGATTACACTGTGGTCTGAGAGACAGTTTGTTGTGATTTCTCTTCTTTTACATTTGCTGAGGAGTGCTTCACTTCCAACTATGTGGTCAATTTTGGAGTAAGTGCAATGTGGTGCTGAGAAGAATGTATATTCTGTTGATTTGGGGTGGAGAGTTCTGTAGATGTCTATTAGGTCCACTTGGTGCAGAGCTTAGTTCAAGCCCTGGATATCCTTGTTAACCTTCTGTCTCGTTGATCTGTCTAATATTGACAGTGGGGTGTTAAAATCTCCCATTATTATTATGTGAGAGTCTAAGTCTCTTTGTAGGTCTCTAAGGACTTGCTTTATGAATCTGGGTGCTCCTGTATTGGGTGCATATATATTTAGGATAGTTAGCTCTTCTTGTTGAATTCATCCCTTTACCATTATGTAATGGCCTTCTTTGTTTCTTTTGATCTTTGTTTGTTTAATGTCTGTTTTATCAGAGACTAGGATTGCAACCCCTCCTTTTTTTTTTTTTTTTTTTTTTTTTTTTTGCTTTCCATTTGCTTGGTAGATCTTCCTCCATCCCTTTATTGTAAGCCAGTGTGTGTCTCTGCACATGAGATGGGTCTCCTGAATATAGCACACTGATGGGTCTTGACTCTTTATCCACTTTGTCAGTCTGTGTCTTTTAATTGGGCATTTAGCCCATTTACATTTAAGATTGATATTGTTATGTGTGAATTTGATCCTGTCATGATGATGTTAGCTAGTTATTTTGCCTGTTAGTTGATGCAGTTTCTTCCTAGCATCGATGGTCTTTACAATTTGGCATGTTTTTGCAGGGCTGGTACCAGTTGATCCTTTCCATGTTTAGTGCTTCCTTCAGGAGCTCTTGTAAGGCAGGGTTGGTGGTGACAAAATCTCTCAGCATTTGCTTGTCTGTAAAGGATTTTATTTCTCCTTCACTTATGAAGCTTAGTTTGGCAGGATATGAAATTCTGGGTTAAAAATTCTTTTCTTTAAGAATGTTGAATATTGGCCCGCACTCTCTTCTGGCTTGTAGGGTTTCTGCTAACAGATCTGCTGTTAGTCTGATGGGCTTCCCTTTGTGGGTAACCTAACCTTTCTCTCTGGCTGCCCTTAATATTTTTTCCTTCATTTCAACCTTGGTGAATCTGACAGTTATGTGTCTTGGGGTTGCTCTTTGCGAGGAGTATCTTTGTGATGTTCTCCGTATTTCCTGAATTTGAATGTTGGCCTGCCTTGCTAGGTTGGGGAAGTTCTCCTGGATAATATCCTTAAGAGTGTTTTCTAGCTTGGTTCCATTCTCCCCATCACTTTCAGGTACACCAATCAAATGTAGATTTGGTCTTTTCACATAGTCCCATATTTCTTGGAGGCTTTGTTCGTTTCTTTTTACTCTTTTTTCTTCTCGCTTCATTTTATTCATTTGATCTTCGATCACTGATACCCTTTCTTCCACTTGATTGAGTTGGCTACTGAAGCTTGTGAATGCGTCACGTAGTTCTTGTGCCATGGTTTTCAGCTCCATTAGGTCATTTAACGTCTTCTCTATACGGTTTACTCTAGTTAGCCATTCGTCTAATCTTTTTTCAAGGTTTTTAGCTTCCTTGCAATGGGTTCAAACATCGTCCTTTAGCTCAGAGAAGTTTGTTATTACTGACCTTCTGAAGCCTACTTCTGTAACTCATCAAAGTAATTCTCTGCCCATCTTTGTTGCATTGTTGGCAAGGAGCTGCAATCCTTTGGAGGAGAAGAGGTGCTCTGGTTTTTAGAATTTTCATCATTTCTGCTCTGGTTTCTCCCCATGTTTGTGGTTTTATCTACCTTTGATCTTTGATGATGGTGACCTACAGATGGGGTTTTGGTGTGGATGTCCTTTTTGTTGATATTGATACTATTCCTTTCTGTTTGTTAGTTTTCCTTCTAATAGTTCCCTCAGCTGCAGGCCTTTTGGAGTTTGCTGGAGGTCCACTCCAGACCCTGTTTGCCTGGGTATCACTAGCGGAGGCTGCAGAATAGCAAATACTGCAGAACAGCAAATTTTGTTGCCTGATCCTTCCTCTGGAAGCTCCCTCTCAGAGGGGCACCTGGCTGTATCAGGTGTCAGTCAGCTGCTACTGGGAGATGTCTCCCAGTTAGGCTACATGGGGGTCAGGGACCCACTTGAGGAGGCAGTCTGTCTGTTCTCAGAGCTCAAACACCATGCTGGGAGAACCACTGCTCTTTTATTTTTATTTTTATTTTATTTTATGTTATTTTTGGTCTTCCACTCTTTTGCTGCCTTCTCTGGTTTTGAGTATTTTGTACAGTTCCATTTTCTCTACTGTTTTAGCACACCAATCATACTTCTATGTTTTTAGTTCTTTCAGTGGTTGCCCTAGAGTTTGAAATATGATCACGACTAATTCAATTCCACATTCAAAACTTACTCCACCACTTCACAAGTAGCACAAGTACCTTATAGAAGAATATTCCCAGTACATATTTCCTGTCTGTTATAACACTACTGTCATTTATTTTACTTGTTCATAAGGTATAATCAGTGAATACATTATTGCTATTATTTTGAACAAACTGTTATCACTTTGATCAACCAAGAATAAGAAAATACTTTCTTTTATCATCATTAATTTTGTAACACTCTTCCCGCTTTCATGTAGAGCTGAGTTTCTGATGTATATAGTTTTCCTTCTCTCTGACAAACTTCTTTTAACCTTTCTTGCAAGGCATGTCTACTGGTGACAACATCCCTCAGGTTTTTATTTTTATTTGTCTGAGAGAGTTTTTTCTCCCCCTTCATTTTGAAGAATATTTTTACTGAATATATAATTCTAGGTTGTTTTTTGCTTTTAACAGTTTGTCTTTAACTCTCTTCTCTCTCATTTTTCTGTTTACCATTCTTGCATGTTGTATACTTTTTCCATTATAGTCCTTAGCATATTCATCATAATTATTTTAAATTCCTGATCTGATAATTCCAAAATGTCTGCCATATCTAAGTCTGGTTCTGATGATTGATCTGTCTCTTCAAACTGTGTATTTTGTGTTTTAGTATGACTTGTAATTTTTTTGTTGAAAACCAAACATAATACACTGGGTAAAATGAACAAAGGTCAGTAGACCTTTAGTGTGAGTTTTCATATTTTTCTGGCCAGGAATGAGTCTGTGTTTACCACTTGCTATAGCTGTAGGTGTTAAATTCCATCATTTCCTTGAATGCCCTTGTTTTTGTCTCCCCTGTTCTTCTTAAATAAGGTCTTAGCAATGTGCGGTTCTTTCGGTTATAATCCTTGGTTCTTATATAGGAGCCCTGCTGATGTAGTAGTAATGTATGGGGTGAGGGGAAGCATTCTATGATCCTGTAGTTAAGTCTCAGTCTTTTGATGAGACTCTCCCAGTCCAGTAAGCTATGACTTCACAAGTACTTCAGGTTTTTCACCCCTTAGGGGAAACAGGAAGTCAAGAGGACCTGTAAATGAGTATTTCTTGTCCTCCACTTACAAGGATATAGAGGGGGCTGGAACGGAGACTTTCTCTTTTTTCAAGTTGTTTAGGCCCTAGTCTAACCCTTGTCAGAGTCTGGTAGATAGGTTTATCTTTAAGTAGGCCTTGTTATAAGGAACAGGTTGCTCTGGGCATGTTTCAAAATGACTTTTTTCCTCCCCCTGCTGAAAGGACAAGAGCATTTTTATCTGATCTCCAATCTTCACTGTAAGAACCTATTAGGACCACCGGAGGAAAAACTCACAAGAATATGAAGGCCCCCTAATATACTGGGCCCCAGTAGAGTTTTTAACTGTGAAGCTAGTCTACACTGAAGATTCAGTAACTTGTCAAATATAGCTTACATTTTCTTATCCTGGTACCAGCTCTAGCAGTGGTTTCTGCTCCTGGGGTTCTGCTCCAGTGAGCTGTGGATGCTCTGTATCTTCTAGCCTGTCTCCATTTTGTGGGGACAGCCATTTGCTCTGTGACCTCAGTTAACTGATTGGTCTAAGAAAGGTGGTTGATTTTCAGTTTGTTCAACTTTTTTCTCATTGGTAGGATGGAAGTGACACGTGTCTAAGCTCCTTACATGTTGGACTGGAAACTGAAAGTGGACAAGAAAATATCCACTGTCAAGCTCACTCCGGTTTTTTTTGCATAATTAATTTCCTTTTGTCTATAGGACTAAGAGTGTTTTATAAGCTCTTGCTTAGAGACCAACCTCAGTCCTAACCAAAGCCTGCAATTTCGTGCCACATTTTCCTCTTTACAGGCCATTCAAAACATGGCAGGTTTCTTCTTCAAGACAAGCAGGATAGCAAGAGTCTGTCTGACAGCAAAATAGTGTCTTACATAGTACCCGTTATTAGACGAGTGTCGTCTCTACTCTGACATCTAATGTAATTGCTGGAGTGATATCCCATCACCTTTGTCATAATCTATTTTTTAGAATAAAATCATGTGCCCTACCTACATAAAAGTTAGGAGTACACAAGTCATGACCACCAGAAGGTGGGACTCTTTGGGGACGCATAAAATTTTTTTTCTGTTGCAGTCTGCCCGCTAGAACACATTGTTTCCGATCTCTACCTTATGCAAAATACATACATCCCTTCCAAAGATCCCCAAAACTCTGTTCTCACTACAGCATCAGCTCCAAATTCAAATTGCACCATCTAAATCAGGTCCATCTGCAGATGAAGAGGCTGTTGGGGTAGTTGTTAAGTATAGCAGTTGGGCAAGATACACCTTTATATGTGGATCTCTGTAACAAAAGAAACAAGTTGTCTGTCTTAACTCACCCAATGTACAATGATGAGATAGGCATAGGATAACAGCTATCGACATGCTTATGTAAAAACAGGCATAATTGGAGGTACAAAAGAGTATCTAGAAAATAGCAGTTCTGAAATCCCAATGAACAACAGTTATCTGTTCCTTGATTAGATTTCAAAGCCTAAGAATAATTTTCTTGGGTAGTGGCTCCATCCTATGGGTTCTTGGTTGTACCTTCTATGTGATCTTTCTTTTTTAATGGAAGGTAGCATATGTTTGCAGTTTAGTATGCAGAACAATTATTTACCAAACTATGATCAAATACACTGAGTCAAGTACAGGGAACACCTATCTTACTTCTCTCTGGAAAAGTTTGCTTTAGTTTATCCAGGATTCAAGAATAATTGCTAAGAGCCATTTTGCATTCTAAGCTTTAATAGACCCTGAGACACACCATTTGAGGCCCTGGTGCCAGTTCGTCACTCCCAGAGCCTTACCTCACCAACCACAGGGAGAAACCTAAACATCAGTACCAGTGAACAAATACTGTTTTTCAAATATCCAAACAGACTTGTCTCAAGATGCTTACATTTAATTGCTCTTGCCTTGATTCCCACCTTCTCACTCCTTCTTTTAAATCATCCCGCCTGGCTACCTTAGATGCCACCAACTTCTACTGCTCCTATAACAGAAATCCTAGGATCTCCAACAATAGCATGGTGTTTTCCAAAAAGTGGATATTCAATTAATATTTAGAGAATAAATGAGCATTGTTATATACTGAATGTTTGTGTCCCTCTAAAATATGTATGTTGAAATCCCAATTCCCAATATGATGGTATTAACAGGCAAGGTCTTTGAATAGTAATTAGACCATGAGGGTGGAGCCCTTGTGAATGGAATTAGTGCACTTATAAAAATAAATGAGGAAGCTTGCTTTCTCTCTCTCTGCTCTCTGCCATGTGAGGATACCATGAAAAGACAGCCATTTGCAAACCAGGGGCCTTCATCTGTCTATATTTATTAAGATTTAATTTCTCCCGCATTCTTGAATAAGCTAAGTAAATTTATGTATATATGTATGTATGTATATGTAAATTTCAAAGGAACAATACACTGAAAATTTAGAGAATCTAAAAGTTGAACATCTTCCACTTCATTTGTCTCCATTTCTTGAGCCAAACAATTTTACTGTTATTTCATATTTCCAATGAAACACTTAATTCATTGCCACATTATCTTGTTTCAGATCATGAAATACGATAAAAGATTTTCCTTTTTTCTCAAAACACCTTAGTTCCTACCTTTAGACCTAATACACAGCAATAAATGTATAATCCAAGTGACAATTCATAAACTTGCATTCTGAAGCAATTTAAACCTTCGATTTAAAAAGTAACATTTAGAAATTAACTGAAAAGAAAGAAAGAGAATTAGGAAAAAAGGAAAGAATTAAGAAAGAAGAAGATAATGGAAGGAAGGAAGAAAAATGTTTGTTATTTGGTAAAACAAAATACAAAAATGATACATGTACAGTGTGTTTCCTCCTGCCCAATAATGGCCTCTACTACTTAAAAGTTGTTTGCTCTATTTAATTGGAAATAGAAGAACCTACCTCAGACTTTACTAGGGATATAAAAGGCTGTTGTACATGGCCCTGGAACATGCACTAGCCATAGTAATAGTGCCAATCCTGGCTGCAACTCCAGCTTGGGCTTTCTTTTACTCATCTCACAGTGACTTTTCACACAGGAATAGAAAGAAACAGTGACATATCATTGGCCTTGGACAAAAATGTTAGGACTTTTATTCTTGCTGATTTAAGTGTGAGCTCTTGGATACCACAGGAATTTATAGCATGTAGGATCACTACTGGGAACTTGCTGGTACTCCAGGTACTTTTCCTATGTAAAATTTCTGGTGATGAGCTTTCTGAACTACCTACAGATGAAATGCTTTGCCCCAGCATATGTATTTAGCATATTTAGAAACTCTCAGACCTTCTCTTCAGTGGTGCGGTCACTCTTCATGAAGGTCACACTAAGAAGAATCATCAACAGTCTGCTCTTTGGCAACCCCTACCAGCACTCCAACTCCCATCATTGATGAGTTCCAATTTGCTGACAAGGGTATAGAGATGCTTAGTAGGGTTAAAACCCTTTGAGTCAAAGCCAACGAGCAACTCCACGTGTCAGAGGCTCTCCGCTGGATTATGGAGATATGGTCCTTATACTTTCTGCTGTCATTTTTTAGAATGTGTGCTTTCATGATAAAAGTCTAATTTTATATTTGAGCAAAGTAAACATATGAGGTTGTGCATAAACAAAGCCACCTCCTTGGTTAGAAGGTCTTTGCATGAGTTTTCAGGGGCAGGTGGGGCTTGTGAAATGCTTGGATTTTCATCCTCGTGGCTGTTTACCCCTTCATCAGTTTTCGTACATGAAACATCTACAGCACTCTTCATGGTGAATGGGGTGATCTGAGGGGCCTAGGGAGAGCTGTGTGTCCTAACAACCAACAAAGTCTGAAGAATACTCAGAAAAATAATCCTTCTACTGCAGTGGCCTATGATTTTCCCCACCTTCCCTAGATTCTGGGTACAACCTCAGGCAAATATGTGCGACACAGCTGCCTGGTGTCTCTCATGACTGAAAGCAAAGGTAAGAATGTGTTAATCCTTATGTTCTGAAATTTGTGGTCACCTCAGTCTTCTCTCACACAGGTCTTCATATGGGATCCTTGTTTTTTGATCAAAGGCTCTCTGGTAATAACACCTTCCTGCAAGCTCTGAGCTTTGGCCCAACTGTATACCTTACAGAGAATAAGTCAGGGTCTCACTGTAGATGTGAAATAGGGAAGCTGCACTCAATGTCATAGACCACAGGACAGCAGGACTGTCAGAAAAAAACACACTGACCTATTCTTTCCCTTGGCCAGCCAGACTGTCTCTATGAATTCTCTGATCAAAAAAGATATATTTCTACAGGGAAGAGGCAGACCTGGAAGATTTTGTAAGCCCCTGATCTTTCCAAGTTGTATGTAACATTGCATAGTCCAGTGCAGGGACCTTTATTTTTAACCTCCAATATAGTATAATAGTAAGAAATATCTACCAAATGTGTTAGTGATTTGGAGTTTATATGTACATACATATAATCAAAGTTCCATGCAAAATTACCTGGCTTATCTATGTGTGATTCATTCTGATATTTACTATTCTATTTTTAATCTATTAGATATACTTTATAAGATAATAAAGAATTCCAAGATTTACTTCTAAAGGAGTTTCATGTGTTAGTTAGTATATCCTCTGGAGTCACAGTGCCTCAACCATACAAACTTCTGTGCTTCATTATATAAACGCATGGTACTGTAACCTGTGGTCTGAAGTGTTGTCTCAGATTCCTATAGGGAAGCAGTAGAAATGAATGTTCCAAGACACACTGGGGAGAAACAAGGGCAGAATTTTTGAAAACCTTTTGTCCAACTGATCTTGTCATACATCTTCTATTGCAGACTGTAGAACAACCTCAACTTCAGGATATGCTCCTTCCCTCTACCACAGAGCATTTTTCGACCTAAAATTAGATCCTTAAAAAAGCATACATAAACTGTCCTTTATCAAAACTAAAACCTGAGGGGAGAGGTAGAGCAAGGTGGTGGAATAGAAAACTTCACCCATTGTACCCCCTTCCAACAAGGACACAAAGTTAGCAACAGCTTACACAGAAAAAAACACTTTGTTAAGGACCAAAAATCAGGTGGGCGCTCATAGTACCTGATTTTAACTTCACATCACTGAAAGAGGCACTGAAGAGATAGCAAAAATAGTCCTGAATCATTGACACACCAGCCCTCCCCTACCCCTGGGCAGCAGTGGCATGGTGCAGAGAGCATCTCTGGGTGCTGGCGGAGGGAGAACACAGCAATTGCGAGGCACTGAACTCAGCTGTTCTGTTAGAGTAGAAAGGAAAACCAGGCCAAACTCAGCTGACACCCTCCCACAGAGGGAGCATTTAAACCAACCCTAGCCGGAAGGGAATCACCATTCCCAGTGGTCCAAACTTACGTGGAAACCTCGCCACAGAGGACTACAGCACTCTGGGTCTCCAGGTAAATTTGAAAGGCAGTCTAGGCCATAATGACTGCAAATCTTAGGTGAATACCAAGGCTGAACTAGGCCCATAGACAGTGGATGGGGGGCACAAAACATACTGAGACATCAGCTGGGGCAGCCAAGGGAGTGCTACCCTGCCATTGCCCCTCACTTAAACCCAGGCTGCACAGCTCACAGCTCCTAAAGAAACCCCTTCCTTCCACTTGAGGAGAGAAGGAAGAGTGGGGAGGGCTTTGTCTTGCATCTTGGATACCAGCTCAGCCAAAGCAGAATAGGGCACTGGTGAGAGTTGTGAGGCCCCCATTTCAAGCTTTAGCTCCCAGGTGACATTTCTAGACACATGCTGGGCCAGAAGGGAACCCGCTGCCTTGAAGGAAAGGACTCAGTCCTGGCAGCAATTATTGCCTGATAACTGAAGAGCCCTGAAGCCCTGAATAACCAGTAGTAATACCCAGACACTACATGGAGGGCCATGGTGAGCCTCTGACACTTGTGGGCTTCATGTTAGACTTGGAACCTTACCAGCTGTGCTGGCTATGGGGAAAAGCTCCTTCTGCTTGAGAAAAGCAGAGGGAGAAGTAAAGGGAACTTTGTCTTGCACCTTAGGTACCAGCACCATCACAAGGGCGTGGAGCCCCAAGCAGGCTCTTGGGGTCCCCAGTTCCAGGACTTGGTTCTTGTACGGCATTTCTAGACCTGCCCTTGGTCAGATGGGAGCCCACTGCTCTGAAGAGTCCCAGCTCAGGAACATTCACCACAAACTGACTTGAGAGTCTTTAGGCCTTAAGAGAACATCAGTGTTAGTCTGGTGGTACAGCTCATGGCCAGGGGTGGTGATGGCTATGGGGTAACGTTAATCCACCTTTGCAAAGGGGACTGCCGAGTGGGAAGAACTGTGTCTTGTGGTTTGAATGCCAGCTCAGCCACAATATAATGAAATATGAAGTAGGCTTCTAAGGTTTTTGGCTCTAACCTCTGAATCCCAGACAGCACTTCTGTACCCACATGGAGCCTGAGGCAGCTTGCTGCCCTGAAGGGAAGGACACAGGCCTGGTTGGCTTTGTCACATGCTGAATGTAGAACCCCAAGGCTTTGAGCAAACATGGGCAGTACCCAGGGAATGGTTACACAGGCCTTGGGTTAGACTCAGCACTATGCTGGCTTCAGGTCAAACCCAGTGAAATCATAGTGGTGGTGGCCACAGGGGCACTTGTGTCACTCAGCCTGCAGCTTTAGGTGGCTCAGAACAGAGAGAGAGAGACTCTGTATGTCTCTGAGAAATTAAGGGACAAGAACAAGAGTCTCTGCCTGATAATCCAGAGAATTATCTTGGATTGTGTCCAAGACCATCAAGGCGGTACCTCTATGAGTCTGCAAGAATCACAAGGTTACTGGGCTTGGGATGCTCCATAAAGCAGAAACAGCTTGTAAGGAGACATTACAACTGATGCTCAGGAAATTGAAAGGATCATTAGTGGCAGCTGTAAGCAACTATCTGCCAATACATTACAAAATCTAGGAGAAATGGACAAATTTCTAGATACATACAACCTACCAAGTTTGATCCTGGAAGAAATTCGAAACCTGAACAGACGAATAACAAGTAACGAGATTGAAGACACAATAAAAAGTTTAGCTGCATGAAGTCCTTCATATAAATATTGAATCCAGTCATGTCAAGGAGCATATGTTTTGATACAGAGATGTTCTTCGACTTATGATGGGACTACATTCCAGAAAACATAAGTCAAAAGTATCAATTGAAAATGCATTTAATACCACTTACAATGTGTTACATCCTGATAAACCCACTGTAAAACCAAAAAAGTCATAAGCTGAACCTCATAAGTTGGAGACGATCTGTAAATATAATTTCTGCTTTTAAAATATAATTTGAAACTTTTTCTGGAGGGAGTCTTTCAAGTTGGTTGAATAGACATAGTTTATACTTAACTTTTAATGTTTTCCTCTAGTTAAAAAAACAGCAAGTAAACCAGAGGCTGAATAGAGTCAGGCAAGAGGTTGACCAATATTAAAAACACAAAAGCAACAATAAAAACCTAGAGGATGTGTATTCATTATTAGTATTGTGATGGTTAATTTTACATGTCAACTTGCCTGAGCAATGGAGTGTCCAAATATTTACTCTAACACATTATTCTGGGTGTTTCTGTAGGGCTGTTTTTGGATGAGATTAACATTTGTATCAGTAGACTGGGTAAAGCATATTGCCTTCCCTGATGTGTGTATGGGCCTCATTCAATCAGTTGAAGGCCTGAAAGACAAAAATAGTAACTTTTCCTTGAATACGAGAAAATTTCTCCCTCATTACTTCATTCAAGCTGGGTCATCAGTTGTTTCCTGACTTCGCACTTGAATGGGGTGACAACTTTGGGGGATCCTTTCTGTCTTGGGATCACTGGACCCTCAGTCCTTATTCAGAGTTCTCATATTGGCTCCGTGTAGGGCCTCGGACCCCCTCTTCTGCACTATCATGGCTTCACTTTGTTAAGGAGATCACCTCCCTTAGACCCAATATAAAACACTGGGGCAGCCTCTCCCTGACAGTCCTGCTATAGGTTTTCAAATGCTGAAAGCCAGAGTGAGGGCTGGACATTATGTTGTCCCTTCTATTGGGGGAAGGAATATGATCAACTTAGTCTTCATCAGAAGTCTTCAATTTGACACCTAGAAGGACCTGCAGCTCCTCTGTTCTTTGATCTGAAGGCATCTCCTCACAGCAAGGCCCAGAAATCTCTGAGACCTAGTAGAGGGAAGGGAGGGAAGCCTTATTGGGCCATACCTTCCTGTAGTCTCCCGAGGCACAAAGCTGTGGCAGGCACTTTTGGGCCTCATGAGGATTGGTCTCACCAGCCCTCGCCCACATTCTTCATTTTGACTCATGACAGTGCCCACAGTTTCTCCCTTTCGTGGCCTGTCACAGTCTCCCTCAGAATAAGGGCCTCATTTCTCTGTCACCCTGAGGAGGAATTGAGGGGTGCCCCTGCTCTGCCTGACATTTATCCCTGAGTCTCCCGGGACTAACAGTAGGGGAGAGATTATGTGCTGCCTCCGTTGTTATATGTTTCAGGTTCTGCTCCGTCCTCATGGTCCTCACCCTGACACCTGGCTCAACCTGGTAATGTTCTCTATGATGAGATGGCCAACCTCAGACCAAGTTCCTCACCACCTGGAGTCCCCAAACGTGGAAGTCCAAGTGATCTCACTGGAGCTATTAGAGGATTCTGAGAACTAATAGCAAGAGAAAGACTCCATGGGACTCCTCTGTTCAAAGGTTTGCAACTCCTTGAGTCCTCACTCAGCCAGGATCTCAGACTCCTCCCTCTAGTGATGCGAGTCCTACAGGGCGAGGAGAGAGTGGCTGACATATCCGGTTATTTGTGTCTGGGGATTTCCAGGGCTGAAAGGGGCAGGGCTATGTGGGTTCCTTTCTCTTCTAGGTTGGTTCCTCCCCTAAGTCCTTGCTCAGAGTCCTCACAATGAACATTCCCAAGACTTAGAGGCCTGTCTGCTCATATACGGCCTTTAATTCCCTAACACTATCAAATGGTCACCTATGGCTGACAGTACCTGAGGGATTCTGTGTTGTCTGTACTGTTAGGATTTGAGTGGTTCCTTCCATCCTCACGGTCCTCGGCTTGACTGTTTGCATGACCTGGAATTTATCCCTGTGGTAACCTCAGGCTGACCCCTTAGAGGAGGTGCCTTACCTCCTTGAGATGCCTTAAAAGGAAATGAGTGGGACTCATCATCTCAGAATTTCCTGGTTTGCCAGGGAGAGACACCAATGGCAGGGCTTCGTGTGGCTCCACCTGTTCTGGGAGGAGTACCATCAACCCTGTTTAGGGTCAGCAGTGTGACTCCTATTAAACATCCTCTGCTGAATGGGGTTGCTCCCATTAGAATAAGGCTCTCAGTTCCTTGAGACCACTCCCAGAGGAACTGAGGGGGCACTTCAGTCTGAGAGTTCTACCCTGGTCCTCCTAGGGCTGACAATAGGGACAGGACACTGCATTCCCACTGTTCTTGGGTGAGTGGTCTCCTCTATCCTCCCTCAGCATCTTTACCTTGACTGCTACCTAATGAAATCTGAAACTCCACTCTCCACTGACTCAAGGCTGCACTCCTCTGACCAAGGCCATATCTTCCTGGAATCTCCCAATTGGAAGTTAGGAACAGCCACATCTGGCCACAGTTATTGAGGATCCTCTGAGGAATAATAGCAGGGTCAGAATCCGACAAGATTCCACTGTGTTGGAGTCAGTGGCTCCCTCAGTTCTCACTCAGGGTCTAACATTGATTTGGGGATGTGGAACTCCTTCCTCTACTAAGCTGAGTCTGCCAGCCTCAAGCCAAAGCTTTCCCTTTACTGAGAAACCAGAGGGGGAAGTCAGGGTGCTACTCCTTGGCTACCCCAGTGTCCTCATCTTAAATCCAATCCAGGCTTGTGAGGATCTCCTTTATGGGCAGAATCGGAGCTACTGCCATGAGATCAAAGCCTTTATCTCCCTGGGGCACCAGTAGAAGCCCTAGAGAAAATGAGGAGGAGCCTCAACCAGATAGCCCTGCCTATGGCCACCCAAGGCAGAAAGCAAGATAAAGCTTTAAGAGCCCCTACTGTTCTGGGTGGATCATTCCTCATTTCTCATTCAGAGTCCTCTTCTTGATAGTTTTCAGAGGCTGAGATCCTCCTCCCAATAACCAGAGCACACCACCCTTAGACCAGGACTCTTATGTACCTGAGAATCTTGAATAAATAGAGAAATTTTAGCTTGCTGCTATAGCTTGGGCCTTCTAGATCTGAGAGTAGGCAGGGCCTGGTCTCTCAGTGACCCCGATATTCTGAGGCAGTGAGCTCCAGAATCCTCATTTATGGGGGTTCTCATCATGCCTCCTTTCTGTTTAAGCCTGCTGGGAAATGTCACACACCTGCAAACAATTGAGCAGGTTCCCTACTGCAAACCTTGCAGACAATGGCTCCCTGTCCCAGGTTCTGTACGAGATAGGGAAGCTGTACCACAAGGCAGGAGGCCCCAGACAGGTGGTGGGCTGTCAGTGAAAAAAGCACACTGATCTATTCTTTGCTTTGCCAGCCAGACTTAGCCTATTATGTACTTTGCTTTGAGGATATTTAATTTCTATGGGGAAAGGGCAGAGCAGGATGATTTGGGGAGCTCCTGATCTTATTGGGTTATCTGATGTTGCATATCCAGATGATCATACTGTCACTGTGTATTATTTTTTCTTTTAGCAATTCATACTACTCATTTATTCAGCATTATGATTACTCTAGTTGTATATTCCAAAGAAGTGCTTTGGGTACGGTGTCCTTTTAATGCTCTGATAAGCATTTTGGGCAGCGAGAGGAAAAATGAATTAAAAGACACAAAGTCTGGCTCAGGCTGAGAGGACTGGAAAATGTGGGCTCTAGATGAATCCAGACCAGAGATCTAATCCCAGCTCTGTCAATTAGAAGCTTGTGAGCTTTTAGAAATGTGCAATTTATTCATTTTGAAGTGAGTCTGCTAAACCCCATCTTGTAGGAATTTTGGGGTATAAATACTGTCCATAAAAAATATGGCATACTAAGTAGGAAATGCTGAGTCTGTCACAAATGACAGTTACTATAGTATGTGTTTTTACACAAATTATTAATTTTTAATTTTCCTAACGATATATTAAGAAACAAAATTACCACATCTTGAAAATATTTGGGACAATTTAAGCCTATGCAAGTTCTTTGAATGTAGCCGCCTTTTTTCAAGAAGGTTTTTAGTGAACTCATTCTGGCTTATATTGATCACTGCATTTCATGTGATGATTTTAAACCCAGAAAATACTACCCTGCAATCAGAAAGGCTTTTTGATGCAGTAGATAACATAGAATATGAAGTGCACTAGAACAAAACAAATGGCAGTCTTAATAACCTAAATAAATCCAGGTATCCTTTATTAATACTAAAAGAAATGGGAAAAGGAATTAGGCAAACCAAGAATTAAACAACTTTTACATTTCTGTTTTTCCTTTTCTTTCTCGTCATATTATGATGTCAACTATTTTATTGTGGAGTTCTTTAAGATTCATATCAAAATCCATTTTCTATTACCATGTTATCTAGTTCTGAATTACAGCGAAAATATGTTGTGTGATTTTGTTTTATTAATACCCAAACCGTAACTTTCAAATTGGTTAAACAACCATGAATGTGAGAGCTATGTTTTTGATAATTGTATAATCTGAAGCAAAATAAACCTTCACTTAACAGGAACAATCTTGAAAATTGACAAAGAAATAAAACATAAATCTACAAGTTACTCATGTATAACAAGACAAAAGAAAGAGGTATATCTTGTTCCCTCCAGCCTCTACTACACTGCACTACTTAGAAAGCTCACTACTCTCTTCTAACATAAAGCAAAATTTCTACTTCGGAATGGGAGGATCTGTAGGATGTGGCCCCATAAGGTGCCCTGGCCAAAGGAATAGTGCCAGTTCTGCCTTAAGCTCTCAATCTCAATGCTCTCTCTACCTCATCTATCAAAGCGTCTTCATACAGATGTGGGTATAAACCGGGACTGGTGTTATTGATCTCAGCCAAAACACGCAGGACTTTCATCTTGGTGGTTTCAGCATGGGCTCGTGGACCCCACAGGAACTCATAGCGTGGAGGATCACTGTTGCGCACCTGTCGGTAAACCACGTACTTATCTCGCACCAAATCTTCAGTAATGATCTTCCGGGTATCCCCATAGATTGAGTGCAGGATCCCATCATATATCCCCAACACAGCCAGGAACTCCCAGACCTCCTCTTCAGTGGCACGGTTGCCTTTCATGAAGATCACACCCAGGAGCGACATCAGGAGACCCGACTTCGGCAGCGCATTATCACCACTCAGACTTCCTTCACTGGAGAGGCCCAGCTTGCTCACAAGGGTATAGGACTCGCCGCTGGAATCCATTTCTTTCAATTCAACGCCAAAGACCGCCGCCAAACGTTCGGAGGTTCTCTTGAGGATCTCAGGGAAGCAAGGCTTGTACTCTCTGCGGACACGCCTCAGCATGTCTGCCTTCAAAATGGACTCTTTCTTCTCAAACTTCTCCTGCAGGAATCGCACTATCTTGCTCGCCTTCCTGTTTAGAGGATCTCGGTCTGCGGTTGTAAAGAACGCAGTTCTCTCGGAGGGGCTTATACTTTCCCCTTCTTGACCCTTGGCAGCCACATCAGATTTTGAGCCTGAAATATCTGCATCAGGCGAGCCAGTGGGTGAAGCTCCCTGAGTCTCCTGTGGAACGGAGGCATCAGGGGAGGTGCTTGGACTTTTCTCATCTTGACCCTTGGCAGCCATATCAGATTTTGAGCATGAAACACCTGCATCAGGAGAGCCAGTGGGTGAAGCTCCCTGAGACTCCTGAGGAAGGGAGGTATCAGGGGAGGTGCTTGGAATTTTCTCATCTTGACCCTTGGCAGCCACATCAGATTTTGAGCATGAAACACGTGCATCAGGAGAGCCAGTGGGTGAAGCTCCCTGAGACTCCTGAGGAACGGAGGAATCAGAAGACCTACGACAAGCACTCCGACAAACAGCAGAAGAGGATGAGGAAGAGCGAGACTCTTCTTGCTTCTCTGCAGTGACCTGGGGACCTGTGAGATCTTGCAGCTGACAATGGGTCTCTCGGCGTTTCTCACGGGCACGGAGCTTACTCTTCTGACCCCGAGGCATGGTGGCTGTGGTCTATGACAGCAGGTAGGGGTGTGGACATGAAGGTTGGCAAGGTTGGCACCTG